>NC_133027.1:29514375-30187812 GCF_048771995.1 Taeniopygia guttata | reverse complement strand
TATACAGGTAAATCCATCTGGACTTGTTTGTAGAACCAAATTTATTATCTCCTTGCCTAGCTAGAGGAAAAGCCTTATTGGTCAAATTATATCATGAGCTGCTTTCTCTGTATAAAGACCCTTAGACACAGCAGGCACATACAGATTTGAAGTGCATTCCCTACAGTTCAATTACTTGTCATCTATAATGATGTTAGTGAGTTACTTATAGTCTAACTGTAGAATCCAATGAGTCTTGTCATAGGCTGGATTACTGAAAATAGCTTTGGTTCTCATTTCTGAGGTACCTAAAGGTGAGGTATTCTTGGGAAATGTACTGGACTCAAAAGGCTTTCGTTTCACTGTTGTTTTGGATCCACCATATTTTAAATATAATAGAAGGACACTTACCATACTGCCTGATTTTGGTACATCCCGAAATCTGTCGAGAGTCTGAAATTTCTGATTTAACTCTTGAAACAATTCCATATGCCTCTTTCTTGTATGCATGACCTTCTGCAAAATGGAATATACTTGCTTATATATATAATTGAATCTAGTTGGTTTGTTTTGTATTGTTTTTTGGGTTTTTTTTGGTTTTTTTTTTTTTGTTTTTTTTTTTTTTTATTAAGAGAAGCATTACTTTTTCCAGCATAGTAAAGTAAATTGAATTTGGCAGGGCCATCTTTTCCCTATATATTTGACCAATGGAAGTAAATTTCCCTGGCCATTCTCTCTGCTGTGTTTAATGATCCTCCTGTGTACAAAAGATTGTTTTAACCCTACGTCTATTGAGTTGCTGAAATTAGGGGCCACTAAAGTTAGCTTGGAAGTATTTTGAAAGTAATGGCAATTTCTCAGAAGAATATTTCTCTTGCACATGAAGAATATTTTCTAGAACTGTTTTCAGCATGGATGCTTAAATTTTAATTTCTATAGGAAAGCAACTGCACTTTTAATGGTCTCTGCTGGAATAATTTTTATGAGAATGCTGAACTCAGAATCTTGGCTCAAAATGGAAAACCCCAAATGTTATGTCTTTTTAATTAGACATTTTCTTGTCATTCAAATCATCATAAAGTGCAGTTGAAGTTGAATTCATATTAACAAAAGTAGGAACATTTTTTCAATTTTACTTGCTTTCTTATTTCATGGACAAAGAAATTGGAAACTGCTCTCCCTCTAGCCCATGCCGAAGGCACTCTCCCACAGAAACTAATTATATGGCATTCCTGTGGAAGAGGGGTGACCCCAAAGAGCACCCACAATTATCAAACCTTGGTGCACAGGCCTCAGCCATGTATCTGCCTGGGCAGCTGCTTGGAGAGTGAAGCCTGTTTTCAAGCCTAGATTGTACACCATGCTCATCAGAGCTGTTTTCAAAGGAATTCATGCTCAGTTATGGATTCAGAACAGTCTCTGGAACCAAGCTGAAGGCTGCTTACTGTTTGACCAGTCTCATGGTTCTGTGGTCTGGATGGTTTGGGGATGGAAGGGTCTGAGGATGCTTCACCTCAGTCCAACAGTGGATGGGCTTGGCTTTGCTTTTCTTAAGCTTTGTAACTGCTTGAACTTGAATTACTTGAACTTGAACTGCTGCCAGGGCAGCAGCCAGGAATGCTGACAGACGAGGTGCAGGACACAGGCCTTTGTTTAAGTCCTAATTTTGTGTGAAGCCCGATTTTCCCTGGAGTTGTGAGCGAAATCCTTAAAGCTTATCTATGTGGTGCTTGAGGGTGACCATTTCCATCAAGCCTAGGTTAGTACCTTTTAAAATGGAGTGACAATAGCTGACTCTCAACATTCCTTTATCAATGCCAACTTTATCTTTCATCTGCATTATGTCTTTAGAGATTTCTTGAAACGTGGCTGCTCTTTTTGCCAGGCATTTCTAATGCTATGCTGTACTGTATTAACCTTAATACAGCCACACAGTGGCTTGAGAAGTTGCTCACTTCTCAGGAAAGGAGCTTGGCAATATGTCACACTAAGAGACATGAGACATCAGAAATTAAAGACCTATTAAATTGAGTTGTGGGGTGAATAAGGGAAAACCTTTTGCAGTATTTGGTAATAAACTCCTTGCAAAAGGTAATCTAGCTAGAAATAGCTATCTAAATTTATAAGAGGAGTTTTACACAAGTGACTTCCTAGGGATTCTTTTCAGATATTGCTGCTATGGTAGACAGGAGTATATAGCAATTTTCATATACATAAAATTTTAAAAAGAAGTTCTACCTCAAATATTATTATTGGTTTTAAAAAGGAGACTGGTCATGGGATTAAAACAGTTTTGGTGGGTTAAACCACTAGCTCTAAAAAGCAGGAAATAACATAAGGCTGTGAAACAAGTATCTCCATTTGGAAACTTTTTAGTAGAAAGCTGGGAATATAGAGAATGCTACTTTCTGATATCTTTTCCTTAATCATGTACCCAAGATGTCATTAAATAGCAAACATGAATAATGCAAATGTCTTACTCAGTTCATTACATTATTCCTGAGGAGAAGCAGGTGGGAGGAGAAATAAAATACTTGCACCGGGAAGTCTGCCAGAAAAAAAAATCTTTACATTTTATACTTAATAGCAGCATGACTGGTATGAACATGTACCCATGGATCTTTTGGTTACTTTGTGTTTTCCTGGCTTCCATTCCATAATTCCTACCCACTGACACCCACTTCCTCCCTGTTGCTTATGGAGAACAATCTGAACTGAAGGTACAGCAACTTAAATTTCCAACTTTAACTCTCAATTTCTAGGCTTCTTTTAAATTTTTGGTTAGAAAGCAGCATCTTATCTCCTTTCTAGAAAATATGCTCTGTTGGGTAACTCTTTCTATTTTATGAGAAAAAAACCTACAAATTATTTCAGCCTGTTATTCTGTTTTCTCTATTAAATGGGCAATGTGGACTACACCCCTTTATTAATCTTAGAAATACTAAGTTTTAACAATACAAAGCTAGAGATCTTGACCACTAACACTAGGATGATTGTAGTAGCATCAGGATGTGAAAAGGATGGAAACTGAACTTGTGCTGCACTTTTTTCTTCAGGTGCAGCTGCACAGTTGCCCACTGATGTTGCATCCCTGCCAGAAGCACCAGTCAGCCACCAGGCTGCAGACACACATCTTCTTGTGGCGTCTCCTGAAGGTTCCATAACTCTTGTGCCCCACACCCTAAAGGGGGTGAAGCTGAATCAACATCCCTTCCACATTTCTACTCCCACTCTTAAATCAGATAGAGTGTGTGTTTTGAAGAGACTACACCTTACTGTAATGATCCCCTACTCACAGAGAAGGATTCAGAGTGTGGATGGCTGTCAGCAAGATGGGGAAAGCTTAAAATGTAACTCTATACCCAGCTCCCTTTTTTATTTATGATAGGGCTTTATCTGAACTCTAACTCAAGACAAATATAAATATTTAATGACATGCCACCTGCAGTACTGTATTCAACTTTGGGGTTCCCAACATAAGGTCCATGTTGGAGTGAGTGTAGTGGAGGGTGACAAAGATGATCAGAGGGCTGGAGGACCTCTCCTGTGAATTCAGACTGAGAGAACTGAGGCTGTTCATCTCTAACAGAAATGAGAAGGCTTCAGGGAGATCTTACAGCAGCCTTGCAGTACCTAAGGGAGGCCTGCAAGAAAGCTGGAGAAGGACTTTTTACAAGAATATATAGTGACAGGACAAGTGGTGATGGCTTTAAGCTGAAAGAGGGTAGCTTTGAATTAGATATAGAAAAAAGACTTTTGTGAAGAAGGTGATGAGACACTGGAACAGGTAGACAGAGAAGCTGTGGATACCCCATTACTGGAAGTGTTAAAGGCCTGGTTGGATGAGGCTCAGCCTGGTCTAGTGGAAGGCGTTCCAACCAGTGGCTTGGGCTTAGCTCTAGATGACTTTTAAGGCCCCTTTCAACCTAAGCTATTCAGTGATTCTATGATTTGTGATCAATCTCATAAATAACAACATAGTCATTATCATCATTGCCGCTACCAAGTAATTTAATTTGCCTTGGAGATTTTCTTCATTGTTGCAGTTAAAAGTTTCTCTTTCAAATCTTGTACAAAGCAGATAAGTTGAAAGAACAGATGGGGGAATGCCTTCCCAGCCCTCTAATGGAAACATGCTGTTGTTTCAAGATGTTATAGGTATGATCAGTTGCCAAACTTGGGAACAAGAAATAATTTTTACCTGTACGCATAATTTTTTACCTTAGCTTTAAAGATATGTCTTCAAGATAGTAAGAGAATGATTTTAAACTCTTGTGAGTTATAGTAGTATTATAATAAGTAGTTATGGCAGATGAAATTCTGACAGAATGCAGCTCCAGCAACCAGTGATCACTTCGGCATTATCAATAGACTTGTTGGTGCAAGTCTACTGATCTGTGGAAAGGAAAGAAGACAGTCTAGTATTTACACTTATTCTGTGTATCCTTGCTCTCCCTCAGAGCTGGAGATGACTTGAATCCTGGGGATCAAGGTAATAAGGCATTTTCTGAATTATTTGGCATAAATATTGTTAACAGAGTAGATCCAATGAATGGCTGATAGAAATGAGAGAGTGGGGCAGCTGGGGAAATCCAAAAGTCAGACTCTCTCAAAGAACATAAAATTTTGAACATTTTGAATCCTAGAATGCATGCCAATAGTACTGTTTAGCTCTCCTGTATGTTTTTGTAACTGCCAGCGTTCACCTATTATAAAGCCCTCCTGGGAATTTCTACAGCATCTGTATTTCTGTTCAACATAATTAGAATGAACTTTATTTGATCTGACAGCTAACTGTTAGTCCTAAGACTTAATGCAAAAGCTACCTGTCCAGCTGTAGAGAAAAATGACAGGAGTTGGAGGGCACTTAGCTGGGGTTAGCACAGCCTGTGGCATTGAGGATCCAAAATGTCCAGACCAATAATTTTGCTCATGTTTTGGAAACCAGACTGCATGAATGCGTCCAAAATTATCTTTATTAATAGTGAGAAAAGAGCTGTAAAGTTGTTTTATGTTGACTGTTCATTTAGCAAACTTCAAAGTTCAACTAGATTAGTCAGTGTTTTACAAAATCTAACTGTGGACAATATATTATGTAGCAGAAATACTTCCTGCTGACAGACTAAGCCCTGTTTATTACACTCTGTCATTATTTTTTTCTTTCCTACATGAAAGGATAATTTAAGAATGCAATGGTAAGCTATTTAAAAAGGGAAAACCAGATACGGATGCCCAGTTTTGATACCCCCCTCTCTAACCACCTTGAGATCTATGGTAAGTGCATGACAGTTTTGATGTCATCCTTTTCTCTCTGCCTTTCTTTTGACTGAAACACATTTTGTATAACAGAACCCACACAGATAGAGAACTTTTGTTATTTATAATCCATTTCAAAGGCCCTTAAAACAACATCTGTATTTTTGCACTTATTAAGGATAACAAAGACAGAGAGTATTTTGGGATGTTATGTAGTCTTAGTCTAGTTGTGTTCACATTGCATAGCAGCTGGCTTTGTGTTTCTTCTGTGGCTCTTGGAGAAAAATGGCCTTTCTCATGTTATTTTTTAATGCATTTTTTTTTGTTTTTTCTTTCAAATTCTTTATATTAAGGTGAATGTTTCATTGGAAGCCACTAGAATTATTTTCTTTTATTTTTTAAGTATGAAACCATGAGTAAGTATATAGTAATAAGTAAAACATGTCCAAGATGATTCTCTAGCAACAACTAATATGGAATGCTCTCCATGAATACTAAACTCTATTAAATTCCCTTAGTCTAAAAGCAAATTGTCTATTGTGAATAGTAACCAGATTGAACTGAGTTCCTTAATGACACTCAAGAACTTCTTGAAAAGACAAGGGTGGTGCAGACCAAAATAGCGACGGTCTTTCTAAATACGAATCCATTTAAAATCTGGCATTTCTGGCACCCAGGAATATTTCCTCAAACGTCTAATTTATTGAGATAGACATAGTTAGAGTATCTGCCTTGAATGTCTATAGATACACATGATAGTTTGGGGATGTAGAGACTGCAGAGAGAGTGTTGAAAGGAAAAGGACAGAGGTAGCCAAACTTTTCCCACCCTTGTCCACACTGCATACTTAACATTTTTTATCTTCAGAACCACATCCATGTCATTTTATGATTTGGAATCCTCAGAAATATGGAAGGGCATTGTCTCAAAGAGTGCCAGCTGGCACTGGATACAGACAAAGCAGAGAATGTGTTAAACATTTAAGTAGTATGTTCAATCCCTTTGGCTTGATCTTACATCCAGACTGTATTCAGTATTGCAGTCAAGCTGCTTTGGGGAATCCAAAGAACAGCATTTTGGCCACACCACATTATCTTGACATTTTTTGTCATTTTTATTTTATTTTACCTTAGACAGCCATACTATGTATAATGATACAGGAAAGCCCACAGACTTAAGCAGAAAAATCATAAAGCTGGGGGGTGAGATGGGGTTAGTCTGCATCAATACTTGTAAAACACAGTAGCAACTGGCACAGTATTGCTGATGCTCTCAGTTCCTCAACACTCCAGCGCCCCAGTGGCCCCATCCTTTCCTTTTTACAAAAAAAAAAAAAAAAAAAAAAAAAATTTCCTGCATTTTAATAGTAATTCTAAAAATACTAGGCCGAGGAACAACAGTATTGCAAACAAGTAAAGAAAAAGGTGTAAATAAACAACACACAGCTGGGAGGAGTGGCTGATATCCCAGAGGGCTGTGCAGCCCTTCAGAAGGACTAGGACATGTTGGAGAGATGGGCAGAGAACTGTCTGAAACTCAACAGAGGAAAGTGCAGGGTCCTGCACCTGGAGAGAATAATCCCCTGCACCAGGGCAGGCTGGGTGCTGACCTGCTGGAAAGCAGCTCTGCAGAGAAGAACCTGGGTGTCTGTGGACAAGATGGAAGAAGAACCATGAGCCAGCAGTGCCCTTGTGGCCCAGAAGGCCAATGGTGTCCTGGGGCGCATTAGGAGAACATTGTCAGCAGGTTGAGGGATGTCATCCTGCCCCTCTACTCAGCCCTGCTGAGGCCACAGCATGAGTGCTGTGTCCAGTTCTGGGCTCTTCAGTAGAAGAAGGACATGGAGCTCCTGGAGCAGGTCCAGGGGAGCAGCAACAAAGATGATTAAGGGATTGGAGCATCTATCTTTTGAGGAAAGATTGAAGGAATTTGGCCTGATCAGCCTTGAAAACAGATAACTGAGAGTGGACCTTATCACTGTCTATCAGTATCTAAACAGTGGTGTTGAGGAGGTTTCCAGGCCCTTCCCAGTGGTGCCAAGCAATAGGTCAAGAGGTAAAGGGCAAAAACTGATGCACAGGAAGTTCCACCTGAATATGAAGGTGCAGGTGACCTTGCACTGGCACAGACTGCCCAGAGACGGTGTGGAGTTTCCCTCACTGGAGCTATTCAAGAATCACCTGGGCACAATCTTGTGCCATATGCTCTAGGATGACCCTGCTAGTTGTATTTGAGTTGTATTGGGACCACATGGCCCATTCTGTGGTCCCTTCCAACATGACCCATTCTGTGAGTCTGTGAAACCATGTGAGGCAAGAGAAAATATGTAATGAGAAATCCTGTTTCTTGAGAGCAGAATGTGTACTGCATTGTTGGTGTTTATTTGGTGTTGGATTATGTTCCTGAGTGACATGAAGAATGTTTTAGTATCTGATGTCACAGAGAATGCTCTTATTGTAATATTTCTACTTTTCAGTGACAAAACCAGTAAAGTTTAGAATTCTTTATATCACTACAGTTATAAAACTTATGATTGAATTTAATATTAGAGTTGCTCATCAGAATTTTGCTATTGTTTCATGTATTTCTTCTTTCTTTCTATGCATTTATCCTTAAGTATTTAGGGTAATTGCAAACAGGGGGGTTTTTGATGTTATGGTTGATATGTGCTGATCAATCTTTCAAATTTTAGCCCACAGTTTGTAGGTTCCATACAAATATAATTTTTCAGTTTCTTTGGAGACACACAAAGTGAATTATATCAAACTACTTCTATGCATGAGTAGACACCCTATGTGAAAACCTTAAATTATGAACAGCCCCTTGAAAACTACCTGATGTATTCCTTCTGGTAGAAATCAGTGAAAAAAATTCATACAAATCTCTAAGAGACTTAATTGTATAGACTGAGAACAAAATGGTCATTAATGAACACAACTAAACCTTCTCACTTGACAGGATCTAAGTCGGAAATTATGCATATCCAACCTAAAGAACCTTACATGAACTTAATTTTTTATATAGCATGTGATCCATAAGCTTTGACACCTGCAGCACTACATAATTCAAAATTTGACACATTTATAATCACTACTTGGATGTGAAAGTCGTATTTCAGTAAGTAGTATTGAAGAAGGATAAAAGAAATTATTGAAAATCTCTTGAGCAAAGCAAACTTCTGTTGTGATTTAACCTGTCCTATAAAAGTGTCATGCTTTTTCAGTAAGTAGATAGCCAGCCAAAAAAAAAGGAAAAAAATCAAAAAAAACCAAACCCAGATGAAAATGAAAAGGCAAAGAATTTAAAAACTGAAATAATGATGGTTAATATTGCAATATGACAGCCTGATCTCAGAATATTTTGCAAACAAGTTGCACCAAAGTAGTTTTAATGAATTTTTCATCATGTTCTGTACAGTACCAATTGAACAACCCTATTGCATTTACTATGCCAGAAGGCTAAAATCTACTAAAATGAACACTTCACATTTACTTTTAGGAAAATACTTTTAATATTCAGGAATAATTCAGTAAAACTTACTTCAAAGTCAAGGTCCGAATAACGTGATTTTCTTCTCTATTAAGCAGTAAAAAAAAAGAAAAAAGAGGTTTTATTAACAAGGGGACTATTCAAGTAATATTAATGAATCTAAATAACATTATTTTTTTCCTATCAGGTATATATTAGGTATTTTGTAAGGAGATAGGGATTTTGATCTTGATAATTTAAGAGTAATGTGTGACTTTGCATAGTTTATTAGACCAGTATAATCATGTTTTCTCTGAAATAAAACAGAATGCATTTCACTGGGATGCATAATGTGCATGTTATTTGCATGCAATTGAACCTGTTGGTGTATAAAATATTTCTATACTTTCTGTGGTATTTGAAAATTATCATAATATTTATACATTTTTACACAGGTACCTATACATATCTATGATTTAGACTTTTTATAGGTTTACAGAAATTGATTCTTTCCTACATCAATCATACATTGGTACAACTCCATTGATTTTAATGGAATAAATGACAGCAAAACCAAGCCAAAGCCATAGCTTCAGCTTGTTTCCTTGCAATGGCAATCTGAATGGATAAAGCAATGACTTTGTTTTAAACTTATGACAAATCTGATTCAAAGCATCTGATATAAAGCAAGAATGATTTACTAGTGAAGTAATCACTTGTATAAAATGCAACAGAATATGATTGCTTAGACATGTTACAAATAATTTAGCACAGAATTTTTTAGATTCAAAAAGAAATCAGTTATAAAGTCAAATTATATCAAAAAGAAGCAGGAATATTTTAAAGAAGGGATAAATTTTTATTTTTTTTTTAGAATTGGAAATTAAATGACTTGCAATAGATTAAAGAGATGTAAAAAGAAGAAGCTAGGTTATGAGAGCTGAAAAGAATGAAAAAAACTTGAGAATGAAGAAAATACATCCATCTTTAGGAAGGAGGGTTAAAGAAGATAAAAGTACTCCCAAACCCAAAAAGGCTTTCTGCTGAAGTTTAACCCTAATTTTTATGATAGGGCAATTGATGGCTTTAAGTCATGGTGAAGGAACCTTTTCACACCACACTTAATTTCTTCAGTAAAGAAGAATCAAACTCACTAAGTCAAGAGGAAGAATGTTTCTGATTTTGATTTTATTTGGTTTAACAAACCTACAGGTTTTAGTAGCTGCTTTGTTTTCCTGAAATGGAAAGGAATTATTTTACAAGTCTTCCAGCTGTAAAAAGTGGAAGATGTTTGGTATCTGTGCACTTGATTATACCCCTTTGTGACACGTTGTCTGGTTTTGTAGTAAAATTTTAATGCTCCAATCCACAATAATATAAGGAATATTACTGCAACACTGTCGACACTCTGATGCCTAAAGGGCTCTGAGGCTCTATAAAAGAACAGTCTAAGTTAAAACAACCAACAAAACAAGCTTTGGAGAAGCTATCTTTAATCATCAAGGCCTGATTTAAAGAGAATCTATGAATTTGTGATGAGGAATGATCTACTTTTAAGGTACAATTAGACCACATCTACCACTGAGAAGGCTCAGTGGTTACAAAATAATAAACAAGTACAATAGATATGCAGTGAAGTATACAGGAGTAACTTTGAAAAATGTTTGAAAAAGCTATTTTTAAGTTAGAATTCGGTAATGAACCTGATATTATTGAATTCTAAGTAAAAATATAGCAAATTAGGAAAACATATTCAGTTTGCTAGGTACTGTGATTTGTAAAATTGAAACACTTGTATATTGCTTTAAGTGTACTTGACTGCAGTGAAAATATTCCTGGCATAGCTGAATTATTAGGTTTTGTCTATTAGTAGATAGACAATTCTATCACTGTTTACATGGTGAAAATACATATCTAAAAGACTGCAAAATATTCAGTTGTCCTACTGTCAGAGAGAGGCAAGTATTGCAATTTTGTATCAGTTATGACCAAACAGGTTGTACACCACAGGTTTTTCTCAGTGAGGGTTTTCTAGGGCTCAACAAGAACCTTTCACAAAAATATTTATTTCAAACTTATGTAGTAAGGAACAGGTGTTCTGTGCTTGTGCTTCACGTTTTTTGCGTGTCTGCATACAATGAAATACAGCACAAGTGCTGCCCGAGCACAAAACATCCACTGTATCTAACTGCTGCAGGAACAGCAAAGTTCTGCAAGTTTTGAAAACAAAGGATGCTGGTTATGAATGTGATCCTGAACCATGGAAAGTTATCTGCAGTATTGTCACTGACACCACTAGGTACATAATCAGGTCCTTCTGCCTGCTAAATCATTGTCCTGAAATGACAGCAGTGTTATTTTTTGAGAGAGTAAGCATATCCAGAAGCATGAAGTCTTCCGGAAACTTACAAGGATGAAGGAGTTTCCTTTCAGTCTCAATTGGAAGCTGAAATTTTACTCAATTGTTATAGTTTCTGTATGATATACAACAGCCATGAAAATAATTGCATTAATTGTAACTGCATATATTCTTTCCTTATATGAAGTTTGTTATGCCTCTTTTGGCTGAAGAAAATGGAGATTTTCAGACATACCTAAATACTTTCAGTAATCAACCATCTAGCTCATTCTACACATTAAACTGAAAAAAGGCAACTGAGTAGAGTAAGTAGTTTTGAGTAAGTAGTCTGAGTAGAGTAGGAAAATTCTTTGTGTCAACTAAGCTGCTGAACTGGTCATACCAATATGTTTCTTTTCAAAAAGCTGTTCCCTTTATGCACCTGCAAAACTGAGAAATATTTTAGCAACATAAAAATTACACTGGAAGTTGGTGGGTTTTTCCCAAGGATCTGTTGGAGATTCACTTGAGTATTAATGCTGAAAGAATACAATTAACAAGAAACTGTAAAGGATATTATCTATGGTTTGCCTCATTTAGTATTTTGTATTTGACCAGGTTATGTTATGATGTTTCAGGAATGATATAGAGAAGGGCAAGTATAAAATCACATTTCTACCACAATGCCTTCCATAAGTCTTCAGTAGTTTCAGAATTTCCTTGGGAGGAGCTTATTCTGAAATCTAAAATGTACTAAGGTAGTGAATTCCACAATTTAAATATGTAAAAACATGAAAAAGGAAATTATGTTGTTTATCCCTTTGACATTTCATTTGATGTTCCTCTTTTTGATATTATAGGAGATATGAATACTAGTTTCCTATTCACTCCTCACTCATCTGTTCTCCAAGCTGAAGAGCCCCAAATGCTGGAGAACTGCAAGAGTCAGTAATAAAGGGAGTGTATAAAAAAACCTGAAGATCCATACAATTAGACAGTGGCTGGGAGTTAGCTGGTGCAATTCTGAAAAAAGAGAGGGTTATGGGTAGGCTTCAACCCATGTACAAT
This sequence comes from Taeniopygia guttata, assembly GCF_048771995.1. Taxonomy (NCBI): domain Eukaryota; kingdom Metazoa; phylum Chordata; class Aves; order Passeriformes; family Estrildidae; genus Taeniopygia; species Taeniopygia guttata. The sequence continues at coordinate 30,175,703 of NC_133027.1, read as the reverse complement.
TACAAATGTTACAAAAAAAGGGATCAATTTAAGCAGGCAAGGGTGTGATAGACTTCTTTGTCAACTCCAGTGACAGTTCTGCATTGCTGCTCTACACTGTAAGAAGCCAAATCATGCCCATAAACTGGGGAAATTTCAGAGGAGAGTAGCAGCAAACAGTTCTTTTAGAAGGAAGGGATAAAAGAGTTATGCAGATTTGTGTAATTTTGTCTCTGGAAGAAGCTTGTAGTGAAACCTTAGAAGGATATGAACACTGATAAACAAAACTAATATGGGAAAAACCTGGAAAAAATCAGACTTGGTATTGGGAAAAAAATTAAGTTTATGTAACTATGCAATAATTGCTGAGGGAAACAGTGGAAGCCATTCACTCTAGTCTTGAAAGTGAAGTTTGACTATGGTTTAGAGAAACATATTGAGAGTGTTCTTGCATTGATAAAAAAGATGACCTGACAAGAATTTTTCCATCTCTGATTTCTATGACTCTTCAATCTTAATTGATAAAACCCATTTTATGTAGAAAAAACCCTGTACCCTTCATGCCAGAGCCAAAATAAAATTCTGTGAAAAGAGATTTGTGGTAGTAATTAATTTAAAATCAATTTTACTTTGTGCTAATCATGTATAGCTTCTCTGTGTAATTCCAGAACAACTTTAAACTCTGCTGAGGGACAAAAATAGAATTTTGAAAAATAATTTCCATACACCAGCACACACTAATCCGCTGGCACCAGGAAAGAGCTGCTCCTACTAAAAGACTAATAAAATCCCTCTCCATGTCTGTACAATGACAAATGCCTGTTTTTCTCCTTATTCTACTCTGCATTACACCACTATCTGATTAATTACATCAGATACTCCTAAAGATATATTTCATTGTGGAAAGCATAATTGAAACCAGAGATACCATATTATAGAGAGGGCTATAACCCTTCTTCCATTAATATAAAGTCTTATTATCAGCAGTTTATAACTCGCTCTGAGATGAGATTTGACACACAAGATCTTAGCCTGAGGAGGATTTTTTCCCAGAACAAAAGTAAAGAAAAATCTTATTTGGCCCTCAGTGATATAAAGGTGGAACATGGAGAGATGTTTTTGATTTTAAATGCCTTTTTTTTATATATATAACTGAAAAACACTCTAGTTTATGAATAGAAGATTGTTGGCTACTAGTTCATAACATGAGCTAGACATAAAGCCAGGAAATTTTTATGAAAAAAAAGAATTTAATGTGGGAATTTTAAGTCTTTAAAACACGCTAGCAAATTTAGTACGCCAATACACAGCATAAACATAAATTCAAAGTTCTCACTTTAAAAGTATTCTGACAAATTATTGTGGCCTGCTGCACCCTGTTTTTATAGGGAAGCCTGCATATCTATTTACTCAATCAACCAAGACTACTTGCTTTGTGTTTCTGAATGCTTTGAGGGAAAATGTAGCACTTGTTAAATAGACAATGATAATATAAAGTCTGCAATATATGCTGCATTTTACAGGACTGACTAAAATTTCAGTTCTTCCCATCTTCAGTTACTACAATAAACTCTGACTGATTCTACCCCCACTTCTGTAAGATAACCTGAAAATAAGCTGCATCAATTTCTAAAGCTAGAGGACTCTGGGACCTACTCCCTCAGTGAAAGAAAGAGAGGGTTGTTATAGGGCTAGACTTCATTTTACTGAGAGTCACAAAATTGGCAAGAGCTGTCTTCACAGCTGATTGAAGAATGAAATGAGGAATGGGAGGGATAGAAATCTGAGATACAGAATGCCTGAAAATAGGTGCAATGTGGAAATATGATAAAGAAGAAATTCCTGTGGTGCTCATCTCTCTGTTTTTGTTCTCTCTTTTTTTTTACTTCTCATGTCATAAATCAAAATGACTTCACAACATTTTGATTTTTTTTTTTTTCTGCCTCATGCTCTGGTACTTTATTGATGAGATTGATTATTTTAACTTTGTATTTTCCCCCCTCTTTTCCTGGTTTGGGGACTTTATTATTATTATTTTATGCCTTGTTCTTTCCCTGCTGTTTTTATCTCATTCTTCCTAATACCTTCATTTTGTTTTTTCTCCATTGCTGACATATTTCCCACCTTTTTTTTTAATGTCTTTTTCCTGCCCTTTATCTTTACCTATCTTTAATTTTTCTTTGCACTTCACCATCTTAAACATATCCCTTTATTTTCTCAGTTGTAACAGTATTTTCTTCCTTAAGTCCCCTGTCAGTAATTTGGCCAAGGACTTACAGACTGTCTTTGAATGTTTTAAGAGCTCTCATAAATGAATACTGAAGGATTATTTTGGTGACACAATCAACATAAAGATCTCTCAGCAGAATCTGAGGCAGAAAAATAAAAAGAGAATAAACTGGAATAAATAAACTGGAAATAAATAAATAAACTGGAAAATAAAATAAATAAACTGGAAAGAGAATTTCAGTTCTTTACATGACAAATAATTTGTAAAGTCTTTTCCTTCCTGTTCTTATAAAGCACATGACATTTCCCCACCCCCACCCCCCTTAATAAATGTATATATTGCCTGTATTTACATGTTCTTAATTTTATAATTTTAATAGTCTTTGTCTTCTTTCAGCTCTTTTCCATTTTTTGCTCACACTCCACTAACCAAAGCTCCCTTCAAAGAACCACTCATTCTTCTTCAACAAAGCTAAAATGCAAGTCTATTCACAGGTATCTGCTTCTTCATACCTTTTTTTTTGCCCAATAAAAAGAGATTAATTACTTTTCCTGGAGATATGTTTCCCAGATCAGCTTCTTTCTCTACACTTAAACCTCCTAACTTTCCTCTGCATCTAAGTGTCTGGGAATGCAATGCTTCACTTCAAAGTAATTTCATTTTAATGAGCACAACACTCAGTGTAAGTTTTCAAAACAAAAACCATTCCAAAAGACTGTATTGAGTGTTCTCTTCATTAAAATCAAAACACTTTGAACTGAAGGAGCATACTACAAACCACTTTGATGCCAAGGTAGCAAAGCCAGTTTTAATCCATGCAGATAAGGAATGTTCAGGAGATTAACCAGATGTTTGATTAGTCCTCCTCAGAAACTCCATGTTGTGCTAATATGCCTGCCTATGCTGGGTGCATACCAAATAAAATAAAAATCACCGATTTGCACATTGCGAATCTTCACATCCTTAAATTTATACTTATCTGGGCAATACTTGTATGTAAATATTATGGCATTCTCAAACTATCTTTTGCAAACTAAAATTCCTCCAGACATAGTAAAGCATTTAATTGTTCACATCTAAACATTTCCTTCAGAAAAAAAATAGATATAAAAGTTTTAGAAGAAAGTTTGTGACAAAGAGTAGGATGCATCTGACTAAATTTAGGACATTAACATTTTTAATGCTTGTGTTTGAACTACTCATTCTGGCTTCCTCTATGGAATCTGAAAAGAGACACATGCACTGAGGCATGTAATTTACTTCATCCTGGAGCAGATGTCTAAAAGTGGCCTAAAAATGGCTATTTGTCTCAATTGACTCTATAGGGGAGCCAAATGTGAAGACCTCTTTTTCCATTTCATTAGGGAAATGTCTACATTTAGATATTTAATGGTGGGAGGTGGTGGATACTCCCTTCATTGTTAGAAGTCAGGATATAAATTTTTGTGTTGATACTGTATCTGTGTTCCGACTAGAAGCTGATAGGAGGGGGAAGCTTTCATCTGCTCAGGATCTTCTCCTTTAGAACTGGTCTAGTCAGGCTCTGTCAGGAAAGAGGTCGGCAGGGTGATCTTGAATGTCCTGCTGCAGGTTTTGCTGTTCCATGTCTGACAAAGCCCTGTCTTTTGAAAAGTCTTGCAATCTTCCAAAAAAAATTGGGCTTTACCTCAACCCTTGCTTCTTACACAACTGCATAGTAAAAACACAATCACATTCTTTATCTGGCTGGATCTGCTTATCAGGGTCTGCTTGAGCCTCTGACTTTCTTCTACATACAATTTTCTTTCATGTTCCTATCTTCAATTCAGTGCAGCACATCCTTATCTTCAGTTCAGTGAAGCACATCCTCATCAAGTAATGTTGGGAATCACAAAGGCAGACACAAAAGCCAAAACAGTTTCTTTCATTTCTGACCTGCCCTAATATCTGTTCTCTCTTCCTAATACATGGGATTATGCTGTGTTTCATGAGGCTTACAAATATAACTGGCTTTCTAGACCAAATACAGCCTGCTAAACCTAGTATGCTTCCCAAGTTAGAAGAGACTACATATTTCCTATCTTGTAATATTTTACTGCATTTTCTACAACATACTTAGTACTCTCTCCTGAGCATAGAAATGATATACAGAATGGTGACTGAGATTCCGTGTCTACGTCCCATCTTAGAGGTAAAGTTAATATATGATACAAATACAGTTATAAAAATAACTTTAAAGGAGCAGTACATTATACTGATCGATTTTCAGGTCTATATTCCAAAGGGGTGTGAAGAACTATAATTTTGTGTACAATGAAGTACTATTGTCACAATTTTTACAACTAAACTAAGATCTGCTTTTTTTTTTTTTTTTTTTTTTTTTTTTTTTTTTAGGTATCCTAGATAAACTTTGTCACCAATGGAGGAAAAGAGGCATCACCAGAAATTTATTTAGAGTGGAAGTTTGGTGGCATATATGTCCATCTTCTCTAAGAATTATGAATCTTTCTCACATATCCATATCTCTAATATTAACTGGACTGGATTTAAGCCTCTATATCTGACAAAAATTATCTGAAAGACAGTGTTGTAGCTAGGTGGGAGAGAATACTGCTGGAAGGTGACCTTAACTATTTTGCTTCTGAGGTTGCATTAAATTTGAGAACTCCCATGGACCACCTAAGATCTATTAACTAACATACCTGAACTGCGGACAGTAATTTCTTTAACAATGCAGTCTTGCTTTGAAAGAACCTGTCTATCTGAGCACTGAAAGGGCAAGCGCTTAAACTATCTTTTAGAAAAAAATTTGAAAATTTGTTCAAGATTATACATATTCATCTTAACGGCAACCAAAACATGGATAATTTTTGATTCCTTGCAGATCCACACACTTAATTTCCTATTAATTTTTAAGTTAAATCAACTCTTACAAAAATTTATGATAGTACACACACAATATAAACAACATGGAAAATATTTTGCATTCAAAGCCTGTAAAGGTATCTCTTAAAAAGAATCTAAATTCTGATCTTCTGCCCAAACTCTTCATTAAACTTCATAAAACTTCAACTCCATTTTAAAAGAAACATCCATAAGTATCCACCATTTATGAAGCATCAGCTACAGCTGCATCTAAAAATTGAAAAATAAGGCTGAGTCTCTGCTTCCCTACACAGACAGGTCTAAACATTGTAGAGTAATAGCTAATGGCTTCAAGTTTGCACATAAAGTAGAATTTTTTCCATGCGTAACTTTCAGAGAATGAGTGAGTACCATGCTTTTCTCATTTGTCTTTCTCTGTCCCACAAAATGTCATGTTTCAAAACATTTGATGTGCTGGTTAAATGTATTCCCAGGTCTTAAGGTGGTCCAAGTATGAAATTAACTCCAGCTCACTCCTGGCTTTCACAGGTAAAAGCTTAATAAGAATGACAGTGTTTGATGCTTAGATCTTAATCATTTATTTCAATAGGTTTCACTTTGAAAATGCTGAAAACACACAGACAGATTGTAGCAATAACTGAAAGCCTTTTAAAGGCTTTTCAGTTCACTTTTGCAATCTGTCTGAAATCTGTGATACTCCACACGAAGCCCACCTGTACCTATTGCACACATCAGTTGTACCAATGCCTGCATGCACATGCAAACAAAACTAAATCAGTAAATGGTGAATTATTGGATGCAAGAATCCAAGATTTACACCAATGAGAGCAGAATCAGACCTATCATATCTGAGATGGATATGATTGTCAGCAATAAAATGACAAAAATTTTCAACTGCATGTGCTTGCAGGTAGGGCCAATGATTAGCACTTGTATCTTGCAGGAATAGTTTTTCTTCTCATAGCAACACAGAATTTTCCAGTGGACTTTACCTGGTAGGTCACGAAATCCTCGGCAGTCGTGTGGAATGTTAAATCTCCAGAACTATATTGTTTCATACAGACTGGCTCTGAAACTTTAGTCTTGTTTTCTAGGTATAAACACTTCTGATAATAAGAGAAATATGAACAGCAGTGTATGATCCCAAACAATAATTTATACTGAATTAAAACATTAGCTTCACCCCTTAGACACAAGACACAATTTATTGTCTTATTATAAAATTAGAACGACAGCGCATGCAATTTGTTTGTGCACCACTGACCTCTAAAGAGCTCATTGATATTGTGGATCCAGTTTCACTTCTTGATAATCCTGCATTGTCATCCAGCTCTGAGGCAATGAAATTCTTCACTGCTGTGCGGGGCTCAAATGGCAAACTCTGCATATGTTCTTGGGTGGGAAGATGCTGGTCTAAATTGATATTAAATTGGTCCATTACAGAGGGATTCATATTGAACTCAGGATTAACTTTGTAGTGCAAAAGCCTTTCATGAGGCAAGGTATCCATGCCTATATTCATTTTGCTTTCATCTTTCAATGATGGCTGGGTATTTACTGAGCCCCGGGGCATGACTATATAGTCGCTCTCAATCATCCGTTCTTGAGGATGGACTATGTCCATATCTGCACCTCTCAAATTATCGTCAGTGCATAAATACACAGTCCTCCGCAGCTCGCTGTTGTCTTTTTTCAAGCACTGATTGGCCAGTTCACTCATACTCATAGGCATGTGGAGACCTGTTGGTTGCTGGATGATGACTTTGGAGATGATGTTTCCAGGCAAGGTTGAATAGCTCATTCCTTCTGGGTTTGGTCCCTTTTCCTCCTCTTCATCATTTAGTGAAATTCTAGAAAGTGTTCCTGTTATAGTGGCTGCTCTGCAAGGTCCAATGTCTTTATGCAGAACTGTGGGTCAGAGAAAAGGATTCTTACAGAATGAAACCATATCAACCTAACACTGCTTTTTCTCGTGGCTTTATCTAGCAGTGCTTCCTTTACTAGTGCGTATTCTAAAATATTTTCTTTCCACTTATTAAGTTTCATGGTTTTGGGTTTTTTGTTCTCTTAATCTACTGTGTGTAACTGACACTGATCTCTGACTAGCTTCAGTCATTTATATGAATTAAAAACATTTCATTTTTCCTACTGACTTCTATAGATTTAAGGTGACTTAGAGCTTAAGCACAAGCCTGCCATGTGGAACTCATTAAGGGTTTTCCAAAAAAATACACTATGACATCCCTACTGCCATTATTAACTCCACATAACCTTCTGGAAAATGTCAAACAGATTGTAAGGAAGAATCATTTTGTCAATCCATTGTAATGACCTACCATAAGATTATAACTATGAGCATGTGTTCCTAAACTCCTAAATGTTCCCTTTCACTGACTTTTGAAAATTCTTCTCTGTTAAATTATGTTTTAAATAAAAGTACCAGAAGAATCACCACACTGGGAAGAAATTCCATTGGCATCAGAAAGAATATTTTACTGCATCTGGAAAGGTTATAAAGAATATAAACATGTTTTATAGCAGAGTCATAATCTACTTTTGTTCTAGGCCTAGACCTTCTTGGTCAAATTTGTAGCAACATTCAGCGATTTTTTTGGGTGAGGTTTACATGTAAAAGTTACCAATCCTCTCACAAAATTCAAAATTTTCAGAAGCATTGAAAAATGGCTGCAAAAGCAAAGTATCTATTCAATCACAATTATTCATCTTAGCAAAAAACCCAAAAAACCAAACAAACAAAAAAACCCCTAAAAAGAGTAAGTCCAACATCTGTAATGAAAGAAAAGGGTAGAAAACAATTAATTTAACCAATTACTGGGCATATTCCAGCTGCCTGCAAGGATTTCCTGGTCCTGGATGAAAATACTTTCATTCACACCAGTGCTATTTTATACAACAAAACACAGCTCATGGTGTGAGACAGAAAGACAGCTTCAAGTGTCTAGGTATTACATTTGCATCTCTTCTGGTTGCCCAAGGGCTCTGATGACCCAGATCCCCCAGTACTGACCTGTCAGTTCACTGCCTTTTTCCATAGCAAGTAGCTCATAAGACATCTGATTCTCCTTCCTCACATTAAACTAACTCTCATTTTTTTCCATTATGGAAAGAACAATTTGCTTCTAAACAACTGTGCAAAAATACCTGAATTCTGTGTCTGCTTCATTGTTTCCAGTGACACTTGTTCAGACATTTCAAACAGTGATCTATCCTTAAATTTTTCTTTATCAGAAAATGAGTTCAAATGCTTATCAGGTAAAGCCTGTTCATAACTGCATTCAGAGTCAATCTCCTTTAGGATGCCTCTGACAAGGCACTCTGTACTGCAGAGCTATGTTATCACAGAAGTGGAAACTACATGGATCAGTGCTGGATTTTTGTCTGCATTGGATGGTGACACACAGGCATTTGTGTTACAATGAACTATCCTGATTCCTCCAAAATATATAAAACTGATCTGTAGGGTCTAGAGAACTAAGTCTATATACCAAGAAACTCAACTGGCAGTTTTTTAAAGGTGGGTGACTGGAAACTCAAACTTCACCTTAATGGGATCAGCTTTCTTGGCTCCACATTTAGCCAGTGAAGAGAGAGTGTCCTTCAGGTGGCTGATGCAGAACAGCTAAATCAGGCTTCTGCTCTGACTCACCCCATAGAGAGGACACGCTCTCTCTTTCCCTTTATTGAAAACCTTTATTGAGGGTGTTTAGGCAAGACTGTTTCCCTAGGAGAAACTGTCCTTTGGAAATATTTCCTAGATTAAAAAAATTCTGTAGAGTTTAGATAGTGTTTTATTTTATACTGCATTATTTAAACAAGGTTGGCAAATAAATAGCTCAAATGTGTTGTCTTTAATATATGGAAACAAACATAGCCAACTGATTAAAGATCACAGTATTGAAATATCTTTAAAAATTCTGCAACTTTTCTCATTAAAGTGGAATAAAACTTAATTTGCTTAAACTATTGTTGATTTTACTTAGAGTCCTAAAAACCATACCCTTTTTAAAATGAATGCAAATTGATGCATCCTTCATATACACAGCTGTCAAGATACACTATTTTTTTTGTTGTTGTTAAAGTAAAATGATGTTTTCATGTTTGCTTGTGTACCAGGGAAAGAAAGCTTAATGCATTAAGAATTATCTTCTTTCCACAATTATTTGCTTTGTAATAGACAGTCACACCTCTGACTACTTTCCAAATACTCAATTCTAGTTAATGGCCTTAGTAACACAATTAAATAAATGTATTCACAAAGTGACATAATTCTTCACATTCTCTTTTGTTTAAATTAATAAATACTTCTTATAAACAGCTAAACCCCAATATTTTTCTGGTTTTCACTTCACAAGGAACTTGTACAAGACTATTTTGTTGGCTAAATACTCTCTTAATGTTCTTACCTGACCGACAAGCAATGTCTACATCCTTCTCAAAATCAGTCTGTAACAAAAAACAGTGAAACAGAACAGCCATTAATAATTCAAAAATAAACCACAATACCTTTTTGCCAACTGGCACTTCCAAAATGTCCTACTTACAGGGTCATAGCCTGTTAAAAGTGGTTTCTTGTTGCTGAGAAGGTGAAGTGTATTGTTTTACAACAGCAGAGCTTTACAAAGTTTCCTAAAGTATAACTGGGTGGTTTTCAAAGTATGCTGCCTGACCAAAAAAATAAAATAGGTGGAAGTAGAGAATATAATTTTAATAAAATTATACAGTGGATAATTTTTAAGGTATATGGAAGAATAACTTCTACATCACCCCAAAGGATCTTCTTTGAGGAAGATTTAAAAGATAATGTTATGAAAAAATGTATGAAAAATAGCCTGCAATACAAATTACTGTGAATAAATGTAATTCAAATAGTCCATCCTGTTTGAAACTTCATTAATTTGTGTAAATGAAGTGCTTATGGTATGAAAAATGATGTCATTTCTTTCTATTAATGTAGTCATATAAAATTTTTGTACTCCCTGAAAACAAAAAATTATTTATTTCATTATGCAAAAATTAATTGTGAGAACAAGAAATAATTTTAACAATTGGAAATCAAAGCACATTTCTCCTAGTTCAACAAAACAATTTATTCTGTTAGAGAATTTATTTACTTTTTATTTGTATTTTCACAAGAATTTATTCCATGCTAAAAGTTCAGTAAAACTGATCTCTTTCTTTCTTGGGAAGTCCAAATAATAAATTATTTTTTTGAGTCCTCATTTTGAAGGGCATCTGCTTGCTGTACCTTGCATTCTTGCTGAGCCTTGCATGTCTTTAGGGCCCGATTCTGACCTCATTATAGTCAATGACAAACAGTTCAAAGTGAAGAGACCACTATGTAGTGTTAAAACATTACCTAATAATATTAGCAAAATTCACTATCTCTTAATTTAACACACTAAATAGATTCCCCCTGTAGAATGTCTAGCACTTTCTCCTTATCTTGTTTGAGAACATTTTTCAAGACCTCATGAAGGGAAATACATCAGTACTCTTCACAGCAATACTAGAAAAAGTCGCAATATATTATTAAATTATATTTTATTCTCTTATGTAAGATTCTTTTGTCCTAAAGAACACTGGTGGAAGATACTAACTCACTGTGCTCCACTAAATAATCACACCAATAAATTAAATCTAGTTAAGATACTTAAGCAAAGAGATGATAACCTAAACAGTCTTTTGCTTAGATGTTAACATTTCAGCTATGCAATCTTGCCACATACAATACAGTAAGTTTTTCTTTCTGTTAGAAACACTAAATTCATAGTCAAAGAAAAAAAAAAAACAAAAGCTAACCATGATTTGAGCATGTCCATTAGGAAAAGAACTTGAAGAATCTGCATTGATTGGATCCTGGCAATTTCTTAGCCGACATCTGAATGCATCTTGAACCTGTGAAAAAAATATCTTATACTGATTCTTGTGTAACATCATAGACTCCTAGTAGAGATTAAATTAAATCATATGGAACATGATGCATGACTTTTCTTTAGCCCACTTTGTAAATCAGAGGCAATAAACATAAATGCCTATTTCTGTCATTTCATACATTTGTTATACTAGTGGCTGCTATAAATTTGTCAGTCTATCACATTGAGATCACAGAATTAGTTTTATGTATGGCCAGAATTAGCTACTGGACAGTGATTATATGGTATTTAATCCACATTTGTCTTGGTGATAGTACTTGGCTTTGTCTTACTCACTTTGGTAGTCATCTGATAATAAGATTAATAGATATACTGCTAACCATTGCAAGATAAAGTGCATCTTCTTGATAAATGTATGATTCTTGAAAGACAGTTCTTTACAATTATTGTTATCAGCCAGTTATTGAAATCAGTTCTTAACAATTATTGTAACCTCATAATTGCACTTTAAAGAATAAGTCTATTTGAAAGATATTACTGATTCTAATAATAATCTTTAGCTCTGTGTACGGGGAATCTAATGCATCTCTTCTAGGAGTAAAATTTTACAGATGAGAGAAATATCTTCAATGTGAGCACATGAAGAAAAGTAGACTTTTTGCACACAGATTTCTTGAAAGTACAAAAGCAAGATGTGACTTGGAAAACAGGAACTTGGTTGGGTGATCCAATTTCTTGTTCATATATGAAAGTACTATGAATGAAATGCCTATAAAAAACTACATTCCATTTATTATCTGTAAAAATTACTTGATATCTTATTCAGAATAGCTAAAAGGGATAAAATTGTCTTCTACTCATGGACATTTTTTAAACAGCAGAAGAGGATAATTCATCAATTATTGCTGGTGAGAAGCTGTCCCCTTTAAATGTATCATATTCTAAAGTGAATTGTTTAGAAGCTATCACAAAAGCAAAAACAAAATTAAAAAAAATCTAAATAGAAAGCATTTTTTTAAAGGGCTCAACCCTTAAATGAATAGGAGTGCATTGCAGTCTTGATAAGTGGCTGTTGCAGGTGGAGGGAGCCAAAAATAGAAAAATGAAGCAAGGTGGGAAGGTTTGGATTGATTTCAAAACACCAAGACTTACCACACATTGTAATTGAAAGTGTGCTGTATTGAAACTCAGATTGTGATTTTAGGTCACTACACTTGCTTTGGTTTTCCATGTTTTTGATGTTAATTTAATTTGGCATCTCCCAGTTGCTGCAAATTTAATCCAAGTCTTCTCTCACTTTATCAATGCTGAAGTTAGGTTACACTTCAGAATTTTATACTCTTGGATAAGTACTGGCACAGTGATTTGACAAAAAATATAATAAAAAAGGCCTCCTTCAGCTGTGCTGAATCTCATCTCCAGGCACATGATGCTTGACCCCAAATCATTGTTACTTCAGAACATACTGCTTATCTCACTGTACTGTACAGTGGGCCTTCTAATTTTTTGGACTCTGTTCATGGAGGTTCTCCAGTTCTAATAGCTCTAGAGATCTCTGGAATCTCATGTCATACTTTCAGTACCTTCTACATTAAAGCAGTGAATCTTGATTTTAGGATTCTCTTAAATGTGCATGTTTCTTACAATGCTTCTGAAGTGCAAGCAGCATATGATCTGAGCATGTTCACAGAATGCAAAATGTAGCATTATCCAGGATACTGACATATGTTGCAATTTCTAGATGTCCTCACCCAAGTCAGAATCAAAATGGTTGAACTTTCTAAATACCACCTTACTCTTCTAAACCACTTGTTCAAAATTGTTGTTTGAGCATTTAAAGACTGTGCTGTCTTTACATTTTACTATGAGACGTAATCTTGGTTTCCCCCCCTGCCTTTTAACATCAAGTTACAAGATTTTCTTTCTCTTTGTACAAGAGCTGGGCACAGAGGGAGAGACAGATGTGATGAACGTGCGGATACTAGGGAAGTTAGTTTCCTTAGCAACAGTAACCATCTCCAAGCTTTTATAACTTACCCTTGCCCTACTCATGTACTTTTCATTTTTCTCCTGCAATTCTGAAATGTGGGCTCTAGACGCCAACGATGAATTTAATCCAAATGCTCTCTACTCTGTAGAGGCAGAGCTAAAGAAAAAAATTACGTGTGGGTTTCTCCCATCACCAGTAACATAAGTTACTAAATGTGATTCAAATCAGCTTTAAAGTGCCTTGTGTTCAAGCAGATCAGGCAAACTATTTTGGTGAGATAGATAAGCTTCAACGCTGGCCCCCTGTATCATTCTGTGACATATCCATCACCATCTTCCAAAGCCCAATTAGGTATTTAAACAGCAAGGCGAGGAACAAAAAAGAACAACTCTAGGGTCTCTGGGCTAAGAAGGCAAAATGAAGCAATAATATCTAGCTACTTTGCATTTTTCTTCCAAAATTTCCAAATAGTCTATGATAGGTCTTATGCTTAAAAGTATCACATTCTTTTTAGAAGTTAGGAAATAGAAGTATAGAAAGATTTAATGTCTTTCCAAAAGACACTGAATTGATGGTGGACAGAAATAGATTACACATCGCTTAGTCCTCTTCCAGTAGTATATCTTAGTTAGTGCAAAATCCCTGGCTTCCTAACGCAGCCCCTGTCACAAAAGGTCTTCAATACAGTGTGTTAGAGAAAGTAACAAATATTTCCATCATTTATCTCAATACAACTAAAAGAAAAAAGGGACCTTTATATATAATTGTAGGAGTCTGTATCTTTGTGATGTAATGACAATAAATGCATAGTAAAGCAGGGCTGTCCTCTTTGTGGAGATATATACCTTCCCAAATTTTTTTCCCCCTGATAGTCAGAATTATTGTTTTGCCTGTGCTGGCATGCTATAAATATTAGATTGCTCTTATAGGCTATAACTGAGATAGCTTTCTAGCTGTCATCAAGAGTGACAAATATTCTGGCAGGATTTCTTTGACAGGCACTGGTGGAGCTAAATGCTTTTGCAGACAACCAAAAGTACCAGACTATTCTTTCAGCTGGGAGGCACTGTGTGCAGTGCAAAGATGGAATTGCCCACTCTACATGAGGACCACTCTTTTGGCCTGTACTCACCTGAGGGTGTCTGGAGCTGGAAAGCCAGACTCCAGTCAGACTGAAACATAACTTTATGGACTTACACCTCTTTCTGTGTAGTAGAAAACTATGACTTTTCTGCTGCAAACTGAACCAAATAAGTTTGAAATTAAAATTGATTCAAATGAATAAACTTTTACTTCTTTGTGCTTCTTGAAGAAATTTCTATGAAAGAATTTTCCCATATGAAAAATATTGCCTTAATTAATTCCTCAATGCTTTGACCAGTTTGCAATTTAAATCTGGAGGACTAAAGAAGATTAAATGTGTTCTGTCAAATAGAGTTCAATCAGCAATATACCTAGGCATCTTTGTCTTCCACCAACACCACTTTCATAATTTTGGCTGGAGATAATCTACTGATTAGTGTATAAGTTGTCTCTGTACATTTACTTCTGCCTAAGTTATCATGGCTGAAGCAGAAATGCCTCCTCCATTTTGATAGGTCAGAACCTTATCAAACCGTGGTGCTTTCTGGGCCTCACTGGGAAGTTTTCTCATTTATTCAAAAACCACCATGTAAATAGATTATTTAGCTGCTTTATAAAATGCCTTTCTTCTAGAATTTCCATGTTAGAACTGTGATGTGTAACTCCTGAGACTGACTTGCTGGAGCAACTTCTGTTAGTTGTTAAACAGAGCAATGATTCTTTGCAACTATTTTATATATATATGTGTGTGTGTGTGTGTGTGTGTGTGTGATTTGCTAAACAAGCAGTGAACAAAATAAACTATAACTAGCTGATTTCCTACACATAAACCTAAAGAAAAGATTCCTCTAGAAACACGTAATCCAATATTTTTGTAAATTGCTTACATTAGAAACAGTGAGCTAAAAGTGGTTCCAGTCAAGGTATCCTACGAATTTGAAAATTGAGTTTACATATAGAAAAGACTAATTCTACCTCAATCACCACAGTCCTACCTGCGAGAATGGTCTGACAAGAATGTTTCTATGAGATGTTCAGCATTATTGAAGCATTCCCTGGGAATGAAGCATTTGCAGCAAAGAGCTGCCATTAGAATAGGAAATCCATTTTTAATTCAAGGCTTAGGGCATTATTGGAAGATGTCTGTTAATTTTAATCTTTCATCAACAGTCAAAATAAATTTCTTTTCCAAATCAGCTTCTGCATTACTGCACTGATGCAAGTTTAACTGATGCTTTATTATTTTTTAAAATTTTCTTTTATACTGTGCAATGTTGAGTTATGTTAAGAATTTCTCATAGATTTTGGTATTTTTTTGACAAAATCAATGACTGATAATGAGGTATATGTTTCAGCCTTTCTGGATCCTTACAAAAGACACAAGAAAATGGAACAATGACAGAAGGAAATGGAAATAGAACATCAGAACAAGAAATGAATAGGGGAATTCAGATTGGACATTAGAAAAAGGTTCTTTGCCCTGAGGCTGTTCAGTCACTGGAACATACTTGGTCATGGCTCCAAGCCATGGTCAGAGTTTGAGGAGTATCTGGACAATTCTTAGTCACATGGTCTAGTTTTAGGCAGTTTTTTGAGGAGCAGGGAGTTGTACTCAATGATCCTTATGGGTCTCTTCCTACTGACAATATTCTATGACTCTGTGAAAGATAATGTTGTTCATACTGCTTTAGGTTTGAATGTTTCACACGCAACCTTGAGCCAAATTTTATTTTAAAATAAAAATGATTCCCTAGGACAGTAAAAGGAAGGTGGTATGTCCCTTTCTAGGGCTAATTAATAAATCCCAATGGATACAAACATTTCACAGAGAGGAAAACAAGTATGAAACCACTATCCTTTTGTACTGAAAATAGCTGCAATGTCTTACCATTATACTAAAAGAATATATGAAATGAGTGCTTTCAGATTTACAGATGAGACTACCCTCTTTCCCAGGTGTAAATCATATCAGGAAATAAATTGCTGAAGAAAATAAGGGGATTGCATAAAAATCTATTTTATTCTACATAAAATAGATTTTTCTTGAGTATTATCTCTTATTCTGCACATATTTTTATCTTGAACAAAGGAACAAATAAAAAAATAGGTATTAAATTAGGTAAGCCCCTTCCAATATGAGAGCTAATAAACCAACAAATACTAAAGTTCATTGCTCCTAACAGAGTGATTAAAGTGAGAAAGAATTAGCACATTGTAAGGTGCTAATTTCTGCAAGATACTGATTTTTTTATGTAAAAATTTAATACTTCATTATTTGATAAGATAATCACATATGCATACTGTGAAGGATAGTGATATAAATCTCATGCAAACTGATACAATGCTGAAAAATTGAATAAATTATGTCACTCATAATTATTTTTCATTAATATACTGAATTTCAGTGTTTAAAGGGTATCAGTGGTGGAAACCGCTGTGTGAGATTCCTCACTCAGCATTTATAATAAACCTTTATTGAAACATCTCCCTTGGTTATTTTTTTAGTCCTGAGGTCCTGAGGTTTTCAAATAACTCTTGCCCATCCCGGGAAATATGCTGGACATTATAATCTGGTTTACTGGTGTGGTAAATATTCTGAAGCTGAAAAATGACGAGCACATAGGTATGCCCATGGACCAGGAACTACTCTCCCGTCCAGCTCCACCTGCCCATTTTTGATGGAGGACCCCATAACCACAGACCTGCCAACAAAGCTTTACACTACTGCTCTCAAACCCATCTCAATAAAATGTGGGGTTAGTTAGCAGGTTAGGCAGGTTAGAGAAGCCGTCACCAGAGCTGGATTAAAGAGCACTTCTGTAGGAGCTTTGCCATCAGATTTCAGTGATGAATCCTGTGGCAGGTGGCACTGAGCTGTGAAGGGCAGGCCAGGGTACTGCTAGTCCTTGCAGTTCTCACAGCACTCATCTGTCTTCATCCTTGCTGTCTCCATAACTTTAGTATGTACCTGAGTTTGAAGATCTGAAATGGTAGATCTTCACCAATATAACATCATTTCATTGTGACCTCTTTCAGGGACAGTATAAGCTGAAAAAATGTTTGATCCTGTTTTAGAGAGTATAAAAATCTATAGCTTTTGGTCTTCAGAAGGGCATTCATGTTAATCTTTTCCTGTATGCATTGGGAAAGACTAACACTTAGAAATCAACTTTACTTGGGATTGATTAAAAGACACTGTGAATTAAGTTGGCAAAGTTTTATACTGATATTTTGCACTTGTAATTAATTTATCTTCCCACTCTCTTCCCATTTTTCTCTTTTTCTATTTCACTTGTTCCTATACATCTCACCATAAATTATTTTTCTCTTTCCATGAAATATATTTCTGCAGAGCAAGCTGTATATAACATTAAAAAGCAGTTGAGAGATTAACAGGAGCACAGCCGTTTGGAAAACTGGGAAGCCATTTCTCACCTCCCTTCGGAGAATACAATGGACCATGACAATAACAAAGCCTTGTAATGAATCAAATACTGCAAAAAGTATCTGAAATAATATTGATCTTTTGTCTGTCATGGCCAGAACTGCAGACATCCAAGTCAATGCTAGAAGTGGCAACACCACACAGGAGCTCCAAAGGGATGCCCTATTGAAAAAAAGAGAAAAGCAGCATATTGAAAAAAAATCTATTAAAAGCTCACTATTAAATAAAACATATTTAAGGATGTCACTTTATCAATTTAACTTGAGAATCATAGACAAGAATATAACAGTTGTACTTTATGTTCTAAAGAATATCCTCTATTCAGTTAATAAACACATTCGCAATTTTTAAAAAAAGTATTTAAATGTGCTTAGCACTTTATACAGTGTTAGCAAACACAGTTGTCATCATCAAACTATTGTCTCACATGCACTGTATAAGATTTGTAACAAGAAGATGTAAATGATCAGGACTAACATGGCATTACTGGCGGTGGTGGCTGACAAAGCTGTTGTTGAAACTACTCCACACTTGGCACATTTGAGCGTCAAACCGCTATGAGGCTCACTCATCTGACTGCAAACAAACAGAACACCCACAAAAAGAACAAAATATTGAATTGTCACCAGAAAACGTTGCTACTGAAATTTAGCTTTTAAATATGACGTCATGCAGAAAAAGTAAGTAGACTTATTCAATCTGAATGCTCTAAATTGTTGCAAAACTGTATTTTGTATTTTACATTATTGTTAACTTTACACGTTAATGCTATGGGGCTTAATTTCATGCAAAATCTATTTATTCCACTCAATCTAAAAAAGGCCCCAAATGTGATCAAAAACTGCTCAGTACACTGAAGTGAACATAAGCACGTGCTAGGATAGACACACAAAGTGAAACCCCTCTATTCAGACCTGATGAAAGACTCTTGCACGCAAACATGCTTGAGAAAGAGCACAAGTCACTTAAAAGAGAAGTGTGAAGTATGGACCATTACAGAACATTAACAGGGAAAGAAACCTGCAAAACTTCTTCAAGCCTCAAATCAGTATGTCCATACTGTACAGATTTTTACTAGTGACCTGCATGGCCCACTACTATCTGGAATGGTTTTATTTATGTCATATGAAGGTCTGAATACAGGGCTTGAAACATATGGAATCTGATGAAATAAGTATCAGTTGGTACTAAAAAAAGGGTGACCCGTTTTGCCTTTTAATAAAACACAGTACACAAGCATTAAGCCCAAAGCATTTTGTATAGACAATTATACCTCTGCACCTGTCAGGAGAGTTAAAGGACAAAACCTGGAATTTAAGTTTTCCATACAGCATGCATTCAGCTTCTTGAATCAACTAAATAAATATTTTCCCTATTCCTTCTCTTTCTGCTACCAGAAATTGGAGTAACCATCGCTGAATAAGATGTGACATAGCTGACAGGAAGGATGTTTTACGTATTCCCAGCTGGAAAGTGGTCAACATTGTGAAGATAAGTAACATTTTGGGTTTTTTCCCAGATGTTTCATCCAAGTGAACTCTTTGCTATTGCCAAACCCAGCACTCACAAGACTTTCAACATACTATCCAAAACAACATTGAATGACAGTGTTTTCCACTTTAAGAACCAAATTAAAATTTCCATTCAAGAGTGCAAAGTATATTCCCCATATAAAGACAGCTTCTTCTGTAAGAAAATGGTGAGAACCAAGATCTTTTATAGGATGATTTTGGGGTGAGAAAAAAACTCCGTGAATCCACATTGGTTGGTACCAATTATAGATAAAAGAATGAACTAGAGAAATGCCTTGGGTAAGTATAAACTAAGCTTGTGAAAGTATTTTCTGTCTTTTCCTCGCAGTGCTTCAGTATTATTAGACTGCATTATTCTCTTTACCACTACAAAACTGCTCTGGACCTTGCAAATAATAATAGAAATTAATGTGTATATAAACCAAATGTAAGTTTTCAGCCTGGGCATTTCTGTATGCTTCCTCTTTTACCAGGAAAAGGATTGAGGTTGTGAATGAGATCCATTATCGTATTTTCTCCCACTTGTTGATTTCCGTATGCTTATTAAGGTGATAAAAAGCATATGGAGTTAGTATATTTTGCCCCATTCACTTGTTTTAAATCCTAGGACTGAACTTTTTGAATGAACTTTTGATAAATATAAGTTCAATGTTTTCCAGGAAGGATGAAGTTGCCTTTTGGAGCATGGCTGGCAAAAGATACTTGAGAAATGAGTAATAATCATCTTTCCAGAGGAGATCAAATGATGAACCAATTTCTATGCCCCAAAGAACGACTCAAGAGATGTCATCTGCCAAGTAGTATCAAGGACCGCTATTGCTAAGCCACCATCTCATAACATCACACAAGATTGTTTCTCATTAGGGTATTTACATCTTTTCCCAAAACAGCAGTTATTTCTAACAGAATAATCTGTGATTCTTTATCCATTTATTTTAAAGATAGATTATTTTAAAATAAAATATTTCTTTACTAAGTCACACAGTTAAAGAGCAAGTTATTTGTTTCATCAAGAAAGTAAAGTATAAGAAAATAGATTTCTATAGCCTACAACTGAGTAGCTAGGGGGAAAAAAAAAAGTAAAGCAGTTAAATCTAAGTTTGAATATCCCTACAAAATTTACAAAACCAAACCTGTGGCTGTTCCAGCTCGTTATATCTCTGAAATTAGAGCATATGTGAATTTGAATTGGTGATTACGAAGTCATTGCTACTTTTGAAATAATTTGGGTAGTTTTATAATATTCTAGATTTTACTAGTGTTATTACAGAGTTCAGAATGTTGATGGAGCACTGTAGACAAAAATAAGGTTATGGAATTAATACTTTCTAAGGAAAACAGATGAAAACAGAAGAAATAAAATTACAGGTTTTGGTACATGTTTGTCAAAACGATGGTGGAAGAACTGAAAACGTGAAACACTTGATTGCATTAATATTAAATGGAAATCACACCAGCTAAAGTATTTATTATAAGTGTACTCATCAAACTTATTAGGAATGCTACCGTTAGTTACATGTAATAGTGTAATTTAAAAATAATTAAAAGTGAATCTGCAATAAATTTGCCCACAGCAGTAATGCACAGAAAAATGAAAATATTATCATTTATCATTGTTAGAAATGCAGATATTTGTGGAGTTAAATTACAACCTGGCCTAAAATAAAATACTAGAAAATACAACTGTAAAAAAATAATTAGTCAAAGTTTAAATACACTTTCATGCGCATTAGGAAGGTGATGATGCAGTTGTGAAATATTTTTCTCCAATATGCAATGAATCTACGTGTGCTGCTGCAGTACTTCATTGTCACCCACTGTAGAACAGTTTCTGATATGACCACCGTCATAATCTTGTCTTCTCTTGATAATAAACAGAATTTTTGTGTAAATACAAGTAAATAATCAATAAGACACATTTACCTTTTTTTTTATTTCTTAACTCCTAAACCATGGGAATTTTTTTTACTTTGATTTTCTTTTACACTAATTTAGAAAATACACCCATGTAGATGTTATGTGGTTGTAAGAACAAAGGCAAATTCTTAATGTAGTTAAAAAGGCAGAATAACATTTATGTATGTAAGGGGTATACTACTGTAAAATACATTTTATAACTATTAACACAAATGAATAACATTTCTTGCTATAGTAATTAAATTTGACAGCTAGACAAAAATAATCAGTTCCTTCACTACACACAATTCACAAAACTGTTATCCTAACTGCAACAGCTTTACACATGTAACCATCTTGTGAAACCTCTGCTCAGATTTGTAAATCCTCATTCTTGTTAACTTAATACTGTTGTACTTGTGTTTTATTATATTCAGTTTGTTTAGTTGCATTCCCTCAGGATAATGCAACAGCAGCTTTTGAGATTAATGGAATCTGTTAGAAACACTATTACACTGATATAAAAGTTCACAGCACAATCAAAAGAATTTTTGTTGAATATCTGTAATTGAAAACTGGTGATAAAATTTTAATAAGCTTTCAAATAACCCAGTTGTTGCTTACCCCGCTCTGTGTTTGAGTTTTTTATCTAGGATTCCATCTCTGGAAACAAGTTTATTAAATACCAAAATGCCAATCACCATGTTGACCTGTCAAACAGAAAACAAACAGTTGACCTTTCAGTGCCTAAAATAAAATATGGTATCCTGATTGTATTGTATTACAGGCCAGCAAAATGCCTCCTCTTACTTTCTGAGCATTTTTTCAAAAATTGTGTAGCAATGTCCCTGAACACATGAAAAGGTTGTGACAAAAAGGTGACATATATACATACTGCAACAGGTTCGTTTTGGGACCTTGAATTATGCCTGCTGTATATGTGTACTTGTCTGATGGCCAGAAGCTTTAATATTTTGTAGGAAAACTGCTGCAATTTGAGTTCTCTGCACAGGAAAGAGCTAGTCAGAGCATGTTCCTTTTAAAACATTTATGGCCCATGTGGGTGTTCCCACTTATGCAGAACCTGCCTGTGGTTTTCCATATCTTCCTGCACCTAAATCACTGTCTATGTCATTCAACAAAATGTCAGTTTTGACCCTTGTTTGGCTGCAATTTACTGGTTTTGTGAACCAGATAACTTCCTGGGACGTGTGTTTAGCCCCACTAAAGTAAATGGTGTTATGATCACATACATGGGTTGAAGATCTAACCTAAAAAAATTCAGATGTTTTAGCTGTTGGACTTTGGCACTTAATGGACATATTAGACGTATTAATGGCATTTAATGGACAACTTAATGACTTTTATTATCCATTTGTATTATTGAATTGAACTCTATTAACCTGTCTCTGCATGGCCCTACAAATAGGTAATAGGTAATCTATTAAATGAATGTTCCTTTTCTATTTATTAAAGAAGGAAAATCCTTTTTTCCTTTCAAGCTGGTTTTTCAAAACCTGTGCCAAAATACCTAATTGTTGCTAGTCTGCCCTGACAATTCTTTTTCAACTTTAGCATTAGCATTTTTCAGCTGGTGTTATATAATTCTTTGGCTTCAAACACTTAGGCTTAAGTGGCTGCATGGAACAGCTCCTTTCCACAGCTACCAGCTAATGGTAGGGCAAACTGCGACTGTGAACTTCCAACATCTCCGAACAAAGACTTGCCAATTAAACAGAGAACATACAGTTACTTCCATGTGAAAATTATAACTGGCTTTTTGTAAACATCCTTGGCTCCTCTACCATGACAGGGACTGTGAGTTGTACAAAAGGATTCTGGCTTGACTCCAGGCAATGATGAGACAAACTCTATGGGAGTAGTAAACATCCTTTTCAGGAAAATTCACGTAGATGAATAGCTTTATCTGTGATGACTAATAAGACTGATTCTCTTTTACAAGAGAAAACCAGAAATAACCAGCTCTGATAGAGTTATCACAGTATAAAATTTCTGGAGTGGGAAGAGGAATTAGATTCAAAATCTGTAAGGGAAAAATGCTAAATAAATTGTTGTAAAAAATCCATACAGGCTGCAGAGCAAATGTCTGATAGTTGATGGCACAGGTAGAGTGTAATTCATCTTACCCTGAAGTAGACAGCTGAAATACTTCTGATGGTTTAATCTCTATGTATTTTCCTTCACTGACAATGAAATATGGCTGGGATAACTGACTTAGATGCAGAAATCTACATTGCAGATAGCTACAATTAGGCAGAAATGAATCCTACACCTAAATGCATGTCCAGAGATGTGGAAGATCAATACACAAATGAGTAACATTTCCCAGCTATGAGAATTTTTTCTTTGCCTTCAAAAACAGTAGCCATGGAGAACTTGCTGGCAGGTTCCACTCCTTCTGTTGCTTTTGCTGGCACAGCAATCCACTGCCAAGCAGCACTCTATCAAGACTGTCACTGAGTTTCACAAGGCAGTGGCAATTGCATAGATGCTGCTGATAATAACTCAGTGATGCCTGTAACAAGTTTTCTGTGCCACTAATCAGTACATTATTCTTTCACAGCTTACCGTGTAAACATGGAGAGATAATTGGTATAAAGAAGTGATATAATCAAATGAATCATGCATTCAAAAAACTGAAGGTATGTTAAACAGCAATGATCTCAGTATTTACAGCAAAATGCAGTGTTGCTGTATATCTAGGCTTTTATAGTGGACATAGCACTTTCTATCATTTCATACAAAAATAGTGGAAATAGTGGGAATTATATTAATGTTTACCAAGACAACAGCAGCTGCAGGTCCAACGAAAGCATAAAGTAGCCCTCCTTCCAGAGATAGCCAGCAGCTGGAAAGAACATTAGAGAAGAACTAACACAAATTAAAAATAAGTATAACACACAGTCAAGAGAGAATTCATAATTATATATAGCATATTTTTTCTGATGTATGAGATTCATACAAAAAAGAATTGCTTTGTTGATATGAAGAAGTAGAGATAGTGAAAGATAGACGTGAAAGGTATTTCCAATATCAGTGGTTAACATTTTAAAATCTTTAATGCAAGTTATACATAAACTGAAATGGCCAAAATGTATAGAGCGCAATAGAAAGTAAGTTTGCAAATATTTATTAAATCTCCTCTAATCATGTATAATGAGTTAACTGAACAGTCCTTGCCAAATAGCTTACCATTTCTAGCTTACCATATCTGATAGTTCTATACTTAAAAGGGATGAAATGGTCAAGTACCCATAATACATAACTTCAGAAGAAAATCAGGTTTCTACATATCCTGTCATTTAGTAATTGCTATTAGAACTACACCTTAAAGACAATATGTTCATTAGAGAAAAATGATATTTGATGTATGATATATGATCTGTTCTGTATTCCCCCTAATATTTTGCAAACAATTTAAATGTATATTTTAAAGCATCTGAAGCCTGTATTTTCTGGACACCTCCTAATCTCAAAGAGTTTGTCATTCTGCATCAGGGCTTTTACTGAAACCCATCAGATTTCCAAACACAGAGCACTTACAGAGTCAAATTCTAAATATTTGATATACTATGATGTAAAGCTTTTCATATCTGCAAAAGAACAGTAGCTTCACACACTGAAGTAAATGCAGCTGTGCTATTTTCCCAGTGATTACACATTCAAAGAACAGCATGTTTATTTGAATGTATGATCACACCTACATATAAGAAAATTCCAGTGTATACATTCAAATAATTTACTTGGATTTAATATCCAGAAACATTCACATCAGAATCACGCATATCTTCTTTATTTTCCAGTAATGCTTTTGTCCTTTCCAAAACCAAGTAGAATAAATACAAGCACCTCATAATATTAATGGACTGTTAGGGCTGGTATTCTCAGTGCAAGGAACAAAAGCGTTTTCCATTGCAATGAAGCCATGTGAAAACTGTCACATGAATGCAACAGCACCAGTGTGCTAAATTCTGGAATGATAAATGGATGCAAATAGTTCCTATCTGCTTCACAGTTAAAAAGGCAGTACATGCCAAGCTATTTTACATCCTACTTCAAAAACCAACAACAACACTAATGTTCAATTTATTTTTGCAATGTCAAAGAAAAATGCTTTCAAAATTTTATGCAGTTTTTCTTACTATTTTTTCAAAAGCTCGGTTATTATTACCAGTCTGGGAACACACACTTCTGAGAGGGGGAAATGCATTCACAGTGCACTTCCTTACCAGTGTGAACTTTTAAACTTAATGAAGATGACCACTTTGAGTAATTAGGACTTGCAATTAAAATGTTCATTCATGGGAGACAGAAACAGCAGTTCATAAAAATAGTTGATGTATTGCAGTTTGAACATAACTTCAGTTACCTGTGCTGAAAAAAGGGTCAAGAACAGTTTTTCCTAAATAAAAAATAAAAAAGAGTTTCTACCACAAAACAATTTGAGACAAAGGAAAAATTTTTTCCTCCCTTTTCCATGTTATCAAGTAAAATGGCTGTTCAGAAGTTATTTCCACTTAAAGGCAGAGCTGGAAATAAATGTAGAGGTTGTCCTTTTTACACTTAATCTCATTTTTACACAATCTGAATTTTCAACAGTCTGGATTTTCACCAGTGTGTGACCTCATTATTGCAATATATTCAACGTTTCCTAGCTGATGACTGAAATTAAATTTTCCCTCATCTTCTTCTGTTGAAGACTAAGTGCAGATAGATTTTCAGGTGCCTTCCTACACTACAAGGCAATGCTTGTTGATTTTTTACTATTTTCTCTTTCTCCTCTTTGCTCTGCTAGGTTTTTTTCTCTGTGTTTTATAGCTGTTTTTATTTTGTTGTCATGTTCTCTTCCTTCTCCCTGATGTGCACATAGCAGAAAGCTATATAAATTGATTAGTGTTAAGAGCAGCCATCAGTGGCTTTATGCGACCATGCCACATGATGATAAAATTTTCCTGAGTGATGAAGCATCTGTACACTTGCTCCTGTGTCATGTACATTTTGTGAGATGTTTGATAATCTCCAGGAGATTGATTTCTTCTCTTAAGAGAGCATGGCAAGAGTCTGACTATGAAAGAATTTCAATTTTTGCTGATGTAATAAATTCCTGGAATTTATCCGCATTGTATGTTAACATGAGCATTTCATGCAGGTTTATTAACTGTACGTTTTAGTAGTGATGCTGTCACAGCACTGATTGTCTGCAAAGAGACAGCAACAATATTTATTAGAGAAATGGCTGGAAAAGCTATTAAACTTTCAGACACACTCATCTCTTCCAGATAACCTGAAATTGTAAAAACTTGTCTCTGTAGGTTTTAAAATTATTTTAGGAAATCCCTTCAGCCTCTATCTCTATCCCTGTATCTCTATCACTACAAGTGTCTTGGTGAAATATTTCTATTATGTATTTTTAAAAATACAGAAATATAACTGTCTAATAATTAGGACTCAGAAAAAAAAAGACAGAAATCAGAGACTGAGGAAATGGCTCCAGTGCGGACAATTCAAACACTCTCATCATATATATCATACAGAAGTTAGAGGTGCTTTAAAGATTCTTGGACCTTCTCCTTTTCCATGAATATCTTCATGAGTGGGACTATGGAACTGGAATAAATTCCCTAATTTTCACTTTTAATATTCTTCATTTAAAAGCTTCATTTTCAAAATGAACATCTTCCAAGATCATGAATAGCTTGCCACAAGGTGTTTCTGATAGCATCACATGTGTAATTGACTGCAACCAATTAGGCAAAATATAGTGTAAGCAATTATAAAACTTACACAAGTGCTTTAGTTATGGTAGGAGGAGCAGGACAGGAGCTCTGCTTTTACACTGCCCAACAGCTGTCATGAGACACAATTCTTTGTTGCCTTCTGGAGTGGGACTGCACATCAGCTGGTTATGGAGGAGGAATCTCCATTCCTTGTCTTCACTGTTTTCCTTATGTAATTCTGATGTCAAATGCCAAGAAAATATATTTGCAAATAAGATGAGAAAACTGAATTATGGTTCTCTTTTTTCCTTGTATGACTTCATTTGGTCTTTTCTCCCATAGTACCATGTCAGCTGGATTTGGATCCTGGGAGAAGAGCTGTTACGTGTACAGAGATCTGCTATTTTTACTTTCCAGGTTATTCTTAATGAATGATTTGTTGCTTTGTCTGAATATTTCAGAATATCCTCTTTTAAAAATGCATTCAGCCCAGGAAGGAAGCGGGAAGAAATGTTAACTAAAGCAAGTACTCACACATGAACGATTTCAGTAGAACAAATGTAATGGGATTAATCCTGCAAGGGACAGAGCTACATCCCCAGTGGGGGTCTGGATATCCTTATTTAGTGATCTGTAATTCTCACAGCCTAAACGGTTTTCCAGTTGTGGTTCAAAGACTAAATAATAAAAAAAACCAGCAAGATGAGTACATAGTTAAAAAAGAATTCAGAGGAGTAGGTTCTCAATATAACACTGAAAAGGGGGCTAAGACCACTGCTGCACTTGCCAGCTCTAAGTGTAATTAAGCATTTTAGTTACATTAGACATTCCTCATTAAAAAACTCAAGGTGCACATTGTCACAGTTTATAACTACAGACCTTAGTGATTGGAGCCAGAACTCAGGAGGAAATTTGGTTTTGTGTTCTTACCCACCCAGAGCTGGAGTGCCAAGATGGTGAGACATACAGGGAAGGGAGGGGGAATCCTGATCTCACTCAGTGATGATGCTAAGGAGAATAATTAAACATTCATTGAAGTGAGGACTTGACCTAACTCATCCACATCGCTGATGAATGCCCTCATTACCAGTCTACAGAGTCATATTTCCTCTTTCTGTCCAGATGCACACTCAATTTCTTAGGCAACGTGAGGAGAGCTCCAAACAGGCTGACCAAATGAAACACGCTCTTGCATACATAATGGTGGTTGGAGTGCTCCACTGGCAGGAGGAAGGTTCAGCTCCTTCTCTATCAGAAGATCGAAGGGTAGTCTCTTCGAGGAGTTAATTTTCCGAGGTGCTAAATACACACTGGAACTAGCCAGGTGGCTAAACAGGTACTGAATTTGTTTAGTGTAAATGAAGCACGCAAATTTTCCTCCTTTCTATCTCAAATACAGCACAGTCCAGGAAATGGGCTGGATCAGGATGTCCAGGAGAGAGGGGATGGATGGGAGAACTCTTCTGAGATGTTTGAAGGGCTTTGGCTCCAAGCTGCTCAGGGGCATTAAAGCAGAGGTACCTGCTTGGTGTGCAGAAACCTGGGTGCCAAAGAGCCTCTTCCCAGTACCATTTTGGACATGTTTAAAGGTTGGCAGAGGCTACCCAGAACATTTAACATTTTCTTTTGTAAACCTATATAAATGTTAGGTGTTTATGTGGACCTAATGCTCAGTGCTTCTTAAGAGCTTGCTATTTCAAAACCTCAAATGAAATCTGGGATTCCTGGTGCTTTGCTGACCTCAGTCCAAGACTGACATGCTGTTTTCTCTTTGTTCTTATGTGTATCAGTCAGTGACTCTCAGGGCAATTCCAGGTGTGAGTGGATACCTGTAGAGCCTTTAGAGTGTGCTATGTGGTTCCTGATGGATATGATAATCTTGGTAACTAAAAACATAGTTTTTCATTTCAGATTGACTTACTAGTGAGCTGTTCCATATCCTTTTGTCTTGGTAAAGCCTATTGATATTGCAACCACTAATGCTGGCAGTCCTGAAAAAAAAAAAAAAACCAACAAAACAATGATAATCAGCAAATGCTGAGTAAAATATTGCTGTTCTGCCTGGAATAAAATGACAGGGCAAGCTAATGCAAAATAAGCAATTTCACATGGAATGAATTATTTAATGAAGCACATTGCTGTTGTAGGATTTGTTTTTCTGAAGCACTGGCAGAGAGAAGGACACTGTTTTCTGCCCACGGTGTACTGCTTTGATGTAGCTAAATTACTGGTACATTTGACAGGTCTTAAGTAGAAAGGGCTTTCATGAATATTCAGAGAATGTTTCTTTCGTATTTTATTTTGATTTCTTGGTATTACCCTAACTTGCTGAAAATCTTCTAAAATTTTGTTGAAACATATTTAGGAAAGAATGCTACAATATACACCAGCATACCTTGAGCTTGAGATAGAGTGGAAAGGCTTCTAACATAGTTTTCCTTTTAGTAACATGCTGTCTATTAGCTTTCAATTTTACTAAAGTAAATGATTATATTCTTGACATTGCCACTGCATTAAATGCTTAATTCTAATGATTCTTAGGAAATTAATTTTACTGACT
The DNA here is from genome assembly GCF_048771995.1 of Taeniopygia guttata. Lineage (NCBI taxonomy): Eukaryota > Metazoa > Chordata > Aves > Passeriformes > Estrildidae > Taeniopygia > Taeniopygia guttata. The sequence goes on along the minus strand of NC_133027.1, from coordinate 30,146,491 downwards.
TACCCCATCCAAGGCACAGAAAACGCTTCCTTATGAGTCGTGTCCTAATTTTTCCAGTAACAGCCATATATGACTGCCACGCTTCTGTCAAAACCCAACAGAATGAAGCTAAGAAGAAGAAGTGTAAAAATGCGGTGGTTGTGGTGCAGATGCCCTGCAGGGAGCAAAGAGAAGCTCATGCTGAATACTTAGGGACACTCATTTTTTTTTTTCAATTCAAAGAGTTGTCATATTCTATCATCTTGACCTTTATCCTTAGCATCAACTCTCCCTTTTCTCCCTTTATGATGTGGTGGCCACAAAGAGCAAGAGAAAGGGAGAGAAATTTTGATGAGGATTAGGCAGAAGAGGTTTTGACTTGTTTTCCTAAACACTGAGTGTTCTGAGCAGGAACAAAAACATAAATCATACAAGCAGTTTATTCTCCACACATTTACTTTGACCAGGGACCATAATAAAGCCATTCTGGTAATCCAGTTACAAAATTAGTGATTATAAAATCACATAGAGCTGAACAGAGAAAATGTGGGGATATAAATGCTCCTAATTACCAGTTACATTTTATTTCCCGCCTTGAAGAAAGACCCTGATTATAAAATTTAAAAGTTGATTTTTTTTAATTTTTTGAATTTAAATTTTATAGAATGTTAACCTCTTGGAATATACTGCTTTAGATACTTTTAGGCAGGTTTAAGTATCATAACCTTAACAATTTCCCTGGATATTGTTTTTATGGGTATCAGTCATTTGTCATCTGAAGAGTATTTTGAGCACATGCAATTGGCTTTCTTTTGTCACTGTAGCCCTTAATTAAACTTGACATTGTAGCTTGCATAAATGAGCTTCTTGGCATAAATGATCTGTGCTGCACTCTGTTGCTTAAAATGCCAGTAGCAGGCTATAAAATGCAGTCTGCATAGTACCCCAGAACCAAGAGCACACCAGTAATGCTGAGAATATCATTAGCACAATTTATCCTTAGCACAATTTAAAGTGTCAAAATCATGTTAAGATTAAAAGGAAGAACAGTTCACATCGTCAACATCAATGAGGTAAATTAATGTAAAAATGAAAGATGTAGACATTACTTTATGATTATTTATTTCTGCATCATACACATCTAATATCTACCTTATGCTTAGCCTAGTATTAAGGCTAGTCAAGAGTTTTTACTAAAATACCAGTTGAGCAAATTATTTAAGGCGAGAATATGCACATTCCTACTTATATATAGGTGCTTGCATATGTTGTTGATTTAAGTTTTGGAGTTTTGGATTGAGTTTTCTGTGGTGTTAATTTTTCCAGATTCTTATCTGATATCAGTTGTGCTGGTTAACTCCTACAGTTATCTTAAATAAATAGCTGATACCAGCTGACATTAGCATTAGCTGACATCAACCTCTGAACTTTCAAAATTTTATGCACTTGAAGAGTAAAAATGTAATGCTTTCTTACTTTGAATTTACAAATGTGACAAACATCTTGTCTTCAAACCCTGAGTCAATTTGTTTATTTAAATCTAGAGGAAAGGGGTTCTGTATAATTATATACAAGAGAACTCTTGTTAATTAAAAAAAAATAAAAAACAATTAATGTAAACTGGAAAAAAAAACAACCAATAGATCATGAAAAGGCAGTAGGTATTCCATCCTAGCCTTGTCATTATTTCTTATGTTTAGATGTCCCTAAGGTATATGGATTCATAAAATCCACCCAGTTGAAGTCTGACTAATAGGTTCTCGTATATGAAATAAATAACCCAAACCCCACTTATTTAAAATGAAAGTTCTTCAGTGAAACACACAATAAATACAATAGAAAATTCATAAATGTCCTTTCTTTAACTAGCTGGTTCATATGTTATAATTCCTACTATTCAATTTTAATTTGTTTTCCTATCAATGTTCTTGCAAAAGCTAGATAGTTCTGTCAGAGCAAGAATTTGACAATAAAATGACTTTTGAGGAACAATACAGAATCTTTTATGGAGGAACTGCATAGGTAAAAACACACCCTGAAAAAAAAGTGAATATACTATTTCCTTTATAAATAATGTAAATACAAACAATCCTGATCTTTTTGGTGAAAACACTGCTAAGTCTTATGGTTGACTTGAGTGCCCACTGTAGGATTTACTTCATAATTTTTCCTCTATATTGAAAAAAAAAGATAAGATGGTGATTATCTGAGACAAATGTGGACATGGCTACTGTGGAAGAAAGAACTGTGATGAAAGTGTTAATGATAATGTTGAGCAGAAAATGAAAAGACTGAAGCAAATTTTATGAGAAGTGATCTGCGCTCTAGCTGGAGTGCATGACTGCTGATTATATCTAACTCTTCTGAGCAGCAGACGGGTCTTTAATGAACAACTATGGCAAGTCTGTACCACTGATAAAACTGTGTATTTGCATCACATGCCATCAGAAATATGCAAATTATCCTGCAAACATCACCAAACAACTGCTGTGGGATTGTGATGACAGGTCCATGTGCAGGCAGTGCTCGCAGTGAACTCAGCTTCCCTCCCTGCAAGAGAAGCAGTCCTGGCAAACAAAACTGATCCCTCCCAGGCATAGCCATGGGCTCAGTTGTCTAATACCCCACTGGAAATCTGGCTTTTATGTACTTCCTTATTCTTCCCCTTTGATAAATAAATAAGGAACCAATGCTATTCTGTCTGGGAAAGCAATGTATCTGGGAAGTCAATTTCCAAGCAGAAAAAAAAATCCATTTTCACCAGAGGTTGCTATTAAATGAGCCATTGAATATGTCTGATTTTAGAAAGTATACATTAGCATTTTTTCTTTCTCACCAAGTTATGGACTACTGCCAATTGCTCCTTCCTCTCCTCTTTTTCCTTGGCCAGGGACCACCACCTCCCCTCACCTTCCTTCACATGCAGCAGCATCACTCAAGCCTTGTGGCCATCACTCACAGAAAGCTGCTGTGTGTCAGCCTGCCTGCACCAAGAGATAATGGTACACAACTTCTTCCCCATTGCTTTAGGATGAGATGTTTCTCATTTGCTTCTAATTCTAGTTTATTAAAACTCACTGAAATAATTACCTGTGCTGAGGACCTGTCAACCTGCAACAAAATTAATTTAAATTTAATTTATTCACTATTTCTTCACGCTTTTGAAATTAAGTAAACTTACTCTAACCTCCCCTTCCTCCCATTGCTTTTGTTCTTGGCTCCCCATATTTACTTATAAGTGAGAGGAAGGAGTTTTCTGTCCTCAGAATGCATGATTTCATGGACTTTAATTGAATCTCAGGTGTTAAACTACCTGGAATATCTAAGACCATTCATCCCTTTTTAATAAACAATATATTATTGAAAGCAAGACACACATCAGGCATCAAATTATTTCCTTCTTTCATACTTGTAAGACACCTACTTCAAATGAGTGTACTGAAGCACAGCTGATAAATCTGAAAACAATGCAAATTCAAAGCTACATTTTCTAATGATTAATATTTTAATATAATAATTACAAGTGAAGTAGAGAATACATCAATTTTTACGAACAGCAAAAGATGGTCATAAATGTAACCACAAAATAAGTATTTATCAACATTCTTTGAGCATTTGACTATTTTGTTTTGGCTTTTTAAAAAACAAATGATGGTATTTTTAAATAGAAAAATATGAGTTTGTTTGTTTTTTTAATAGCAGAGTCTTCTGCTATAGATCTTTCACACCAAGGCAAAGAAAGTTAAGAACACCTGATTTGTTTTCTGGCCCTGAAACCAGTTCTTTTTCCATCAACAAGCTTGTTGACTTTCTCTGGATTCTGATCAACAGTATAAAAAAATCAAAGCTATTTGAAGATGAACATGAAAAATGGAATCTGTATTGGTGGTAGCAAAATGAACAGGGCTAAAATTCACTCAGATTATTTAATGAAGAAGAAATAAGAGGTACTAGAAAAGCATTTAAATAATAGAATTTCTTAGAGATTAGAATCTTGTCTTTGACTTCTCTCTGCGAAGATAAACCTAAGGAGATAAATTAAATGGTTGCTATTCTTATGATGTTCTGATCATGCTGGGTTTACAAAGAACACCTAAGTACCAGAATAATGAATACATGAAACAAAGAGCAAACAAAACAAAGACAATGCAAATGACACAGTAAAAAGCAGAAAAGTAATTCTATGACAGATTTTGTATACTTCATTTTTTTTAGTCACTCTTAAGCCATCTACTCTCAAACATTACATCTTTCCCTTTTTAAAATAAAAAATGTAAATTCATAAAATAAGATACTGCTTATTATTCTGAATTTTACTTTTTTATTATCACCTATTTTTAAAAGGATTTGGACAATGCAGTATCTTTGCCTCAGGAGTAGCAGACTGCCAGAATAGAGGGATACAGTATATTGGTCAGATAATATTGAATGATAGATTAAACACTGATTTATAGAGTAAAGTGACATGTTAAAACAGATGGACATTCAGAGACTGTGGGAAAAATAAGCAAAAACTTTTAGGAGTGATTTTCTGGAAGAGAGACATATTTGCAATGAGAAAAAAATATGGCAAGAGAGGCTGTTTCTTCAGTTGGAAACATATTTGAAACTCTTAGGATCTTAAATGTCTCAGAAATCACAGCTGAAGTTTTTCAGGTTTCTCTTCCAGGATCATTAATGTTGCTGACACCATAAATCTTTGAAGATACCATTTAAAAAACCCACATTCCTTTCTTTTGACAGACTGTGCTGCTAACACCACTTGTTCTAGCAAAGAACTCAGGAAATTTGATCTACTGATATTGAAAATAGCAAATAGTAGAAATAATTGTTCTGAAATAATGTTATTTGTGTTTTCAACCAACATCTATGAAACTGTTTATTTTACTTAACACAAAGAAAAACATAGTAATCTTCTAAAAGTCTTTTCTGGTGTTGAAGACTCAAGTGGTTTAACTTCACTACATTTTCTTCTGATATCTGACATGATAGCCCAGAATTATTATCACTTGACTTGCATTAGTGTGATGAGATATGCACAGTTAATTATTATACAGAAAGATTCTATATGCAGTACAAGACGACATGAATTGGAGGCTTTAGTTGGATTTTTAAAGCAAGCTGTTTTTGCAGTGCAACAGCAGTAATCTTTGAGTAATTAGGTGATCTGCCTTACAAAGATAATGAGTGATAACTAAGGGCACTCAATTTTTTTGTCCGTCTACTCAATCATTTTGTTTACCCAAAACAAGCATGATGACTTTCTAGATTCTGATAAATAGCATATAAGCTGGCTGTAAATGACCCAGCTCTTTCTGCAGTTCCTTTGATTTAGTTTACAATTACACTGCCATCTTTTTCAACAGCATGGTAATCTCACAGCAAACATTTTTCAATATTACATTTCATTTTTCTTTACTTTTCTTTTCTTTTTGGTTTCATATGCAAATTATCACAATAGTTGCTAAACTTTGGGACCATTTCATGTGCCCAGTCTTAGGGCGCAATATAATTTGTTTAGCTATTTTGATTTAAGGTTTTTCTTCTCTTCTGGAATCTGTCCTTTTATCTGACAATAAAATCACAGTGATCCTACTGCACCAGTACAAGTATGCAACAGTGTAAGTGTATCTGGAAGTAAACTTACATGTCAAATTGTAATTTTTCTCTGCATTTGTGCTTTCCACATGCACTTTTGATATCCTTCTTACTATTTTCTCCTAAAGTTTCTCCAGATTTTACTAACAAATTCAGTTCCTGCTCCTCTTTTATCAAGATTTACCTCAAAGGTATTTCTAAAAATCACTCCTCTATGAGTAAAGCATACAATCTCTTTTCACACTTACTTATGAAGACCAGTCAGATTGTCTCCTATTTTTCCCAGGTGCAGAGTTCAATAGAAGTGCTGTTTATGTGTGATCCACTAGAAGTCTATGGAGTCTTCTTTTTAACTTCTGCCCTTTGCAGTTACTTTTCTTCAAAGTTCTCCCTTGGTAGCTGTCACCTCTATCACTCATATCAACAATCTCTGCATTTAAGTTTTGTACAGTATAGCAGCATAAGTTTTGTACTGCAGCATCAGTTATGTCTATGGAGAACTGCTGGGTTTTATTCAAAATAGCTCCTCTGCTAGCCACTATTCATCTCCAGATCTTGTAATACACATAGTACAAAATAATTCTAATTCTCTAGATGTGAAGAGAGAGTCTCCTGTATTTTGGAGTGAAAAAGAATTCATTAAAGTTTCCAGTTGCATGTGCAAACCTTTCTCACTCTGTCATGTGGCAGAATGCCTACACTAGTAACTGTAAAGGTATGCTTTATGTACTGGTATGTGCATAAATTGTTAGTAAATTCCTTGGCATAGTTTTGACCTGGGCCAAAAATTGTTCTCCCAGCCCAGGCCCACACAGAGATGGAAAGAGAGCCTGGGCCAGGAACTCTTCCTGATGGTCAGCTTGCACTCAGTGTCCTCCTGCCCTGGAGGGCTCAGGTGTAAAGGATGGAAGCTGTCTTGTGTTAATTTGCCTTAGGGCTATAGAAATATTTGTGTCTCATTTTAGTGACTAGGTTGGATAGAGATGAGAAGTCCAGCTGAATAATTCATATTATGCTGAGCTATGACTAATATACAAGACAGTAAAATTCATTCCATGTTGTTTGCAGCATTCTCTGGAGATTGTCAGTACAAAGCTCAGGCTTGTATTGTTTAATTCAGAATTGCTTTCTTGGTGACATGCCTACAGTAAATTGAAAGCCAGGTGGAAGACAATTCTCATACAATTTCCTTACACTCGTACTCATTTTAGTCCTCTGCCTGGTTTGGATTGTTGTTGCCAGGTTATATTTAAGCAAATGAGTTCTGCACAAGCAGTATCACAGAACAGGTTACTCAGAGGCAATTTAATTTCTTCGATTACAAAACCTGGCAACAGAATCTCTTTCTCTTCTGCCTTTGTGCTGTGTAGATGTGTATTTTCCTGGGCAGGCAGGAGATGAAGGAATAGGATCCTCTACTTGTTTGCAGGTTTAATTCAGAAGTCAGTGGACAGACTCCTATTAATTTAAGTGGGCTTTATACTGGGTGTTACACCTATAGAATAAGGGATGAAGTGTGCATGAGCAGAGGCTTGTGATCTCGCTTCTTATCTTAAGTGCTTTAAATGTTTACAGAGTATTGGATGAGCATTTTTTCTGGTAAGTGAATATGGCCTACTTCACATCATGAATATATTGTGTTGACTTTGATGTTAAACATAAGGTAAACAGCTCTGTCAGGACAAAATACTTAATATTTTAACTGTGACCTCAAATAAGTGTGTTTTGAAGTTTGTGAAGCTCAGAACAAGAGGTTTACAGGCAGATATAAAAGAAAATAATAATCCCTTTAAAACTCCAAAGCATAAAACAAATATATAGAATTTTTTTTCAATTCCTTCCCGTCTAATTAGTCTCAAAGTGCTATCACAGTGCTGTAATAATGATGCTTTCCTGTGCCAGAAAAGACCCTTTGCTAATTGTCTTCTTTTTCTCGGTGGTGGGATTTTTTTTTTTTTAACAATGCTCTTGAACTCAAAGTGATGATGCTCACTTTAGGTAAAAAAATGGAAATCACTGGTATGCTTTCTTGAAACAACTTCTTCATTACTGAGCTATTGAGGAATGAGAATTAAGAAATTAATTTGAAATTTATGCTATCTTGAAAAATTGCTCTATAAAAATAGCTTTGTGAGGTTTTGCATTACTAACTCTGAAATAATTCTTATTTAAAGAAGGATAAAATATAAATTTGTGGGTAAAACATAGATTTTTTTTTTTTTAACTGATGGGCAAGAAAAAACAACCTGGTCTCTGAAAATCATTGAAAAATTATTTCTTGAAAAGCATTGTGGGTAACAGCAATATAGAAGCAGAACTGAAGGTGCAGTGTGAACAGAAGGGACTGGATTCATATGGATGCATGTACAGTTTGGCCTGAAAAGTCTCTGCAACTAGGTGTGACTCAGAGGAGAAAAGAGAATGCCTGCTGGCTGTCAGAATGCTTTTACTGGGCTGTCAGAAAGACTTCTACTTACTTGGGAACCATGCAAATTAAGGTATAGATTTTGGATCAGTAATAAAAAAGCTTCACTGATGTTATTATACCTTTGTTTTCAGGACAGTTGTTTCTCAGGAGCTGTTTTTAAGCTCTGAAAATTCCATATTGCTTTAATTTTAAATTATGGAATGTGTAGTGTGCTCTCTTAAATGAATAGAAATGCTCTTGGCAGATTTGAAGAGATAATAATAAGACTACTACATTAACAGTGAAGAAAAAGCTGTTTCGCTGTCACATACGATGTGCTGTATAATAATTTCAGCTTACTAGCTAAAGATATTCAGCTTTTAAAATCTCTCTTTGAGTTGTTGCAAGTAATATTAAGTAGTAAGAAATATTTGTTTGCATTAGCTATATGGCTATACCCGTTTGGAGAAGAATGGAGAATACAAGAGCCAGTAGTCAATTAGTGTGATGAGCAACCCATGTTCCAAAGGTCCTGAGTCTTCCCAACTTTAATTTATTTAAAAGTTTATGATGGGGGCTGTGTGAGCAGCTAGAGGCAACGAGCCAGGATTGGTAATGAAGAGGTGGCTGAGCTAAGCACAAGGGTTACACATGAGTCAGCAATGTCAGCAAAGAAAAGAGTGGTTCAGAGCACAGTTGAGAGGGATCTCCCTACAGAGTTTTGAGAAAAAACAGGAGGTGTCCAGGGACAGACAAAGGCAAGGAATTGAAGGAGCTTCCTTAAAAAGAAGGCGTTGATGTAAGAGGGTAGTGGAATGGATACTGACATGTGAGACTTCAGATTCCTACATGAGGGTCCAAATGCAGCCAGTGCAAACCGATGTCCTGGCAAAACAAATTAGCAGGAAAAGCCACCACTAGGTAGACAGAAAATACTGCCTTGTGTTGCCCCGCAGACCAACACATGCTTGTAAAAGAATCTTTTCCTCTAAGAAAATGTTATCACTTGAGTATCTCTACTCTTAAATCAGGTAATCTGTTTGCTCTATTTTAGATTTTTATGTTATTTGCTAACAATAAAATTGCTGTAATTTTAGAGAGTTTCCTTAGCAATCAAAATGATGCCTAGAAAAAGAAGTTCAACAACAAAGCCTGCAGTTGTCTTTCAGTTAGTCTGACTGTGATGATTATAATCCTGCCATATGAAAACAGTCCATCTTCCTGTCTGGGATACTGGTGTCAGCAAAGATTCCTTCTCTGCATATTGCTAGCTTTGCAATGCTATTACAACAGTGCCATATGTCACCTACCTTCATTCTTTTTCTGTTTTTTTTTTTTTTTTTTTAATCGTAGTGTATACGTATATCAAAGTCTTAATGTAACAATAATAGCATGAAGAGGATGCTTTTGCCCCTAAGAGTATCTTCAAGCATTCTCAGTTTTCCTCCAAGGACAATATCTTTTAGGATTAGCAGTATCTACACAATAAGAAATGGTCTTTTTGAAAGAAGTAGTTTAAGTCCAAAATAGAAAGAATCCAGGAAAAGGAGATAGTATCTACATTATTGTGGAAATCCAAAGTCTTCTCATACCCCATAACTTCTGCTTATTTTTCCAAAATAACAGATAAAGGAATTTTTAAAAATATATGCTATGGTTACATCTATTTGTACTTGCTAACAAAATGGGTAAGAAAGCATTCACTCATCCTGCAGCCAGCTGGAACGGTACAGAAAATGTCTACATTTGTAAATTTCTTTCTACTCCAAAATAAGGTGGCCACATCCAAACTGTTCCCCTGCCAATTCCAACTGTCCCTAGCTTGGGGAATTGACTGGGATAATACTACCTAGTGTGGGATAAAACCATGCCAGGAGGCATGCTAATTATTCCAGAGTATGGATGACTTCATACCAGTGCTTGGGGTCATGCCCACCTACAGCTGCATGTAGAACACTTTGACTTTGTTCTCTTACCCAGTAAAACATGAAGTGGGCTTAAGCAAATGTGGTGGGCTGACCTGGGCCAGCAGCTAAGCACCTACCCAGTCACTTGATCACTCCCCCAGCAACATGGGGAAGAGAATCAGAACAGCAAAAGTGAGAAAAACCTGTGGGTCGAGATAAAGATGGTTTAATAAGTGAAGGGGAAAAAAGCCTGCACCAAGTGATGCAAAGGCAGTCACTCACCACCTCCCACCAGCAGACTGTTGCCCAGCCAGTCTCCAAGCAACAGCCACCTTTAAAAGACCAGTGTTGGTTGTATTGCTGAACATGTTGTCATACAGTAAGGGATAACCCTTGGTCATTTGGGGTCAGATGTCCTGTTCAGGCTGGCTCTGTTCCCTCCCTTCAAATTCTTGTTCACCTCAGTCAACTCACTGCCAGGGCAGCTGAGAAACGGTGAAGGTCTTGATGCTGTGTAATCACTGCTCAGCAATAGCTAAAACATCAGTGTGTTAGCAACACCATTTTTATTCAGAAATCCTAACCACAATACCATACAGGATTCTGTGAGGAAAATTAGCTCCACCTCAGACAAACCCAGTACAGAAACCTAAAAAAGAACACAAATGCAGTGTGTATGTACATGTGACCCCACACATGCTTATGAACAAAGAGGAACAGACGCTTTTGAACATGTTCACAGAACATGTAGACATACACACACAAACAGGCACTTTAGAAAAAATTAATGCAAATGCTTCTGAAAATTGTTTATGGGACACATGTACGTATATATGTCTTTCAACAATTTCTACTGTTTCTTTTAGCTGAAAACCCAATTATTTTTTTTTCCAGAAATATATATTCTTTCCCTGTAGCTTTAAAATCATAGCACATTATCCCACTAGAAAAGCAAGTGGAGGTAGAGCGACCTTTGGATGGATAATGCATCACAAAACAATATTTTCAGCAGACAGAAGACAGAGGAGACTGCTTTACAGTCCTGTATCAGATATTGTCAACCTGTGTATGTGGGAGTGAACACAGAGTGAGGGGAAAGAACAGAATCTCCACTTTGGGGAACTGACAGTGTCAATGCAAACTTATTATACAAAGCATCATGAATCACATTAATTCCTCTTATGGTAATGATAATAATTTCTAATGCCTTTAATACATTAGCCATGGGTTGTTTCAGAGATCATTCATTTTCTGTTCATGCAGAGATACACATAATGCCAATGAAGCTGCCTCATCCTTAGGATTAAATTGCATCTGGAAGAAAGAAATTCTAATAGAGGGATTTATTTAATACTAAACATAGTTAAAATAGGTTATAAACTTAGAGTCCCTCTAAATACAGAAGAGGGAAAATATTGAGTAATTATATGTTTCTAATGATATTAATGAAATCAGCGATTTTCACATAGAGGGCAGATTGTAGAGCTATGGATACCTTTGCACACTGAAAAAATCAAAGGAGGCAGTTTTTTGTAATTTTTTACCATGGTTACTCAAATCAAATGAGATAATTCATGGAAGCTGAAAGATATATGCAATAGCATCCACAATTAGAGAGGAGAGACTGTGACCACACATGTATATGGAAGTTTGATTGAGAATGGGAAGGAGAACAATAGGTTAAAAAGTCAGCTAATATTTTGACATTAGTTTCTATTCATTGCTTGTACAAGAAATAAAAATGTCAAGAATTTTTTTCTTATAAAAGGTGAAGCCATTTATGCTGTTAATACATTGTCTTCCAGAAAGGAGGAAATTCTGTGTGGTATCACATTCATTCAATTCTCTTTATCTGCTATGTTAAACCAGTAGGATAAAAGATTTAATAATTATGACAAAGAAGTGGGGAAACTTTCACAGTGATTTCTTTAGCATGATTTTAAAAAAATTGTAGCGTTGTGATTATTAAAGAAGAACACTATGACAACTGGTTGTTTTAAAGGAACAAAGAATTAAATGGTTTTGTAGAACACTCATATGCAGCAGAAGTGGTAACTAATAAAAGCTCCTCTCATATTACTTCAAACCAGGTTTCTTGAATATAGGAAATAGCAGTCTTTTTATTTAATCTGGTTTTCATGCCTGTATTCCACTTCCGTCTGCTTCTTCTCATAGAGCCATAGAAAAGGTTTAGCTGAGTTAGTCTGTACTTATGATGTAAAGTAATATGTCAGCACAATCTGGAGGAGGAATCTGGGACATCATTACTTTTAGGATAGCACTGGTTCCTCATAGATACCAGTAGGAAGAAGGTTCTTCCTCCTGTATGTTCTAAATACATTCTCCCTATGGAAGTCACTGTAAAGAGCCTTGTGAGGACCCAAAGCTCTCTGCAAGGCCTCATATCTACTGGTTTCACTTTTGTGTAACTCCCAGGGAGTCTAAGATCATGAGCTTCCTGCTGGGAACAAAAGAGGTTTCCAAATGAGGAAGGAAAAATTTTATGGAGAGAGTGCATAGAGATTTCAGCAAGATGATCTACAGAGAACTAGTGCCTAGCGACATGATAGCTTTCTTCGGGAGGGCATTATCTATGCTCTTAGATAATGCTTGCCAAAGAATTTGAAGAGCTTGCCATTAAAGATGCCTACCGCAATAAAAGGCTTGCAGGGTCTCCATATTTCAGGAAGCAGGAGGAAACCAGAAAGTCTACAGGATCAGTTTAATATAAATTAAAACCAATATAAATTTCTGAGCAGTGGACATCTAAGCAGTGACAAGAAGAAGCAGACAGTGTACAAATTCCTCCTTATGAACATTTGTTTAAAAGGTATTTTATTCTTGTATCATATGAAAGAAGATGGGCAGGGATTCCCATAGTTATTTGAGCTATTTAATCTGCTGCTCCATTCAGCAGAATAGTGGCCACTTAAACACACAGAGATATTAGTGTTTTATAAGAAGGAGATTTTTAGTCTCTAATAATGTGTATGAGATCACTGTGAATGTGAATGAACATATATTTTACCAGAGAGGATGGACTTACACAAGCCTGCCTACACCTTTACTGCTTTCACTTCAGTGTTCTGAACTGTGTATGCTCTGTGCCCGAGTCGGGCTGCAGTCTCTTGAGAGAGGAGGCCTTGGTGCTCTCCCCTCTGTTGGTGCAGGACCCAGCATTCCAGGACACCTGATAGACATGATTGCCAATAACATAATCACTCAGGGCAATGTCTTGACAGAAGTTTAATTCTAGTAGTGTCTTTACCCCAGGATGTTTAATTTGGCTTTTGACATAAATACATCAGTGAAAGTCAGATAGGAAAAGAGCAAGGGCATTTCTTGAACTCCAGTTTTACATATTAGTCAAAGGGCAAACAGAGTTGCTTAGTTCACAAAACTGCCAATTTGTCCTCACCCCACATATCTGAAGAAGGACTGATTTTGCAGTGTTACTTACCCAAATCTATCACTGCTTAATAAATTACTCATGTGTGTCTGGCTGCCTCTTGTCATTGATTTTAGTTCTAGTCAGCTTTAAGTGTGCTGCTATTTCCTCATTCTTTCCTTCATTAATATTACCTTCTCAATCCATGCTAGCAATGTAGTTTCTAAAGATAAATTGTTTTCAGCCCTTGAAGGTGGCAATGCAGTGATGGCTTTATGGTAAGTGCTTGCTACTAATTACTTTAGAACTACTGTTAAATAAACTTCATCCAGATGAAGTCGTTATTTAGTGGCTTTTTTCCCCCCCTCTCCTGTAAATAACTTTGCTAATTTTAGCAATTAAAATTTTTTAAAACTATTTTTTTATTATTTTATTCTACATTTAGTTGGCCAATTGTAAGACAGCTTGCTGTCTATATGTGATATGAAAGGGCTGGTTGGTATTACTGACATTCTTTTTTTAAAAAAAGCTTTTCTGGTGAGAACACCCATTTTAATTACTCAATTGATCTCAGTAAACTACAACCAATACATTTCAAAACTTCCTCTTAGAGTTTCAAAAACTATCTAATATTAAATTTTCAATTAAATAAATTGCAGAGTTTATAGTTTGTGAGAAAATTGCTGGTGCTTAAAAATATAAGCACATTCTGATGAAGCTGAAATGATGACACTTTGGCTTCTATCACAGCACTCTGGGTTTTGCATGAAACATAACAGCCAACAGGATGCAGCCGATCATCTGCAATTTTGTCTGAGTGTTGGATACACATGAATCAGTCTCATCTGTGGTGCTTTTTAAAATTTACTTCCAGTTATTGTGGGTGACTGTAAAGACAAACAACTGTGCTCAGGATACAAATAATGTAATTTGCATTCAAATAAAATTTTAAGTGTTAGAACTAGGATGCTCAACCTATTATTTTATTTTCATGTCATTGATACACAACAAAAATTGAAATATGGAATCGCTACTTTAGGATTTGAAGGTAGCCAAAGCGATAAATGAGTTTAAAGTGGATTAGAGAATAGCCTGACTGATGGATGCTTTGGATGGAGTCCTGGCTCAGAAAATCTTTAAATTACTGACTGCAAAAAGTCATGAAGTGATATCAGAGATAGGATCACTCATGCTCTGTTTCTGTAGTCTTTCCTGTATGTCTGGTTAATGTAGACAGCACAGTGCATAAGGCAGATCACTAAACTGAGCTGATACTGTTGTTCTTACGTTCTAAAGCTGGCAGGTAACAAATTTATACCAGACTTTTTTTTAAAAAATCAGGTCATTTCATGAGGTATAAGAATTCTTGGAGAGTGAAGAAAATTCCTTTCATCTACACAGTGAAAATAAGCACTCCTCTACTGTCGTTTCACCAAGGTCCAGATCCTCAGTAAAACTCTTCTCCGGGTAGCCCGGACCAGCACCAGCCTCTTTCACTCCAATACTACACAGGACTATAATCTCCACATCATTACAGCCATCACTTTTCAGTTTAACCTTTTCTTCCTCCAATAAAAACCATATGTTTTAGACCTGCTATTCTCACATGAAACTTTAACTTATTATAGCTAAATAGGATTTTCAAAAACAAATTTTCTCCACTTTCATAAAGATATATTTTTCTCTGTGAATTTACCAGCCTTTTGAGGCAGTCATTTTGGCAGTTCTTGGGGTATAGTCCTATTTCCTGCTTGTTTGTGGGTATTTTTCATACAATAGCAGAAGGGAAAGGCAAGAATATAGTGAGCCAGATATAAAAGCCTGCCAAATAAGGATAGCTTAGGTACAAAGTGTAATATCAGAAACCACTTGTTAATGTACTGAGAATGTGTAAATCTGCTACTACAGTAAGTGAAACTGCTAGCTAGTTGGATGACCTTGGAAAACTATTTTATTTTCTTGCCTGTATTTGTCTCCTTCAACTAAAAAACAGTGATGATGACACATACACCACCCTCTTCAAACACTAACTCAAAAATTTTTACATCTATGCATGTTTGGAATAATTGGATTGCAAGTTGATGTCTCTTTCTTTTTTCCTACTAATTTTTTCTCAAAGAACAGGAAAGAAGTTAAGTGCGATCTTTGAAATATCTGTTTAAGCAAAAGGTCAAATACAAAGCAAACAAGTGTCTATTCTTCCAAACTCAACAAGTATGTGGACATTGTGTTTATAATTCTATCAATATTTGTCACTCAACAGAATAATGCAAGAATGGGAAGTGAGAGACAGAGATTTTAAAAAAAATTAAATAGGTTAAAAAATGTTGCTATAGAGATCGATTCAGACACCATAAAAATAGCTTCACATATTGTTTATATTGTCCTTGTGCCTTCTACTCTTCTATCTGACTGAAGCAGACAGCCTCAGGAAGATGCTCAGAGTCATAAAAAGGAAAAGTAAGAAGTCAATGAAGGATCTCCAAGTTTATTTTGAATCTGCATGGCTATCTGAAAATTTGCATTTAATTACTTGATTCAAAGCCTAGTAACAGAAGACAGGCCAAGAAATTCGGCTTTTTATAGCTATTTTGTTTTATAGGCGCTTCCTGAAAATTCTATAAATTCTCTTCTTTTAAAATGAAAATATGTATCTGTTTATATTTTGGGGTTTGGTTTACTTTTGTGAGTTGAAAATATAAGTATCATTTTTGAAATTGAGGGCTGGTGATATTTATCTCTCATAGTCTTATTGCATATTTGTAGCCAGTCAAAGCTATTTGGAGGTTTGAGTTTGTTTGGGTGGGGTTTTTTCCTTTGGGTTTGATTTTTTTTGTTGTTTTGGTTTTGCTTCTTTATTTTTAGTAAAAGAACACACTGATGATAAGAACATTAATTTAGGATAAATTTCTGTTAACATAAATATTGGGTTTAACACTTGATTTTGATACAAGCATCGTCTGGTCTTTCTTGAATGTGACAGACACACTTGATGCATTTTTCTATTTTAAAAATATATATTGATTTGTATTTAATTTTTGAAGTAAGTTTTTAGGAAAGGAATGCTTCGGAAACAGATGTCTTCAGAAAAAAAATATTACACAAATAAAAAAATTAAAGGATTGTGTAAGTTTCTAATAAAAATGCACAACTGAGAATAGTAGCTGCACTGCTTCCCACTCCTCTTGTGGCTTAACCCCATTAAACAGGACCAAGCAAGCCTTGCACTTGTTTATCCCAGCTATTGGACTGTTTCACCTTGTTGTAACCCCATTTTCTAGTCCCTGTTTTGAAATTGATATGACAGGCATACTTCACTTTTTCTAGAGGTGAAGGATCTGAGAAATGTGCTATGATGTGTTAACAAAGCCACTAGAATTAATGGAATTATATCTGCCAAAACATGGTCATAAATTTTGAAGAAGTAATCTTTCAGGGCAACTGAAATTGAATGGGCCAGATCTTTGCTCTCTGTGTGTCTTTTTGTACTGGCAAGGTGTTTGTTCACCATAGGAAACTCCAAAGCCATAATACTAGCAGACATTTCATCCCCTTTGCCTGTGGGTTTGAAATCTGGTGAAGGGAAGTTTGCAAGGCTCATCTGACCCTCACAGCTGGGCCTGGGTTAGAACTGCTGCCAGGTACAGATGGGTTTGAGTTCAAAGCTCACCCTGATCCACAGCTGTTGCCCATACTGTTTGCTCAAGAGATTTCTTTTGACTGTTATTTCTGGTGTTGGAAAATTTGACCACTAGAAAGGAGTCGTGTCTTTGTATCCACAGATGAAGCAATGGGCTGGGCAGTGGTCCGTGTAATTTTTTTAGAGGAGAGGACCCCAACCTGCAGAAGGATGAAGACAGTAAGCAGAAAGAATGTCCACATTTGAGATTTTTTTAAGCTGAAGCTCCAATATTACGCATCTTTGTTATATGTGGCCACCCACAGTGACACAAGGAGTGGAAAGAAGCTTGTTGTGCAAAGGAGGAATATAGAAAAAGAAACCTTACAACACTGGTGCAAGGGTGAATTAAGAGGAAAAGAGGAAACTTCTGAAAGAAACTCAACTCCCTCTCCCTGCAGTAATGAAGCCAAGGTTACAAATGTCTGTGTGACAAAGGCTACTGCGAGGGCCTTGCTCTGTCTAGAGACATGAGCAGCATGAGGGGCTTGTAACATAATTGGCAATATCAGGCGAAAGTTCTGATCCATGACACAAGTGACATTGCTAAGGACCCTATATGTCCTTTCCCAGAGATTCAATGGAAGAAAAGGATACAACAAAATACAAGGGACTTTTCATATTAATAGGCTCGGCCAAAAAAAAAAAAAAAATTGATAATGCTAAATCTATTGGAGGGTTCCAGGAGTAAGAGAGGGGGAAAAAAAAGAAACAGGTTTTAGCTGCTGCAGTTCAGTCTTGCTGAACCCTGCAAAAACAGAATGTTAAAAGCAGACACTAATAAAAGACAAGATAGCTGATAGCATCAGAGATGCTAGTTTGCCAGCACAGCTTTATTTAGACCCAGATCTCACACCAGGAAAAGTGAGGTCTCACGAAGCCTTAAAAAATAGCAACATAGTTTATATGTTAGCAGCAAAAGAGGGATTTTATCAGGCAATATTGAGGAAAAGAGAACGTCACAACTGTGAAGAATTAACTAAAGCCTGTCAGGGAAGTTGCGCATTTATAAGGACACACAGACAAAACCATTTGCTGTCTGTAGCTCACTGAATTGAATTGAATGTCAGTGACCAAAGTGTTCCCACAGTCGGATGTTAGTGTAAGTTCCTGGCAAATCCACCCAGCTAAAGAATTGCTGTACACCTGCAGGAAAGCCCTTATCACAAAGCTGTGTATCTAACGGGTGTTGGTCACAGACCTTCACCACCTGAGCACCTCTAGAACCATCATTCAGACTGTCTAATTGCAGTGCTTGTCACTCTCTGTAAGCAGAACCGGTTATGCCTCAGACACAGCTTCATCTGCACTTCTAAATATCCAAATATATGACCAGAATATGTGCATTTACAGCAGAGATGTTAAAAAATATGGTGTATTAGTAAATACAGATTCGAAGTCCAAAAAATGGGTATCTCTGACTAGAAATATGAATTGGGAAATTCATAAGTGTGACATAAATAAATAGGAAATTCAGATAACTTTAGAAAAACCTTTATTATCAAGGGTGTTTCTAATATAAGACCTGTACCTGTATATGATGAATAAAGGGAGAAACTTTTAAAAACTATTTTTAATGCTTACATTTATAGAGTCACACACATTACTTTAAAAAGTTACAGAAAAAGATGAAATAAAAAAAAAAAACATTCTAAGACTATATTTTTTTACAGTTTTTCTATAACAAGAGCAATGTTTGGTACAGCATCTTGTAATCAGAGTGCCATAAACAAACACAAAGTAATTGGAAGAAAACCAATGAAGAGTTATGGCCATGTGAAAAGTCTTTTCAGAAAAGGATTGATGGAAGTGGAAATGAAGACATGAGCAGTCTTTTTTTTTTTTCCTATCACATTATAATGAAGAAAAAGATGAATGCTCAGTGGAATTCTCTGGTTCAAATTCTTTGCATCACATTGTACATCAGACTTCAAGATTTTGACTGATTTTTTTTAAACACTGAATGCAAAGGCAAAAAACATTTATGACATTGTCTGATATCCACTGCTTAAATTAAACAGCTACCAACACAAGGAGAAAAGGCATTAAAGAAGGATTTTCAGGTCTACATTGACCTTCTCTTGGTAACAATCCCAGTATCTGACAGTTAATTTCAGCAAATTAGGAGATGAATAACTAATGAACTAGACTTGCAAGAAACTTGCCAAATTCTGCCACAGAGGGAAGTATTAGTGAAGTCAGCATTTAACAAACTTACTATTGTTTTGGAAAGATTTAATTGATTGCACACAACTGATGGCAAAATATTGAATAGACAGCACTATCTCATCCATATTGTACTTCAGGAAGAGATTTATCCCAAAATTTGAGAGACATCTGGATCAAGCAGAGTCAGCACACTAAGAACTATAACCTATATGGTAGCTTGTTCTGATTGAGTTCAGACACTAGGATAATAATGTGATGGAAATAAGCAAACAAAAAAAGTATACCTTGTCAGATTCTAGAAAACTCTCTGGCAAGGGGTGTGGAGAATTTTTAGTGCTGTTATTTTAGACTTTACCTTTGGACTTTTTTTTTTTGTTTGTTTTGTTTGGGGTTTTGTTTGTTTTGGTTTGTTTTTCCCACAAAGAACACAGGAAAATTCCTGTAGCAGTGACTTTGCTAGATACACCAATTTGATTACAGTTTCAAGACTTCATCACATGCACACAAATTAAGTCAATCAATATTTCCAAAATGCAGACCATGACTAGACTAACAAGCTAAAGATGGATAGGCTATGGGTTCCAGTACCTGGCAGGTGACTATCCATACTGCTGGAATGCTGGCATGATCTTTGCCATTGTCTCTGCCAAGCAATACCACTCTGTGTGACACTCATCACACTCCACTGGACAGCACAGGCCAAAAGGCTGCATGGATACACCTTGCTTCTTCTGGAATGCAAGAGCTTTTATGGAAAGAGCCAGAGAAGAGTTCCTGTCTCAGTGAATTGATTGCAGATGTATAGACAAAACCAAAGTCTCTGAAACCCTTGTAAAAAAACATGGATCTTTTATCTATCTGAAAACATTTGATTAATACTTCTCCTACTGCCTCAAGGCTTAATTTAGAAGCCAAAATTTTCAGAAAGTTTTCTATAATTTATTTTTGCTCAAACAGGCCTGGGTACTTATTATATGAAATGTTACTGATAGCCCCTCTCTCCCCTGTATTTGCAAAGTGAGAAAAATAATATTTCCCTCCACAAGTACTGTAAGGACAAATAGAGTGAGGAATATGAAACTCCCAGACAATGAATTATGAGAGCTACATATCTTTCTTGAATTCAGATGATTTTATGGAATTTTAAGACAAAGACCAAACAAATGCTTTTATCAATATCACTAGTATCTTCATGGAAAACGTTACAAAAATAGACATTTTGCTTTGTCCTCTTCGAGATACATGCTGTCAGGAAATAATTTATATTTCCCTTCCATATTATTTACAATAGATAGTTTTTGTAGTAAAAGACTTGTATTCTTTTCAGTTTTTCCAGATTCAGCAATAGTAGCATTTGTACTTCTTCCCTTACCTTGACTTTGTATTACACATGTGTGGTTCAACTATAGCTGTAATCTTTTTAAAGTTTCTGCTACTTGAGCTTCTCTGGCCATTGCACGTCTTTGTACTTATCCTTTGTCTTCATGAATAAGCACTAAATGCCTTTGTATTATATACCTATATATATATATATATTTCTTAACTCTCGCTAATATGACTTAGAAGTGGGAATACTGTTCTCATTTTGTGGCACTTAGATCCACTTTGAACAGCAATAAATGGTTACATGGAGACTTTGGCAGTAAACGGTCAAGCCTTTTATTTAATTCTGCTAAATAACTCCAATTATTCATAGTGTAGCAATTTCAACTAAAATGTTTTGAATGTCCACAATGCACGTGGCAGATCCTCATTTTTTAAACAAGATCTTTCTTTCATCCCTGCACTGTTGTGTGAGATTACTACAGAATTAAATAGGGATTTGGAATATATCAAACTTCACAGTCCGGATTCTTTCAGTTTATTTCCCTTCTTAACTGCTGATGCTATTCAAGATGTATTACTGTACTAGTGCAGAACAATTCAACTGGAATATTATGCAAGACCACTTTCACCTTTCCTATTAAAATATTAGGGATAAATTATTTTTTTTAGTC
The DNA here is from genome assembly GCF_048771995.1 of Taeniopygia guttata. Taxonomy (NCBI): domain Eukaryota; kingdom Metazoa; phylum Chordata; class Aves; order Passeriformes; family Estrildidae; genus Taeniopygia; species Taeniopygia guttata. The sequence continues at coordinate 30,125,367 of NC_133027.1, read as the reverse complement.
ATTGTAGATGAAACAAAAAAAAATTAAGGAAAGCAGGAAAAATTTAGTTCATCTAATAGGAAAAAAGTTATAGTCATGTATTTGAATTTACATTCCACAGACAATAACGGAAGCATCAATATTAAAAAATAAATATTGTTTGTACAGGTGATGATTCAACACAAGTAAAATAATTTTAAATGCAAATTATGGTCAACATGGTGTCAAACAAAAATCTGAAGAACTGCTATTAAATCCTTATGTAAAGTGTTGTGTGTAAAACAGTCTTAAACTCTGCAGTGTTCTCCTTGTTTGAAAACTGCTCTCTATATGGATGGCTAGTAGCAGTAGCAGCTCACAACAAACAAGACAGTAAGCAAGTCAAAGTAGAGATGAGATGACCAAGCCTGCATCTATAGGCTGAACTTTTCACTGATGCACCTCTAGATGCCTAAACGCCTGTAATAATTTGGTCTCCCCTTTAGAAAACTCCTCCTGTATTAGACATGTAAATCCCCTTCTTTCTAGAGGGTGTGTGTGTAAGGATGTGGGGTTACTTTGTGTTTGCTACAAACTAATTTCTCATATTGGTGGATGGATGATAGTTGTGTCAGAAGAAAAGCAGGAACATTGTTTTTTCCTCTTCTACATTAGCTGATTTTTCTGGTCTAGCGCCTTCACATTTCAAATTGTATTGTTCTCTGTTGTTACAAAAGCAATGGAAAGCATCCTATTTATTACAAAAAAGGGGCAAGGTGGCCTGCTCAACACCAAAATGTTCACTGGTCAAAGTCACTTGGCTATTATTGTTATTGTTACTGGCTATTTTTGCAAACATAGTTTCACTGCTGCTTCACTTTGTATTTATATCTCTTATGTCTAGAATGTTATATTCTCTATTCTCCACTGCATAAAGAAAACTAAAGGCTTGTCCTGAAGACAATAAAAATTGATGTCTTGCTTTGCACAATTTTGATACTTGCATATTCCCAGGGGTTTAACAACAATTTAAAGCACTAATATAATTCTATGTACTTTTTACATCAATATTAACTTTTTAATAGAACTTATGGGGCTTTTTTGCTATTTTAAAAATTATTTTTCTTTTAATCTTTCTAGATTTTATTTAACCATTGTTGTTCTATTCTTTCCTTAATTTCTGTTACAGCTATCAATCTCCTCTGAACAGATTCTTCAATACTGACGTTCTCCTTCTCTCCTCTATTGTCCTTTTAGCTTCATTTACCCCTGCATACTTCTCTGTCATAAAGAAAAAAAAACAAAAACATATTTAGTACTCCTTATGGAACTCTCAGATTCTTAATCAGAGAGGGAAATAGTGAAAAGAAAAGGTATATTTATCTAAACCTTCATTCTGGAAAGATGGATTTGCAATTTATGTCATATTAAAAAAACCCTTATATTTTACCTTATAGATGTGACCATAATCAATTACGTCTTTAGTAATCACTAAAGAAGGACAATACCCTGTCATTCCAGAATTCTGACCTAAAAAGCCTGAGGTTTGCAAATTCTGCTGCTAGCTCCTACTTGTTCTATGTGTGTTATTGCATTTTCTCCAGAAACCAGATTTCATGAATGATGGATAACACATCATTGCACTGGGCACCACAGCAGCTAGTCAGGGGGTTTGGTACTCATTTTGTATTAATGCTCCACCAACTTTACACCATCTTCTCCACTTTAATTTGAAATGCTTGAGTGCCACAGTATAAGAAAGACATTAAGCTGTTAAAGAAGCGTCCAAATGAGGTCAATGAAGATGGTGAAGGGCCTTGAGGATCCCATATGAGGAGTGACTGAGGTCACTGGGTCTGTTCAGCCTGGACAAGAGGAGACTGAGGGGAGACCTCCCTGCAGTTACAACTTCCTTGTGAGGGGAAGAGGAGGAGCAGGCACTGACCTCTTCTCTCTGGTGACCAGTGACATGACCCAATGGAATTGCCTCAAGTTTTATCGGTGGGGGGTTAGGTTATGTTGGATTTTAGAGAAAGGTTTTTTACCTTACTCTAAAGGTAGGCAGTGATGGCACTGGAATAGGCTCCCCAGGGAAGTGGTCACCGCACCAGCCTGACAGTTAAAGATGAATTTGGACAATGGTCTTGGGCATGTGGTATGACTCCTGGGGATTGTCCTGTGCAAGGCCAGAAGCTGGAGTCAATGATCCTTGTGGGTCCCTTCTGACTCAGTGTATTCTGTGATTCTGTCATTCTGGGATCATGCCATATTAAACTTCTTTCAATTATTATGATAATTGAAAGGTGTTTAGGTAGGAGTTTAGGACACTTCTGTTCATCTGGTTTTGGTTGTCTGGCTTGCCTTGTGGCTTAAATGCTAATATATGTGATGTGCTTACATTGATCAAAAACGGGAAGAAAGCATAATGGAGCCCTGACCTTGCTTCATGTTAGAGGACTTGTATAAGATAGTAGAAAACTTCACAGATATAAATGGGCTTTTGTCTAATGAATTAATTATACAGTTCTGAGGTTAAATTGCTTCTTTCTCTATTTGTGCAGGTTAATTGACAAATCTATACAAATACAAGAATCAGATTTTAATGGTTTTTCCAAAAGCTGTCCTTGTTGAACTCTTTAGTGATATGGAATTATAATGAAATACTTAAAGACTTTCAAATATTCAAGAAAAAAGTTTCCTTATTGATCAGTCGTGGTTTTTTATACAACAGTCTGTACAAGATTTTTAAATGAGGTCTTCAGGAAATGATGTAAATCATATTCTATAAGAAAAATGGGCAAATGAGAAAAGAAAAAATTCAATACATCATATTGATATCGCACAGCAACTCAGCCAAGCATATGTGAACAGGTAGAAACCTCTTGTAGAAACCTTCAAGAAGGTGGGGGAATAGTGTTCAGACCTGTATAAGAAGAATAAATAATAATTCTAAATAATGCTAAATTTTGTGGTTCTTTTGCTGTAAGGTCCTTCACTTAGTCCTACCATTCAAGTGATGACTCTAAGAAGTACTTAACAATACAGAACTTCAGGGGCAGCTATGATCAAATCATTAAAATATTTACTGATTATGTCTTTTGCAAGCATAAAGAACAAAAATTTTGCTGCCTCCCTCCCTCTGAGAAAACTCACACTCACTCTTCAGATTTTATAAATAGTGAGCTATGAAGCTTACTTTTCCCTCACCAGATAAAACCTGAGCTAGTAAAACAAGCCTGGAAGATATTTTTACATCTTAATTTTCAAAAGAGTGTACAAGTTTTTACTTCTATGTTACTTATGTGAGTGATGTGAATTTCTGTAATGACAGAGATACAAAGGATATTACTTGCACAGCATGTGTGGGCAAGCAGAGAGAAAACTGCAAGTCTGATTCTTGAAATGGAAAAGCTTGTACAATATTGTCAAGATAAGGACAAAGACTGTTATAAGCAGGGATCTGTAGGTATGCAAGAGAACACAATATTCCCATTATGGGCTGATGTTTCTCTCTGAGTCGCTGTCATTAGTCTGTAAGTATGTGAAAATCAGCTGTCATCCTCTACTTTGGAAAGGATGAGTTTGGTATATGAAAAAAGCACAGCCAAGCTGATAGTGGGATCTCATCATTAAGCTATATAATGTATAATAAATTAATTTTGAAGAAAAAATAACCTTAAGGCTTCAATAAATTGTCAGTGCCTGGTGTTCATTCAGAGAGATTTGTTATGCAGTTTACTGTGCAAGCCTCAATATGCTTCTGTTTCAATAAGTCTTTGCCAGTCGATCAAAGAGAAAATTGAGAGAGAGAGAGAGCAGCTGTAAAAAAAATTGCCAGCAGTTGATGGAGTGTAATCGAGTGTAGCAGACAGACTACCAGAAGCTTGCTATGCATTGTTCCCTTAAAGCAAGACACTGCTAATGATCCAGGCATAACAGGGAGGAGTTTCCAAACTTCATTTACCAGCAGACTTAGCCAGTAACTTTAAAAAGTGCCTTTTTAGAGATATTTTAGTGCTAGAATGGGGAATTTTATTGCATTTGGGTCTGAGAAGGCTCCCTATTCCCTGGAGGCTCTGTGGTGCAGGCTCTCTCAGACAAACTGCTCTTCCTCTGCTAGGATTGTGGCCTTATCCTCAGCTTGCAGCTATGTATCTTCAGGGAGTATTTCCCATCCGGGACTTTTCTCAGTGGGGAAGACTGAAAAAGAGTATTTTCGGAATGGAACTTGAAAAGCTACTTTATTGCAGCAGAGTAGCAGGATATATACTAGCAATAAATCTGTAAATCACTAAATAGGCATTTCAACAAGGTTTTGTATGGTGTCTCTACTCATCAGGGCAGGTCACTAAACGAGTTTCCCATTTGACTTGACAAAGGGTGAAAGTGGGGGAAAAAACTGAGTGAGAGAAACTAGTGATGTATTAAAGTCACACTTGTTGCATCATGTTCTCATAGTGTTTGATAGGATGGAAAAGGAAGGTATCTCCTGCCATTTTAATGCTGAATTAGACAAACTGAGAAACCGTGCTGAATATACAGAAGTGGATAATGACAACTGTCATTGCACAAGTGCATTCTGAAATATTATGGTATCTGGCTGTGACTTTGCTACATTCAGGCTTTCCATTTTTCTCAGTAAAAATTAGGTAAAATTTAATAGCTTCTCTCCATTATTGTGTTAGCCTATATGCTAGAAGGGATGAATGCAAATAAATGCAGAAGCGGAAGCTTAATCAATTGCTGGAGACTCAGTAGAGCTTTAAAGACATGTATAAGATACTGGAGACTGTCCTGAAAGGAACATGTTGCCATTGACCTGATTTAGTCATAAACACCTGTGAAGATTTGCAGTACAGCAATATTCTTCTTACAATTTCAGTAGTTTATGCTCAGATTTGTCTTCAAGATATTTTAGAATAAACTTGACATTTATGGAAAATATTCTGGCAGTAACTGAATAATTTTGATTTTGAGAAACAGATCCTTTCAGAGTTTCCCCCTTTAAATGTCAGAATGTTTTAATCTTCATTATTTTTATACCTGGAAAGGATACTGGAAGCCTCAAAGAACACCATGATTGATATTTTTACTGATCAACTGAGAGTGCAGGAAAACTAGAAATCAATGTAGAAATATAAAACAAGACATATAATACTGTGCTACCTACAAGATGGTTTTCTAGTTTTACTTTTCTCTCATGAACTTTAATGGCTTAAAACAAACAACTTTTCTTGTTAATTTGTCTTGCAAGAGGGTGACTGTTTCATTCTGCTGTGACTCCTGGGAGACTATCTTAGATACTAACCAAGCCTTGCTATCTCACCTTGGCAGGGAACTTCTTAGGTCTCTGCAAAGGAGGTAGGGAAAACAATTTTTCTCAGATTTCTGAGAATGCAGCCCAAGAAAAGGAGATAGAATGAGCTGGAGTTCATTGTTAATTTCTGATTAATTTTGTGCTAATACAAATTTCCAGTAATGGACGAATTCTGATCCAGGAAAGCCTCAGTTGAGATCTTAAAGACCTTCTGTACAGAAATTATAACCGCCTTTAATACTTTTTAATTTTCTTAAGACTTTAAACTATATTTTCCAAATAGGCTAATTGTCTTCTCTAAGGCTTTAACTCTGCCGTTTCCATCAATACTAAGAGGTACCAAAAAGTCAATAATTGCCATAAAATGCACTATAATTTGTTCAAAACTCACACTCAACGGCACTCATGAAGCACTCAGGTCTTGCCTCTTGAGCCACTCACAGCACCAAAAATGCTCCATTTTAAAGAAAAGTGATCATACATACAAAAGTAGAAGATGTGTATTGCTGAAAATATGTTGTCATCAAAAGGTGCAAAAAACAGGAAAAAGAAATTACATTGGTTGGTAATTGGTGAGATCAAACAGAAAGAGTCAAGGAAATTAAAAGATTTCAGTGGATTAAAATGCTATCACAGGATAACAATCTCCCAGTGATAGATTCTGGGGATATTTACCTTCGAAATAATAAATATTGAACAGTAGCAAAATACTTAAACCATCAATTATTTTCTACTGTACTGAGGAATTAATCAATTAAAAAGGAAAGATAATAAATTATTATTGATGGGTTGGTGGAGTTACCAATTAAATTAAAGATGAATGGTTAGGTTGAAAAAACATGTTTTGTCTAATTAGAACTCAAGACTTGCACACAGTCATGACAAGGCAAGATGAAAGCCAGGGACAGAAATAACCATGTGTGTCTTGCTCCCCCCACAAAGTGGGAGGACTGACCTGCACTTGGAAAGGGCTCTCTGAGATTTTAGAGCAAGTAGGAGTGCTCAGCTTGCAGTGGTGACCTGCAAACCTCTCCTCAATGCTTTCTAATTTTCCAGTTTAGACATTGCTGACTCAGCATGCTGATATCTGTGCACACATTTTTTCAGGACTCCCAACAATTTATACACTTTGAGCAGTGGAGTCTAGCTATCTTATGTAAGGGCACAGATGGCACTAGCTTCTATGGCTTTTCTGACTAAGACCTTCCATATTACTGAATTACCACCTACATTCTTGCTACAGATCTGGGCCCGAAATAACATAGCTGGCTCTAACACTGCTTTATAGTTACAAAAGATATGGGATTTTAGACAGTCATGAAGTTAACTAAGTACAAATTAATGTGCATAACATGAGAAAATATTATGCACATGACATTTTATGTGTGTATGTCTGTTGCTCTAAAACAGCTTTTTTTCAGGTTGGTCATAATTTTAAATTCTTATGCAAGACAGAACTATTAAGAAGTCATTTTTTTAAAGAGTATAATAGTTAGAGTTAACTTATGTACAACTATATTTCTACTATATAAAGGGGATATTTATACATGGCAGATAATCTGATGGAAATTTAAATAAAAATTATATTTTGGGTTTTTGATAACTCAGATAATTTTTTCTAATGTAATGTACACAAAACCGGTTTAAAATACACTTTTAAAAACTCTACAGAGATCTTTCTCCTCTATGTCTTCACACATTCAAGAACAAAACTATGAGTAAGGATCATAATAAAGTTCAGAGTCAGCAAAAACTTAGACCCTCTAGGGTCTATTCTCTGTGCTGTTACTGCATTAACAATGGTATGCTCATTTAGCATTTAACAGACAATTGTACTTGACATTATGTACGAAAAGCTCTAATCCTGAAAGCTTGAGTAATCCAAAACCCATCCCTGACAAGATTTCACTGCTGGAAGCCTAATTTCAAAATGTCAGCCAAGGCTGAGGAACCATATATTGCATGCTCATTAAATGTAATAAATCCATTACAAACATCTCAAAATCTGCTATAACCTTGCCTGCAACCCTTGAATGGGTGTGAGACTGTACCAAAATGAAAAAAATATTGCCTTTCATGCTATGTAATATATGAAAATAAGGCTAAATAAGGCTAACAGCTTTCATTTGCTTAATTGTATAGGCTGTAGCCAAGATTTATCTTTCTGCAAATTAAAGGACACTTCTCAACTATTTAGGTGATTGGAAATCTATAAAAGCTCTGGCTTAAAACTGTGAAAGTTCAGATTTTAAAAGTATATTTCTTTATCTCGGAGTATATCATCACAAGAGAAAGACAGTAATGACAAAAATTTGAAAGAATCTGAATGTCAACAACTTTTATCAGCTTGATTTCTTTTTCATTTAAAGGAAACTTGACACTGCGGTTAAGAATCTAAACAAATCCAACATATATGTTAAAGGCACCATTTCAACAGTCATATTTTGTTACAAAATATGTATAGTAACCAGTCTTAGAAAATAACACTGATGAGCACACAGACCAGCTGGCATGAAAAACGGGATACGTACAGTTATTTCCTCCACGTGCCAGGGAGCAATGCTGTGCACCAATCCCAAGGCATCCCTGGATGCAGCACTCCATCACTGGGAGCAGTGAGGTTATGTGTAAATCTTTGACCAAGGAGCAGCCTAACTGTTGCTGAAGGAGTGTACCAGATGTGTATTTAGGTAAGATTGAAAACTCTCAGAATATGATTAAATCCTATTGCAATCAACCAACAGCACATTCCTGTTATGGAAAGATAATTAATATCAACACTTCCATGCATAAATGCTTGGTATGTTATAATCCTTGTTTAAGAAGGTGTTACTGACAGGCAGTTTGGCTTCACACAAGATCAGAAGAGAAAAACAGTTTTTAAAATTTAAATTTTCTCCACTTAGCATTTGAATTCCACAGATGCTGCTTTGTATAAATTAGCCCTGAGTTCTGCCTTCCACTGGTTTCAGAAAAGCAGGAGACTCCTAACTATATTTTAACATGAATACCTGTAGTACAAAACTTGACAGTGGGAAAATTTAAATTTATCCCTTAACTAAGAACATAGCTTCAAGGGAGAAAAAAAGAGCAGTGGTGGGTATCTCTTGTTGGGAGATTTGCTCTGTCACTATAGTTTTGGTGAGCTTTCAGAACACAGAACAGGATAAGCCCTTCAGGGCTGGTGCTTGGGGGAATATCTGGCTTCTGTGTCATACATGGGTTTGGAGGCAAGAAAAATGCTCAGCAGTTCCACTCCACAGAGGAGGTACATCTTGAAGCAATTATGAAATTGTAACCTGGAAGTCATGAGATATAAAATATATATATATATATTCTTTAAAAAATTAATTAAAGGTAGTAACCTCAAGTGTTTCAGTCCTTCCAGAAAGGAAAAAGTCATGAAGGTACTAGAGTTGGCACAGAATTTTCACTAACTTCCTTTAGTCTAGACTACTGAAGTTCAAATGATATTTCACACATATCATTGGGGATGTACCCTGTGGAATGTGCCTAATAATTAAAATACAAAGAATTTTAAAGCCCCTCGTCTATGCATCTGTGGTATCTTCTGCTACTATAAGTTGAGTTGCTGCAACATAGATGAATTTCACTACTAGTGTGCTTGCATATTAGTATTTTAAAGAAAATAATAAGTTATGAATACTATCTCATTAAGAAAAGCCAAGTTAAATGTTAAACACCATACTCAACTCTATAGTTAGATTAATAAATAATTCTTCCTACCCTAAAGACAGAGAAGGTGCTGAAAACCGGGCTAAAGTTCTCTATGTTAGATGAACTAGGGCTTATACATGGCAAGAGCAGTGATAGAAAAGCTGCAAGATTAAATCAGTTCAGTATTAGATTGCAAATCTATACCAAAGTTTCTCCTGCTGAGATGGAGAAATCTAGAGGCATAAAGAAAGTGGCACAGTCACTTAAGAGAGCCCAACTTGTAATTTCTTTTTGTGAAAGGATTGGAACACCCACTGTACCCTGGGAATCTTTAGGCAAATCAGCTCCACTAACTGCTTAAAAATGCGAATATGGTAGCCTTGTCAGTATTGCGATTGTTCACAGAAAAATTTAATAGAAAGAGTAATAAATTCATCTGGATATAATGTCATGACTACTTAACATAAGACATGACTTGATTCTCAGATCACTGAAAAGCACTGTGCATCACTGTGCAAAATAAGATCAATTCAAGATGCTTGCTCACGGATCTGTAGCCTGTTCACAGTTTCTTATAGCCATAAAAATTGTTGATACTTCTAACAAAAACTAAAATTCCATGAATGTGAGACAAATGATATAGGAAAACACGTGATGTAGAGAACCAGGTGTCAAATATGTAGAAAGATATCAAATGTGCTGTTAGAATAAAAGCCTTCACCTGCCACTGTCACCCTCTTTAAAAGTCTAAACAATTTTTGACTCTGAAATATTTCTGAACTAAGGAAGACTTATTTTTAATTGAATTCTTCTATTTGGTTGATACTAACCTCATATGAGACTGAAGGAATATATAAATAATATTATGAATTCATATGCATTAGAATATTGCAATATTAAACATTTTTTTGCTTTGATTTCAAAAGAAAATAGCAATTTTAATAATTTTCAAACATGTCTTCAAACAAAGGAAAAAAGAAAAATAAAGCATATTGCCTTTTGATTCAAAAGCATATATAGGAAGTTCCCCATATGCCTTTGTTCATATACTTTTGTGAATTGGTTATATATATCTGGCACATTGTCTTTGTTCTCATCATTTGCTCATATTGGAAATGCATCAATGTTGCATTTTGACTTCAGGATTCTGTGTCTGTTTGATCTAGTAAGTAATGAATTGTATTCTACTCTCATACACACCTGAAGATCCCACCATAACCAAAGAAAGTTGTGTATTAAAAAAAAAAAATATTATGTGATGGATTCCTAGTTGGAAAGCATTACACATATCAGTGTACAGGCACACACATACACACATATACATGCACAAAGAAAATTACACAGGATTTAATGGAGTTTTTGCTTTTTAGAATTTATTCTAAACTGCTCTGGAATTCTGTATTTTCAAGAGATGCATTGAATATTCTCTGAAAATCTAAAACAACAATCAAATAATTATTTTTAAAAGAATAATGGAAATATGAAATATTTAGCCTTTTGAAAGAAACAAATTTTCGTAAAGGTGTTAAGTATGAGGACTGAATTACTGCTTAGCAACAAAGACTTAAAAACTAATTGGCTCACTTAGCTGGGTAATAATGGTTACTTTAGCTTTTTTTTACCCTGTCACAATCATTGCAACAAAAGAACTATCTTGAAATGAACTTTCACACAGGTCCCAGAGCTCTGGTGGGCCAAGTATTCACTTCACAATTATGGTCTGATTCAGCTGTAGGTGCTATTGACTATCACATTCTGTTGATTCAATGTTCTGCTTACTATAGCTTTGTACAAATGGTTAGATCTATTAATTTCAAATCCACTGTAATTCAGTGTACAGAAAACTGTCCCATAAGAAAAGATGGCTTAAAAAGAATTAAGAAACAAAAGAGATTGCTATATGTATTACAAAGAAGAGCATCCCACAGGAAAACAAGTTAATACAATGCAAATACAAATTTTGCTTCTGTGTTGGATCTGCCACAGTTAGGTTTTTATGACAGTTTGTAAAAGTATAGTAAATGTATGGTAAACTGCTATTTGGCAGGCATAGTCAATACAAAATGGTGTTCCTTGAATGGGTCCTATCTGGAACACCTTAATCCTGTCCCAGAGATATTTGTGAAACTCCTGGGCCTTTTGCCACTCTTGCTCCAACATATTGCTAAATAAATAGCCATCATTTCTAAAGCACTGCAGGGTTTTTAAGCTAAATTTCAAAGCTCTGCAGGATTTCATGTTACACAGCCCTTATTATAATCTGGGGCTATTGTGCATCTTAGAAAGCACTGTATGGAAAATCTGCCCCTAAATGAGAGCTGGGAGGGAATAAAACCCATATTTGGAATTAGAGAAACAAAGGGAACAGCACCTATTCTATTACTCCTTGACATGCAGATAGAAAAAATGAAGAAGGATATATTTGCTAGTGTATTCGAGCTACTTTGTGCTGAACTCTTGAAACAAAGGAATTGTAAACTAACTACTTAACTAGGCAGCAGAGGCTTTATGGCCTGTTTGCATTTTGAAAGGAATGCAAAGGATTTGAATAAGACTTCAGAATTGATTTTCACCATTTTCCACTTTATGTAGTGATTCATACTGATATGTGCTGATTGTGATGGTTTTCAAGTAGTTCTGCTGTTACACCTCTCCTGCCATTTTGCAAGGCTTTACTGGCTGCAGGTATAAGTTAACATCCAGTGCAGTTCAATATTCTTCAACCAGCCCATAGTTTAAGATTGATTTTAAAAGGGAAACAGGACATAACATCATGGTCTGAGCATCAATCTGATGCTTTCAGTCTCTGATAACAGAGAGATAAAAAAAGGACTAAGATCAACCTGGAAAGCGGGTGTTTAATAAACGATCTCTTTCTTCATTTACTGAGTTAAGTTTTGTCTCTTTAAAAAGTTTCATTCTGTTAACAGGTTGAAAAAAAAAACCCTCAAAATTTTGTAAAAGCAGATTTTATTTTTAAAAGGTAGTATTAGCCATAAATTAAGCAAAGAATGGCCTACTTTAAAACATAACAGAGTACTTGAAGATACAAATATGGCAAGGATGGTCAGCTTACTAAAGAAAAAAATGCTATACAGTGTGATTTCCCATGATAGCATAAAGCCATACAGGAACAGGACAGTCACATGCCAGAATGAATGGTTTCCTGAAGGGACTTCAGAAGAGGCTCTTACATCATTGGGTTATTTTGTACCTGTGCATGAGGCACTTTCTCAGTCCTACTCTGTGCCATGGGGCTGCAAGAGTTCAGTGATGCATTAGATTGCTGTCTGGCTTAGAATATAACCCCCAGCCAGGGCTACATTTTGAGTGGAAGACTCCTTAATCAATTCCATAATATGCAAAATATACTATATATGACACCATTATATACTATAGTTCTATATTAAGTATAAATCGTAATATAAGCTCTGCTCCCCAAAGCCTTTTAAACTATAGCTCAGTAACAGAAAGAAGAACAAAACATTTCTTGTGAGAAGCACTGCAATGAAGAACTCCTTGCACACAATATATGTCCCACTGGCACATCATAAGAGTCTTACTGAGCTATCACATCTCATAACCACACTTTAATTCTCATTTTTCTATCTATGAGGCATTCGGTTTTTATAACTGAGCTTGAAATGTTCAACTTATCCTCACTGAGAAAGGGAATTTGATAATTTGAAGGCAACAACAGAAGAGGATAGCCATTACTCTAAAGAAATTATCTGTTGAGAAGATTGACAGTCAAGTGAAAAATTGGACAAGAAATGTAGAGGGACCAACTGAATAGGAAGATCTCTGCCTTTTAACTTAGAAAATTAAAGAGAGGCAGAAAAAGGGGACTGAAATAGAGAGAAAGAACTTTCCTTCTACAAATATGTCAATCTTAAGGAAGTTGCTTCTGTCAGTGTCCAGGCTGGAGCCTCCGACAGTCCAGGAATGTGATAAACTCTTCTATTATTTCTATAAGAAATAATCTGGAAGCAAAACATGCCCAGCTGGCTAGAGCCACTAAGGACTTGAATACTATAGCTGGACACGCCTTCTCTTTCTTATGAGTTACAGTTCCTCACTACTACCAGAAGAATTTTCTCCAGTGAAATACAAATGCTGAAGAAAACCTATATGATCAGAAGGTAAAGCTGGTACCCTGAAAACTGTCTTTCTATTTGAAAATGGAGAAGCCCTGTATAGAAGTCCATGAATTCCCAAATATTGGCTTTGGTCATCATGTTGGATGACAAAGAACTGTCATGAACAATGAAGTGGATGAGAAAAGCCAGACCAAAAGCATAAGATCACAAATCATAAAAGCAAGGCAAGCAATTAATGAAGAACGAAGATAAAATAATTGAAGAGAAGAAAAGAAAAAGAAACTACAACTGATGAAATCAGAGACTATGCAGTGATATTTTTTCTTTTTTAGTCTGCAACTTGAAAACAGATTATTTTTTCCACATGCAGGCCTAAAAGAGAAATCTCCACTCACTATGAACACTCCTTGCGAGGAGTCAATAAGAATGGAAAATGCAGCCTTTAAAACTAGGATCATGCTCCAGAGCAGAGGCAATGTAAATTAGCACTTGGCTCCTACCAAGACAGTCTGGCTTAAAAGTTCTCTCTTCTCCTTTGTGATAGCCAGTGAAAGACAGTTTACACTTTCTCCTGCCCAATAATCATAAAATCATAGAATTGTTACAGTTGGAACTCTGAGATTATCAAATCCAATTGTCAATGTAGCATCATCACCATGCTCATCAGTTACCTGCATCTTTCACACTAGGAAACTAACTAACTAGGAAATAAAATAATCTTGCTGTGACTCCCTTCTCCACTGAGTCAGAAGTACCACAGCTCTGTTTTCACAAGAAGGAATTTTCCTTGGTGCTCAAGAGGAGAGAAATGGGTGGCTTGTCTACTGAGTATGTTGGTCAGCCCTTCTCCACTCAAACTCTCTAGGGCCTGGAAGGCACTGCATACACAATTACACAGTAACTGTATTGCTAGTAACACATTATCTTAGTTTCTAGTATTTTTCTTCCTAATTAGAAGTCATTAGCATATATAAACATTTTTTTTCTGAAATGCTTTGAGCTCTGTTCCAATTTAGATTCTGTTATTTTGAAAGGTAAATAACCATAAAAAAACTAAGCAAAATGCAACATGTCCCATAAAGCTCAAAGAAACATGGATATTTACCATACAGCTTTAGATGGAAAGCAAATGCTTCTGTATTGTTTTGAGTATGTGTGACTTGAGATTGTTCCTAAGTAGCAAAATTATCATTGACTGAGCACAGGCATTTCATTGTATACAAATTATGTCTTATTAAACATTTTAAAGGAAAAATAGTCTATTCATTTATTTTAAGTCATTAGCTGCATGATTAACCTCTGGCTCTATGTCTCACTGAGTCTTGTATTAAAAATTTAATGTATATAGGATGCAAACAGTTCTCATCTAAAACAATATGTACTAACAGATTATCTGCAGAAAAAAAAAAAAACAAAACAGTGCCTCAGCAGGAGGAGATGAAGTTTTATTTGGCACAGAGCTATCCATGTGTAATACACTAAAATCAGAGAATATCTAAGAGCAGGGAATATCTTAGGGAAAGTAAGAAATGCACTCAACTCATTGTGACCATACACGTGGCCTTCTAACTTGCCATTCATAACTTTTAACTTGTAAACCCCTAAAGAGGTATTTTCTGTCAGATTCCAGGCCGGAGCAACAGACAAACCTTATAACAGTCCATTAACATGGTGGGCTCCTCAGCAAGAAATGCCTAGCTGGCCAGAGCCATTAGAGATTTGAGTACTGTAGCTGGATAATGCCTCCCATACTAATGAGTTCCTGTGCTTTACTGTCATCACAAAATTGTTCAATAGTGAAATTTAAATGCTGAAAAATCCTAAATGATCAGAAGGTAAAGATAGTATCCTGTAAGCTGTCTTCTTTATTTGAAAGTGGAAAAGTCTGTGTAGAAGCCCCTAAATTACAAAATGTTGGCTTTTATCACAATACCGCTATTTGCACGCATAAGTTCATAGAGTAGAAGTTGTGACCTTTCTTCTTTGCTCTGTGTTTCACTGGTATATCATCTTTTGCAGCCTAAATATTTAACCACTGTAATCTGCTCTACATGTGGAGTGCTCAGTGGGTGACACTTCCAGACCAGTCGGAAGCCTCTGCTAATGCAAAAAAAAATTAATTCTTTGGTTCTACTCATGTGTGACTGTAATCAATAAGAACAAAGTTTCCCTTTCACAGCACTACTGCTTCTAGTACAGCTTTTCCCTGTAGGTGACCCTACCCTCACTGCTAAGTGCAAACGGAGCATCTTTTTTGTTCCATTTTATCCCTCAGGGTTTCACATCCAGCCTTCTTCCTAACATCCACTGTTTCTCTGTGTCAATCAACATTTCTATGGTCAAAATCCTCATTAATGGAGAGAAAACAGTCTTAGTATAGCTGAACGGGTCCTCACTCTGTTTCTACAGGAGAGCTGGCATATCTCAGTGTGCTGACGTTGAGAAAAGAGTGCAAGGCTGATACATCTACTCAAGCTTTTTCCTAATAAATAAGTTGAGGTTCTGACCAGAGGGAAAAATAAAAATGTTTATATCCATTAATAAATCAAATGGAAATTTTGTTGGTGTTGGAAATATTCTCAGAGCTTAATGATAGGTCTATTTTTATCAACAACAACAATAATTAATAATTAATGCTTTATGTCTCTCAGATCCATCTAGGCAGCTAAAATTAGCAAGTATAAAATGTTATATTTTGATTATATTCTTAGCAGGGATGTCTCCTACAAAATATTGCAGACTATATCCATGTCCATCACACTCTGGATGACATGATATAGCCAAATTACCTCTGGAAAGTTTATTTGTATTCTCTCTAGTCCTCTGCATGGAATTCCCTTATGCTCTGTGACCTGCACAGATCTGATAACTCTGCCTGCAGAGCTAACTAAAATCAGTGCCATCCTCTGAACATGAAGCAGCATCTCTAAACCAGCTGATACTTACAGGTTTAGAGCAGTCTGGCTAATGTTTTATTGTAGATCTATTCTCATATTTTAGAAACTACAGAAAACAAAAGCCTCTTGCAGGCCATGGTGAGAGAACCAGACTGCCACAGGGGAGTATCATACGTATGAGCCTAACAAGAAGTTTGGAGAAGGAAGCTAGGGACTGCACTGGGGGGCTACTTGTTTTGTGTATTCATAATCATCCATTCCTTATTCCCCAGCTTTCAACATCATTTAGACAAATTCATTCCAGAAGTTTGAGCTTTTGTAGCACACTAGCAGGTTTCTGCCCATCACTTTCTAAGGAAGACAACTGAATCCAAGTGCCCTAAACCAGTTCTTCTAGATGACACATGATGACAGGTTTAAATATAGAGAGCAGAAGGACAAAGAGCTGAGATTAGAAATGCCCATCTGAGTTATTATTATTTAACACTAGGAAAGTGTCACTGACAGATATGAAGGTCCACTTGCCCTGACTGTAGCATACCCATATTTTGAATGGCAATTCTGTAAAGTGCTCCTTTGACAAAAAAAAAAAAAAAAAACACCTCAATTTGTTTCTTTGGCTCTGCTTTGCTCATCATACCTATCAACTGAAATGCTGAAACTTCAATGAACTGAGATCTCCAGAGGCTCCAACACATAATGAAGTCATCATAGCATAACAAGTGTCATATGAGCTGTATCAATAATTTGTGTGCATGCTCCTAGCCATGGCAACTGCAAGGCAACACAATTTGGCTTAGTTCTGATTCATTTCAGGCTTTGCAATTGCTACTGGAAAAATGTGTGCACTGGGACTAATGCCACAACTGAAAGTTTTGAACACTTCCTATTTACAATGAGCAGGAAATTTCGTACAGTTAAAAAGATATGTTTGATTGTTTAATGCCTAATATTTAACAAGGACAGATACATTCTTTAAGTATTCATGGACTATGACTGAGTATTCTCATTAATATTTTAAAAACTCTCTAGATTGTTTTTACTAGTGTTAGGTATTATTGCTGAATCTTCTCTCCAAAAGGAAGAATCCTTTAGAAGTGGATGGAAGCAAACACTTGATCAGTTTAAGTCTTATGCATTTGTTTCTGCAGTGATTTTATCAGCTGCAGTTTCTGAATAACTACAAGAGACAAACTGAGTCTATCAACAGTTCTTGTCCATCATTAATACAATCTTGATACCTAGGTCTAACAATTATTCCTAGCAACACCATTTTTCTTCCATTGTAGTACAACTGCAATGCCTTCTCTGATCATTCAGTTTAGTAAAATGTTATTACTATTCTGTATTTACTTTAAAAGATAAGCAGTGTCAAAATTCAGGTTTTATAGCAGTAACTAAATTGCTAACACTCAGCATGAATTCTGATTGATTTGACATAAGAGAATATACAGTAAAAGACAGAGACTTAAAAGCCCTCTTAAATATAAGAAGTGTAATATCTAAATGCAAATAACAATAGCTATACAATTAATCCCATCTTTTTAAACCCCAAGTTTCAACAGCTGTACATTGACACTTGAGGTTTTGTTGTCCTGTATGGCTCAGCTAAGCTTGTTAAGGAAGCCATTCTCTTTCTAATCTTTCACCTAACTTTAAATGGTATTTAAAGAATAATACATCCATTTAGATTTCTAGCTTAAAGAAATTATTTAGCAAATATGTGATAGGTTGCAAATGCAATTTTTCATGAAATGGAAAGCACAGAGTACAAATTATATGCCACGCCACTAATTAGAGACAGATATGTAATCACTTACTAATGGAACAACATTTTGTGCCAACCTTATTCATACTTCCTTCCAACTGCTGGACTCCTTGTGCCAGATATATTTCCATTTTCTTCAGGGGAGAGAGATACTAACATGTTTTCCATCCTGTTTTTAAACCTAGAAGTCTAGTGCATACTGAACTTTCTTGACATTACAGGAATTCTATCAGTTTTAACAGCTTGAGGCCTTTTTATTACAAACATATACACTTCCCTGCAGAGTTCTGGAAATCTCACAATTACATTCATTAAAACTGTCCATGATTATAGCCAAATGCATGTTTTGTAGATTTACCTTTACCGTTTCCTTTCAACAATTATTCTGAACATGACTTTCTATTAAATTCCACAAAATACCTACTTATTCATCCAAAATGTCAGTTTGATATGAATTTTGACAAAACCATTAGAAGAGAAAAATACCAGAGCACATTTACTGTCAAATTTGTCAGTACCAGGCTTAATGTCTATGGTATGACTCACTGAGATTCAACAAAATAAGCATGTACGTCCATGAAAACAAGTATAAAAAGGTCACATTTCAGCAGCAGTCTAAACTTAGACACATTACATGCCTTTTATATTAGCATCAAGAGGATCTCTAGGTACATAATTTTGGGTCCCTGGTCATACCTAGGAGTCCCTTTATTTGACAAGCTGAGCATCCCTCTCATGACAAGATCCTGCTGTAATCCAGAGTCTACCAGCACTGGTATTTCTCATGTCATAAATATGCTCAGATCACACTTGCTGAATGCTGACTTCATTGACTTGGGCACACAGTGACCACCATTTCTTTCTCAGAAATAAAAAGCAGGAAAGGTCAGAATTCTTGTGATCATCCTTGCCTTTCCATCTTATTATTAGCCTCAGTCTAGAACAGAGATTTGCATACTGCTTGTCCCACTTCCCATGAAATTTCACTTAACATCACCTTAAAGAAAAGACAGAAAGTGGAAATGAGAAAAAAAAAAAAAAAAAACTGTAACCTAGCAAAATAAAAGGAAGAAAAAATGTGAAACTGTACAAATGAACTTCATAGTGCATGTCAAGGTTAAACATACCATATGTTCCTAAAAACATGCAGACCCAACAGGGAGTTCTAGTAATGTATAAATAAAAATCAGTGCAATAGGTACACAATCTTTTGCAAATTTACTCTATTATTTGCCAAATGATAGTCCTTTAAAAGTGACTTTGTTTTCTAGTGTTTCATTCTGTTATACAGAAAGAGTAATGATGTAATAATTACAGTTGTAGGGCAGAAGATTTACATTGCATTTATCTCAGAGCTGCGATTTTTGATGTATTATTATACCAGTTATCTATTAAAAAAAAAAAAAATCTTACTGTGTTTCTGTATCTGTTTAGGTTTATGTGACAAAGGTTTTCTATGCCTACATTCTTAGAAAGGGTAATTCACATCTGAAAATCCATCAGAAGTTCAAATTTGTATTATAATGAAAATAACCAAGTAACTTGGTTTTGATGTTGCTGTTCTTATCATTCTTAATTAAATCCTTTAGTCTTGTGATGTTAATTGCCATGGTAAATCCATTTAAAAATAATTTTACTATTGCTTAGAATTGTCTATTGTTTACTCTATCTTAAAAGTAAGATCATGCAAGTGAAAGACACGAACATTTAACTGTTTGTTGATTGTTCTATTTCCCATTGACTGCCTTTCTATTTCTATTGAAATTCAAAGAATAGGCAAAGAGAGGTGTGAAAAAGGTGTGAAGCCCAAAAATAGCTGCTTGAGTCATCAACATATTGTCTGAAATAATTCATAAAGGTGTTTGTTAGAGAATGAACTATTTTCCTTAGAGCTGTGGGGGTGAATTCAAGAACAGAAAAAACTACTCTAAACAGATCATGAAGATCAAGGAGGAACCACACAATTCTGGGAAGAGTAGGCAAACAGAGAATTACCTCAGGAAAGTCCGAGCTAACAGCATCTCAGAGCAACCTGTCAGTGCATATAGAAAGGTCACTGACAAGATGAACTCAGGTTCTTCACAGTGATGTGTAGTGGGATGACAATGGGCATAAAGAAACAAGAGGAGGTGCATACCAGATATATGGAAACACATTTTGACTGTGAGGACAGTCAAGCTGTGGATCAAGCTTCCCAAGGAAGATGTGATGTTACCATGCCTGGAGGTTTTCAAGACTTTCCTATTATATAAAGTCCTGAACAGCCCATTTTGACCTAACAGCTGACCTTGCCTTGAGAATGAAGTTGAATACATTTTCCAACCTTAACAATTCTGGGATTCTAAATTAGTTCTAAAAGCTTTTTTAAAGGTTCTGGGGATAAAAGACAGAGAACACAAGCTCCTAAAATCTAACCAATTTCTTCCCTGTAACCTGCTTACAATCAAAATGTCTGTTTTGTTTAGATACAGCAAACTGAATGATAAAGTTGGTGTATTTTGAGAAACAGTCTGACAGGCACTTTTGAGAAGAATGTTACCTTCTCCTCCGAGGCAGGTAATAGTAACATGAATGACAATGTTTAGTGATCTTGGGTAAGAAAGATCTGCTCCCAGAGGTTCTCTTGAGAATCTAAAAGCAGGTAGTTAATTTAACTGATGTTCACAGGTTTTGTCAGAATTTGGCATGGTAAAACAGCGTTGCTTAAACAGACCTACTTTTGTAATAGTTATTCAGCTAAATTGGCTTTTCTCCCTTTGGTTGCTTCTGAATTTCAAAACACACAGCAGACAGATAGATGTGTGTGGTGTAGTGCACTCTGACTTCTGACCTATTTACTGGTGTGTTTCTGGGATGGATAATTCATACCAGAGACTCTCTGGGTCAGCTGTTCAACAAGCTGTTACACACACAAAAAAAGATGACAATCAGCAGAGGAGACGTTAATTTCGAATTCAGACACTGACAAAAATGGAAGGATATATTTTCCCAGGCTTTAGCTTCTTAAATGGAGGGTATTCCCTTGAAGTTCTACAGAAAGACTTGAAATATGGAGTGCTACTGCTCGACATACTGAATTCCCTACTTACTCATTGATTTTCTAAAACAACCTTAATGCTGTGTTAGCATCATTTCTCTGTTCATTCCATCTGCTCTGAGGTCTCCCCCGCTGTTTCCTAGGAGATATATTGCCACGATGCCTGCATCTGTAAGTCAGTGGCAGATATGGGGCAAGAGGCACGTGGTTAGAGGCAGCATTAGTATCACCTGAACATGTGCAGGTTTCTCACGGGATCCCACCACCCACCGTCTATCAAAACCTGAGGGAGCCCTAGTTTTGCAATCAGCTACTTCAGAGTGCTATGGGAATGGGATGCTTGTCTTCTCAGCTTCTTTCCATTTCTACTTGCTTCTTTCAACCTAACACCTCTATTAAAAAAAAGGCTAAAACTGGGCTATTTTTGTCCAGTCAGTCTATTTAGTGAACATTCTAACCTTATCATCTACATATTTTTATGGGGTTTTGCTTGTTTATAATGTCAGGCCACTGACAGTTTATGTTATGGTGATAAGGACAGGCCTTTTTCATATCCTTTAAGGTATGGTCTAAGAGATGAATTTCATAACACAATAGTAAGCATAATAAACTGGATATTGCAATTAAACATGATTGATACAGAATATCAGGTTTACTAAATCTTGCATTAACATCTTCCCTGTTCTTTCCATAGTAGGTATGCAGAAATCTGACTACGGCTAGCAAAATGCACTGAGTCTCACGGCATTTTAAAAAGAATGTTTTAAAAATATTTCAAAATAAGAAACTTTCTCACAAGTGACCCAAACATTAGCAATGAACCCTTAATTATAGCCAGTATCAGATTATATAGAAAATAGTTAACTTTTCCTCATACGTATAAGGAATTCTATTTTTTTTTTTCAAAATGTATTTGGCTTTGTTTACTTCACAGGAAAAATAGATATACAGGAATTGTTTATATCAAAAATCCAATGTGTTTTTGTTAGGCAAAACTGTGAACAAACCAAGATATTTTCTGAACTGGTATAAAAGGAAAGAGAATTTATGAAAAAAGTCCAAATAATACTAATCAATAACTTATGGCGGCAGAGAATCTATTAATTAAATGAGATCAGGAGCATAGTAAAAGTTTATAGCTTAAATATTAAAGGTTCACATATAAAAGAAATACAGCCATTTTTCTTGATGGCAAGAAGAACATTAGGAAACATAAGTTAGCAAGAGTTATGATATAGTGAAAGCTACAAATCATGGATAGATATTTCCTAAAAATACCTGTCAGTCTTTCCAAAGTAAATATTTTTACTTTGAAGTAAGTATAATGTATAAAGTAATGCTTTTGTAGATGTTAGGGGCATCTCATAGGTTTTGTGAAATAACAGATATTTGAGCAATTAGGTTATAAATGAGAGGTTTTACCCTTCCTTAACTCAGGAGACTTAATTTCAGAGTTAAAACTAAATTCACTTGTTAAAGTGTAGAAATTGCATATAGTCAAGTTTAAATATGATTATGTGACTAACATTTAACAGTAGAAAGAAAATGAGACAAAAAGAAATATTAAAGTAAATTAATATGCTTCTCATGCACAGTATAACACCAACTATATTTGAACAAGAAACATAATTAATTTGATAATATTTTTGTAATTTCAGCCTTCAGTGACCTGTATTTCAAAACAGGATCTGGCAGAACAGAAATCTTTTACACAGTCTGAAACATTAAGAAAACTTTGATTAAAGTTCTGCATTTTCAAATGTAAAGTAAACATAATGAAAAAAGCAGAACATTTCTCAGCTGTGTCCTTCAACAAAATGCACAACATGTTTTGCTAAGAAGGAACAAAAGGGGAAAGCTTTTCTGTTGACAAAAGGCTTTTTGCTATCCCAATCCAAACCTTACAAGAGAAACCCTACTCCCCTCCATGACTTCCCTCATGAACTACTCTAAAACAAGCGGAAATGACCCATGACCCAGACCTCTGCTCTACTGTTGGCATCTTCAGGTTACTTTAACTGGACAAAAAAATACAGGTAATATAGGAAATTGAAAATATTTTGAAGTTTGAAAGAATATAAATCCTTTCTACATGTCCTCAGTAAATATTTTGTGACCATTTGTGACCATGGGAGGTGATCTTTTTTTACTGAAAGAAAGAACAGAACTTAGTTGAACCAAAGAGAAAGCAATGTTCAAACTCACTTAGTTTTCATCAAAAGAAGCTTTTGCAAAAACATCAATGATATACTCAGCTTTCAAAAAGCAGAGCTAAACATAACATTCTAGAATATCTATGATTTTTTTTAAACCAGAAAGAAAATAACAAAAACCTGTGCTTATCTAGACTAAGACACTCAGTGGTTTTTTTCTATGTCATAGATGTCAATGGGTGTAATTAAAACAAGCCACAGAAATTTCTTGGAGATTGAATAGTTTTGAAGTTAATAAAAGTATTTTGTGAAGTGTTTAATACAGATAAAGGAAACCACAAACTGCAAACAAATCAACAATATGCTGTTTGCTATAATACATCTTTGGTATGCTTAATCTACATACTGTTCAGATTTAAACTTGAATTCAGCTTTGATGACATTAACAAGGACCTACTCAAAAAGGAAATAGACACAAATATAGAACTACAATCAATTTAAATTCAAAGCAACACTAAAGCACAGAAAAAAGGGATATGCTTCAGCACTGTGAATATTAACATCATCATGTGGATGTTAACTAGCTGCCCCAATAATATAAGAATAGTGTAAACAGAAGAATGAGAATGGAACACAGCAAACAAACTCAAACTTGGCATATTATGTTTCTCAAATCTTCTCCAATACGTTAAGAAAAACGAGCTCCTCTTCTTGCCATAAAATACTAATTCAGTATTTATTCATCAAACAATTTTTGCTGACTTGGCTATTATATTGTCTTAATAAAATATTCC
The DNA here is from genome assembly GCF_048771995.1 of Taeniopygia guttata. Taxonomy (NCBI): domain Eukaryota; kingdom Metazoa; phylum Chordata; class Aves; order Passeriformes; family Estrildidae; genus Taeniopygia; species Taeniopygia guttata. Next base: position 30,101,665 of record NC_133027.1, on the reverse strand, counting down.
CAAGATTTCTCCCAAAAATTTCAAGCACTAAAAACTCATGTGGTTTCACTTCCAGTAAATAATAAAATCTCAGAAACAAATCTAAGATGTTTTAAATCTTAAATCATAGGTCTGGACCTGATTCTCTTTTTAAAGTTTTCATGTATGGATTTAAGTTTTCAGCTCAGCAAAATGAAAACATAATTTAGATGTATAGACTAAAAATCAAACACTTCTTGGGATCATATATGATCTTGAAAATGAAAAAAATCAGAACTTGAATTCAAATTCATCTGATGCCTATCCACATCCCTACTTACAAACACAGTGAAGTCATGCCCAGATATGATTGCTTTTATTTGAATAAATCTTCACTAAACAGTGGTGTTAGCTGGCCATTTTTTGTCGATGCTGCATTCACAGGCCAGCCTCTTGGAGCTACAACATATTCATGTATCAGTCAACATTGTGCTAAAAATAAATTTGGTTTGTAATAAGGAATGTCTTGCTAGATATAACAGATGTATTTTGCCTTTGATCTGTTAGAGGTGCTCCCTGGCTAGAAGTTCCTGGTTGGTAGATGTATCAAAACAAGATGTGGACTCAAAAAAGAAGACAAGTTTAGCAAGAAATGTTATTTTACAGTAATTTTTCAGACTGCATATTAAAAATATAAGCCTCATGATGTGTTTTTTCTGTTAATTATTTCCATTGATATCTGCAGTTTTGGATCTGTTGGTCTCAGAAATATCTCAGTGTAATATCTCTGTATTTTGAGAAGTTCAGGAAGCAGAAGTGAGGGAGCTCAAAGAGATTAAGATTAATAGAAAGGAACTGGATTAAGGGTGTGTTTTAGTTCATAGCTCCCTGGGTCAAGTATCAGAAAGAGGCTGCCAGCATACCTAGGAAATATGTTACCCAACACAGTTGCTCTGATGCCCTCATACTCTGATTCTACAGTGGCAATGTACACAGGAACTTGCAGCTACTGAACCATATCTATTCTTGAAAAGCATAATAAAATAGTATTATGACTAAGTATGGAATTCCAGGGAGGATTAATTCTGTCCTCTGATATACTCAGGTTGTTAGCACATTGCTTTTTTCCCCCCTGAATAAAATTTGTGAGAGTTACATGGGTTTCTTCTGGAAATCTATATTTTGTTTATTTGGACTTCTACACACTGTCAAAATTTTAAAAGCATATTAATATCTTTACTTCAACAATTTTGTTACCATTGGTGCTGAAAATGACTATGCTTGGTTTGGATATGTTTTACAAAGCACAGCTATGTGACTTGCATTGAATTTATGAGAATTCTGGCAGCTAAACTGCTAAGCGCTTATTTGTAAAGAAGAAATGATTAATTACAGGTGTGCTGTAGAAACATCAGTTCCTACAGCAGATGATGAACATTATTTCATTTGATATTAGAAAAATTAAGATGAACAGTGCATTAAGCAGTTTAAAATGGTAGGAAAAAGAACTACTTTACAAGCACTTGCTTGCTCCAAACTTCAAGGCATTCTATCACATATGCCCAGTTAACCAATTACACACTATTTTCTATTCCAAGCAATCCTGTAGTTATGGTTGATTTTAAGCAACCACTTATTGACACTTGTGAAAGCTGCCTAGCATCACCAGGCACTGGGTGATTCCTCAAAACACTGGCAAGCCTGCTGCTCTATAGGAGAGGCACAAATGACAGTGATGTTCAGAGAACAGATTATTAAATCAGCAATACATCACTAAGTAGGGTATCCAGGGTTATTACTTTCTTATAGCTACATCAGTCAGAGATCTAACTGTTCTATGGCTTGTTATGATGTCTGTTTCTGCACATTTTCAAGAATCGTACTCCAACTTCTAAGCAATTTCTACTTGCCTTTCGAGTATCAGTGTGTTAATAAAAAGACAAAAACACTGTAGCGCAATCCTATTACAACTATTATAATGAACCAGAATTTGTGCTTTTGATGTTGAGCCTTTGAACTTTTTTGCTTTGAATTTAGTTATAAAACACCCAAGTCTACCACAGAGAACACAGCTTATCTAGAGGGAACAATACCAAAATGGAGTTTTGGAAGGGAAATAAAGACTGTGCAAGATGTTACATATTTTCCCTTGTCTCTTAATATTTTACCAAAACCACCAAGTCCTATGAGTGTAGGACTAAATGAATGTAATTATTTCAAGCTAAAACCAAATAAAACAATTATATTAATCTTTATGGGAAAATTTAATACAATCCATCTCATACCTTGTTATGTGTCTGAGTTTGTCCAACCAGGATAAGGATATTTGATGAGATAATTGACAGGCAGAAATTTATTAGAATTATGGACCTCTCAGATCTGATGTACCTGTTTAAAAAAAAAAAAAGGTACAAATTTTCTAAAAGAAAAACAACTAGTATGTCACACAAAACCTTGATTTAGTTCTTGCATTAAACATTGGAGATACTCTGAAAGAGAGGTGTTCCCTTTCATGTGCTCAGAAAGAATATTAGAGAGTAATAACAATATAAACATGAAAACTATATTTTGATATTTTGATAGATATTCCACAATTTCCTCTTAGTATCTTGATAGATTTAAAAAATAATCTGCCAATGATTCTTTTGAAAACAGCTGGCAACAGGGTTCTAATACCATATTGATAATAATGGGCTTACATTCATTCATGTCAGGAACTTCTTATGCTCTCTACTTGTCCCTGGGAATATACAGATCTGGCATAGACCACTCATAATTCCTAACTTCAGCAAAAATATGATGATTTATATAAACAGAAGATTTGATCCATGATGCATAAATAAGATGCAGGTTGGTGGATGATACTATGGCAGTGAATTTTGAAACATGTTATTGGGATCAGGATAACATTAATCTTGATGTTGCAATAGTACTGTAATATCCTCATAAGACTGAATGCCAAAAAATATCCAAATGTACAGAAAGATTAAATTATATCAGCGAACATCACAGTCACCCTTGCAAAATTATTGTATTCATTTTACAAATATGTTTAAGATGAAAAAGTCAAAAAGTCTTATCACATATTTGATTTCAAAATGCAAGTGTTCTCATTTTTCTGTATACAGCCTTTCTATATGCTACAGCTCAAAAAGAATGATTATGTTTACAACTGAAGTACCTTTCTGACATGATTTTAGAGCTGTTAACAGTAAATGCTGACTACTAAAATAAATGAAAGTTAAGGGTGGTCAGTTCCTCTGAAGACCTGATCTTTATATATTCTACGACCAATACTATATGCTTCTCACTGGAGTTCAGTTAATATTGCTGTCTCCTCCTGAGATGTACACCCATAGCTGACTCTGAGGAAGAAGGCTGTTGAACCCACAAGAAATGCTGATCTTTGGACATGAAATTAATTATAGCCCTTTTTGCTCGCATACCAAGAGATACAGCATTACATCTTTTTAGTTAAGGCTTAACAACCATAATACTACAATCCACATTCTTCCTTAAAATATAGCAACATTCTTAAGGCTAGTTCTATGCATTTGCAAGCAAATACAAGTCTAGTGCCTTTGTTCACACAGAGACCACACTGCTACTTTCTAACTTGTTGACTGTTGATTCACTGGGGCCAATTCCCAACACTGAGTGCCCATGGATCACAAAGGACCTTAGTGGTTGAGTAAATAGAGTGCAACAGAAGCTCACGGCATTGACTTAAGCCACAACACATAACATTTTATCTCCACTTACAAGTTCACAGAATCAAAGAATCACAGAATTGCTTGGGTTGGAAGAGAACCTAAAATCATCTACTTACAAGCCCCTGCCGTGGGCAGGGACACAGTCCACTGAACCAGGTTGCTCAAAATCCCATCCAAATTGGCTTTCAACACTTCCAGGGACAGGGCACCCACAACTTCTATGGACAACCTGTTCCAGTGCCTCACTACCCTCTCAGTAAAGAATTTCTTCCTTGTATCTAATTTAAATAATGGAGTAGACCAGTTACACTGAGCATGACAGTATTTCTATCCAAGTGCTAAATATATTAGGGAGTGCAAAAATAACACTCTAATTCTTCAGATGGGAATTATATCCTGAAATGCTCTCATTCTTAGTTTTGACAGACAAGAACTGATAATTTTTATAGTCTTTTATCATAACTTATGTAACTGGATATTCTTAATAATTATATATATATTTCTAATCCTGAGAGTCATAAGAGTGATGGGGTGAGAAAGGAGTGTAAAATTACCAAGCTGTTTCTAAAGGCAAAATTCTATAGGTTGATTTTATGTTACTCAAGAATTTATTGTTTCATCCTCTTGTTTCTTATTACTTTCATAAGAACCTATTTTACTTTAATTATTGCAAGAAGTGAAATGAGAATCCATGTTCACTTTTTAAAGCCATTTATTACTTTGCGTGACTTTTCATCTTATTTTTCTGTTTCTTCTGCACTAAGACATTATGCTATTTCTCATTACTTCTCAGATTAATTTACACCATAAGTATTTATTACACTTTTAAGTCAATATAGTATTTTAATATTGTATACTCAGAATGGAATCTATCACTGGGATGTACCATCACACTATTTAAGACTATTTCATTTTATGGTCTTTATTCAAACTTATAACTGATGTGAACAAACTCAAAATCAGTTGACTGAACCTCCCTAAATGTGCCACTTCAATATTATTTTATTTATAAAATGTTTAAAAATGTAAATTGGAGAAAAGCAGCTAAAGGTATAGGTCAGAATCCTCACATGAAATATACCATATACAAGAATTCCGCATTTAGCACCATGAATACCCCACCGAAAGAGGAATACCCTTCCCACTGAAGTGGAGAAAGAGAAGAGTGGGCTACACCATCATCAGCAGGCCAAAACAGAAAAACTAATCAATCACATCAACAAATACATCCAAGCATGCACTACGTTTTCCTCTTATTTTTTTCCCTCACTTTCCAAACAATTAATGTGGGCTCTAATGCTCTCTTTAAACTGCAATTCAAATAAATATAATGCATTTACATTTAGCTTTCTAAACACATTACATACCTCCATAATGCTGCATAGACAACTGCTAGAGTGATCAAGGCCAAGCAGGAAAGACCACTGCCTACTATTAAGGTCACTGAGGGTGTACCAGATGATTCCATGATCTGTAAGTTACAACAGGCAACCATGAAGAAAAAACATTCTCCAGCACTTAAATCAACAAGTCAAATGAAAAAAAAAAAAGCAAAAAGGGCAAAATTAAAAGCAGATAAACTGCTTTTTTAGACAGCTTCAGTAATATTAGCTATGAAGACAAAATCAACTTAATTCCAAAACTGACCCCTACATAACTGTGAGATCTGCTTAATACATTCTCAGAGTCCTCTGAGCTTTAAAATGCCTTGTAATACCTGTATGATACTTTGAAAAATAACTAATAATATTACAGTGTAACAGGAGACTATAATGTTAGCACAAGTTTAAATTACTCTCCAGTTAACACCAATTAAAAGATACACTTCTCTTCAGAAGTAGCAATATTTATAATTGTGCATTAAACATACAACTTGGTTTCACTCTAATATATTTAAGATCATACAGTAATTTGTCCCATAATTGGACACATGCTTGTTGCAGAATGACCAAACTTTCTGACTTTTAATAACTTTGACTTCAATCCACTATTCGCACTTGCTTAATTTCCTTGGGCCTTGCCTAGAAGGAATGGCAGGATATCTATGGCAACAGTATCATAAGCCTTTATAAAGAAAGCTACAAATTCAGAATTATTTCACTTTTACTCTGTGTGTTAATAAAAATGAAAATAAATTAATGACCTTGAAAACAAACTAGCTTTCCCTGATGAAAGGGAAACTATTATCCTCACATTATCAGGTCAGTTTTTTCCTCTGTAAATATAAGTGCTCATGTTCTGAAATAGACATGGGCTTTTCTAATAAATATGGAAAAAATTTAGATCTAAAAGTTTTAAAGGATATCATGCCTAGTTTACCTAAATGTTTTTTAAGCTTCAGGGATATATTTTAAATTACATTTATCAAGATATCTTTTGTCACCCAAATAGGGTATAAGACAGATATACTTTTAGGCCAGATCTCAGGAAGAAAGTAGCATTTTATTTCAATCACTTTTTTTTTTTTTTTTTTTCCCAAATGGATTTACTTTGCTATTAAAAAGAGTCTGTTCATATGTTTCCAAAACCAGGAAAATGAAATCATGCCTTAGCAAGATAACTTCACAAATATTTGCTTTTCAGCTATTTTTATACTCAATAATATTGGGAGTGTCTGCTCATACACTTAATGTCCCCTCTTTCTCATGAAAACTTGATTATTTCTTTTACATCATATCAACAGACTACATAGAAAATCTGTGCTGAAAATGTCCAGTGCAGATCTGCAATCTGTTTAACTACAGTATCTAGGGCTTTCCTACCAAGAGCAATAATAGAGACCTGTACGTTCCCTTAATTGTTCAATACTAAAGTTTTCTACACATTTGCACCACAATTACAAGGCTTTCTCTAAAAAATTATAGAGTTGGAGAGCATGCAAATTTCACTAGGATTTAGTTGTATCACAGAATCTGGAATTCATTTATCTGAGACACTGAAGACACCAGGAGACTAACATTTGACTACCTGCAATATTAAACAATTCCTCAATGCAACGTCTGCAATATACCTGAGAAGAAAGCTGGACTAGCTCCCCCCTCCCCCCGCAGTCCCCCCCCGCATTCCCTTTTGCATTAAAACTGGATTTTTTCCCCCCTCTTTGTTACTTACTATTTCTCTAGGTTGCTGAGCCAAAATGGCGAAGGTAGAGAGACGATCACATAAGCATTTCGTATGGGATGCATCGGTAAGCACAGTTTTACATCCCTGGGTGGACCAGGTTCCCAAAGAGTCGTTCCTGCAAAGGAGAGAGAGAGGAGGGGGTGGGGGAAAGGGGGTAATTACGCTGTCGGCCGGTTCCGTGAGGAGACAATGCCGCGGGGCCGAGGAGCGCGCCGGAGTTCCCGGACAGCGGCGGGACTTGTTGTGGGGCAGGGCGGGCGCGGAGCTGTCCGGGCGGCGGTGCTGAGCGCCGGGCGCTGCTGCGCGGAGCCCCGCCAGCCGCGGCAGCAGCCGCCCCCTGCGCTGCCAGCCACCTCCGAGCTCACCAGAGCACTGCGAAAAACTCATCGGGGGAAGAGGGGGAGGCTTTGTTTCTCTCTCTCTCTCTCTCTTTTTTTTTTTCTTTTTTTTTTCTTTTTTTTTTTTTTTTTTTCCCTTTTCCTACCGGCAGTGTTTCTGGCCTTTTGTGAGAAATGTGATGCTCTGTAGTTTCAGTGTCTTTTTTGGTCCGTTTCTTTCTCCACTCCCCGCCCCCCCTCCCTTTCGTGCGTGTGGCTAGGTTAAAAGCATGTGGTTCTCAAACGTCTGCCTGGGTTATGCCAGTTGGACCGGGAGATGCCGGATCTTCTGTTCTGACTGCTATTTTTGCTGAAGATTGGGGATTTTTTTTTGGTTGTTGTTTTTAGCTAGCAGCCTTAGAAATTTCACCCTGGAAACGGCAGCATCAGATGCCTCCAACTCTTGCCTTAGCTCGAGCAGAGGGGTGGATTTCAGTACAGCAGCACACATCACCAAAGAGACACACGAGTTCGCCCTCCAGACATCACTCAGCCAACTCGCCTTTCCCTGGCTCCCTCCCCCTTCTCGAGTCTTTTTCTTGGGGTGGCAGCACCAAGCTAACCCCAAGCCAAAGCAATCGTTTGGTGGCACCTTTCACTAACCACCCCTAAACAAAACATGATGATTAACACAGCCCCCGAATTCAATTAGACATTCAATATGCTAATGCGAGGTCTGAAACCCACCCCAGCAGAACAATAAAAATGGTATCAACCCACGTTTTCTTTGTGCAAGCGAGGAGAAGGAGAGGGAGAGACAAAAAAACATCTCTCCTGTTTCCTGAACTGCAGTGGGGAGGGGGAAATATTTTCTACAGAAAAAGGGGTCGGTTTCAACTGAAGCAAACATATTATCTTTACATGTGTAATATTTAGAGAACAACTGGGCTTCTTTCATCTTTTTTTTCCCTCCTTTCACGTCCAAGGAGCAACTGCAGTGACTCGGCTGCCAGCAGCAGCATGTGTGCTGTCAATTCCTGTCCATTTCACCTCAGGTCACTAAATGACTTAAAAAAAAAAGAAAAATGAAGGTCGAAGAAAGCAGGAAGAGGAATAAAAATTTCCAGTCCCTGTGACCACCCTTGTTTCACCTCTTCTGCCTTGACAACACACCTCTGTAAGTCATTCTATATGCCAGGACCCTCATGCAAAGGCAATTTGTTATCCCAAAGCTTGCTCTCAGAGTGCAGTTCACCCCAGGCCATCTCAGCATTTTGTGCCACTAGTTTTTGAACACACCAGATGTAACCCTTACACATTATTGTCTTCGAAACAGAATCCTGTAATAAACAAAACAAACAGTGACTGAGGGAAACAATTGAGAGAAAATCACCAATTCTTTAAGCCACTAAAGCAGTTTATTAGCTTTCCCTTGCAAATTGTGTTTTTCAGAGAGCCACAGCCTAAATCAACATCCACTTTGAAAAATAGAGTTACATATTTTAAACTCAAAAGCATTATCATCTGGATAACTTAAACAATTTATTTTATTTGCTTTCTTGTCTCTTCTCTTATTGTGGCACACAGTTAAGGCCAAATGAAATGTGTTTATCTTTGCTGATTAAATACTAAGGATTGATAGCTTAAGAGAAATTGACATATTTGAAAACAAAAGGGTGGTATTATTCATTCTGAGAATAAAATTTAATAAATTGAATTCACCCTATGCTAAAAAGTATTGGATGCACAGTACATCCAGTTAGCACTAAATCCTTGCAGATGGTGTCCAATGCACAAGAGTTAAAGAAGTTCTAATTATAAAATCACAGACACCAGTTTAGTTAAAAAAAAAGCCTCTGTTAAAATTATAATTATATTTAAAGTATTATAAATCATGGGCAGGCCAGCAGATTTACACTGGTTCATTCAGTTCTTCAAGTCACTTGCACAAATAGAAATTTCAAATTATGGAGTAACTGAACCACAATTCAATACATATTTTGCAGAAATGTTTCAATACTATTGAAAATTTTGTAGAATTTCCAAAAGCTGTCTGAAATGAACAAAGCAGTCTATTTGGACTCCAAAATACAACATCATGGCAGAAGCCAAGTCAGTCTAATATGGACACTTTTTACATTTTATTGTTCATTTTTTTTCTGTGATAATCTTCAATTTCTTGCTTAGCAGCATAATGTTTTTATATGTTGCAAAATTCAAAATTCATTAAATAAGTTCCCTCCCTCTCTTCTAATCAGTGCAGGGAAAGGGAAAAAAAAGCCTCATTAATAAGTATATTTGTAGTTTGTTGAAATTAAGGCTAACAGAAACTGCAAAGAATGTTACACTAAGTCCATGAAAGAGATTGAGTAATGAGAAGGACCAGAAGAAAAGTATAACTGCAATTTGTGGCATGAGGCTTATGCCAGCAGAACAGCAAATGCATGATCACGAATTCCCTCAGAGATGCTGATAATTTTGACTTGCTGACATAAAGTAACAATTTGGTTTTAGGTGTAAGTAAATAAAGAATGGGAATATGGAATAAAAATGGATATATTGCATTTATTATATCTCAATACAATGCTTTTTATTAAGTACTCCCTCTATGATCTGTCCCTCTTCTGGTCTAACCAGAATCTATCTCATACCTAGAAGCTTCATTCCTTTTCAGTGTGATCTTCTTTGACTATGTGTCTAATATTTAGGCTTATCATATGAATATGCAAAAGGGCACCTATTATTCCTGTGGATCTTTCTTGTTATGCATAAAGCTATAAAGGAGTGACAGGTACTATTAACACGTTCTATTTATAGCAAGGGAAATTATCAAATTGAAAATATCTCGCAAATATAGATGTAGGTTCATGCCCATTATTGGCAAGTTTTGTACTCTTCTGCTGAGATACAGATGATTTAATCAACCTGGCAGAAGTCCCATGACAGAAGCAAAGGAATTCCCAAGAAGCATAGATTCAACATTGCAGATCTTGTGTCATCCTGCAGTTGAGGCAGGGAAAAAGCAGAGAAATCAGGGAAATATGGGGGAAAAAGTCTAAATAGGATGTAAATTGAGCCTACAGATCTGTGGCTAATATGGCATGTGGACCAAGAACACCCTCAGCTCCAACACTTATCTGTTAGTGTGCCCTTCACCAAGGAGTCTTGCAGCTAGTGGAATATGGGAGTGTCTTTTCTGTACCCTTTCAGAGTTTAAGGTGAACTTCCTTGTTCTATGCAACAAAAATGATGGCCAAATTATATACAGAAAATTATTTTAATAGTGAATTATATGGAAGGAAAATAAAGTGAGTCTTACTCACAAAATGTATTACGCAGTATTGCATAACTATGCTCAGTACTGAAGAAAACCTGTATTACTGTCTCAGATATGGAAATGCTGTTTTAAGACAGGACCATCTTTTTAAAACAAAAATTTTACTTACGACACAACTGCCTGTCTGAGAATGACAATCAGGCATCATTTTATATTCTAGAAACTGTTTCCTTTATTTTGCAGTATTTGTCTTGGTCTTGTGACATGGTTATTAACCACTTCATATTTTTTTAATATAATTAATAATATACATAATTTACTAATTGCATTACTTTGTTTACTTTAACTTCCTGATGCATAAAAAATCAGTTTTGACTTTGTTATCAGACACACTCACTTAATAAAGGACTTCACCTCATACCATATGCTGTCTACTTTATTAATGTGTTTTGAAGAAATATTTTTCAAATGAAAAATTTTAACATTTTTATGGAGATTCTGTGAGACGAAGCTGACACTTAAGCAAACACTTTTCCCCAGACTAGCAACTAGTGATCCAAGTAGCTGCTTGTGTTTTGATCACCACGAACAAAGAATTAACATCTTTCTATACATCTATGATAGCAGCCTACTCTAGTAATATTTTTGCTGATTGATAACTGGTTAAATTAGGATAAGAAAGGTTAATATTTTTTCTGCTGAGATGATTTTAATTCTTCTTAATTATTGTGTACATCTCTATACTTTTTTTTCTGTTGACTAGATGCTGTTTTTCCTTTGGGACAGAGTTTGGTATTGGAACTCCATTCTCAGTGACATACAATGATAGGAAGCACATGGAAAATGCAAACATCAGAATTTTTTAGCTAACAAAAGGCAAGCAAAAAGTTTGTGACCCTTATGAATAGCAGGTTATAAATACCACTGTGCCTTTTCAGATGTTCTAGCTGGCGCATTAGTGAAGATGAAGTCCTTCCCACACCTGCTTGCTTTTTTACACCTGGACCTAAAATCCCAGGGAAGCCATAGAGAAGGCTCAGCTGCAGGAGTTGCCTTTCACTTGAGCATGTTCATACATCTGAGACATGACCTAACTCTTAGCATGCACAATTTCTCCTGTGATCAGTCTTATTCCTATCAGCAGTATGTGGCAACATCTGGTTTATAAGACCAAGAATATGTGGATATGAACACCCTCGCCTTAATAATGTCACAAATAAAACTGCAGTTTAAAAAAGTATTGTTTACCCTGAAATTGTTAATACTATTAAAATTAGGTCACTATGACTTAGGGCTTTCTTTCCACTCATAGAATTAAAAAAAAACCAAAAAAACCCACGAAATTGTGGAAATGAAAAAGAAATAAAACTGAAAAAGCTAACTGCCTTAAGACTGCATGTCTAAAATACTGCAAAAGTCCCAAAAATGATGTCTGCATTTGTGTGGTATCAGAAGAACAAACTGGGTGATGAATATCCAGCAACCAGAATACTATAGGGAGTTCATTTTCCCAAAGACTAAAGCCACTTTTCCAATTCAGACATTGAATTGTTTAATTTTCTCAAAGACATACTTGTGAATATCTTTTTTGTCAAAGAAAACAGAAATCTTTGAAAATTTAATTTTCTTGCTGCTCTTTATATTAAAAGTAAATCCTATATAAATAATTGTTTTGTAAAACAAACATGCATCTGGGCTGAAAACCAAGTTTTATTTTAATATGATTTAAACTAGAGATATTAAACCATAAAAAGTAGGATTTGTAACAGACACTGTAGTTATAAGCATACATTGTTAGATTAACTTTCTAATAATGTACAAATTAAAGAAAGTTCCATGGGAAGGATTAAAAATTGGCTTGGTTATCTGTTTGGCTGCAATAAATAAATGATTCATCAAAGGGAGAATTATGGAAGTGAGTATTAATGCTTGTAGTAATATTTTATGAATTCCTATATTTTCCTGTCCATACAGTTTAGGGTATGATCTAGCACAGAGTATATTTGAACTGTGCTGTAATAAATAGCTGCCCTTCTAATTGCATACTGCAAGTGTATCAATGTGTAAAATGAAAAGAAATTCTAAATAAATTATATGACAAAACAAGATGAAACAAATACTAAAAGTATGTATTCTATTGCATAGTTCTTGATTCGTTGTCCTCTGTACTACTGCTGCTACACAGATTAATCATTATTTGAGTTATGATATTCATTCATGGTTTTGAACCACACTGGATAAACAACAGTTCTTCAGCTCTGTTTCTGTGTCCTGACAAGCCTAGTGGATTGCATTTGAACAAGACCATTCCCCCCCTCTCTTCTCAAAATTATAGAGAAAATCTCCTAAAAAGATGAGTATTGGTGTATCAAAAACTTGGAAGGAAACCAATCACTTTCTGTAGCTTTATCTCTGTCTGACTCTATAGATGATCTCAGAAAAAGTGCAATTGAAGTACTGTGTGCATAATGCCAAAGGATGTTGGTGTCTATTTAGAATTTTTGAGAACTATGTCTTCTTTCTTCGTGGACCTCCAGAATGATGGGTGCAGACAAGAGGCCCTACTTCCCCCCCAGGTTATCTTGTCCCTTCCTATCTTGTCTAGGAAATCTTGTTGAGTTCTTAGAAACTATGTGAAACAGAGTTCTTATCAAACTGAAACAGACTTATTGTGTCAAATTGAAAAACCATACTATTTGTGAATCTGTGTACATGAAAGTTCCTATTAAACTTCATTATCAGACTTAGTGTTTTGCAAGTAAATCACATTATTTGTGAATCTGTGTTCGTGGAAGTTTGTATTGACCTGGACCAGATTTATAGTGCTGAACCGGTAAACCACACAATTGATAAATCTGCAATTGAGAATGATACCCACAGTACTGGTACATCTGAATGCAATCAGACTTAGAGTGCTGAATTGGTTATAACCAGAAATTAAGCCCAGCTGCACCTATCTTCTTTGGTCTCTGAGGACTAGCTGGAAAGTAGAAGGGTTTATTTTCCGCCCAATTACTGCACTCTTAATGTAACACACTCCTCACAAAATCATTAAAATCTTTCCTGTTCTTTTGTTTAGACTGCAGATATGTATGTAGCTTTATGGTGAACTAAGGAAAAATTGCCATGTGCTGATTTCCAGTTGAGCAACCTAAAAAAATTTTCGTACTGTACTATTATTCACACGGACTCCTAGCAAAAGGTAAGCTGTCTATGGCCAGAGGCTGGGAAGGGTAAGGGGCTCAGAGGTTTATCCTGGAAATTAAGAATGTCAAAATTTGGTATCTATTTCTAATGTTTCTTCCAAAAGACAAGCAATAAAGCCTAGTATCATTAGTTCAAGTTTCAAGGCCAACATGACCAGCAGGGAGGAACAGGTGTGAAACAATTGAGGGAAAGAGAAGAGATTGGGATTCTATCAGTGTTACTGTTACAACATCCTATGCTATCCTACATTATATGGGCAGACAAAACTTAAACCATTACACATCCAACCTCTTCAAAGCATGCTTTGGATTGGGCTTCAGAGATACTGACCATAATGTAGGAAAAAAATTAAGATACATAATAAGAATGGGAGAAGAAAATATGTTAAGCGGTCAGACACTGAAATGATGCTCATTGCTGTGGTGATGCACGTGAGAGCTGAGCTCTTCTTTGAGTCTAGATGTTTACACACTACCTTTCAAAATCTTGAGTAAGTTTCACCTCAAAGATGGACAGTGGAGTCTCCCTTTTGTCTCACATCTCAATGGTTCTGAGAAGATGTGAGTTCAATTTCATGCTGTTTTGAGGGGTGTTGAAAGGATAAAGATTGGCAGCAGATGACCTAACCCCAAACTACAGCATATTCTGGAGTAAGAGTATGCTCACACCTTCTTGTTGCAGTAGAATTATGCATAGGACCAGAAGATAAAGCAAAGCATGGACTTTGTAGCCATAGTGGAAGGAGACAGGGTTTGGCATCTTCATTCCAGTTCCTGCCACATTCAATGTTACTTACTCTGCAGATTAAGCATTCAAATTTCAGTATTACATGTTCTCTGAAGATCCTCAGGTTTCATATTTGTTCCTTCATATCTTAGCTGTATGACTAAGAACCCTCATAGTTGTCAGCATCTCCTCCCCTGTATCTTGTGATACCACCTGCTGCTCTTACACAATCCTACTGCATATCCTACAACTGTTATCCATGGGTTCTTTGAAGAACATGCCGTGGGCTATGGCAACTGGAGATAAATTATTGCCCTAGTGTACAATTTTAAAGAAGTAAAGACCTTTTTCTGTCTCCTTACACTTCAAAAACAAACTTAACTTAAGCCAAATTGAGATAAAACAACCAACCAATCAAAAAATAGGACACAAATGTTTATAAGGAAAAAAAGAAATAAAATAAAACTGACATTTACTCTACTGACATGGACATGATGTCTCCCCTTTTATCAAGCCGTTAGTCTGCAAGATTTCTTAATAATTCAGTTTACAAAGAGTTCTATTTTCTCTATATGTTAGGCCTCAGGTTATGTCCTTTCTCTTGTGTAAGACACTTGCTTTTTATAACCAATCCTTTTTTTTTTAAAAGTCCTTCCCAGAAGCCTAAACAGATCTAATCTGTTTTTCTTCAAATGCATTGATTTCTTTCTTATTTGGGAGATTATCTGACCACCCCTTTTAATTAAGTATTCTTTTTCTTCCTTAGAGATGTCTCTTTTTTAGATCAGATGTTATCTTTTGTACCTGACTAGCCAATTAACAACTGCTTCAATAACAGTAATCCTTATCTCCTTATCCTCTCTTTGGTGAGTCAGCATGCATCCTAGCTGAATCTGCACCAAATCTTTTACTAGTTATCCGGCTGCACATTAAAAACACATTTGATACAAATACCTCAGTAGGAAAAAGGCATATAGCTTGCTATTGGCTCTTGTCTGAGATCCAACACATAGTAATAAGCCAGGGACAAGGGGTTGTAAGGATTGATGCTTTACATCTTCGCTTAGGTATTTTCTCTTCTGTGAAAACCTTAATTATAGAATGTAAAACAGAGTAATCATTTTATTTCAGATAGTCAATATTTAGTTATAATAGGAAAGAATAAGATTACTGGTGAATAAAGGGAATTAGACTAGCCTCCTTATTCCAAAATGCCCTACAGCCTAATGATTTCATTCTTATAGCATGGAGATTTCATTCCTGGAGCACAGAGATTCTCTCCTCTGTAAATGGTCCTGAATCTTGCAATGATGAGACTCCCACCTTGGGTCTGTCCCATCTTGGGTGAGTTTTCTAGTCATTGAACTACCAGACAAAAGCCTACAGTACAGGGAGTCATACATGTATTGTCCATGTTTTATGCATCAGCCAATTCACTGTTAATAAAGGCCACAGTCAAGACTGACAGAGAGATGACCTGCTTAAGTATCTTGATGAGAGTTGATGCTAAGGTTCTTCTGAGCATGTCAGAAGAAAGACTTGATGGCCAAAACATCTTAACATAAAACACAAAAGATCCTCTGGATTTAAGATTCTCCAGAGTTGTACAATGGAGAAGAGGTCTGGCAAAGCCCATTAAAGATTGAGTAGTGGGTATCTCCCTATCTCAAATAATAACTGAAATTTAATTAAAATGGGGCAATTCAACAAATCTGAGCGAGCAGTTGAGATACGCTGACTTTGTATATGCCCAAAATGAAAAAATATGTAATATTTTTTAATATTACATAATATTTTTAAATATATGAAAAAATGTAATGCAATACAGCTAAACAAAAATCTTTTTTATAGATTTTATGATCTGGTTAAAAACTGAAATGAAACAATCCAAATGTTGCTAAGCTGGTAGATGTAAGATGTATATTGAAAACTCTGTAATTCACAGAACTAACTTCTATATCACTATAAAGTAATGTGTCTTTTTTGTCTTCACAATTTTCAGTTTTATTTTAAGACATGAGAAAATCGCTATGGTTAGAGTCAAACAAAGTCAAGCACAGATTTAGGAAATGGAGGTACTCTTGTTAAAAGTAAAAGAAAGTACAAGAGACACTTCTTAGTGAATTTTTTAGCCTCTAAGTTAGTCTTAGCACTGATGTTCTTGTCTTTTGGTCAGGTATATTACCTTGGGACTTATTAATGTGTCTGCTCAGCTTTCAAACTAAAAATAGTTTGAATGTAGCCTGTTTGGACTCCATGTGAGGTACTCCTCATTCGAATCTACCTGAGTGTTTGTATGTACCAACCAACTGCTCAGAAAGGTAAATTACAGCTAACAAATGTTTTTCATACCTCTTCACACGTGTAGATAATGGTAGCACTGCCTAAAAAAAAAGCCAGCTGATGACGATAATCTCTGGAGACAATACCCAAAGTGTTTCACTGAGGTTTTGGCTACGAGTGCATGGAAGAAGGATACGTACATCACACTGCACAAAACATGAAAACAGACACTCTGGAAAGAGTGATGGTCTGCACTGTGCCACATCTGAACAGTGAGCTCTAGGGATTGTGGCCACTCAACAGTAAAAGGGCACATGCTGCAGAGGAGGCCACTGTAGTCCTCAAGGCCCACAAGTGGATTCTGTGTACATGCTTCAAATTTAATCTGCACATGTACAATATGTTTGATGCATTCACAATGCAACAGATAATTTGTATTTGTAATAACAACATATCTGGAAGTCCCAGAAAAAATTACTGCACTGAATAATACGGAATTTAAGTCCTCTTACTCCTCTGGTAATCCATTTCAGCTAGTCACATGCCAGCTAGAATGTTTAGACAAATGTGACTGCTGGCATTAAAAACTGAATAAATTGTTTAAGAGATTGGACAAGTGCTTTTTTTTTCACAGTCTAAAAAAAGGGAATAGAGGAGGTGTTGTGGAGTATGTGCCTTAAGTATGTGCCAAGAAAGTGCCTGAACAAATAAGTAAAGATTACTAGCCTATCTACTTTCATCTCAGAAATTTTTTGTTTGTGTCTATTTTTCTGGTGTGAAGCAGCACCAATACTCTACAGTTGTAGCAAGAGTTGTTACAAGAGTTGTAACAATGGGGTTATCTCCTAATAATTATGTAGCTTTCATCTGAAAGCCTTGAAAAAAAGACAGACAGTGTCATACTAAATCTCAACATAAGGCAAAGATCAGCTCAAGGACTGAAGGCCAAAACCAAAATATGAAGGTAAATTTCTTCTAGATTCAAAATAAATACAACCAAATACTTATTTCCTTCTGTTTTCACACAGAGGTAGAGATGCTTGCAGCACTTTTGATGTTTATAGCACTGTATTACTTATGATGTTGAAAATACATGTATCTAAAATATATACAGTAAAATTATTCTGTTAATGTTTCAGCTTTTTGCTCTCATTGGCATGTAAGGCATATCTCATAATGTCTGTCTGTCTGTAGTGTGTCACACAGATGTGGCATGTGTTAGCTGAAAACTCCAAATCTGAAATGCCTCTCCCTTCAGTCAGACATAATATTGTAAAGAGAAACTGCTAGAGAGCTTTCTAACATTTTGAAGTAATTTACATTCAGTTATGTTCTCACACTACTGATGTTTTTAAAGTGCAATAAAAGAGAATACAATTAATTTGGATTGCACTACTTGATCTGAATTATACACAGACTACATAGCACATGAAATGTATTAGCTAGAATATATCTCCTAGAAATTACATAATGAGAGCAGTTGCAATTATTGTCTATGCATGTAGTATTCAGGAAATGTCATGAATCCACCTCATCTCTGTGCATGCTGTATATTGATTGGACCTGTCAACTTCAATGGAATATCCTCAGTATAACTCACATCAGAACCTGGCACTATATTTTGATCTCTCAGACAGCTAAATGATATCTAAAATTACATATAAGCAAACATTTTTCTATTGACTATGCATTGGAGAAAACTCACGCGTATATTTTAATTCAAAGATGCTGGAGCATGTCAAGTGCATGATGTGTTCTTCAGTTATATTAGTTTTCAGCAGGGGTTTGGAAATAGCAAAACAGAAAATATGACTACGCCACTCTAAAAAAGTCTGCGGTATGCCCACATTTTGAATGCAGTACACAGTTCTGATGTCTTCCTAACTCTAACAGATCTAGTGGAACTAGAGGGATCTCTGGAGAACACGAGGCAGCTTCTCTAAGGTAAGTCCCTCTAGTCTGGGTAGGAGGTGGTTGAGGGAGCTCTTATAATGTTTGTAAGAGTGCCATGGTAGAAGTGAACAGAAATTATTGTTATTCCTTGCAATATATGATCTAAAGACATTAAATGAAGTTATTAGGTTGTATATTTAAAACAAACAATAGGAGGCACTTTTTTTTCCCTCACAGGGCATAGTTAAATGATGGAAATTGTCACCACAGGATGTTATAAATGACAGAAGATTATGTGAACTGAAAGAACAATTAGATAAACTCACAGACAAAAAATTTTTTTAGGCTACAGCACACAAAGATAAAAAAATCTGACTGTACATCCCAAACCTGTCAGAATTTAGGATACACACCAGGGGAATAGCTACTAAATAAATATCTTGCTATTAAGTACGCATCTAGACATTTGTTAACAGGCTCTGTAGCAGGCAGGATCCTGGGGCCAGAGTAATTTTTTACCTATTCAGCCCAGCTTACACTTAAATTATTATTCCTGGTTTAAAGAATTTGCTTTCAAATGAATCACATTTCAGTTTGCTGCTTGTTTCACATTGCACGTAAGTTATTGAGGTGAGCAGATCCACTGCTGGCAGAAATGGCACTGGTGCTCTCCAGCACAGTGCACAATGGGGTTTCCCAAACCAGGGGAACATCAGGGGAGCTAAAAGAGCTGCCAGGAGCCCGCAGCTTGTGAGGCAGTGGTTGACAAGACCTTGGCAGGGCCAGAAGCAACAGTGAGCAAGTCACCCCCAAAAGACAATCCCTCAGGGAGCACTACCAGTCAGGGCAGGGCATAGCATGGCAGTCAGTGCAGGGTATGCAGGAAGGGCACAGAAACCCTGCAAGCTCAACCAGGAAGCAGTGGCATCCACCTGGCAGAAAGCGACAGCCTGTCAAAGCTCTGCACCCAGCATGACTGATGCAGCTGCCCACGATGCTCCAAGGAACATGCTGACACTCAGGAGTCAGCTGCAGGGTGTACTCTGCAGAAGGGAGGGGTGAGCACACCCCTGGGGAGGTGCACCCAGGTAGAGGAACTCCTTTGATTACTGACAGAGCATGAAAGAGAGAGAGACACCACTGGAATTTCACCTACTTTCCCTGTGACAGGCCTGACCGGCAGACAGGATGCACAATATGGAGGATTCCCTGTCCACTTTTGCCCTGGCTGAACATAGCTACTCAATGTCTGGAACAGCAGGCACATTTCCTCTGTGATTTTTCAGGTACCCTGGCCTAACAGTGTGAGGCTTTGCAAGTGGAACTAAACAACAGCAATGGTTACCTAGCTTGGAAGCATCAGCATCAGTCCTGAAGGGAAAAGGAGTCCAGGAAGACCAAACCAGACAAATTTCCTTCCTCAAGAAGGAAATCTTAGAGGTGAAGCAGCAGGCCATTACTGTATGCCAAAAGACAAACTGGAGCAGAAGACTGCTCTGTTTGAACAGAGAGCTTTGGCTGGAACTCAGGGCAAAAAAGGGAGTCTATCACCTTTGAAAGAAGGGGTGGGCAACACAGGAAGACTACAAGGATGCCATGATGTTATATAAGGAGAAAATTAGAAGGGCCAAAGCCAAAGTAGAACTTAAGCTGGCTACTGTTGTAAAAGACAACTTAAAAACACATCAGCAACAGATGGAATCCACTAAAGGGTACTGAGGGAGCTGGTGACAAAATGTTCATAAATATACTTACAATTATTTACCATCACTCCTGGTTAACCGGGGCAGTGTCAGCTGACGGGAAGTTGGCAAATGTGACTTCCAGCTGCAAGGTGAACCAGAAGGAGGATATAGAAAACTACAGGCCTGTTAACATGGCCTTGATGCTGGGGAAGGTCATGGAGCAGATCATCCTGAGGGCCATCCACAGCAGATACAGGGCAACCAGGGGATGAGGCCCAGCCAACATGGAGTTAGGAAAGGTGCTGCTTAACCAACCTGATCGACTGCAACCAGGTGACCTGCCTAGTGGATAAGAGAAAGGCTACAGATGCAGTTTTCCCATTGATTGACAACATCTCCAACAGGATTGTCTTGAAGAAATGAGCTACTTATGGCTTGGATGGATGGACTGTTTGCTACATAAATGCTGGATGGCTGGGCCCAGAGAGCGGTGGTCAATGGAGTCAAATCCCGTTTGGAGATGGTCACTAGTGAAGTTTCTCAGTTCTCCGTAGTGGGGCTGGGCCTGTTTAAAATCTTTATCAATGTTCTGAATGAGGGAATTGAACTCAATTATTTCACAGATGACACCAATTTGGGTGGGAGTGTTGATCTGCTGGAGGGTGGGAAGGCTGTACAGAGAGATCTTGACAGACTGGGCTGAGAATGACAGCATGTGGTTCAACAAGGCAAAGTTCCAAATCCTGCACTTCACTTACAACAAATCAGTGCTACAAGCCTGGGGTAGAGGTTCTGGAAAGCTGCTCAGCAGAAAGGAACCTGGGGCTGCTGCTTGACAGCAGGTGAACATGAGCCAGCAGAGTGCCTGGATGGCCAAGAAGGCCAGTGGCATCCTGGCCTGTATGAGCAATAGTGTGGCCAGCAGGACCAGGGCAGTGATTGTCCCTCTGTACTTGGCAGTGGTGAGGCCTGGCATCAAGTCCTGTGTGCAGTTCTGGGCCTCTCACTACCAGAAGAACATTGAGGTGATGGAGTGAGTCCAGAGGAGGGCAACAGAGCTGGTGAAGAGTCTGGAGCACAAGTGCTGTGAGGAGTGGCTGAGGAAGCTGTGGTTGTTTAGCCTGGAAAAAGGAGATGGTCTCTATAGTTCCCTGAAAGGAGGGTGTTGTGAAGTGGGAGTCAGTTTCTTTTCCCCAGTAACAAGGCAGGACAAGAAGAAATGGTGTGAAGTTGCACCAGGGGAGGTTCAGATTTGACATTAGTAAAGATTAGGCTAGTTAAGCCTAATAGGATGCCCAATGAAGTGATGGACTCACCCTTCCTGGAGTTACTTAAATGACTTGTAGACATGGCATTTAGGGACATGGTATAGTGGTGGACTTGGCAGTGATGGCTTGATAATTGAATATGATGATTTTAGAGGTCTTTTCCAACCTTACTTATTCTATGATTCTATAGGCATATTAAACCCAAAACATAGTGCTGAGACAGCAGTATCTTAGCTGTGTCTGAAGATAAAGTTGAGGTGCTACAACATTCTAAATTTACATTTAATTTCTTGGCACCACAAAAGTGGACATTGAACAGAATTTAATCTTTATTGCTTTGAATTAATGTTTTATCTCATATGAGAGAGAATATCTTATGTCCTTAAATTTATTGTGTAGACTTGGGATTTTACAACTACATTCACATCCTGAAATGTATTGCAGTATTCTATTGAGATATGTATTTGTGTATATATACATATATATATATAAGAAATCCATAATAGATGCTGCAGTAGGGATATTTGTTATTGTATCTTGTCTGATTTAAATATATTTCATAAGGTCTACTTTTACTATCAATGGTTTCACACTTTTATTCTGTGCACGAGCTTAACTTTTAAGCACTTATAAAAATATTTGTTACTTTTCTTCACAGAATTGCCTTTTTCTCTATAAAATTATACCTCCTGACCCTTAGAATGGTCAAGTTTTAATCCCAAGCCAGTAGCTTCTACTCTGTATTTAAAAATGTCACTGCTTTTAAGTCCAATACCTACTAGTCCTGCAGGGCTAGAGGCAATAACTTATAAAGGGAAAAATCCTCAGCTTTGCAATTGGACTCAGAGACCTTGCTTCTAACCCTGCAGTCCTGTCAGCTATCAAACTTTGAAGTCATGACATTTTAAAGAAAATGTATGGAGGAGTTATTTTATAGGAATAGAAAACCACTTGTAACTTACCTCAGAACATTTTTATTGCTCTTCCTTGCCCTATGCTTTCAATGAGTAAGATATCAAGTTTTACAGGTGGGTGTGTATGAAAATAGCGCTAGTAAATGCTTTAAAGAGTAACTCGTTCTAAAGGTTATATGCTAGAAACAAATATGCGAGCACTTTTGGAAAAATGGAGGAATGAAACACTCACTCAAGGTCAGAAATACAGAAACAATGACCTCAGCTGGAACTTGTCTTGTGTTTTAATATCTAATATCTTTTTATCTCTCAGGCCATCTAACGTTAAACTAATTAAAATGATTGGAGCATTAGTTGAATTAAACCATCCTTCATTTTTTATGCTCTGTTAATTAATACTAAAATGTATTACAATGCAAACTGTAATTTCCTGCAGATTTCTGTAAAACAATTATAAGAATACTAGTACTAGTACTTCTTGATAATTTTTAAAAAAATTCTGCTTCAGAAATATATAAATTCAATCACTTTAAGATGTCAAATATTTGACAGCTCCATTTTTCTGTGTTTCACAAATTTCCAGTTTTTAACTTAGTTGAATATAAAAAAACCCAAAATGAATAGATTTTAAATAGAATTAATTCCACTTCTACTGAACTTACTGTCTTCAAACTCTAGGCTGTTTTTCACTTCATCAGTTTTTATTCTGGAATAACTTTCTGTGAGTAAAATTCCGATTTTTAGTGTATGAAATCAAATTCAAAAATACCATAATCCATTACTTCTCTGAGACCACAGATCAGCATAATATTTAAATATGTCTATGACTTCATATACCAGTGATTTCAGAAGATTTGCTCATATAGCCAAAGGTATTAATATGCTCAAGTTTCATCTAAAATCACAGCTATTTCCATCTTAAAATCACAAAATATCAATGAATTAAAATTCAAAAGTAAGGATCAGTGGTCACATATTCTAGATGACAAAATACTATGCTGTTGTACTTGATAATCAGAGCAGATAATTCTTGAATTTTAATCCTGATGACCTTTAAAAATGTAAATTCAAATAAATTGTCTTTATAGTAATACTATAATTTCTATTAATAATATAAATAATTGTTAATTATTAAACCCAGAGTGCAGCAAATATTGTAAATAGATTTATGTTAATTTAATAGCTTTTTGCAACAATTTGCAGAATTAGCAATGAATTCCAATTTGATTGCAAATAATAATGAAAATCACTGAAACATGCCTCTCTATCAAAACATGTTTTAAAGGCCCCTCTGTACATGTAATGTAATTCTTTTACCTTGTCAGCCCCTCCTCACCAATTTCTAAAAGAAAAGTTACTGATAATACGTTCCAACCTTGTCATTTCCATGATCTAGAATTATTTGTCTTGATGTTTCTCAAATGCTTCAGTTCCTAAGAAAAGTCACTTGAAGTCGAGAGTACCTATACAAGATTGTTAGTATGACTTGTGCTGAACATCCAGGAAAAGACACCACCTTATTTATTGGTTGACAATATCAATAGGCAATTAAATATTTGCTAGTAGATGCAAAAAATGCTTTTTTGTTAAGCAAAGTTCATGTTAACATTGTCTTGCTTAATTGTCAGTCATTACTGTTCGATGTCATTGGGAAATGTACATTTACTGAGAGAAATGCTGGTACAAGTCCTGGCAAAACTCTGTAGATGGCAAGAGAGATCATGCTGCTATCCTTTCTGGATGCTGTAGTTCTTCCACGAGTGAAATCATGTGAAACTCATGTAAAGTTTCAATGCTGACATGAAACATGACATGGTTTGAGTAGAGAGAGTTCCATGGAAGCACCTATTAAAAAAATGAATGCTTACATCTGAGGAAAAAGTATTATTGATGCAGGCTGCTCTTGTGATAATTACAATGTTAACTCAGAACAGTGGCATGAAAGGGAGGCATTACTGACAGAGTACAGCTAGGTATACAAAGATGGCAATGCAACTCAAGAAAGACCATGGCCTGGAGCAGCTCTGAAGAAAAGACACACTGCACTACTTGAGATGGATGTCAGGAAGAAGCAAAGCTTATTGCATAATGCCTCTATGTGTATTCTGTCCAAGAAATTCTTTTATGTCTGTACATAGCAGATGGCACTTTAATTAAAAGTTCTGTAAACTTTCCTTAAACATCTTTGTGATTTCTGTGTTCAGCATGTTTATGTACCTCCCTCAGCAAATTAACAGGTTTTCAAATATCTTATCCTCATTTAACAGTGATGTATGTGAACTGCTTCATGATGAAGGACAAATCCAGCACTACCTGCAAGATGGTAATTTAAGTTTTGCTCAAACCTGTAGTAAATGTGGTGTATATGAAAGCTGATTGCAAACGTGAAGAATCGGGGGAAAATGGTCTTGGATATAAAGAATAAATATTTAAGAGATTTTGAAAAATTAATATCAATTAAATTATGGGTTAATACCAATTTATGTTTGCAATAGCATAGAAGTTAATCAGAAAAAATAGTAAAATTATATTAATAGAATGTTCTCTCAAATCACCAAAACCAGGTGTGTTTATAAGAATAGTATTTTCCTCAAAACACTTAATTTCTGATTTAAAAGTCAGCTGTTGTAGTCTTTTAATCAACTTTGTAAAAATTGCTTTAGAGATAAATGTAAAGACTAAAAAACAAACTGCAACATTAGATTTCATTAATGCTTCAAAAATAGTCTGCCATTAAATCTTGTTTTTCTCTTGAAATTAAATTGTTTACATGGTATTTTTCTTCCTTTGAATTGAGAAGGGAAACCTTGATATACAGGAAACATCACTGTTCATATAACTGAAAATCTAAGCATTCACGCAGTTGTATGTGCAATGTTATACATGTAGATAGCCCCATCTTTACATATTTAAGTCCATGTTCTAATGCCACCATGTATACAATGAAATGGTGCTTTTGAAAGCTGAAATGCAAATGACAGCAGCAACCTGATTGTTTGCTAACTCTGTGGATTGTTTCAGAGAATTTATATATGAATTTATGAGAGTATGTCCTAGTGTAGTCAGCACACAGTCTGCTTCTTTATCTGTACTCATGTTTAGAGATTTCTTGTGAAATTGCTGTCAGAACCTGCAAAGGTCACATTAGGTTTTGTGAAAGTTTTTCTAGATATGTTGCTTCTGTGTCCATGAGGCAACTTATCAAACATAGCCATAAATGCATGTAATGTAAGCACTGTCTGCTTTCTGCGACAAATCATCACATTAATGAAAGGAAGAGGCCTCTAGCTATTGTTGACTCCTACATTTTTTGTTTTACCAGCTTTGGGTCCTTTCAAAAATGTACACCATGCATTATACATAGAGAACTAAAATAATAATTTTAACTGTTCATTTTTTCTTTTGGGTAAATGAAAGGAAGTTGCTTCATGAAAGAAAAGACAGTATATAAAAATACCAAAGCTTTATTTTGGAAAAGCAAATTCTTCACTAACTGCCAAGGGAATTGTGTGGAAAGCTCATGCACACATAAACAGAATGTGTATATATTTATGACTCTAGCTATGAAGTTACAGCAACATACTGTATTTCATTTTGTATTCAATATCAACCACAATTGCTTCTCTTTCCAGCTTATCTTTCATCTCTGCAGTTCCTCATTGGAAACTCATTAGATTAACAGGTCACTAAAACATTGTTTGATCATATTTCTCAACCACTTTTCTTCAGCTTATGAGTCAACTCTGCAACATATGAAAGCCACATCATTTTTGCAATCATTTCCTGTAACATATTTTAGAAATTTAGAGCTAAGAAAAGAGCTATTTCTTCCCACCTTCTCTTCTGTGTCACAAGGTAGTAGGTATTTCAGTACAAGACTAACATGAAAAATAGCTAACTACACAGATTTCAAACTCATCTGACTAAAAGATGTGCAAAATCCAACAGATAGAGTGGTTGGAGGATATGCAAAAGAAATTAACTCTTGAAAGACAAGCAACAGCAGCATGAATTGGATTACTGGAATCTTACGATGCCCAAGTAGACCTACCTGGCATTTGGCTATATATTGTTGATAAACTGTGATATGATATTTGGTCTTACTATCTCCTATTCTGCTTAGTGTTCCAAGAAAGTGAGACATGAAATATTCTCCTTCCTTTGCAAGTCCAATGAAAATAGAAATATATATGTGCATAGAGAATATTTTGATAGTTTAATCCTCTACTGAAACCAAGCATCAGGGCAATGTCCAATTTAAGACACAGTGCTTGATGAAAAGGCAAAACAATTTGAGAGAGCACAGAAGTGAGCAACAAGCAGGATATAAGATCCAGAAAACATGACCTGAGAAAAACTATAACAACTGGCATATTCAACTGAGAAAAAAGAAAACCTGAGAGGGAACACGACAACAGTTTTCTCATATATGAGAGGTTACCAGGAAGAGAAAGTACTGTCCTGCCCTTTTCTGCCAGAGAGTGGAAAAAGGTGCTTAGACTGAAGTAGGAGTTCCTAAGGAAAACTTCCCAGCTGTAGACAAAATGAGGCCTTGATCACACTGTCTTGGGGAGCTGTGGAATTGCCATCATCTCAAGTTTTTAAGCCTACAGAACATTCTGCTGGGAATGGGTCAGAGGCAAAGGTAAATGATTTCTTGAGTAACATCCTTCAATATCTGCTACAAGCCAGTGATTTCTTCTAAAGGGAGCTGCACTCCTGAAAGTGCTGAAGTGCCTTCCACTACCAATGACTGTAACAGGACTGTGCTGAAGCAGGTACATTTGAGCACAAACTTGGGAACTGGACAAGGTAAAATCTGGCAGTTTATCCTCATGGCTTAGAAAGCTGTATGACTTTATTTTTTTAATTGTTGTATGCTTGTCTCAGAATTTGCACAGATGTGACCTATTAGATTTCAGAACTGAGCTGAGCAGTTTTACAAATGCAAATGTAAGATCCAAAACCAGCTGAAGTAAGCAGAAGAGTTTCAGCTGGCTTTGACGGTTTTTGAGCAGGTTTGCAATGTGTGTATGTTCAAGGTTGTATACGGGCTTCTGTGTGTGTGTGCTGGGGAGAAGAGGAAGGAAACATTTGTACAGACACTTGCCCTGACTTTGAAGGGCTGGCTTTGTGTAATTGACTCAGGGGTGTATTTAAACTGCCTCATTTAGGAATTGAAATTACTGTGGCATTCTGGCTCAGAACAGAAAAAGTGAAACAGCCTAATCTCTGGGGTGGACAAGCTCCCCATTTGCCAGTTAAAGCCTTAATCTCTACACTTATATGAAACACTTACTATCATCTAGATACATACTTTACAATCAAATTGAACATGTTTTAAGCATTTGGCTAAGTGTCTGAACAGGGCTTCAACAGGAATATAATATGGAACATAAACCAGAGTATCATGACTCACAAAAAAGGGAAGTAAAGTTTAAACATTTAAAAGATCATATTTCATTTTTAGATGATGCAGAAGCTATTTTATACGTTCATAACAACCAGTTGGAAACAGTTTAATTTTCTTAGTAATTTGTGAAGCTAATTAGGTGACACACTGAGAAATCCAAGGTATAAAGCATACCATAGTCAAATCAGTGATAATAAGTATTTTTTCAGTGTTTTATTGTTCTGTACAGGAACACAATAATATTACAGAAAATTGATTTTCTGTGGAAAAGTTCCCTTGTTAAGCATTGTATTCATCATATTGAAAAACAGTAAGATTTGAAAAATCTTAATATCAAATCTTAATATAAAATCTTAATATCAAACAGTATTAGCAAAGCTCTTTCTGCCACAGAGTTAAACTCAGTCTGTGAAACTGAATCATGAAGTAGGTTAGTGACCAAATGCCAAATTTTCTTCCACAATAACCTCTTGTGATGTACAATGTTCTCTGTGAAATTATTTAGAGTTGACAAGCCATATCATCTCCAGAAAAGTAGATAAGGCTCTATATTGCACAGTTTATAAATCTGAAAAAAACCTTTTATTCTTTTAATCACTGGCCTCTGCAAACAACTCCTGTTGAATTAAATCAAAACTTTATGGACCAAAAAAGATATATGCTAATACTGTAGTGTATTACATATAAATAATTAAAAACCCAAAGTTCAAGTGACTGGCAATTAAAAAGGACACTTTTGTAAAAGTTGTATTTTCTTACAAGTGTCAGAGCCCTAATTTTGCTAATAGGCTTTGATTATTCTGATGAATTTATAACTGTGTTTTTCTAAAAACCTCTGTGACCTTTTGCCCTGCAAAACTTCCCAAAAGCCTGGCTTCCTGTGCTCAAGGTCACTTCTGTTCTGCCAGAACTGTGTGTCTTTTGACTGCTGCAAAAACACCTCTGCCATAAGACAAAAGGTGTGAAAAGCAGGACCTCCCAGGACCACTTCACCTGTTGTCTCAGGGGCTGTGCTGAAGCCCAGGCCCCTGCCCTTGGTTCATTTCTGTGTTATGCTGTTGTTATGATGTGCTTGGCCTTCCACCAAGCCTGTCCTGACCTCACCTTGCTGCCTTGACTTCCCAGCTTGATCTCACACCTGTCACATCACTGCAAGGTGATCAGTGGGTTATGGCTGAACCTGCACTTCTCCTCAGTGGTTTTGCTGTCAGCCCCAGCTTCCCTTGTGGACCTACCCTCTCCTGATGCTCTCTGAGGTCAATGTGCTGTACCATAATCCAAGTACAAGTAGGCAAGGGACATATAGAACAAGAACAAGATTTTTTCTCATTTTTTTTGTCTTAATCCATTGAGAGCAAAAAAAAAGCTTCTGCACCTTTCTGAAGAGGCTGGGATCCTTATTAACCGGCTTTAGGAAAAACTGTATTATCCAGTACAATGAGCAATGTTATGAAAATTAATACAATACATTGAACAGGGAAGGACCTTGAGATGTCTTTTCCTATGGTATTGCAAGAATGGATTACAAATGTCCATTAACTAATTATACTAATCACAGTATTCCCCCCCGCCCCCCCATATCACAGGAAACATTCAAATTCTGTTTGATTCCTTCATACTTTCTTTGAAAACTTGGCCAAGCAGCAGGATAGGGTGCTGTCACTCAAGGCTGCTAAAAAAAATCCTTACAGATTTGCATACTAACAGCACAATGATAATTTCCCAATGCATTCTGTAAGCTGACCCGGTGAAATTGAAGAAGTTATTTGTACTAGTAAGATTTATTTTTCTTCATTTAGGAAAGATTTTCTCTATCACTCATATTCTACACATCTATCCTGAGCTCTGGTTTAAGGCAGGTGCATAAACACAGGTCTCTATCATGATCCTATAAACAATGAATCCCACAGATAGCTTCAGCATTAATAGAAAAGAGCTGCTTTCTTAATGGAGGTGAGATGAGCAGCAGGAAATTTCTCTTTTCTCCTTTCTAAAACATGGTGGGATGTGTAGATACTAGGCATCTCTGGCTTAGCCTGTTGAGAATGATTGGAGAATGCTTAGCACTCTCAGTTTGCTGTGGCAGATCTAAAGCTTTTTGGTTGGGATGGGCCCTGGATGACCCAGGACTACTGGGTAGGCACTGTGTATTTATGCTGGGCTGATCTCTTCAGCACAGGAGGAAAATCAGGCACAGAAAGTCACAGTTTTGGTGGGTGTGAGGGATGTGCCCTGAAATATTTGCACTGGCATTAGTACAGGGGAGGGGGGGAAAAAGTTTTAAAACATCTATGTGTATTATGAAGGCAAGAGAAATTTCTCAGATTTTTGCTCTGTGAGGGGACTGAGTTACCCCTCAGTGAGTTAGTATCTCACTCTCCAGGCTGCAAGTGGAGCCCCAGGCACATTGCAGGCTGAAATGAACCACAGAAAGAACAAAAGAATTATGGAACCAGCAAATAAAGTAGATTATGACTGTCTATAGAAACACAGGTATGTTCCATTCTTGAAATGTGAAACAGTCTTGGACTGTGGCCTGCTTTCAGGACTATGTCAGAATTGCTGATATAGAAGATATCCAGAATGTGAACATGGTGCAGATGTGCCCAGAATTTAGAATTTTCCCCTCATTCTGTTTTCTTGGAAATCAATTTGGCTACAGAAACAGAATTTATGTTATTTGATCCCTCTTCTCCTATAAAATCTATTTTTTTTTCAGAATGATTCAACTTCAACAAAAGTAAAAGTTGTCCTGGTTGAAACTTTTCTTTGAAAAGGAAGCTCCAGGCATTCAGAAGGAAAATGAGGATAGAATTATAGCTTAAAAAGCAAATATTCTTGAAGGCCATCACAGAGTTTATCATATAAAAGGCCACCATAAAAATCCATAATATAATAGATGTGCTCCTCATTGATCCTCCTTAATGAAAGAAACTAGACAATTGTCCGTAAACATGAAATGTCATCAACATCTGCAAAGTATTGAATTAATCTTCATTGAGAAGTCTGATTCTCTATGTCTATTTCTACTTATGTACACAATACTGAAAAGAAAAATATTCCAGGTACCCTTCTTCAGTATTTCATACTGTCTGATGTAGCCATCTCTCTGACCACTGCATTGCCTATTATGAATCACATTATGAGACAATAGTTTCCCCCCTTTTGGTTGATTTGGGTTTTGTCTTGGTTTTTGCTTTATTTTCTCCTGTAGTTTCTGGGCTTGGTGTAGGGTTGTTGTGGGTTGTTATGTTTTATTTGTTTGTTTGACAAATTAAATTAAATTTCTCTGACTTTTGCCTAAATTGAGGCAAAGTATGAGGCACTTGTTCTGGTTTTGCTCAACTGGAGCAAAGCTGGTGAAGATTATTTCAAGTCTGTCTTGAAGTTCCTTCCACCAGACAAAGAATGAAAAATAGTCTGCTGACAAATTGTGGCAAGGGTTTTCCTTTTTTTTCCTTTCTCTGTAAGTTTACTGCAACATTTGATATTATACACCGTGAAATTTTGTTTTCTACTCCTGAAACATGTCTGGTAATTACTTGTACTACACTTGAATGCTTGTAATGGATTTAACATCCTACACACAGCTTTTAATCATCCATGTGGAGTCAGATTTGAGGCATCCCCAGGGTTCAATAACCAGCCCTTTGTTATCTATTATCAATGTGTAACCACTGGATATTTATCAGGCATTATACTAATTACAGCATGGGAAAATGCTTTCACTTTTGGGCACACACTTACACAGATTGATTCCTCTGCTACTGTTGTAAAAACTTGAAGGTAACCTGGTAGTGCTTTCTAGCACCTGTGACAAATTGCTTTGATTTTCTTAGTAACAAAGTAACATGCTCTCAGATGTGCTCTATTTTTCTGGCTAGGATTTGGTACTTTTTCTCTTCAAAATAGAAGGTGATCATGTACTCATTACACTTCATGTTTTTCCTATACTTTGTACTCAATGTGAGGTTAAACTAAACTGTTTCAGAAGGAAGGAAATATTCACTGTCAGGTCATCTCAGAAAAACAGTTGTCAATTTGATAGACCAGAAATCATGAGGCCAGCAGGACTAGGGAGTGATTGTCCTTATTGTTCTCTACAAGCGCCTGAAAGGAGGGTATAGTGTGATGGGATCCCATCTCTTTCCCCAAGTAACAAGTGACAGGGCCAGAGGAAATAGGCTCAAATTGCATTAGGAGAGGTTTAGATTGGATATTAAGAAAAATTTCTTCACAGAAAGGATTGCCAGGCTTAGGGAGCATGGGCTGCCAAGGGAAGTGGTTAAGTCCGTATCCCTGAGGTATTTAAAAGATGTGTAGATGTGGCACTTAGGGACATGATTCAGTGTTGGATTTGCCACTATTACATTAATGATTGGACCCGATGATCTTGGAGGTCATTTGCAAGCTAAACGATTCTATGATTCTATGTGATCCGTTAATATCCTAACTTTGCTTCAGGAAAACTTATTCATAGGCATTTCAGTCACTGTAAAAATTTGTATAGGACCCTGAAATTAATTTTAACTTTTATTTCTATTATAATGAGATAATTTATTTGAAAAAGACAGTTTTTTTCTAATTATTCTCTTGAACTGATAGTTCTGTTTGCCTTCTGATAGGCACTTGTTCTTTTAGGATTAGTTTGGTTTCAGATCACAATACATTACCAAGCTTTCATCCTTACAGTCACCAGTAGTTCCTTGAGAATCTAAGCAGAATTTTTTCTAGTTAGCTTCCAACATTTAATAGCTGTCTTTCACATAAGTTGATATTCAGTTCTTTTTAAGAGGTGCTTTGAAGTGTTACTTCGTGGTTCTACTTAATTCTACACAAATGAGAGTGTCTTACCTCCTGTGGCTTGATCAGTTCCACAAAAATTTCTCTGCAGGTGTCACACAGGTTTCTCCTCTCAAGGCCCTGATTTTTAATCTGTACCTCGTTTTCTTTAATAATCTGATCTGTCAGTGTTGGCCTAAATTTCATTTGTATGCTGATGACAGACAGATTGATGTTATAAAATTAGCCCTTAATATTCCTTCTCATCTGTGTTGCCTGCATGCCAAGCTGATTACAAGGTTTGGACATTTACAAATTTTGCACAATTTAATGCCTCAGAAATATATGATGCCTAGGGGGAACAGACACCATTTAAAATCCTCATTCTTTTCTAAATCTGTCATTGTGAGCTCACTATAAAGAATTCTGCAACACTGAGGACCAAGAATCAGATCTCATAGCATTAAAA
Organism: Taeniopygia guttata; assembly: GCF_048771995.1. NCBI lineage: Eukaryota > Metazoa > Chordata > Aves > Passeriformes > Estrildidae > Taeniopygia > Taeniopygia guttata. The sequence goes on along the minus strand of NC_133027.1, from coordinate 30,068,637 downwards.
TCATATGTGTCTTTTTATACATCACAATGGCAAGAGTGCAGCACTAGAGTTTCAAACCAGCATTGTAAACACCCAATAACAATAATCAGAATAACCACTGGCAATTTTGAACTGAAGAAACTGAAATTAAATTCAAGAACTATTTTGGCATAATTTTCAGAGTATCTTTTAATTTTATGTAGTTACAGATGGAGACTTTTGGATCATGTGTTTTCAAACTTATTTGGAGAGTTTCAGTGTTATTAAAAAGATTTTTACACAACAATTAGATTAATATTAGTAGATGGCATCAAACACAGATGAAATTCCAGTGGACATACAGTGAAGAGTGTCTCCAAAAGATAGTTTCTGGTAGATCTCTTTGAAGAGGTTTCAATAAAATCTGAAGCCAGGTTAGTGTTTTCTGGTTTTGTGTTTTATCTGAATATGAAAGACAAGGCAGAACTGTTGAGTTTTGCTTACTCAACCAATAGTTTTAACAAAAAGCAGAGCTTACTTTTTCAAGTCATTCATAGTCAAAAGAATTAAACCAGCCAAAATATGAAGAATTTTAGTCTAAAATTTAAAAATCAATGTTTCTGTCAATAGGGTCTGGAATTCAAGGCAGACTGAAGGTTTGCATAAAATTTACACAGTCTTCATTTCCAGCTTTCTATCTCTTTACATGTGAAACAAATTTCTAAAAAAGCCCCCAAACAAGTCCATAAAAGTAATCTCTTATCTCTAGATGAAAGGAGGCCAGCTGATTATAGGTTCTCATCTCACATGTCAGAATAAGAACTGGATGTTCAGATGGTCTGCTACGAAGAAATGCAACATGTATTTTTCATGTAACAAGTTTTTATCATTCTCACATAAAGCTTGCTGAATATGTAAGGTTCCCCCTGCGTCTTTCTAGACAAGAAATTTTTAGGTATATTAAGTGATTTCTTTTTTGTCAGCAAGACAGAGGAATTCTTTTCCTTTCTGAAGTATGGCTATTTAAGACCTAAAATTCCTCAATATAAACCAAAATTGGCCCCAAATTCTGTACTTATGATGTTATTGATTTTCCTTAAATTCTATAAATTTGCATAGAAAAATTAATTTAACCAATATTCCAAAATGAAAACTTCTATCAACATGTTTTAGGAGAAAATATTTTTATTGTGAGCAGTTGTTTCTCCTGCTGTGCATCTGATTAGTTCCTTTTCTTAGCACTTCTCTTTATAACTGGGAATATGAAAAATGGCTGGAAAACATAGGGGAAAAAAGAATCCTAAAATAGCTATAATGTTTGCATGTAATTTCTCACATCCCATTACCCACTGCATTGATTTTCTGTGTTAAAAGCAGGCTTTCCTGTTCAAACAGAGCTGATGGAGGCAGAAAGCCAGCTTGCAGCTGGGCTTGGGACTCCCACAGGCAGGTCAGTGGAGTAGGAGAGTTTAAAACAATACATCACTGCACTGTCCTTCTTTTCCTGCTGATAAGAATGGCAACGGGTTCAGGATCTCATAAGGAAGATTCTCCGGGTCAAATCCACAGCTATAATGTGATCCTTAACTGCTAAGACTGCAATTTGAAACCAACAGACAAAGGCAGTAATGTGGTGATTGACTGAAACTGGACGCCCCAGAAAAGAGAAGAGGAACAAAGAAAGTTGTGAAGTAATTAATTTTTTCGGCTTACAGATGTCATGCAAAAAGAGAGCCATCTCCACTTCCAGGATAAACTGTGAGCATTTTGGAGTTTCCTTTGGTGTGAAGAAATGTCACTGGGCACTGAGTACATTGAAGTATTGATCCTATGTAGTCAAACTAGACCATAAACTTTCCATGAAAACCGTACAAACATTCATATGCATGGATATTCTTGGAATTTATTCATAACAGGAGCCTGTATGATCTTTGGCATTGCAACAAATACCTTTACACCAATTTTTGTTATCCATAGTCTTAAATCAGCCTCAGGCAGTTCAGAGCTACATTGAATTTAGGCTTGAAAGGGAGGGCAGACAGCTGAGAAAGGGGCTTTACCCCATTCTATAAGATTAAAATATTTCACTACATTTGCATCCCTTATTCACATTAAAAGTCTGAACTTTTGGTGTTTATGTTAACATACTCTTTTAAAGGTAATGGAAAGTATATATGGATTTAAAAAAAGCTTTAACAGAAGAATGAAGAATCTATCTTTCAACTACTTCTGGTTAAGAGAAGACATAGAAATCCATTTTTAGGCAGGGTCAAATAAAACTCAGTACCAGGATACCGGCAGATCTCCTCAATTTTGCTTCTGGTTGCTTAGCTGTTAAACCTAATGCCTTTTTAATGTTATTTGTAATATATTGAGCCAGTTTAACGGGTGTGATTTGTTTTGCTTGTTTGGGCCTCTTCAGATATGCACAGCAGGCATGAACTGAGTTTATACAACTGATTAAGGTGATTGGCATCAATGGAGCACTGTGAGACAGAATGTACCAGTAAGTGTGGCCCTTCTTTAAAAAAATCAATGTCAAAATCAATGCTGAGATCCCTTATAACTTTTTAGCAGGCTAAGGAGGAATAAATGGTACTTTATTTTAAATATAAAGGAGGTCATATACTTGTTTGCATTTTTCTGTGACGATAATATGCTTTGTAGTCAAATGAAATTTTGGGCAATTACACATTTATGGGAAAATCGTGTGTGTATATGGCAAACTCAAATGCCAACACATCAATTCAACAAAGTGTGCATTCAGATTTCACTTTTTCCCCCCCTCACATTTCTGAGCATTCAGATGGTTTTATATGAAATTATAGAAGTGCTATGCATAAATTTTTGTGTTTGCATGGAATGCTTCTCCACACTCTGCTTTGCAAATGTCCAGAAAATTCTGGGTCAACGGTTTTGTACAAAAAATATGCATAATAGGGCTGAACATCCAGCAGATTTTATCTGAATAGCAAAGAAACTGTTTTCTCTGACTTTATATTTGTTTTATGTATAAACACTGGTGCATTATGTATTAGTCCGTCATAACTCAGGATAGGTTGTGGATGGACAGCAAAAATTAGGCATATACATGACTAAACCTTGAATTGTAAAGCCTTAAAAGAAAAGCTTCAATATACATTCCTGCTGCTGTGCAAGATAAAAGGAAGAACTGGGGGAAGAGCTGGCTCTCCAAATACTGATCAGCTCCTGCTTCTGGCTTTCCCAGCCTACCACAGGAGATCATCACATGGTTCTGTCAGTGGTAACTACAGATGAGTTTTTCTGGGCCATATAGAGAAAAACTTAATAACCTGCAAGTTGTCTGTGGTCTGTACAGATTGTGTGACAGAAAATGAAGAAACTATCCCTTTAAAAAAGATATTAAAGAATTCAGCTTGTCCCAAAAATACTTTGACATTCACAATAATTAAGGTTTTTAACATGACAGTGAAAAATTCATGAGCATCAGAAACTGAATATATGAGTTTATGTAGTTGGTTCAGATAAGGGCTTTTTAAAATTAAGGATTTAAAATGAAACTAAATTGAAATTCTAGTCATGTATCTGTAATTTAATTCAGAATTATTTCAGCAGTTTTATAAGGTCTTCACTTTGGAAAGTTTAGAATTTGGATTTAGAGTACACAGCAATTTAAAGTTATTGGAGCGCTTCACACATTGGAATTCTAATTTGGAAGAATGAAGGTCTCCTAAAAATATGAAGCACGCCAATAATTTTTAAATATTTTCTCATTTGCAAGCCCAGAATTCCTACCATTTACAAGAAAGACGTATTACAGAAAGTGAACTCCTGCAATAATTTCAAATCAGTGAGTATGCTGTAGAGCTATCCTGAGGCACTGAAGTGCTCCACTTTTTTTTATGGAAGACTTTCAATCTTTAAAAAAAAAAAAGCAAATCTAAGAGTTTCTTCTTTGGCAAAACCAAAGACACAGTGAAGCTGTTTGTGATAAGCAACATCCATAATACAAAGGAGTGAGTAAACATTTCAGGCGGACACAAAAACCACATGGGTATCTGTGAATACAGCTGATAGCTTAGTTTTCCTTATTTATAGGTATGCTCATCATCATTTGTATTATATATAGAATCAGTAGATCAGTCTATTTTTTATCCTCCTCTCTATGTTTTTCTCTCTGTGTTAAACTGTCATATTTCCCTAGTTTTAGAAACCATACATATTTGACCTCATAATCTCTAACATCTTATGCAAATACAATGATCATCCTCCCTGTTCCCTGACTAGCTTTTACAACATAGATTCACTGATGATTTCTAAACTTCAATTTCAGTCCTCACTCCGTTCAGATCATATCTTTTACAGGTTCTTTATGATCTATCATGTGATTCTGAAGTTTTTTTCATAGCTTTCTGAAGGTTTTTTTTTTCCTTTCACTGTGTGATCTCAATATTATTGATCTTTCTTGAGAATCTCAAAAAGAAGGTCAATATCTACAGCTTTTTCATCTCTTTTGAGCCTTAACAGCTAACTGTTCTTTAGGCAGTTTCTTTGGAGTTCCTGTTTTCTTTTCCCCATCAATTATGAAAATTTTGAAAGCTCTCCTCTTTTCTGCCATATCTGCATATGAGTACCTCTGAATACCACATTCATTCAGGTCACACTGACTTTGCAACTTTTTCAACTAAGTTTCTTTTCCCTTTACTGATTGTGAGAGAAATAGTTGGAAAAAAATAACAGGGACAAAGCAGATAAAGTAGGCCAGAGAACAAAACTGAGCTGAAGAAACTGATCACTGAATGGAGTTAGTTTGTAACTAATAAAATAAGTTTCTATTCAAATGAATGTACACATCACCAAAGACACTAAAATGAGAGAAAACTAAAGAGTTGTACAACTGTGTATCTGAAAATAATTTTGCAAGTGATGTTAACATTATTTTTGTATCAGAGGTGATAAAGCTTTGGTACAGAAAGAGAAGTAATTTTCCCAGCATATTGGGTATTATTCGGTATCTAAGTGTGTTCCCAGCCAATCGACCTCTGTGCTTGGCAACTCTGCTACCAGTGCAATCTATCCATAACACCTGCAAATGTACAAGCTTCAGAAGAAGCAGAGACAGGAATAACACACCGTGAACAAGTATTCACTGCATTCAATAGGGAATTCTTGTGATACTCAATAATACTACAGAGAAAGACCAAAACTGGAATGGTAATGCTGGCTTCAGTTTTCATGTTGCTGGAGAAAACACATTCAGAACAGCACTGGAGTACATTAATGAAAAACCTGATAGGCACAATGAACTGTGAACTTTTGAGAAACTGTATAGTTCACTAACAAAGTTACATTTAAAAAAAAACAAACATGAAATTTCCCTTATGTGTATGTATTACATTTTCAAAATGGCAAAGGCTTAAAATTAGGCCAAAGTTTATAACTGTATTGTTTTTCTTCTTTTTCCTAATTTCAGTTTCTAACTGAAACTTTCTAATTCCTGTTTCACCAACAATGGCTAACTCTGAACTTTTTTTTCTCTCCCTCTGCCAATTCATTCAATTAACACTTCTCCAGGCCTGTCCTTTTTACATATTTCATCTCTAAGTAGGTGCAGAAGCCTTCGCTTTTACCCCATCAATCTGGAAATGTCTCTTCATGTACTTTGAGTCACCTTCATTTCAAAGCTATGTCTTCCGTCTGTGACCTTTTGTACAATGTATACAAAGAATAAAAGTACATACTTAGAACATCTCTTGAATATATTACCTAAGAAACTCTTGGTGCTTGAACAAGAAAAACAGTCCTGCTTCCAAAATCTTACAGTAAAAGAGAGAAAAAATACTATCAGTGTTCAATGTCTTAAAGTAATTAAATTGATAGTTTCAACACTACAGACAAGATGTTAATTTAGATGTCTAGCCAGCAGAGTCTGTTTTCCACAGAAGTTCACACTTTGTTTGAATATTTTCTTTTCCTGAATACTTCCCAGTTAATTACAGTATAAGACTTCTCCCACAGAGCCAGGTTCTCAGCCTTGCCTCTAGCACACATTACAGTGTATCTTGTCAGCATTATGTTTGTTGTTTTTCATGCTGCGCCTGGAGCCAGTCCAGCTTATTGTCTTTCTCTGAGTCTGCTTTCAGCTTCACCCACCCTCTGTTCAATTTGTCCTGTCTGTCTGCCACTGTTGTGCTTTTATTTCTACTGATCTAAATACCGATGACTCACCTTTTCCCCCTGAGTTGTTTCCCCTTAGCTCCTGTACAAAAACACCCTGGCTTTCTTTATAACACATACTATTTCTGTGTGCTTAAGATCATTCTAAGAAGCACAACATGCATTACAAATCCAGTACTAATGGAATAGTATAATAAGAATACAATAGCAGGAGTTAAAGATGAAGGTACAGTTTAGTCAAAGTTACAGTATAATTCAATTAATTTTAAAAGTACAGCGAGTTTGACTACAAAAACACTGGCCTGACCTCTCTGAAGTCAGTGACAGTAACATCTGTAAACCAGAATAAGGTCTTTGACCACCAGACTAGCCCTACAACAAATTAGGTACTCAGACCTTCTTCACAAACTCCATTTCTGTTGGCTTTTGAGTGACCTGAAACTTGTACTTCACGGCGTTGGAGATGCTGATTGCTACTTCTTTTGTGCTTCTAACCATTTGTCTAGTATTTCCTAAACACAATTCTGAAGGAATAAACTAAGAATAATTAAATTTTCCTCATTTTTAGTGCAGATATACAATATGGATTTTCGATAATTCTTTTGACTTAAACTTCTGAAATGCAAGCACAAATTCTGCCTATCTATCTCAAGGCTTTTAAATTTAACTTGCAAATGTAATGTAGTACAAGGCAAGAAGAGCTGAAGAAGATTGAACAGCAGTCAGCAGCAACTTTTCCATTTATGCCTGTAAGCGTCCATTTATTTATGTTAGTGTAATGAAAATGTGTGCTGAAGTATGAATAGTTCAGTACTCATAAAAATAAGAGTTAATTTTTAAAATAAACACTTATATATATATATTCCTTTGTTTTTCATTACGACTCCAGTTAGCTTTTGTTTAAACGTGACTCAACTTCATTTTAAGTATCAAACCTAGCTAGAGAAGTTCACAGGAGATCCTATTGAGCCATGGCCTAATCAAGGAGAATTCTATTTATATAAGTCATTTTTTGCATGTATTTTGCTACCATTTCGCTACTTAAGTGAATAAATTTCTTATAATTAAAAAAAAATATTAAAAAAACTCCAAGAATTGCTTGTTGACTGGGGAAAAGTGTTATTCTTCCAGACATTTTGTGTCAGAGAAGTAGGTAATGAATCTTTGATTTATCTTTGGAGCACTCCAGATAACTGCAAGCAGGTTGAATCAGATGTTAGACAGATCAATAGCTTAGAGATGATGGAGTCATTGGACAAGCTCAGCATTAGCAGAAGGAAAGAAATGGTCACAGGAAATGTTTATGGGGAAATAGAAGTGATTTCAAAGTAACATAATAAAGGAAAATGAAAACTGTTGTTTAGGATAGATTCAGTAGATCTATAATGTACAGTCTCTTTCCAATGTAAACAAGGTTCCCACTAAAGATGAACAGTGATTTATATAAAACAGGGTAGTAAGTGAGGAACAGAATCAGGTGATCAAAATAAAAATACAGTAAACTGAGAACGTTTGGAAAAAAAAGAAAAGTTCACATGCTGTTCACTACCTTTTTGTTTTAGTCTTTATATCTTTGTATTAACTATATTGAGGTTTCTTGAATCATCTCCAGCTATACTTTAACAGTGACTGACCAAAATTATACCTAACAAAGTAAAAGCCTTAGAACACCAAATGCTATGCAAACACTCAATTAACTTGAAGTAGACTTTTCTCCTGTGGCCACTACTGCACAGTTTTGTGAAACAATTAGAAAGATAGGTTGTGATTAATTATGCTTGGAGATATGAACTTAGATTAATATTAACTTTTTTTCTTTCTTTTTATGTTGCAGTGCCTGTAAAATATCCTGAAACTATTTGCAAATGCAGGTCGAATTTGCTGGGCAGATGTGTCTGGAAAAAGTATTGCAGAAAAAAAATCACAAAAATTATAGTCAAAGAGTTGTAGTTCTTTTTTTTCCTATCCCCTGGGTTAAAGCATGGCCATAGGGTACATAAAGCCTTGGGTTCCATTCCTCTGTATTTCTGGAGGAATCTGAATGCCCTACTTCTCAACAGATTGTCCTACTCTTCTGAAAGAGGATTTTGGTGCAAAACTTCTTAGTGCCTCAGGCTGAAGCAAAAGACATCAGCAGTCAATGAAACAGAACAGGCATGTTTCACCAGCACTTTTACCTAGAAGTCAGGAGGTAGATAATTTCCCGTGTTAAAGGAGGGAGGTTTATAATCTATTCTCCCATGAATATCTAATTATAGGTATGAAACAGAGCTGTACCAATACTGACACTGAGATCATCTTCTCACTTTCATTAATTCAATTCAGTAAGAGTTGTTTATAGTTTCAAACACATCTTTTTGCCCTTACCATTTATATAACTAGCTCTCTTCCCTTTCTCCATCCTCAAGACACATTCATGGTCCCAATTCAATTCCCCATTGTGTAGTTGTGATGTAGAGCTTTTGGAAAGCAGATTGCTGGGTTAGATCATCCACAAAGTGTATTTATCTTAAATCCAAAGGTGGTTGTTACTTCCCAGCAGCATGTTTTCCTTCATGGTACACCATTTACATACATTTTTTTTGTTGTGGCTGGCTTAAATCATGGTGAGACTTGTAAGACTTTTTCCTCCACTAGAAAGATAGTATGAAACAGAGTGAAACAATATGACTAAATAGTCATGGCCTGGTAGCTTAACATTGCAGTTCAACACCTCGAAGTAGAAAAGCACTGATACACAATAATTTTGTGATACATCTATGGAACTTTAAGATGCATTTACCAGTAAATTGTAATTTGGTATCATTTCACCATGAATGGCTGCAATTTCATCCACTGAAAAAGTGGCTCTTTCACTTCTGTGAGTCCACAGAATTCAAATTCAGTGCAACAGAATCCAACTTTCTGGCAGTTATGTACACTCCACAGAGGACACAAAGGGTTCCTTCATATAAAAGCAAAAGGAGTAAGCTATTTCACTTTTTGTGAAATTGCACAGTTTAAAGATAGCAATATCTAAAGATACAAACTTGTACTGATAAATTCACACAAGTTGTATTTTGGCCTTCTGTGATCTGTTGTTTTTTAACAGGAAGACAGCATAACCTGTTTTTAATTATAGGCACTGCTACTGCACTTTATCCAAATTTTCTTGCATTCAGACTTTTTTCTTCTGTGAGCAGAATATGTTTACTGTAACTTACCTTTGAGACCACACTTAATTTACTAGTTATAACCACACTGTGACCGGAATGAGACATTCGATCTCTCTGATATCCCTGTGCAGGGCTACATAAGAAACAATTACAGAAATTATGAGTATGAAACAATTTTTCTGCTCCTATGCAGCTGGAAGATTTTTGCCATCTCCTTCTACAAGAGCTACTGATTACTGACTTAGAAACCTACATGGGGTTTCAAGGAGAACACAGCAATACAAGTGTTGTAAGCATTCTGCCTGCTCCTTGTACTTTGAACACCAAGGAAATGCTTTTTGCTGAAATACACTATAAATAGTTCTGCAGCAACACATGGTTATACTTGTTAACCCCTCATTTTTTTCAACAATCTAGTTATTAAAATTATTGATGCAAATGCTGTATCCATTCCTAAATTGTTACTTTGACAAATATTTGCTAGGAGATGTATTTTTAAGATTGACAGAATTTGTCACGATTTGTCTTGATTTTGGTTATCCTTCAATAACTTTGGGAAAACTTCAACCAGCATCAGCTAAGTTTAACATGATTTCAAGAGAATTCACCATATTCTCTGACAAAAAAAAAAAAAAAAAAAAAAAAAAAATTACAGTTGAGGCAACTCCAGTGATGTGTGCATTTAGTGTAACTGTGCTGACAAATTTAACAGCAGAACGTCTTGCTCACATCATTGTGCCCAAGAGTTACCTTCCCCCTGTAATAATTACATTCATAAGCAGAGGAGCTGAGGAGCTAGTTAGGAATTTCCTAGGCTACTTCACACCATTGTGGAGGCAACTCCAAGATCTATCACTTCCTGAAATGTGTAGGACTGGATAGCAGGAGTCCATTTGCTGTTACATGTTTTGAGGAGATAAAATTTAGAGCGATCGCTCCTTGAGGTCATTGGATATCTTTAAAAAACAGAGTGGTTTCCATTCATCCCTGAGCATAAGGCCAACAACTTTGCCTGGATGTGACGTGGAAATAAGCGTACTTCAGTACTGCAGTGGTTTGGAGCCAAATGCAGTATCTACACTCGAAAAGCTGAAGTTGCTCTTCAGCATTTTAAAAATGCAAATGGTTGCTACTCAGGGCAAACCACATGAGATTCACTCCACCTGCTTTGCACAGATCTGACTGTACAATGCAGCTGGGCTTACAGATGTTCTCCATTGCTGAGACAATGCAGCACAGCCAGAGCACACCAGTGAACTGAACTCCGAAGCTACAATTAGCATAAATAGTTCATTTGGGTTCAGAAAGTATTTTTTATGCTTGATAGTTACTCTCTTGTTGGAAGAATGAATAATAATGGGGCACAACCCTTGCCTCAATAATTTTTTTTAAGTCTGGAAGAAGTATGGAGGACCTCTAACACTAAAACCTGCTTCACCACCACCAAGAATGTGGTGGTGGTGTAGGCATTTGCTACATTGGTTGTACAGACAGGGCTAAGTGGTTAAAATATTGCAGACTAACTTCCCTCCCTCCAAATTAAAACTACCATTGCTCTCAACAATTAAATTATCAAAGAGTCAGCTTTTTAAAAATGCTTTCATGCCATTACGATCAAGTAAGAGTCACTATATCATAGTGGGAACCCCCCACTACAGTCTGTTTATTTCTTTGTTATTAAGACAAAGTAATTTTGAAGTGAAAGAAAAAGGATCAAATGGTGTAGACAAATCACTCTGAAATGAATATTTCACAACACTTGTAAGAGTCTACTGACTCCACACAGTAGAGCAGAAAAAGTCTAATTTAGCTCAGCATCATTTCTGATATGGAAGACAGCATAGAAACAAGGCAAGCCTATGGTGATATATCTCTTGATACCCTTTGAGATGTCAGGGACTTGGGGACTTCCGGACCTGGAGGTTCCTTTTGAATCCACTGAATTTAACAGCATTTATAGACCTGACATCAGTGAACATGTCTAGGAGGTTTTGGAATTAATTTCAATTTTTGGCTTCTAGAATATCCAGCACATTCAGCTCCACAATTTAATTACATACTAAGTGAAAAAGTGCTTTGTTTATTTTAAACCTCTTATCTGATAATTTCATTAAGTGCCTACTCATCTTCCATTATTATGTTTTCTGCCTTTGCAGTATTTCTAGTTATTCACAGTGCTCCAGAGCCACTGCCACCATCTCACTCAGTTAATTGACAGTATAACTTTAATGTCATATTCTCACTATTCAGGCATTAAAGTTAATTTCATAGAGGCCCTATGCTACATTTTGAATCAAACTTAACCCACCCTATTTTATACTTTAAGGAAATAAGAAACCCCACTATTACATTACGATTATAATTCACTCATAACATTTCTTACATATTTATTATAAAGAAAGTTGCAATTCAATTCTTGCATCTTACTGCTTAGGCTCCCAACATATTAAAAAAAGTTACTAATATCACTAGTGTTTTGCTACCTTTTTAATATAATATTTTTCATTGGAATTTTATTTTTTGGTAGTTCTTCACTGCTGTTCTTTTTTTCCTAGGACAACTTTACCTTCACTTTTCAGGTATGTATCATTATTAAATATATGCTGTTCTACATCTAACAAATTTTCATACATTTTAAACTTTTCTATAATGTTTGAATTTGCAGTTCAAATAGTCTAACCTATTCAGATTTATGGAAAAAGTCCATGTCTTTTAGTTGGTTTTAATTTAAATGTCTTCTCAGTTTCTTTATTTTCATACAGCAAATGTGGATGATTGTCTACATGTGCTATGGTTTCCTATGTCCTATAAAGGAAACTGTGAATATTTCAAGTCTTTTTACAGAGGAAATCTCACCTTTTTACATTTGGGTAGCATTTTACTTTTGTGTCTTATCTTTTACTATTTTTTATTTCCAGTGTCCTACAAATCACAGTTACTATAGTGAAGATGATGTCTAAATGCTTTGGATATTACAGCTCATTTTCATTTAGTACAGAAGTCAGTTTTCAATAAAAATTCAAACCTGTCTGTGTGCATTACACCAACTGCTATTACCTAAAAAATGTTCCATTCTTCTTTTCAGTGAAAGCAACAAATCCATTCTGAAGGTGTTTGTGTGTTCCCCAACTCTTTCAAAATATTTTCAGAACAGTGTTCAGAAGCAAATGGGATATAATATTGTCTTCACACAGTTTTTGGGAGAAAATTTATGTTCAGCAGCACCAAAAATGCTTTAAGACAAAATTTTTTTTTTTTTTTTTGGGAAGACTATCTCTTGAAACAGAGAGACCAATTATTTTGTGATTTTCTTACACTGATATGAATTTAAAGTAAACTAATTACATTTCCCCCCTCTTTGTATGTAAGATTTTACTTTTTTAAGAGCAATAACTCTATTTCTTTTAATCATATTGAGATGCTTAGAAAGTCCAGTGCTCTGTTTGGAGGCTTCATTATTACACTCCATTATTTGATAGCTGGAAGCATGTAGCATGTAGAACAAGCAAGAAAAATAATTTTCTAGAATTTTACAACATCCTCCTAGGAGAACACTCCTAAGAATGTTGTAAGGAAGAAGCAATATATGCATTCAATTTATGCTGAGTTTATTATTAAAGGACTGATTCAGATCCAATGGATTCTGATTGAGTACAAACACAAAGACTCTAAGTAAGCTTCCCATGCAATTCAACCATTTATAGACAGAAAGAGGGCTGCTAGACACAGTGTGACTGACTTTGATGAAGAAAGTTTATATTAGGAAGAAATTAATATTCTTAAGGCTTCTTCTACTACAAGAAGCTATTCAGATAGTTGTCTTCTTTTATCCTTGTCTTTTTGGTTACAATTCCACCATTTCAATAATTTTCACCAATGTGTTTCCTTCAATCATATAAAAGTGTCAAGGAAAATATTTACTTTTGAAAAGATCATTGGGCTCTTTTAGCTGAAAATTAAAGCTAGAAAATTTTTCTTTATTTAAAATTTACATTGAAATATATCTGTTTATTATCCTAAAGCCATAGTTCTTGCCACAGATGACAATAGTCTCTTGTACTCATATATTAGATTCCTAACTATTGTCACTTACAACTATACTACAATAATTACAAGAGAAACAAGAAAGATATTAACTCTAATATTAAATAAAAAAAACCCACAGAAATAATATATGTCCTTGAATTACTCCTTTGGACCAATGTGTATCTAGCAGTTAAAATAAGGCTAATACAAACAAATTTTAGAGACATATGATGGATGGACAAGAATGAGATGGTATATGTGGCTATTTAACTTCCTCTTTCATTTTTGTAATTCACAATTTGTATTTCAAGAATCCAAACGTCCAATAGATAGTGCATGTGATCCAAAAAAAAGCAGTGAAGAGTCAAGTCCTGTGAAGCACCAGATCATAAATGATACTTAGGAGTGTCAGATGAGAAAACATGGTTGTTTTCAGAGTTCATGAAAGTTGTTTTCCTTTTAGATAGTACCGTTAAACTGACTAAATAAGATGGATAGAAACATCTCTACACCCACAGGCCAGTAATGTCTCAATTTTTCTTTTGCCTTTAGTGTTTTTTCCTTAATAAAGTGACAGCTTACTGTTCTTTATGATGTGGATTTTATAAAGCAGTTTCATAAAGCATCAGGTTTTTTATATTTATGAAGCAGATACATTTATGGAACTTAGTGACAGCATAATATCAGTTACCACATCTTATGCAAAGTTAAGAAAGCTCTCCAGGAAGTGCTATTATTTAGTGTGTCAGGCAGAGCAAACAAGCAGTATCTACCTAGTGATCCCGGCTGCAGTGTGCTAGACTGAAGTATGGAAGGCAAAGTTTTGTGGTGATGCTATTTTTCAGTAAATATGCCATTATTATTTAGGGCCACAAGGTTTGTGTTAACCTGACAGTGTAAGGATCGGGACAGGTCTCCTTATACTGACTCGTTTCAGTTGTGAGAGCAGTTTTGTAGCAGCCTAAATATGCTTTCACTTAGTTTACAGTAAATGCAAGTAGCTATTTTGTGTGCAAACTGACCTTTCTGATTGCAGAATAAAATGCACTTTGGGAGAGTGGAGACAGGATAGTACCAGAGTTCCCAAGAAACACAAACTGCAATTAATACAACCATAAAACACAAACATAACAAATCACAGTCAATAGTGGTCACTACAGGCTTGTGGCTTTGTAATCAAGCAAAGCCAACAGTGGAGGTAACAGAGGTAACTGACTGGGAACCAAAGAAAAGAAAAGGCATGGGAGCAGACTGTGTTAAAACACATATAAAAATAAAACCAAGCATACTCAACACCAAGGAAGCAGCAGCTTCCTCCCTGAACATTGCACTTCTCCAGTTGATGCCCCAGAATGCTGATATCTCACTGTAACTCTTCCCCATGTTCTGCTTGAGGAAACAGACAGCACCAGCTTAGGACACAGGAATATTGTACAGGGAGTCCAATACCAGAAAAAAGATAGTAAGAATTTTTGTACAACAATTTTATCTGTATTACTAATGAAGTTTTTCTGCATTCATTTGGTTTGTGATTGTTGGTAGCACTGTAGCTGTACTAATGACAGATTTTTGTCTTTTGATAAACCTGTTAAAATTTCAGTTAGATTAACCCCTTAGCTTTATATATGTTTGTTCCCTTTTGCCTACAACAAGATTTTGAGAGTTAAAATAGATGTCAAAATGGGAATGGAAGATGTTTCAAAAGTTTCTCCTGGTATTATCCACCGAGTAAATTTGAGATTATTAGTTGTACTTGCAAGGGAGAGGGATGATTCTAAGTAGCTGGCTGAATGTAATGCATACTTCTGAGTCAGTCACACAGTATAATGCTGTAGAAAATGCAGATGAGAGTAGGCTCATCATTTGGATTGATGGACCTCAATTAATTTTTATTTTTTTGAAGCTATGTTTCTTTCTGAGGATGGGGCAGAATAGCTGGCAGAAATGTAACTGCTTGCTTTGTCTTAGCCATCAAAGTGGCAAGAGAGTCTCTGAAGAGAAGAAGGATCACTTATCGTCCAGCAGCATTTGAATATACACAGATATATCTTCTAAAGGTGCAACAGAAAGTGTGAAAGCTCAGACAACAGGCTGCCTGGAGCAAGATTCAAGGAATCTTGAAAAGACAAGAGCAAACACACAGTGTTGCAGTGTGGGTTGATTTAGCCAGTTGGTTTCATCAATGTTAGTTAGCCTTATGTTCCCCCCATGTGTCCCCCTACCCCAAAAGTTCCCGCCACCTGGCTTCCCAGTTATATGTCAGTCTTCTCACTTCTCCCTGTTTTCTCCTTATTTGGTTCCATCAGTCTGAGTTTGTTTATACCCATTTGGCTGTCAATCCTGTAACCACCCCCAGTTTCTTCCAGAATGTTGTGTATCAATCACTCCAGCTTAGCTTTTCTATTTGTCCCCTGACCTTGTACCTACCCCTGTTACATTATCATAGGTTGTTGTTTCCCTCTCTGGTTTATCCCCATTGGGCAAGACAGGTTTACACCCCTGTCCGCCCACCCCCTATTTAAGTTGCTGTAATCATTGATTTCTTCGGCATTTGTCACTGCAGCCACCCAGAGGGCACCTTTTTTGCCCCAGCTGGGGAAATAAAGACTCTTTGGGATGGCATACAAGTATCCTTCTCTCATCCCTTCACCTCCTCTCAGCGTGCAGAGTTGCCCAAGCTGCGCACCCATGAGCAGCACTCAGCGCCATCGGGGACAGGACCTCCCTGAGGTGCCATGTGGCCTCATGCGGGCAGTGACAGCCGGGCCCTTCCACCCGCCTGGGGCTGGGGCAGGTAAACGTCGTGACACAGACTCTGAGATGACATTTTAGAAAGAACTTTTCTAGAGACCCAGCAGGAACTACAGTTTGCTGTAATGCAGATTTTGACTTTTAAATTTTTTTTTATTTTTTATTTCTTGCATTACTTAATATCACACATGTTATTCCTCTTTTACTTTACTCCCCTTGCTGATGGGAGATATTTAAATTTATTTAAGCACAATATTCATACTTGATTCATAGTTGCATCTGCCTTTTTGAGATCCCATGTTTTCTAAGAACATAAAACAGTCCCTAAATAATAAAACGTCCCAGGCAATATCCATTCAAGGGATGCTTTCATCACTGGAAAATATACAAAATGTAGTAAGTTTGTCCTAAGTATGTTGTATAATTTTTTAGTTTTTCAGTGAACCAGCTGAACTCTGATCTGTTTTAGTCCCTGCTTGCACATTATTTGTCTTAGCTTCCTTATCTACCCTTTCCTGTGCATGCATCTCATTTAACAATATGTCTTCCAGCCTAGCTGCCCCACCTGAATTGAAGCTTGTTTTCATGCACATTTGGAGGAACTATTGTTACTGTCCCATAAAATCACAGCTATAGGTACCAATGGTAATACATAATGGAATTTTCTGAATTTACCTTCTTATTAATAAATACCAATATCTTCCAACATATCAATGCTCCAGAATCTTACCTCAAGGGGAACAGGCTTTCATATTTCTAAGATGAATAGAATTTTTCAGATTTACTTCATCTGTAATTTCTCAAGTTCCTATTAATCTTTTTTCTTTAATTATCTGCACAGTCCTTCAAATTTAATAGCATCTTCAGATTTCATTAGTGTGCTCTTTTCTTTTTCTTTCAGACTACTAGTGTAGACATTAAAGAAATATAACTCTTGCCAACTCCTGCTAACAAATGCCAACTTTTAGATTCCTTTTCCTAATATGCTGCTGTTCAGTGTTTCTTGTTTATGTACTCATTTAGGCAGTTTACAGCCCGCATGGTTATGATCTTATTGAAGGCAGTATTGAATCATATTTTAAAACTGGAAATTCTGAAGATGTCATATCAAATGCCTCACTAGAATCCAAATGTATATGATCTACTTCATTACCATTGCCCATTAATTTTGTAATTGCATCAAAATAAGCAATGATGTTTGACTGATGAATTCTAATTTCTCACTGCCTGCTGTTTATGGCTCTCTTGTCCCAGCTATTAATGATGGAATATATATTTCATTGCTTTACAAGGCACTCAGATAATATTTATGGCATCATAGTTGCCAGTATCAATCTTTTCTTTTCAGGAAATACTGAAAGTACATTTATTTTTCTCAATCTACTCCATACATTTTCCTTCATCTATAAGTTTTTAGAAATGAACATTTGTAGGCTTACTGAAGTTAGTAATTCTTTTGGTCTAAAAGAAAGCATGTCCTTGCTTGTGTTTGGAGTATATCATCAAAATCTTCATGAACAGAGCTGTTAGAGGGCCTTCTTCCACAGATATGTGGGATGCAAGGTCAGAGGTGATATACTGAACATTAATCCATGCATACTGGATCCTGTTTACAAATACATCAACACTCGATTGAGAATAAATATGCCAAATTTCACCCTTAATGCCACATAATCTCTAAAATTTGACGGCTCTTCCAGAACATGAGGGTAACCAAGCATTGGACCAGGTTGCTGAGAAAGGCTGTAAAGTTTCCAGCCTTGTGACTATTCAGAACTTGACAGGACCTGAGGAACCTGCTTTAAGTGGACCCATTAGAGCAGGGTATTGAACTAGATGACCTACTGAAGTTTCTTTCAACTAACAAGATTCTGTGCTTTTATGAATTTAATTTCGTGAAGGCTTAATTGTCAGTCTTAAATGCTAATGACCTTCCCGTAGTCATTCATTCTCATATCAGTATTACTTGTGCACACAATGCTATTCCTTTCTTGGTATTTAGTTCCCACTATAAATAAAAATATTTTATATATTTTATAAATATATATATATATATATATATATATATACACATAATATATATATATATATATATACACACATAATATATATATATATTTCAGCATTAGCATAATTATTGGCATAATAAATCACAGCATATATTTTCTGTGATAACAGTTTTTAAAAAGGTGCTTTTTGTTTTTTTAAGGTATTATTAATTTTGCCTTTTTTCTAATGCCTTTTTCCCCTCAATATTTTTCTTTTAAAAACACTCTGCTAATTATTTTCACTGATATCTGACTTACTATCTAGGCAAAAAGAATACAATATAAATGTAAGTAGACATCATCCAAATACAAATTGAAACTTGATGATATTTTATATTCCCATCTAGTTTTATGCATCATTATCCATTTAGCCATCAATTTGTGCATAAATAAGACATGAATATGCCAATTGTTTCTAAAACATATATTTAACTATATTACACATATTGGGAGCAAGACTTTGAATCAATAGCTCGCTCAAATACTTTTTTAGGGTGTGAGAACAACCAAATTTGTGGCATATTGGATTAGCTCTCAAATGAATATCTATCTAATGATTAGGTATGACTTGATCCACAAATAAAAATTATGAGCTAGAAGAAAATCCTTTTGATACTGAACTCTTCCCTACCAAAGTGAAAGGCAGCTGATCTTGTTTCCCAAGCTGACTGTAACTGTAGATGCGTAATGCAACCAAATTCTTATTCAACAGAAACAAAGTAAGACTTCTTTACAGTGCAGCTTTCGTAATTAAATTTCACAATCTTAGTAAGTTCTACTGTTTTATGCTGTTGTTCCTAGCTAGATTGTACCACCAGACAGTGCAAAATTGTTCCAAATCTTTTCACGGGAACTGACATTGAACCAGCTCTCTACTTAATATCTTGACCCCTTCCTTAATAACTATTATTTCTGCCTATTGACACATCTCAAAATCTAGATTATTTTGCAATTAGAAAACGTCTCAAATAGGAGAAATTGGTTATCTCTGCCCTTTTTAATTTGTAATCTCTGATATATGCATGCTATGCTGTCAACCCAGTCCTCTCACAGCTGATACACTATAATGAATGTCATCTCTTTACACTTCTTAACTGAAAACATATTGTGTAAATATAGGTCTCCATTCCTTTTACTTCTTTGTGGAAGAATAGTACTAAACAGTTGGAAACTGTTTGGGTTGAGATTTGTGTATTGCAAGCATGTCCAATTGATTTGAGACACTTACACAAATTTAAATCGGAGAAGACTATAGCACTGTTAGCTCCATACCACGTACTCTGAAAGAAAGTCAGGCTTGCTGAAGCATACATCAATTTATCTTTGAAGTTTGATACTCTATTACTTGTTTCAACAACAGCTACTTCCATCTTTCTATATTTACCGCACTTCCAAATATGTCTGTAGTTATTTCTTTCAATTTGTAACACATGCATGAGATGTTCAAAGTTTGAAATGAACTTTGCAATGTATATTAGAAAAATATTTATTGCTAATCCTTTACTACCAACTTCCAGTTTGTTCCTGCAGGCATCTTTGTGACAGGATTTTGTGCAACTTGTAAGCACAAACCATTGAATAAGTATACATAATTGCTATAATTAACATAAAATTGATCAAAATACTTTTCTAGCCAGCCAGGTAGTTAAATAGCTCAGGTAGAGATTTGCAGACTGTTTAAAACTCAGTCACATGGATAAAAGAATATTTTAAAACAGCCACATATGGATAAAAGAATATTTTAAAACAGCCCCAACTTTACTTATGTAGAGAATCTCTTTGTTTAACGTTCAGACATGTACTTACCATCAAACCTGTTTTGATTGGATATACAAATTAAAAGCTAGTCCTAAGAACTACCAAAAAGGTTTGCTAGAATATTTAAAGAATAAAATGTGCTTTCGTTACATACATTAGTGGCCAAATATTATTTGAAACAAAATTACAAGTCTGTTACACTTACATCAGGACTCACTTGATTCAGGGGAATATCACTGGAATTACAATTATAAAAGGAAAAAGTGTTAAAGGTATTGTAGTGACACAGAATCCCTCTAGCATGTCTTAAGGACTATGACAGCAGAACTATAGCTGAATATTTCCCCCAGTGCAATAATTTATTAACTGAATTCTACTGAGTCCTGTCTATTTTTGGAATTTTTATATGCCTTTTACTTAACAAGAACATAAACACTATGATACTATAATCTGCAGAAATTTAAAGATCATTAGAAATGTACTTTAAAATTAAAAGAAAATAACCACTTTCTCTGTAAGAATATTTATCAGACCCTCTATTAGGCACAAGAAGTCACTGAACCTGCAGACTGAGCAACGTTGACATTCTAGAAACTGACCTGAAACTCTACATTATTCTACAGATTTCTTTTACTTCTTTTTCACTGCTGTGCATTTTACTATAGATGTAACTTACAGAAGTGCTTCTCAATATATATATTTTCAATACCTGTACATGGAAAAAAACATGCTCCTTCAAAAGCATAAGGAAACTTAAAAGAATGAATCAGAATTATGCCCAAAGATGGAGCAGGGTACTTATTAGAAAAAGACAAAAACGAAATAATTTTTTTTCCAGGTATACTTTCTATTACTCAACAATTCCTCTATTTAATTTACAATTAAACCAAATTTCATTAAATCTGGGCAAAAGTACCAGTGCTAAGAGTTTTTTTGGACTTCTGTGGTGAAAATTTCGGAAAAATATATATTTTAAGGTACATTTCAAAAGCAATATTTCACACTAAAGGGTAATATTTCAAAGAAATTTATGTATGTAAGTACAAATAAATTAGGAAAGCAAATTACTAAATGAATGTGCAAGTAACAAAGTTCAGCTTAAAAGCAACTGATTATTTTTAAATAAGACAAAAACTGAGCTCAGAACTATGAAGTGACATTGTAGCATATAACAATTAAAAAAACATTCCCAACACTTCATCT
This sequence comes from Taeniopygia guttata, assembly GCF_048771995.1. Taxonomy (NCBI): domain Eukaryota; kingdom Metazoa; phylum Chordata; class Aves; order Passeriformes; family Estrildidae; genus Taeniopygia; species Taeniopygia guttata. The sequence continues at coordinate 30,047,579 of NC_133027.1, read as the reverse complement.
CTGCTCTGCAGCTTTCAAAATACCTGAACTGTCCAAGAAGTACATTCTTACAATGACTTATTATAGAGTACTATATTTAGTACTGTCTGCAAGAAAAATTAGCTACCTTAAGGCCTCAGAAGTTAAAAAAGAAGTTTTGAGACAGATTCTGGACATCCAATTTCTGAGAAAAATCCGGATTGAGTCTCAGTGGTGAAAGCTGCACACATCTCAGCTGGCTAAAGTACACAAATTCTTGAATCAGCATCTGTGCTTGGTTTTGGAGGTGTCTCTGCATAATGTGGTGCCTGAGCACTTTGATGATCCAGACTGGGAATCTACTCCTTGCTCCACAGATCATTTCTGGGATTCATGAGGTTTTCACAATGAGGAGCACAGTTAGCCAGTGAACAAATGGCGTGTGCAGGGCCATATCTGGCCTTGTGTGTGGGACACAGGTTGGAAACATGCTTGAGAAACACTCCTGAAAACAGCTGTTAACTTAGAAGGGCTACTGCCTGCTGAAACATACTGTGCCCCAAAAATGGTTTAGTAATCCTGAGCAGAAGTCTGCTTAAGTAAGCCTTATTCCTTGGCAGTCTCCTTGGTTACAGAACAAAAACTAAGCAGGGTCATACCATTGGAATAGCTTGTGATCCTCAGAACATTTTGTTTCAACAGAGGTCATGCTGTTAAAAAACCTTTTAAATAGATACCTGCTCCCTCCTCTCTCACACTAATTTCTTTCTGAGCTCTGTGAATTTGAATTTTAGCTGAAACTAACTGCAGCAATAGCGTTCCCGGTATACACCTCTATTAGGAAATTAAACTAAATTGGATGTCTTGACAACAAGGAAATAAATAGGTTATTTAAAATGTATGCATGTTGATGACTATGATTGTAATTTGTTTTGTATTCTTTATTTTTAGGTTATGTCAATTTCTCTTAAAGATGCGTACCAATGATATTAAGAAGTGATTAAGTACAGAATGAGAAGTTAAAAAAAAAATCTTCATTTGGCACATAGTTATACACAATAAAAATTTTTGTAAGCATCCAAGAGGAATTCAGAAATAAGTCCAGAAGAAGGGTGCGGAACAGGGAAGAAAGGGGATCAGGAATAGCACAGGGTACAGGCAAAAACCTCAAGCTTTGACCTGGCCAGGTAATACCATTACATTTTAAGTTTACGTGATAGGGAGCTGTGGAAAGAAAAAGAAAAGACTGACTTTACTCAGGCAAAACTCATTCAAAGTAATAAACTGGAGGTTTGAAAAAGGAGAAATGAGTTTCTTTTACCACCTTCTTCCTGCAGGTGAAGGCTCCCACTCCCCATTTCTAATTTCTGAGATAACAGTCCTTTTAGTTTTCATACGCTGTTGACTCATTTCTTCTTAAATGTTTTGGGAAGGGCTGGTAGTCCTGCTCTTTTTTTCTCCCCTTCTACTTACTCTTGTTCAACAGTCTGTCTTCTCTTATCTATTCTCAATTTCTCTTTCTTGCCTCTGTTTGGATACCTCTTTTCCTCTTTTCTCCTTTTCTGGATTGTGCTAAGCATATAATCTTTCAGTGTTTGCTAGTGTATTTAGTGATCTCATCTGTTCCTTGTTTGTTGGAATCTGCTTCACTTATGCCAGTGAACACAGCAGAAAACCACACCTCTTGGTGCGTAATGTTTACGCAAATGCTTCAGGAAGGGGGAATGCCTAAGTTCTTGCAACAAAAGATGTGTAAAAGAGAATGGGAGCGGAAAAAGAGGAAAGAAACCTGTGCAGAGCTGCAGTTACTGGAAGTCTTTCTACTGATGTTGTTTGATGAGAAATGTCTGAATCAGAGAGCCTTCACAGTAACAGGTGTGTAAAGCCACCTACGCAAAGTAACTCAGATTTTTTTATGTCCTTCACAAATGGTCTCAGGCTGCACTGTGGTTTGAAAAACACTTACATTTACCTTTTGAAAAATGGTGTGAAGAAGAAGTATTGCCACCACATTTACATTTTTATAGTATGGCTTGCTCTGAAACTGTTATAGGAGATTGCCTGGCTTAAAGCCTGGCTCAATGATTCCTGGAGGATATTTTTTTCTGCAGTATCCAACTACCATATGGAGTGCCAAGAAGCATAAAAGAGATTTCAGAAACAATTCCATGATTACAGTTACTATACATTAACGGCACAGAAGAACTGTTGTAAATTATCTACGTGGTTCTTGCATAATAAATTACTTTACTCACATCACAGGTGACAGGCTTCCATTACAGATAATTTTGCTTAAATGCATGGCAATCTTTTTAAAAAAATGACTTCTAGCTTCAGAACTCCTGTGATTCTGACAGTATCTCATTCCAGACCTGCCATTAAATGACCTTGAGCAAATTCTTCACCACTCTGTCCTGGTTGTCTCACCTCCTGTGGTCTGCCTGTCTTAGGTATTCAGATAGTGACAATCTCTAGAGAGATAATTTTATCACTTTTTGTATTAATGCAATAGAGCCTCTACTAGTCTGTAGGAAATTCTGCAATAAATACTTAATAATGATAATTAATCATACTAAGCATGACTTTTGGAATACAAGTGGCAAGAAAGAGTAAGAGTCAATTATTTCAAAGATTTGGACCAGAGGATGAGTTGCAATGAGCAATGGTGGAGGACCATACAAGCAGCACCACCTGTGAAGGCTTTGATTGAAATGACTCAGCACAGGGAGGACAGAGGGAGGATAAGAATCCTGTTTTCCATAGCAACCTTCAACTCTCTTAGATATGAAGCCATGCTTTTCTCTGCTGAAATTGTGTGATATTTTCTATAATCACTTTTGTGTCCATTGAAAATACTTTTGGTCACAACCCTTACCCAGCTCCTGGGTAGCACTTACTGCTCCCCTTGGCAATCAGCAGACTATGTTCTATATTTTCCTCAGAGACTCTTGAGTTTCTTTGTTTTCTATTTATAGTCTTTTGAACCCTTTCATTAACTGGACTTCTAGCTCTGTAAGTTCATGAAGCCTATAAGGATTTCAGACTTTTTTTCTAGGATAGTCCAAGTAAAAATGGACTCTCCAATTCCTGGAAGAAGTGATGTTCTAAACTTCTTGATTAATTTTCAGAGGATGTGTACATATTGAGAGAAACAGGTGTCTTACAGTTCAATATTTTCATTTTCCAACTGTCTAGAACTTAAGTGGTCACATGAATACTAGTTCTTTTACCCTAGGATTTTTTGGTTTTATGGAGGTTTGTAGCTTTAAAAGAGAAACAAGCAAGACTTCTCAACCTCTCTGTTTAAAATCCCCTTATATTTTACTGAAAATTCTCTGAAGCTTAGGAATCTTGGGGGTTTTTTCTCCCCAAGTTCTGAGTGGACTCAATACCAGTAGTCAGAGCCTTTTCACAGTGTATTTTCAGTGCACTTGTTTTTAATTTCTTCTTGTCCCCACTTCTGTTGCAGTCTCCCTTCCTTAAACACCTTTTACTCCTTCCCCCTCTACTGTTTCAAATCTGCCCACTTTGTTTCTGTCACCAGTATCTCTCTCTCTCCTACTCATCATGCCAATATTCCTTCTTTACACACCCCCAAGTCTTCCTCTTCACTCTCAGGCTTTCAAACTAGACTGTCTTCCCCCTGTGCATCAAGACACAGGAGTTTTCCTCTGTTGATTTTCTACAGCCAAGTTCCACACCAATATTTTGACGCTTTCAGAAATAATTTTAAGAACACCAGTAATGCTTAGGACAGAACTGATCTTCAATAAGTTTAGCAATCAAACACTGATAAAACTCAACATAATGTGTTCTGTTATTTTTCCCAAATTCTTATCTTGTCTTCATACAGTATGTTTTCACTGAGCTGCCTACATGCATGTGTTTGACACTACATATCCTATGCCATTGCGTGTAAGACCTGAATCTTTTCAATAAGCTAAATTTAGATACAATGGAAAACAAACAAACAAACAAACAAAAAACCCTCCTGTTAATTCTACACAAAAAAAAAAGAATAATAATTTAGCTTAAATTTTACCTCCTTTACATTTTAGGCAGAGAACAATAACTGACATACATGTAATAACCAGTCCAGTCAGACAAAGCTGTAAACAAATGAAAACTTGGTATTACATCAGAAAGTAGAAGATAATTTTAAAATCAATCAATTTTAAAATTATGGGACTACCTGTGCCCCATAATGCTTAGATATGCTCTAAGTGCTAATTCCTTCCCACATTGTGTTAATTTTTGTACTTATCTGTGCAATTTTTCCCTCTTACCCCTGTACAAGCACCTGAGAACTTCTAGAGAGTTGGAGGCTGAATTGGAGGTCAGCAGACTTTTCTCCTGAGTCCTTGCCAGCTATTGCAGTTTGTGGAGATATTAATTCCCATTTCTGCAGGACTGACTTCTCTCCTTGCTGGAAAGAAACCATATCTGAGGAAAAGATGTGGTAAGAACCAGGGCCCCAAGGGCATTGCCAGGACATCATGTCCCTGCCCTGCTACAGTCCTGGGGTTCCCCCCACCTGCCCCCATCATCTCCCCATGGCCATCAGCCCCTGCTTCAGTGACACCACTGCAGGGCTGGTGACCAGCCCCTCCGAGCCCTGCCCTGCCTGGCCATGATGACCTGGGCTCTCCTCTGGGCTCACATCCTTGTCCCCATGGAGGTGCTGATGCCCACAGCTGGGGCTGCCTGCTCCTGCCTTGGGCAGTGGGATGGGCCCTGGCTGCCAGACCCTACCCTTGGGGACACTTTGCTGCTCCTGGACCACAGCCCCAGGAGATGCTGGCTTCTGCTGCACCCTGACACCATGAGCAGAACCATGCCTGTGCTTTCACCTTGCTGATGAAAGTCTCAAACATGAGGCAGCGGTGAGGGCAAACTTTGCAAACATTAATGCTGTTGGAAACAAATCAGACTCTCAGAAAGGTAAGCAAAACAATAGAAAAAGACAAAATCTCCCTCATGCATTTCATATGCTGAAGAATGGTTTAGGTGATACAGAAATAATGAGTTTACTAGGCTTCAGTGATGAAAGGGAAATATTAGAAACTCATAAGTGCAAGAAGTCATTGGAAAATTTCTTACAGATAATTATTATTATGTCCTTGGACATGATGCTTATTTTTCTGTTCCTGACATAAATAGAACATAATAAATAATAAGGAGAAGGTCAATGCAATGCATCATTTATGTTGGTTTTAATATCTGGATTCAAGAAAAAAAATAAAGTAGTTTTAAAGCAGCCTGAATATATGTGCATTTTATGGATCTTAGTCAAAAGGGTGAAATACACCCACATATTCACACATAACACAAACACACTTTTTCTAATTCCAGACTGACTTTTAAAGTACTTTCATTTTATTGGATATAAAAGGTTTGGGTTTTTTTTGTGATTTCTCTGGTATTCTTAAATTAATTAACCTGGTTTTCTTTCTAGATACACAACAGTATCTTCTAAATGATAACACAGAGCATTTATTGTTTTCTGGACAGGGAGGGTAGTCATGATCCTAGGGATCCTCAGGAGGGAAGCTGGCAGTCACCTGATGAATACACAATGAATTATTTCCTGAAAAGTCATGGAACCTTAAAAAAATGTCAGTTTTCAAGACTTCAGGCTTAATATAAGAAACCCAAATAATCTAAGATGACTCTTGTCTGAATCACTGCAAAGAGTATGTATCTACTTTTTGTGGCAAGGACGATATATTTTGTATTTTTCTGTCTATAGAATCTCACACAGTTATTGTGGCAGAGAGAGAGAAATAGAAACTGAGAGAAAAGAATAGCTATTTTTTCAGCATTCTGCTTCTGTTGTCTTAGTGCTGAGTGGTGTAAGTAACTGGGATGAAGCTGTGAATTGCATTTTTAGACACAGGATCTGGAACATCAGAACAGTGAGCATTTATCAGAGAAGAAGGACTAAATTAGAATTGCAGCTTGAAATATAATTTTCAAAGAAGATTACAATTGCAGTCTTCAACATCCCCATGAGAGGAAACAAAGAGGCAGGTACTGATCTTCTTCTTCTTGATATCAGTGACAGGACTCGAGGACATGGCATGAAGCTGAGTCAGGGGAAATTTAGGTTGGATATCAGGGAAAGGTTCTTCACCCAAAGTGTGGTTGGGCACTGGAAGAGGCTCCCCAGGAAGCTGGTCACAGCACCAAGCCTGGCAGAGTTCATGAAGTATTTGGACAATGTTGTCATGCACATGGTGTTGTAATTCTTCAGGTGTCCTGTGCAGGGCCAGGAGTTGGACTCGGTGATCCTGGTGGGTCCTTCCCAACTCAGCATGTGATATGGCTCCATTCTATGATTCAGTGAGAATTATCAGAATATATCTGCCTTGCACCTATGAAATAGAAGCTTATTCCAGCCATTATCTTACCCTAGCTTATGAATCTAACACAACTGCCAGTATGGTTCAACTGCTTAAGAAAAACCCCAGGCAGTTAAAGAGTCTCAAACTGCTACCTGCCATCACAGGCAGGTTATTGCTCATTCATCCAGGGCCACAGGCAAGTGAGGTATTTGCTCCTGTCTCTCAGTGCAGGCTGTTTTTGATTTGAGTGGCCAATGTCACACTTTCAAGCTCCTGATTGCAGTGAAAAGATGCCCATAATAAAGTAACAGTGACAATAGAAATGCCACTTCGCCTTTGGAGAAATTAGGAGTGGAGAAGAGAGTTTTAAACATCACCAAGACTGAGCATTACTGACTTTTCTGAGCTAATGAATAAGGAGGAAGAATTAAATCTATTGTAACTCAGATAGGTTTCACCTGACAACTGAGAACCTCAAGGACATGCAGACAAGCAGGCCACATATCTGTGAACTGAAGGAGTAAGGGACTCATCTCAGCACACTGTAGTTAATAACGCTCCTTCTGGTTTCAGGAAAAAAAACCCAAAACACCAAAAAAACGTAGGGACTTTTTCCTTCTACTCCCACACCTATTCTCCACCTCCCACTCATGACATATTATTAGAAAAATCTCAGACACATGATAGAACAGTTGATTTATGACCCACTCAATCAGAAATAAAAGAAGTGCCACTGGTAAAGCACCACAGAGTATAAGCAGCAGAATAACCCTGAATGTCTTTACTGCAGTTGAGGGAGACTATAAATGAGACTGTATAATCCTTCTTGTCATGTTGTAGATGCTACACAAAATTCTGCACGAAGAATTTGTTATCTTAGATTTTGTGGGAAGTGGATAATAAAAAAGGATAGAAAAAATGTCCAGGAAGTAAATTTCACTTCCATGAACAATGTAGAATATAAATGTATCCTATCAAGTTGACAAAGTTAAGCCATCTTTCTTTCTGTCACTTTTTCACAACAAATTATGCAATAGAAAAAAAACCATAAAAATCTCTCCTGTAGACAACTATGCAGAATTTTAAATAATTCACTTGGTTGCTCCAGAAGACCAGCAGATGATGGCAAAAGAGAAATACCTTTTCCCATTGTTACTGGAATTTTCTCAATGTTACTGGAAATAAAAATATAATGCTCTAAATCTGGATATAGCTCTGCTTATTTTTAAATAGGAAATGAGTAACAATAATAAGAATTACTTTAGTTGCTTTCAAATATTTTGAGAATAGTAACATAAGCATTACTTTGCTTATGTTAATAGGTATCTATACCACTAGTGTTTCTCTAAATGGAATCCTCATTGAAGGTGAAAAAAGCTGAGAGAGATAAAATACTCAGTCCACATACTTTAGAATTAACTGCCATTCTCCTGCAGTTTATTTAAGAGTGTAGCTCTAAATCATGGAAAATTATGTAGGAAAAACCCCATCTATTTAATTTAAATAAAAAAAAAAATTGCATACATGCCGAGGATTTAATAGGACTTCAAGAGAAATAAGCTCTAGGAAGTGATACAAAACTGCCATAATTTTCAGGAGGAGTTGCCACTGATGACTATTGAAGAAATGAGTCAATGATTGCTTAATGAATTCCTGCTTTTATACTCAGGCCAAGCTGTTTGATTTACTTGTTTATTTCTCTTCCAACAATATAACTTTGCTGTATAGTCAGAAACTCTTCAAGGGAGAGATCATCATACTTGTGAAACATTGGATGTGTGATTGTACAGGTCCCACAACAATTCTCAATCCCTTCAGTTCCACCTAGAGGCATGAGTGCACAACAGCAGTAGGAGTCACCCAGCAGGATTTGTGCAGGGGCGGGGGAATAATGAAACGACTAAACCACAAAAATATTATTTTTATGGCTATGTGTCTGTTTGTCTCATTCTCAGACCCTGCTGAAATTTTCCCTGTGTTAAAAACATTTATAAATCTTTTTCTGGGTAGATCCTCTTGTGGTGGAAGCATCAGAGCTGACCTGCAGGTGCTTCACTCTCATACCTGGTCACTCACATATGTGAAGTCTGCAGGAAGTGACCCAACTAGCTGGAGATGGGACACATCCAAGTACATCCAGGTACATACTCGAGCAGAGAAGAAATCAATATAACCACCATTTCCTCCAAACTGAGGTCAGTTTGGTCAATCTGAAAGGTCCATTTGTCACAGGAAGGAAAGATGAGTATGTTAAAAGGTCTGCTAAAATACACCTTTGGATTGATTTGGTTGAGGGTGTCTTTTCTTCTATATCTACAGAGAACTCTGGAGTCCCTGATTAAGCTACTGGAAAGGAAAGTGTTAAAATGATAAAGCATTTCTGTGATTTTTATGCCTGTGGAAAACATTAATTTTATGACTCCTGGTTTTCCTCTATTAATATCCAGACATATCATGACCACTGTAATACTCTTTTGAATGTTGTCTTAATGATACACAATTAATGAGCTGCCAAATGTACTCGGAAATGAATACCGAAACCACACAGTGCTGAAGTTCACACATATTTGATTACACTTCAGACATACTCAGCACAGAGTTTACAGGTCACACTCCCATCTGATTTGATCTGGTGTTACTTGGGAGATTTCAAGTTAGACTTTATTATAGCAGATGAGAATGCTGCTCCATATCTATTAAAACTCATTAAGGCAAGCATTATTATTGAAGACTAGTCAACAAATAAAAAAAAAGAGCAATTTCTGCATAAACCCATGTCACTTATATTTGTAGTATTTCCTATCTCTTTTATATAGATATTAGTCTTCTGTAGAGATGCTTCCTGTGGAAAATGGAAGGACAAGAGGTATTTCAATACTTTTAATACTCAACTCTTTGCATTTCAGTGTTTGTACCCTCAGCAGAAATAAAACAGCTGTTCCAGAAGCCTCTCACGCAAGGTTTCTCCCAGAGAAAATTTTCCACTTAAATCTGCACACGTGAATCATCTTTTGGATCAAGTAAAAATTTTCCGTATCTTCAGTCTCAACGGGAGAAACTTTAAGAATTAAACAGTGTCTCTATTTACTTTTTTTAAGTCAATTTATGATCACTAAATCTAAGGTTATTTCATGTAGGTAGCTGTTTTGCAATCAGTGTGTTTATTGCTTGCCAAAATCAACTTTTGAAATGGCAACATACAGCATTTAGTTCATGAAGATAAAAATTTCTATAAACTCTGAAGTGTTGAAATAATGAGGTTCCACCATTTGTGCAGTACAGTTCTAAGTCATATTTATCTCCCTGCTAACTTTAAAATAGCCTCATCGAAGGTCAAATCTGACATATCTAATTCTATTTTATTAGGAGATCCTTTACCAGCTTTTTCAAATCAATTTTGACTCAGATGGATTACCACTTAATTCTTTGTCCTCCTCTGCATCATTAAAGTGCAATATTGAATCCATGTGCCCTACTTTTGTCACTCATGCTCATGAACCTGAATTCAGATTGAAAGTGTGTGAAGAAAGGGTTACTCAATTTTCTCGGCCCTGAATATCTATTCTGAAAGAATTTGCTAAATCTTGCAAAAGAAAGACTGAGAGATATTTGAGAACAGCAGGTGCATTCACCAGAAGACTAAAGACAGAAAAGAGTGGACAAGTCACAGTCTAACAGGTTTTGTGATGGATCTTTTATAACCAAATCTTACGATGTGATTGCTTGCCAAAGCTGCTTGCAGTGATCCAGGAAGGCCTGTCCAATCCTGCTAGACACACAGTGAGAAAACACCATTACAGTGTTGCCATTAGACTCTCAGTGGTACGTTGAATTTCCACTCTCTCTTGCATTATTTTGTAAAGACAACTGTAGTACATTTAATTTTTTTCTGGGTTTAATTACTTAAAATATGAAAAAATATTAATTAATGAACCATGTAAAAAGGAAAGTTGTTAGCAACTTACTGCAGTAAAACAAATGTTAGGTGGGTCAAAGATGTATCTGTATTTCTGAAGAACAGTTAACTGAAAGTAAACTGGATTATGCTATTGCATATGACCTTAAAATCCAAATCAGTCCATCTTGAAGTTTCACCTCAACATGGGTAATGTGAAAAGTTGTTATATCCCCTGCAAACATTTAATGTAATAAATAAATTAAGTTTTAAGTGTGGTGAAATTTCTTACATTTGAAATTAAGTTTAGGAAGAAATATTGTAAAGTTTAAAAATAATTTATCATAGGGGAAAGTTCACTATTAAAGAGACTCAGAACATCTAGATTCAAAATGATTCAAAACTCATTTCACTTGCAACAGAAATATATATGTTATAATTTAATATTAGGACTGTTGTAACACTTGAAGGTTTGTGGCATGCATATTTGCATAAAGGTGTATGAAGAAATTAAAAAGTGAGAGCTGAATATTTGTCCCAGTGAAAAAATTTCTTTGGTTTCACTTTGGAATACGTGTATATTTAAGTACAAGCTATTGTATGTACTTGTAAAATTCAAAGGGTAAGTGAAAAGAAAGTGGTACATGGAAGCATAATACTGGCTGACTAATTCTGTAACAGACAGTGCCAGAGGCAGTATTGTAAGTACCAGAACATCCACCAGAGGAGATAGCCACAGTACTGGAAGTTTTCACAAGAGCTAGAAAAGACAAATTTTTGAATTATTGCCTTTAGGTAATGAATTTTCAGTCATGTACTGCTTGTGGATTTGTACACATGGAGAGGTTTTGGGGGAAGGAGGCCGTATAAAGGTCTGCTGTTCAATTCAAAGTGTTACAGCATAGGATACAACCAGACAAATCTGGATTCTGCCTTTACTTGCCTGCTAGGTGTGTGTTTGGAAATTGGTTTAAATGCACTTAGGTAGTAATGGAGAAGGGATGGTCTACATAGAGATTATTTGACCTTCCCAGCATGCACATGTAATGCACAGGTTTTCTACGATGTAGATGGAAGTCACCCAAGTCACAATTTACTGATGTTCAAATGAATATTTCCTAAGTCGAGTGCTTTTAGTACTCTTGTAAACAGACTTAGAACTAAAATAATTAAGAAAAAAAAAATAAAAGAGGAGAAGAAAACTGCATAATAATCCAACTTCTTTGCATTTTTCTGCTAACAATTTTCACTTTGGTTGTAACAGTCCAGATACTGGTCTATGAAGCATGGAGAGCCGACAGTTTTTCAGAGTACATCACATTAAAGGCTTCCATCCATTTCTTTCACCCTCCTGTTATGTAATAGATTTACATCTCATCTCTGTATCTGAGGGTTTGGCATTTGGGGAGTGTGGTTGAGTGGGAATAGAATAAAATATTAGGAGAGAAATGATGCTATGGCTACATAGATAGCTGATTTAATAATTTCTCCATTTATAAATGGCGAATATTCCTTGACTCAAAAATTCGTACTGGGTACCTTAGACATTCCATCATTTATAGAAATAGTTATATTTATTTAACTCTACCCTTCTGAGTTGGGAATTATGCACATTTTGCCTTTATGTTATAGGTCTACTCAAGATCTTTTAAGTTACAGTGACATTTCTGCAGTTAGTTCTCTTCCTGCAATGCTCTCTCTCAATAACAAACTCCAAGCCCACCAGCATGATGAAGTATTTTGTCCAGTCATTTTCAATTTCTATACTAAGTTTACAAATAGCATAATAATAGGAAAAGACAAGATATTCCAGTATGATTGACAACCCCAAAAAGTCCTAGTTGGGAGAATAAATTCAGCTATTGGAATCACTCAAAACTATATGAAACTTTTAGCCAAATGTTTTCATGGTGGTGTCTTTTACCCACCATAACAAAAAAACATAATGTAGCCTTGCAAAAAGGAACAGTGTATTTCTTCAGGTATTTATATATTTCAGAGGAAGTGACATTCAGATTAATATATTGTTTATCAACAAGCAAACCTGATAGATTAATAATATACTTTTCTCAGATAATAAATGGACAGAGTTTACTATAGCTTCTGGAGCATTTCAGAATTCAAATTTAATAATAGGAACCAGAGAATATTTGTTCTCAGCATCAGGGCACTGATGTTTAGCACTGTCTGGTTTACATTAACACATGCTTAAACAAGATCAGAAACATAGTTCAATGACTTGAATTCTCACAGCATTACAAAAACAAAAAAAAAAGACAAAGAATAAAAATAAACATCCATAGTCTGTGAGTAAATATAAGGAAGATGTAAGCTAAAAAATTACTACAGAAAAGTGAAGAAAGTGAGAAATACAAACTTTCCACAGAAAAAGAAAATTACATGTAGCTATTTGAATTACAGTCTTTGCTTGGATTTTTCTGATCCTTCCTTGAATGTACGAGTAGAGAGAAAAATATTATTTTCATAACCTATTAGATTATATGGTGGCACAACCATTGTATATTTCTAATGAATTAATCAGATTTAGTCCATATACAATACAGGGGAAAGAAGTGGCCTATGAAAATGCTCATTTTATATATGTCTAGCTGTATTTTTTATAGGTTATGAATTTCAGTCAAACTGCAAAATTAAATTATAAAAATTGCTGGAGTATTGCAGGCTAAAATATACATCAACTAAAATGAGCAGATCTGAGTGTGTTTTATGGCAGACATAACATAATTTTCTTGTAATTATATGGGAAGATTTAAGAAATGCAACATGAGTTGAAATATCAGGAAAAAAATTGCTTACAGGAACTTGTGCTGATCAGAAAATGTGAAAGTATATTTAGTACTAACAATGAACTTTAACACATTACTCCTTACAGAACCGCTGACTCAAGAAGTTTTCTATATTTTCCTGCCTGAAAGTCCCTCTCTATAAAACCTCATCTGTCCAATTCCACTTAAGGGTTATTTCAGAGGTTTTTTTGTGTGTCCACAGTGTGAACATAGAAATGAACTCCAATATTAAAGTAACTTTTTTTTTAACTTCCAAATTTCCCTTTGAAGTCACTGTTGATACTCTGGAAAATATTTGCTCAACATTTCCACTGATTTTATGTTGAAGACAGAGAAAAATATTGCAGTATAATAAATTTCTAACTTTTGGCTCCTAATTCACATCAGTTTCCTATAAAACTGCTTCCATTTCTTCTGCTTTGGATCAAAGACTAAAGGAAGGAAGGCAGTTTCATTGTCCACATGCAGCATCTACAGATTGCTCCCTTGGCAAGTCTCACTCCTGCATTTAAACACTGACAAGGACCACTGACTTTCTGACTGGGAGACCAACAAAAGAAAGAGCCCAACCAGACAGATACCAAACATCCGACACAAGTGCATGTTTGCACACATAAGCACACAGAAGCAGTCAGTAAGTTATTTGACCAGTACTTAGCAAGCTAAAAGTTGCTATTCTTTCAGTGTTAAATACTGTGTTAAATACTGAAATTATTTTCTTGGAATGTGTATTAATATTAATCACATATCATGGTCTTAAACTTATATCATAAGCATTTATAGTTAAAAAATTAATTTGGCCCCAAAAAGTATATTTATTTTTATTTTAGTCTAAGAAAGTGTTCCTTTGCCATACTATAGCAGTGTTTTTTCTCAGAAAATAATGGCTCCTGAAATAACTTTACAGAATCAGAGAAGTCTATCCTGCCTGTGCTGAGCTGGTTCTATCACAACTAGGCAGCTACCAGTATCCAAGCCAGCAGCTGAAGGTTGTGTAGAATATATCCACTCCACACTGCAGTACACTGCAGTGACAAGGTGTAGAAAAAGTTTATAATTATTATTTCTCCCTTGCATCTAGATGTCTTTGGAGATAGCTGGCATCTGTAGTGATACGTGAAATATTGTGATCCATGTTACAGATCACTGGATGGGAAAATCAAGGAAACTAGAAATAGCAAAATGTAGGATGCTTCTTGGTAAGTGTTATTTTGCAGTTCATCACAAGTCCAACACTGAAATGTTGCCATTAGTCACATATACTTGTTGCTAGTTTTATGCACACAAGTAAGGCTAAAAATTGAAAAAAACCCATCTTCCAAACTAAACAACACCACTAGAATCATCTTGGTTTTAGTATTTTCCCTTCTCAAAGGGAGGGTTTTCCTCTTTACTTTCAAAAGCACACAGAATAGGAAAACAACAGAATATATAAACCAAAAAATTTCCTCTGGAAGTTTGCATCTCTCTGTACACATATGGGAGAATCTAGAAGGTTTGAGGATATATGACAGAAGAATTAAATACTTCTAGATTAATTTGTAACAAATCATATCAAAATTTCTAATCCCATGTTGAAGACAACTTCAATTGTACAAGCTTAGAGATGATCTTGAACATTCTCCCCCTGTAGATTTCAGATAAGGATATGTGCTTAATCAGTCTTAATCGAATATTTTGGTGAGATGTGGGTTGTAAGAGAAACTGTGAAATGGGAAAGTCACATGAGAGAATTATTTCTTACTGAACTAAAACATCAGAATCTCTTCGAGTTTCATCTGATTTTTAGAAGGTAACAAACGCCTAGCAGGAAATGCTTGATTAGCATCAGATTTGGACTGATTCTAGCCAGGAAACTGTTGCTGTGGGGTAGATGTTAAAGACCCATTTGTTTAAATAACATGGTAACCATGGCACTGAAAATATAATTTACAAACCTGAGAGTTAGGTGTTTAAGTTTCTTTTAATATTGAATAGGGAGAGTTAGGTGCTGGAGGACAGCATTTGCTGCAGCTTTGAATAAAACACAGATAAGTAAATCAATTGAAAAACTGCAAAGTGAAATGTTAAGAATTCTACTTAGTTAATGTCTACAGGGATTGTCACCTGAAACCACTTTCCATTCACAGATAACCGCATCATACAGATAACTGGCTCATTCCCTTTTAAATAAAGCTGCCAGAAAGATACAAGCAGTGTTGTCTCAAACACCCGTTACTTCAAATAGGGGAGACCTGGATATTAGGTCCTCATCAGACAGAAGGAGTTCACAAGCTCACTTGTTCACAAGTTCACTTTTTAAAACCTGTTGCACTTTGCTTCAGTCTGCATATATATAATATACAAACATATTATTCATAGGGCCATAAAATGACAAATAGGCTGACTATACTAAACTAATGATGATGTCTCTTCTCTGGAAAGTTTGGGAATCCTGCTTCAGGGATTTCTTATGTATATTTGACACTACAGAACCCCTGAGAGTTCACATGGACTCAGAAGCCGTAGGTTTAAGGTATCCCTCTGAATTCTTACTGTTTCACCACTGTTGAAGTTAAACAAGCGCATCTGGGCTTCAGAGTTCTCATTTGTAAAGTGGCAATTATTTTGCTTTTTAAAATGGCACTGACATGGGCTTCATTTTAGCAGCAGCAGTACCTCTTTTACCAACAGGGACCTCTTACAGCTGGGGAGAGTGAACTAAAGAAAGTGTTCAGCTTCAGTACATGAGGAATCATCTTATGGTGTGCAGCTCTGGTGCATCTTTACCAGTTCTGTGACTTCACTCCAATGGGAAGAATTATTGATTGGCAGAAAGGACACCACTGGACTTTCAGCTCTCTGACTGAGGTCTTACAGTGAGAACTGGCTGTTTGTTGTTTGTTTTTAGTCATAAACTCACCCAAAGTTAAATGAAAGTCACTGAGAGAAACTATGACACTTCATAGTGCCATTCTTATGCAGACTCTTTTGAGAAAAGTGCTGTATTTCTTTTGCCCTTATTTGGACAAAGGGCTTCAGTGTATTAAATTCTCTCCTGTATGAATTGATTAATTTAAATTTTGTTCAAGAGCTTCTAGATGTCTTGCCTGGAGTTTTATTGAGGAAGGAAGTGTACAATTAAAACGGAAGATGAAGACTTCAATGGTAAGATAGTCAGTAATACAAATATTTTTTTCCTGTGTAAGCATATCTCAGTTATAATAAAATCAAAAATTAACCTATCTCTATATAACCTGGGTCTACTCATGTCTACTTAAACTACCAAACTTTTGGATGGCATCACTGTTCTCTGTTCTTACCAGAGAAATGTTTTTTAAGATAGGAGTACACTTGGTATTAAATTTATCTATTTTATTTCTTTTAAAATTTAGCGATGGTGGTACTGTGGCCTTGAACAACCTACTGAAGTTTTCTTTCCACAGATAAAGGAACTTTCATTTTAACAAAGCAGGAGCTTAAACTTAGGTAGACAATCAGTGCCAATAATTTGATAGACAAGCTCATTTACTGTGCAGATATCAAATTAAACTCATATAGATTGAAGATAATGAACCTACTTATATAATTGGAATGTCTGCTATATAGCATTCTCCTATATTATGGTTTTGGTTTACATTTTTTCACTAAAAATGAACAGTAGAGGCTAATCTGCTCTTCTCATAGTCGATGGAAAAAAGTTGCAAGTGTCATTTACGTATTACTTGTAAAAAATTCTGACATTTTCACCCAGATGAGGAGCAAGTTGAAAACACAAGGAACATTATCTGCAGAACTAAAAAATTACTTTATATGTCACTATCCCAGAAGATTGAGGAAAAAAGCACACAGGCTTAAATAAAAATAACTTTAGATAGATATTTCTAAGTTACCTGATCACATGTACAAGAGCATAATAAGTAAATATTTAATTATTTGTTAAGCAGAACTTTTTTCTCTCTGGAAAGAAATATGATCCTTATGTTATTCATTGCCTTTTACCATTCAAGTAACTGCCTGGGAGTTTCCACACGTTTCACTGATTACATTATTGTAAAGGGCAAAATATCTCTCAGACTAAAATTTCATTATTTTTACACATCCTTCTGGAAAGAATGCATAAAATGTAATAAAAATGTGATTTAATGATGATCAGAATTTATGTCCTGTATAGTATACTGAAGAAGAGACTAAAATAGGAGGTTTAAGTGAGAACTGAGAGCAAGCAAAACACAAACATGATAGCAATTACTCAGTGCATGGTAGAGAAAATCAGGTTTGGAATATTTATAAGACACAATTCATTAAAAGATTTTTATAGTGCATCTGCTAATGTTTCATTGTTAATTAGTTTTCTTGCTATGTAGTCCTTGTCAGGGATTACCTGTGTCAGTGTTTGCTGACATAGGTAATCCCTGTAACCAGGATGTTTGCACCAAACAGGGTTCTGCTTGTAGATGTGAGTGCTGTCTTATAAAATTAATTTCAATTCACATGATAAAACAACAGTGCCATAGAAGTGTGTAGGGGAAAGGGGAGTGTGATGTCAGCCATTTAGCTACAGCTTTTATCTTTTAGAGTACACTTCAATTAAGAAAGGTTAACAAGGTTATTTCTCAGGTTTTGGCCTCTAGGAACTGATTTGAGAGGCAATCAAAACCATTGAGATATAACTGGTATTAAAAAATCATGGGAAGCTTGTATTCTTTATTTGTGTCACTATGCAGAATCAGACTTGATTTTTTGCTTCACAAAAGTCAGACCATCTCATTATTTAAAAAATATAGCAGAGGAACCATATAGCCAGAAGATTTAGCCTGGGTAAATCTTTGCCTGTGTAAAGTCATAAATGGTACATTATGACATAAATTAAAACCTGAAAAAAAAATCTGGAAAACTACCTAAAACCACACAAAATAATGTGTTGCAGTTAAAAAAAACATCCAACAGGACAACCCCCCCCGCCCAAAGTGTCATGTATATGAAATCCTAGGCTTGTTCTCACTTCAGAAATACAGAATATAGGAGCTACACTGCTTAAACACATACCAGACAATTTGTTCAATATCAATTGTGGCATTCAAAATGGTACATTTTGAATGTGTCATGCAAGATTATGGTGAATATCAGACCATTTCAGTTAACAGCTGTTATAATGATAATGGATTGATTGTGTACCACTTATCCAACTTCATTGCAATCTCTGCTGATGGAAGGCTGATAATACATTAAAGTTCTTTCACTTCATAAATAGGTTTGTAAACAGGGGAGAAAATGCTACTATACAAAAATGCTATAATCAGCCTTGAAGGGTCACAAATATACATTTTTAGTATTTTACCCAAGTGTGGAGAGAAGGCAAAGCATTATTTTATTACATTCTGATTCTCACTACAAACTATGTTTTAGAAATTAGACATTATGTTTCAGAGCATGTCTTATTCCTTATGAGGGCTCATTTCTGCTTTTGTTTTATTAAAAAATGCCTATCAAATTGATTTCATATTTCCAATATTAACTTTACTGAATGCATTGCCTGTCCTCTGACAAGCTACAGTTATTTTGTGTGTTGCCTTTGGAGGATGTTTCCTTCATAAACTTACTGGTTACATAAAATTACTATGTCCTTAACAATAAATTCACAAAGTTGGAAAATGTCAATCTCTAAAAACTAATGACATAACAGGTTAATTTTTTTCTGAACCTCTTTCTTCTATATCTAGTTTTGTTAGTTCAGTGTCAATAGACTATATTCCATATTTTAAATTATGCTTATTATTTTTACACAGCTTTATGTGATCATTATTTGTAGTCTGATGGTCAGGGCTATCTTCTGGAAAGAAAAAGCTGGGAGAATCCCTAGTACTCCACAAAGACTTTGACCATGGGTTATTTTACAAATGGTCATCCTTATCTCTTTATTAAGTATGTCTTTACCCCAATGACATAATTTGAAAATCCACATGCTGAGGTAGAAATTGATATATAGTGCAAAATTCAGTCTGGTATTAAAGTTTATAAACATAAGTACCCATAAGTATGTAAAATTTTTAAGTTTCCAGTAGTCAAAGAATATCTTGCCAGTACAGTCTATAGGGCCTAGAGGACACTTTACCTGTATATAGTACCCCATGACAGTGGCATTTGCAGCTATAAACATCTGAGTGATTTCACTTTCTCAATTATGTTAATTCTGCTGTTAGCAATTGATTAAATTTCCTATATACAGTACTACTAGAGAAGTCTTCCTGTGCCTTCCCCTGCTTTGAAAGCTTTGAAGTACTGGTGCCTTCCCGTGCTTTCTTTTATCTTCTCCTTTTATCTTCTTCTATACATATATCCTGATATTGTTCTACGTGACTGTATTAAGGTATCTAAATCGAGCCTTTAATATTAACCCTTAGATCTAAGTCTCATTCAAAGACATCAACATATCCAGAAAATACCTTCTCTTACACAAAACTAAACAGAAAAGAAATTCAGAAGAGAAATTATTTAAAAACATCAGCTTTAAAGTTGACCACTATATACTTCAAATCTAATACAAATAATATAAAAAAAAATTATTCACTTCCCTAGAACATTGACCTGGTTCTTCCTTGGTTTTATGATATATATTTTCTCAGAAACAATTGGATTAATCAAAGTAAACTGAAAATGTAAAGGTCTAGTCAAACCAAAAGGAACATTTGTTGTATAGGTTATAAAGTGACATTTGGATAATAGTTTGAGCTGGCAGTGGCACAAAAGAGTTGTAACAGAAGGCTATTTCTAAAATAAAATGCCCAGTATCTATAGAAACTCCATAGACAGCAGAATGTGTCAGCAAATGCCTTCTCACCTCACTCCCATTTCTCCCTGGCTCTTCCCTACAATTGTCTGAACAAGCAACTTCCGTGTTTCCCAGAGATTGACATGGCTTTTGTCTGGGATTTCATCTTGTATCACCATTCTTAGATAGCTGTGCATCTACACACTAGTCTTTCATGGTTCTTTAAAAGGACACACAAGAGATGTTTCTGTTTTTGCAGGAAAGTGAGAATCAAGCCAGGATCACATGGGTCCTTTCACAAGTGCTAGACATATTCTAGACTAAAGAAAGATGGGCAATTCTTGTGACTAAGTCATAGGGTTGTGGACCTAAGAGCACCTTGTTCTCTAATTTTGGCTGAAGCACTGACTCACTATGATATTTAGAAATCCATATATTTCCTTGACTGTGATGAAAATTTTTATATCTACTAGAAAAACCTCAGAGGAAAAGAATGTCATGTCTAATCACATTTTTCTTCTGCAAATCAATTACAAAAATATGAGGGCAGAATAGTCTGCTTCAGATGAAAGAACAAAAATAAAACATATTCTAAACATCAACTGTACAGGCAAAGTAAGTAAGGAAAGATAGATTGATGATAGATACATGATAGCCAAAGAGAGGAAAATAGGTGGTTTTGTAGATTTAGCATCACTTTTCTCTTGCATTTGCAACAAAGCAGAGGCAACATAGAAGAGGTGTTTGTTATCTAAGTTCAGTATATGTTCTCCAATATGAATTACATTGAGATATATTGACATTATATTTATCTGATGTAGAACCTAGCATCAGATAAATATGCATTGCAGTATACAAAGCATGCTTTGCTGTATAATAAAATAAAGAAATGGATGTTTAATGCTTTTAATTGTACTTGAGGGGGTGGTGGTAAATATTTTTACATGCTTTATTCCTCAAAGATTTTAGTCTCTGCATGTACATGGAATGAAGATGTGTGTAAGCACACACACAAGTTGTGTACCTAAAACTGTCCACTTACAAGAAAAAGTGGGAGGGAAGGGAAGAATGGGCTGAAGACATGATGTGCATAGAAAGAGATAATATCAGCTTTCTCCTGTACATGCTTTTAGAGTATAAACTGCTTAAAAAGAGATTAGACTGCTTCCTGAATGCTGCTGACTCTTGCTCTCTTAAGAATTTCTCTACTAGCTATATTGCTAGTAGAGAAAGGGCACTATATCACAGTTGGGCACTAAATGCAATTGGAAGTTGCTCAAATGAAATAACTCTTTTTTGTTTTAAGCATTTTTGGTTTGTGTTATTACCTCATACTTTATATATTTACCTTTTAAGCTATGTTGATGTATTAAAACCATAGTTTATTTTTGTGAACAACCACTAAAACTGAGCAGGTATAAAAGAGGTACATGCCAACATTTAAAAAATACATTTTATAGCTCTATTATTTAGTCAAAATAGCAATTGTGACTAAGTATAAACCTAAAGGATTTGGTTTTAAATCTGGTCAAAATAATATACTCTTTACAGGCCATGCATACAAATATATCAGATTCATTATAAGCAATGATCTTATTATTCTAGTTCTCTATTGCTCTAAATGTCAGTATATGCAATCCCTTAATCATTGCCATTCATGTTGATGGAACAACTCCTGGATTTGTGTCAATACCTGCAGTACGATTCTAGTTCTATTTTCCAAATCCATTTTTAAACCTGGGCCATCTAAGGATCTATTAGTAAACTTGACATCAGGATCATATTCATGTTAAGTCATGAACTGACAGTCACATGAAGGCATTTTGGTGCATGTCTTTCTTACATGCACAGATATTTTGCTTTGCTTCCATAGTTATGGGTAGATAGAAAAGACAACCACTAGAAATTGCATCATTAGGATATGTAGCATCAAGAATTATAACTATAGACTGTGAAATTTAGAATTATATTATATACTCTATTACTTTGAATAATAGCACAATTGCAGAATGCTATCCCCAGCACATGCACTTGAATGTACATGTATATTACATTTCGTTAACTAGCTATACAGGAAATTTCTCTTACTCTACATTATTAGAGAAGATGATGATAACATTAAAAAACCATCACAACTACACCATGCTTTCAGCTAAAAATCTATTTAGCCATAATCTAACAGCTATTCAACACAACAGTTTTGGTTTTTCTGTGAAATTACTTTGCTTGGAGCTCTTCATCTAGCATATTACCTTCCATTTAAACTCACTTAAATCCTGATATACATTTGAATTATTCTTATTAAGGTCTGGCCACCCTGCATAGCTTAAGCTTAATAAAAGATCTTCTATTCAATTGAAGTGATAAGTTGTACAAATATTGTCCCTGTAGTCTTTAAATAATTTAGAATTGTAAGTGATAAAACCACAAACATTATTTTTATCCTTGTTTCTGGTCATTTCAGTTTTATGGCTAATTCAATTCATATCAGATATATTCCCTTAATCAAAGGCCACTTTATCAAATGCAATATTGCCCTTGAATGTTTCTGTTTTAAAAGAATTAAATCAGCCTACCTCATGGGAGAGAATGATAAGTTGAGTTGCATCCTCACTAAGTAGAACTGGGTTGAATTAACTACAGTAAAAATATAGTATATGGTAAACCTCCTCCATATGTAATCTGTCATAAATTGTATGGTAAATATGAGTTTATATAGACACACATTATGCTTTCTCCATGCTGAGACAGAGTACATGATGAAATAGTCTTATTTAATGACTTGATGTTCTTTTGATCTGTTTATCTGGTATATACGGAACAACTGCTTATATGAGATTTACTACAGGAAAAAAAAATTAATGGAAGCATGGATAACTAAGAAAGAATCAACAAAAAGATGTCAAGGATATTTTATCTTAGATTTTGCAACATGATGCAAGTGCATAGCTACTACTTTACTAATATTTCAATGTATTTTTCTGAATATTGGGACACTTCAAAGCCTTAAAGTCTTAAACATGTCTTCTTTATCCACTCTGCCCTGAATTTCTTGTCTAGATTCAAATTCTGAAAACATGACTCACAAAAAACCCTCTATATTTTAATGACAATGGCCTCTGGAAATAAACCATACAGAACTCTTTTTTCTTTTTTCTTTTTCTTTTTTCTTTTTCTTTTTTCTTTTTCTATTTTTCTTTCTTTTTTCTTTTTCTTTTCTCTTTTTTCTTTTTTTGAAAGAGTTATTTTTTTACCAAATAAGCCTTTTTAAAATTTTTAGATTGATTACTGACCAGATTTTGTCGGTGAGGACGTACACGTTGACTGACGTCATGAACAGGCACGTGAAGGTCTTTGCTTCCCTCTAGTGACTGGTCCAGGAAGAGATTTAACTGAATCTGCTCATCTTACTCAACTTTGGCTCAGAGATTCAGCAAAAGATTAATTATGTGTGAAGACACCTGAGAGGTCAGTGAGATGCTGATACAGCCTTACAACACGTATACTTGTGATAGTGATTGATAATATACGGCAGATTCACACTGGACATGTGTTTGACTGGTTTTGATGCAATTTTACAGTTTTATCAGGCAGAGACACAATTTCAATGTTGACAGTTCAAGAACAACTGATAGAGTTGAAAGATGACCTCTAAGATGAATTTTAATATGCAATTTCAAATATTTATTTAAGGTCATTTTGCCAAAAAAAAACCAGTTGTACTAAGACAGATCAGGCTTCAATGAATTAAATTGAAGTAACTGATGCTTGATTTGCCAGAGGGAAAACTTATTAATTCAGAAGAATTAGATGTGCACATTTTCAAGTAAACACAAGCAAACCTACAATCTGCAAGTGCTAAAAAATACATTGTACTATATTGTATTATATTCTCCTTATCATAGTACTAAAAGCAGCTATATTTATAGCAGTTGTAGTTTGGGGTTTTTTTCCTTTACTGACTGCAAATAAATTTAAAAGTAACAAATAATATGATTTACTTACAAGTTATTTTATGCACATGACCTCTACCCCTATTTTCAATGCAAAAACCTATGCACAGCTTTTCTCACATGGACAAGCAAATATTCCCCAGATTATTCAGCTTCTTTGGTGGCACAAGCAGGCTTTATTTTTATTTAAGGTTGGTATAATACAAGGACCTTTAGTGGTTCTGCATTACTTCCGTGGGATAAACAGCTAAATTCTCCAAAACAGAAAACAGTCACAAGATCATCAGAATGAACAAGGAAAAAATAAAGAGGAATATCATTATAAAACTATTTAAACTTCAGAGATCTGCTTTATGGCAGGAGAATAATATTGGCTTTGAGAACAGGGAGGGAACATTGTCACTTAGAACTTAGGATTTTGGAACTTTACCAGTGTTCAGTGAGTGAACTTGGATGAACAGCTTTGCGTTCATCATGCTCTAGTTTCCCCTAGCTGTAAACCAGGGATGATGGCATGAACTTCTGTGTTAAATTGCTTTTAGATTTGCATGTCTAAAAACCTTTAAGAGATACATGACATAAATGAGAAAGGTTGCTAAACTTTAGCAGTTATAACTGTGTATTTTGTACTTTTGGAACCTTTATTCTATTTGGTATACATTGTTTTCTCCTATAAATCAGCTCAAGGCCAGCACCATGGTGGATTTCAAGATCCCATTTTTTGCATTTCTTGGTGAAGTTTTATTAAGAAAGAAACAACTGCATTTTATTTGATTTAGTAAGATATATGAATTTTTCTGGAAACCTAGATAGAAAACCAGATTATGACTGATTATTTTTTGTAGTGAAGTTTATTTAAACTGCTCAATTATCTTTTGTCCTCATTATATACTAAAAATCTGTCAAAAGTCCAATTATAATTTCTAAATTCGATTATGTAGATACAATCACTGGTTCTTTTTAGTTACATTCCAGAATTTAAGTTGCCTGATATTACAAAAAACCACTATTTTTAGTTTGTGAAAAATCTACATTTACATAACAGCAATAAATAGCAATTGAATTCTCAACAAATGGAGTTGATTAATCACCCAGTAAAAATTTAAAAAATTAAAAAGTGAACATATTAGCAGGAATTAATTTGATCTCTTTTTTTTTGGTTATAAGTCTCAGCATGCCATGTAAGCTCTGTTCATGGCCGTGTAGGTGTTAGTGAAGAGCAGTGTTATAAAAAAAGTACTAAATTATAAATTCCTCCCATATATACTGATTCATTTTGTGTGACTTAAGCAAAGAAAATTTTGGTCTGACTCTTTTTCAACACAATGAAACTCCATTATATTCTACAATATTTCAGAATTAATTTTCTGTATTACAGTATAATCTTAGCAGTTTGTGAATTTTAAATTTTTTAAATTTAGGTCTTGCATGGCTTGCATGGTCGTCCACTTGATCTGATCTGATTCAAATCAGTCAAAGCCTTTTTGCTGTCTGCAAAGGAATTTGGATCAGGTTTTTCATCCCATGCTGTTTTAATAGAAAAGAATATGATTTTGTAAAGTCTTCCAAGTGTTTATACAGGACCATCAGGAATACAATATGTAGTGTGCTGTTACACAGGTTACAGTAGGGAAAGTTCTTAATAAAAAATAGGCATTCCAGGAAGCATTTAAGTTCATATACATAAGTATAGAAACTAACATAGAGATTTTTCTGTCTTGAAAAATGTGCCAGGAGTAAAATCTGACTGTAAAGCTGGACCAACAAGACTGACAGTAGTCAATGGAAGAAGCAGAGCTTTATCTGGCATGTACTGCCAAACTATATTCAATTTCTTCAATATCTTTCTGGGGACAAAAGTAACATGACTGTGAAGTAATACAATGTAAGGCGAAGTTACTACTAATATTTTCAGAAGAAAATTCTGCCTTAGGATATTCTAATGACTTGATGATTAGTTCGACACATTTTGATAAAAGTTATAAACAGTTGTCTTGAACATATTACATATTTTCAAAGGTTTGCAAAGTTAGGACCAAAAAAAAAAAAAGAAAAAAAAAAAAAAACCAAATTAAAAAAAAACCCAGAAAACCTCCGAAACCTTTATTACTACTTTTAAAACTCAAAGTGGAGAGGAATGAGACACAGCAGATTGGTGTTCCCTGTAAATTTTACCACCAGGCAACAAAATGCATAAGTTGTTTGTTGGCATGCACACAAGTTTATATTGTAAAGCTGAGTTGCAGAAAATCACAATTAGCTGGCAGACTCTCATTTATTGGTATTGAAGAATTCCTTTAATGGACTATTTCTCCAGACTTGTATCCAGGGACAATGGGAGAAAAATAACTAAAAGCTGTAGGGGATAATTGAAAAAAAAAAAAAAAAAAAGTAATTGTAAACTTTTTTTTAACCCTCTTTAATGGAGGATGCTACAATATGTCTAGAGTGTAATCATAAAGTTACATAAATGCATGCATTTTGTAATTTTGCATATATGGGTATTCATACTTTCATACAGCTTAAGGGTAGAAAATCTAAACCACTGCCCATGGAAACTTGCATAGCAATAGGGGGAAAAAATATAGCATATGTACCACTTGTCCTAATCTGAAACTGAACCAGGTCAAAATTCTTGCAGTATTAAAAATTTCAGCTAATTGCATTGTACTTCTTCCAACTGTATAGTCAGCAGGCACAAACAATTATGAGCACACATATGGTCAAATAAAATGCTGTCATACTGCTATAACACCCTTCTGCAGCAACTGGCAGAGAGAGTTTCAGAATACTGAAACCCCTTCCTCATCCAGTGCTCCTTTTGACTGGGATAGAATTGATTGTCTTCACAGTGGCTAGTAGGGGGTTATGTTTTGGATTTGTGCTGAACATAGAGTTGATAATAGAGAGGTGTTTTTGTTACTGCTGAGCAGAGCTTACACAGAGCCAAGGCCTTTTCTGCTTTTCATGGTGCCCTGCTGGTGGGGAGGCTGGGAGTGCTTGGGAGGCTGGGAGGAGACACAGCCAGGAGAGGTGACCCAGCTATTGGCTGAGACTGTTTTTGCTGTCTCCTTATCCTTTCTTGTTTTCCTTTCCAAAAAACTAGGAAGGACAAAAGAAAAGCTTTCAAGTTTTGTTTCATCTTACAATCTTTAAAATCACTTCTGTAGGGTAGGAAAGTACCTGAACAACTCCTTTTCCTTCTCTTTGCCAACTGAGACTCTTGAACTAATGTATCACAAACAGTTCCTGACAGTGGGGATTTTTCTGCTCATACTAGATCATGCAAAGAGAAAAGACACAACTCTTTCTGAATTTTTTGGTTGGTTGATTTAAGGAACTGAATTATTTCTCCTTAGAATGTTAAGTAAAAATATCCAAGAATTTTCCTATGAACTAGATGAAAAAGCATTCAGGATCCTGTGATTTTACTGAAGGCAACATCTGAATACATTTTCTGAAATGAGTAGGTGAAGTTATCACTCATTTCTGAGGGGGAAAAATCACCACTTACACACAACTGATGCTACCAGCTTTGTGTAGGGAAGCTGGAAGTATCAAAGGAAACACCAGAAATCATAAGAAAGGCTGGTTTCAATCACCACAGAGAGATGTGCTCTATATTTTGGGATAATAAACTGAAATAAAATGTTGCATTATTGGATTGAGTTTAATATACAACATATTATTTTGTTCTTTAGTTCCACTATCTCGATATTGTACACACATTTGACTAGATGCCTACAGAAGGGGCACAAGGCTGCCAGCTTGATAAATGGGAAGCCTTATAAAACATAATCAGAGGGATGAATCACCAAATCTCATAGAAAGAATGGACTAAAAATACTTTTACCAAAGTTAGGATGACAAAATTGTCACAGTTATCAATGGCAGTAGAATAAGTTTGATGATCTGGTGTGATTAAACAGGACAGAGATCCAGAGCTTTCTTCAAAGATAAAAGTCAGAGAACTGTAATCATTCAATCTCCTGAAAAGCATGTCCAAAATCCAGATAGATAAAGCTTTCCTTGTTGCCAGAGAAGTATTAAACTGACAAGAGTATCATTTACCAAATGTGAATTTCCAATGCAGATAAAGGTGTGGGAGAAGTGGCTAAAAAGGTGGAAAAACCCATTAGAGGTTGCTAATGGCTGGATACCAATGATAAAAGCAAACCCAGTTTTCATCTGAAAACCACTTAATTTAAAACACCCGACTCATGACAGTCTATTGATTAGTTAAGCATCCTCATCTAAAGCAGACTACTTTTTGTTGGGTTTATTCCAAAACGCCTGCCAAGTTCTAGTTATGCAAAAATTATCCCATTTGGAAGGACATGAGTGCATCACAGCTCTGTAGGATTTGCAATGTGAATTAGGCTATTAATCCATCAAATCCAGTTGCCTGCTGGTGAAGATAACTAATTACTGAGACTGAGAAAAATGAAAGAAAACCAAGTCACCAAGAACCCAACATAATCATGAGCACCTAACCAATTGTATAGTCCTCTACATATTTATTTGTTTAGATTTATAAATGTTAGAAACTGACTCAGCGTTATAGAGCTTTCATAATTTACAATGTCAAAGTACAAATTCTGAAATATTCCTGACCAAATACAAATAACATGGCCCAAATGAAAAAAGAAACAAAATAATAAAAAATACAAAAATAAATTTTGAATAAGCTAGGAGTAAAGATATTCCCCAAAGGGATGGATGAAAAAAGTTGAAGTTTGCTCTTGCTGTTGGACATTCTGATACAAGATAATGTCACATTCTCAAAAAATATCTCCTATACATTTTCAAAATAAGTGACAGTGGTGTCCATATAGACCTTGCTGCATTACATCTTATTGGGAATATTTTAGGGCTCATATCACTTTAAAACATGGACACATCTCCAAGAACACTCCCAGTCTTCACATTTTCTAACATATTCAATAGCTACTATTAAATAATATGCCTAGAAATGATATCCTTCAGAACACAAAAGCACATGTTTCTCCCTCAAAAACCTCAGACTATTTTATGTAAGCTTTATGTAAATTTTAGATGGTTCACAATTTTACTTTTCAATCTAGATTCTGAATCATATTGAAAGCACTACCTGTACGTAGCACAAAAATTACTAAGAGAAATGCAAAACAAGTGGCAAGGACAAAATGCAAGTGTTTCAAACTACTTCACACATTAATCCCAAATACCTGAATAAAATAGTTTAATCACATTGCTAAATATGTAGCATGGTGTTGGGGTTTGTTTTTTAGGACTCTAATTACACTCAAATGTGCATTTGATATTCTGGACTGGAACAGTGAAATCAGAGCATGTGCTCTAAATACACAGTACTGAAAGCAACCCATATTAAAAAGCAACCCATATTATAAACAAAGCACTGTATCACTTCTGTATAAGCAAAATACTGTAAAGAGAAAAACAAAGAATGTGGTCCAAATATTTTGCTTTTTTATGTGCTCCTAATAATGCATAAAATGAAGTATGTGCTTCATTCCACATATTTAATGGAAATTGAATGCTATGATGTTACTGACAAATAATGTTATTATGATTCTTTGCAGAGATTTCTAGTATCATGTCCAAAGCTTCACATTTCTGTGCTATAATGTTTCTCAGCCACCAGTGTGCTGATGTAAATCCAAACTCAAGGATAAAAGCACTCACAAAATCACAAAAATCATGCCATTTTTAACAGATAAGTCTGTATTATAAGACATATATAATATACCTTGATAAGAAGTACAATATCATCTTTTAAAAACAATAACATGGTAACCATATAGGGATTCTTCTTGAAACACTTAATCTGCATTGATGCAAAGTTCACTTGGACTTTAATGGGAGATTAACTGTGCAAGATTAATGCAGGAAAATACAACTACACAAATTTAGGATTAATTTTAGACCACAACTGGATTTTACCAGTTTGCTTTCTTACAGGAACATTTTTTTTTTTTTTTGCTATAGAAGAGAAACACTAAAAAAATGTAGAAGACTAAGATTTCACTGCTTAGTATGTAGCTATTATTTTAATAAACTTAAATGAATTTTTTAACCAACTAAAATGAAGATTGCTGTAGGGATCACACTTGAAAACGGTATTTCTCCCTGCAGGAACAGAAATGGGAGTCTTCCTTAGTTATTTGTCTCATTGTTTGCCCACTTGCTTGTTGCCCAGCAACCACCATGAAGGAACTACAGTCCTTAGCCATTCTAATTATAACCTTGAAAAAGCAGATGAAAATTACTATGTGAGTAGTCTCTTTCTGGTGAGATATTTTAATATTTCAGTCTCTCTATCTGCAAAAAGGAAGCCAAGTGACTGGAGAACCCAGTACTTCCAGCGTGTCAAAGGTTCACTTTCTCTGCCCTTGTATCAGACCAACTATTTAAATATTGTTAGGTACTTTGTAATATTTTAGCTACAGCAATAGAAGCAAACATCTGTCACTTACATTCTTGAATCATCCCACAGCACACAGTAGGGATTCAATGTGCCCTAAGAAGAAAACAAACAGATCTGTTAGTAACCCATATGCAAAAATATATGTCATGCTTGACCTAAAAATTTGTTTGGGTTTTCCTGCAAGATCATCCTCATACTCTGATGAATTGGCACCACTGAAATGGCAAAAGCTTAAGGTTAATTCTTATAGGATATTTTGAAGGCACTTAAACTTCAGAGCAGAGTATATGTGAATTCTCTGCTTAGATAAGGAAAGCATAAAGCTGTCTATTTGGTATATCCTAGTGGAAGTAAAATATGAGATAATAGTTAATCTCCTAAGAGACTTGACTCTTCCCTTAGGAGCTTGGACGTCAAAATCAGTAATGGCTTTAAAAACTTTAACCATATGTTGGGAAAAATGTCTTGAGGTTGGGATTTCAGATTCACAGGCCCCACATTCAGTGTCCAAAGGTTTTGTTAATTAGGTCTTCAATCAGTAGAGGATTTGCTCAAAATAGAGGGTTTTTTTTGTTTGTGGTTGAGCTTTACAATACTGGCTCCTGTCTCTTCAAACTCTGTGGAAGATTTATGATTTTATTTAGAACAGAAGGGGAATCTAGGGTTTTATTACAATTCACTGAACAATGGAGAACTTTTTGGGAAATTTAAAAATCTATAAAATGATACATGTTTATTTTGTTGCCTAGGAAGTGTAGAGACAAAATTAAAATTCACTCAGATTGACTTAGAAGTACCCAAAACTGCTAAACTATATTCCTGTTCACCATAAGCATTAGATGTTCCCAGGAGTCAGAACTACATAAAAAATATACAATATATAGAATAAAAATATATTTTTAAAAAATCATAATTGATTTGAAGAAACAGGTGGAGTTCACTATTTTTGGATATCAATGCTAGTGAACAATGTAGATGCAGTAGATATAAAGGTACTTTCATATAAACAAAGCACACCTTAATATTTTATTATCAAAAATTATTTATTTATAGAAAATCATGGCAACCTGTAAAGTAAAAATCTATTAAATGTTTAAATTATTCCATCTACCTCTTTGTCAAAGATAAAAAAGGTTCTTCTGGAGGCTCTTGTAAGAGAGGCATTTTGGGAATTTTTGAACTTCTACTTCAGTATTTTGCTGACTGCATTGAATTTTATGAGTAGAATATAAATATTTAAAACCAACATATACTTATGGCACTTTATATTTACATAGCACTGTACAAACATAAATAAAGGATGCACCATCCCCTGAAGTATTTATAATATAAAAAAAGAGGAAGGAGAAGAGGCCACAGGCTAAAGCAGTTGATAATAGGGCAATTTGAACTCAGAGACCAGGTGCTGCATCACTTGCCAGGAGCTTTCAGACACATTGACAGACTAAGAGATAGAAGGATAAGAATTAGGAACAAAAGAATATCAGTTCAGAATTAAATTTTCTTTAAAATGTAATTTTATAAAGAGTATTAATTTGTAGAGTAAGTCTTGGTGAAGAAGTTTTACTTAAAATATGATACAGCTATAGTTATATTAAAAAAGCACTTCTATAGCTGCAACATAGTAAGGCTCTGCATCTCTCAGATCTAAGACCTGTCTTTCCCAGCAGAGGACATAATACAGTTCATGCTTGCTATTCCCACAATGCAAACAGAATTAATAAAAAAACATTATCAGCAAAAAATATCCATTATAAGGAAGTCTCCAAAATATAGGGGAATAAAAACCTTTGCAGAAATCTGAAACATGATAAAATTGCTGTCAGATGACACACTTTGCTGTCCTTGAAATGTATTCAAATGAAAATAAAGAGTTTGTCTGTCCATTGCAGTCACTAGTGAGATATTAGACAGAAACATGGGAAGCAGGATAAATATTACTCCTATTCCACAAGAAAGTCTTGTGGGAGGGTTTGTTCCACCAGAAGTGCCAGCTTGCAAGGGTACAGCACCTTTTCAGAACTTCTTCCTCTTTTGATACTTGATCAAATACCCTCCAAGCACTGCAGGGACTACAAAGAGCTTGTTTCTCTATTTGCTTCTTTGCCTTTAATCTGTTGCTCCCTTTTTCACAGCCTTTTTGCGGTACCTCTTGGCAATGCTGCACTGCTGTTGTAGAGCTGCCCCCAACAGCCATGGCTGTCTGTGAGGGCAGTGCTCTTACCAGCTAAATCCTCAGCTGCAGCTAAGGAAGCAGCTACTGTGTTTGTTAGTGTTTTCAACTGCTGGAGCACTGATTTATACCCTACAGTACTTCAGTGTCTCAAAAATGGGCATATGTGTGTGACTGTGTATGTGCATGTATCTCTGTCTGGCATATAAAACTGAACTTTCAAGATGTGATTGGCAACTTTGACAGCTATCCAGCACAGTGCCAACTGTGTTTTGGAGCCAGGATTTTCAGTCACACTGAAAGCTTCCTGTCCTATGCTACTGCTGGCCCGATATTCTAGTAGCCCTGGAGTAAACTTCTGTGCTGTCAGAAGGTGGGAGTTCATATTCTCCCTAGAGTAAATAGGATTCTGTTTGAGTTATGCATTTTTTTTAAAAGATTGCTTTGGTGTACCTTTAATTAATCTACTGGAAAAATGTGGTCACTATTCCTCCACATGTTCACAGTTTATAAGACCAAATATCACGTTCTCTAAATCACCGATCACAGGACATTCTGAATTGAAAAGGGTCCACAAGGATCATCAAGCCCAACTCTTAAGTGAATGGCCATATAAGGACTGAACCCACAGCCTTGGTGGTATTTGTTATTAGCACAATGCTCTAACCAACTGAGCAATGATGAACTGCAACCCACATTCCACTCTGGTCAACTCTCTTACATTTGTATTTATCTACAAATCCAAATACCATGCAATATATTTCGAACAGCACATGCAATTGTAGCTTGAACTTCCTCCAAAAGATAATCCTCCAGTTTTTTAACAAACAGGATAAAAAAATGAAGACATTATTATAAAATTTGAATAAATTGGTATTTTAAGCCTGATTTTAATTAGCCATATTAACTCTTTTTAAATTATCCATTTGCCCATCTTTTTTCATATCTTATCTACTTAAAAGTCAGTAGATAAGGAAGTGAAAGAATAACTGTGTGGATATACTCCTATGTCCTAGTAGGCATGCTCTACAAATGCTTAAAACATCATCATTAAATCAATTTGCAAACAAACTGTTCTGAATAAATGAACAGCATTTGTAAGAACAAAGGTTTGGAAAGAACAAATATAACAGTGAGACATTAAAAAAAAAAGATGAAAGGTAACATATTTTATTTTCTCTTTAATAATCAATCTATTTAATGGACAATGTTTAATCTGTGAGCCATTAATATATATTGTTCAAATATTAAAGGTATTTTAACAATGGTTTTATATTGCTATATGTAAATAAAGCTTATTCTATGGAAATATAATAGAATAAATCCTTTCTTTCAGCTGAGAAAAATACAGCAAATAATTAGATTCAGTCTAAAGGAATACTCAACTTTACAAAATATTATTTCTGTGCATCTACAGCCTTATGTCTTTAAACGAAAGTTCCATTATCAAGGCTAAGTCCTGAACACAAGTGAAAACATGTTTAAAGATATTAAAAGTATATAACTGATTTTGTATTCACAGATTTTCTGAAGCAATATATTGTCATTGTATCTGCCAATCCAACTTATATATTCAGATGATTTGAGGTCCTACATAAATATAGTATATATGAAAATTTGATCCAAGCACTTGATGCTTCTCTGGATTATATTACAGGACAAATACTAAAAAAGAGAAATTACCTGATATGTATTGGAAAGGTTATTATCTTTTTTGCTTTGTCAAGACATGGGCTCATACAATATTAATTAATATTCTGTTACTGAAAGATTGCCGAAGCAAGGTGACAATCAGTGTCCCTAATCTGATCTTTTGTGACAATGAAGTTTAATTTCCAATTCTTTCAAACTTGGCAAAAACTTGCTCTGTGAATTAATCAAAGGGACTGATAAAAAAAACAATGAAAAAGAAAAGTGCTCTCTAAGAATTTTATAGAATTTCACCCTCTAGGGTGAGCAGTTCAAGCTTTTATTAATCTATTCTTGCCTGTGCTGTGCTTTTTTTATTAGATTCTGTTTGGTTTCAGTGATGATACATTGCTTACTAGTATTATTTTCTTATATAATTTTAAACCTTCTTTTCTTATATGTGACCGAATTAATGAGAATTTTTTTCTTAATTGTTATCTCACATGCCACTGTAACTGCTACTTGTTCAAGAAGTGATTTCAGTTTCAAAATATAAATGTCATTCTGCAATTTGTGTAATAGCCCCTCAATCATTGTTAAAATAATTGATCATAAAATCTAGCATTGAAAATTACCATAAATTCTTCCTAATAATGATCTTAGTAAAATCAAAACAAGTAATCTATTTCAAAGGTGATTGATTTTTTCCCTGATGTATAGGATTAATTTGTGTTTACTTCAGGAAATATTTTGTAATATTATTAGTGAAATACCTGACAGAAACAAAAGTTATGTTAGAGATTGAGATTTTCTCCTAATATAGACAATGTAATTTAGATTTGAAAGAAAATAAAACAGAAAATGATCTCTACATGTCCTAAACCATCTTATAAATAAATTGAAACAGAGAACCATAAAGACCTAAATTGACACAATTCTTCATGAATACACTTTTAATTTTGTCAAAAGGAAAGGAGTCAGCTCAATTTATGTTCTTCTGTTCCTTTCTTTCTGCCAAATTTTAATTGAGGTGTTCTTTGTATTGATATTTTTCTGGGAACTGTATGGAAGAGCATAATGACCATTGACAGTAAAATATTTTTTTCTAGCCTTGAGTAAAATCTTAATGACAGATCTGGAGTTCAAAAAGCTTTCTTCATACTTTTGACTAGACTCACTACTTCAATTTTGCTAGTGACTAAAATATTTGGAACTTCTCTAGGTTAATTTTATTTATATGACCACTTGAGTAACTGGTTTTAACTTAAAAATTACAGCTTTAAAGATTCTTGCATAATAATACTGTTTTCAAAATCTTGAGTTAACTGTCTCTTCTATCTGACTCTTTATGACTTTATTCAAAGCAAACTCTAGCCCTTAATAACATAAACAGAGAGAGTTTATATATTGTGCCTTCACGTAAATTACCCCCATGCTTGCTATTTAACATTATTTTCCCAGTATTGCATATGAGAAAAATTTTCCACAAAAGATATATTTTATTCTCCCTGTGAGCACTGGGAGACTGCTAAAACCAGAAAGACAAAAATATTTATATCTCCATATATTTGGAAATAAAGTCCTTTTTTTTTGATATTTATAACCTTTTCAATGTGAGATTAAAGCCTGAAAAGTATAGAATTTAAATGGTTGGACAAAAATATCTCAGGCATTTATGAGGACTGTAAGCTAAATTGGAACCCAAGCATTTTTGTAGTCTGCTAAAATGAGTTAAGTAAAAACTTGCTTTTATAAAATAATGAAAGAAAGGAAGAAAGGACCTGAAGAATTATTGTAGCTCTATGACCTATGCAGGGAGCAAAAAGTTAAGTAGTCAATACAATAATACATTTTAAATTGTAACCATGAATGCATTTAATGGAAACTATTCACTAGAAATTGCTATTTAACAAAAACCCTCCACATTCACAAAACAACAATGAATTTTATTTTGTGTATATGCATACATGAAACAAGTACACATTCCTTTCAAAGATTGTTACACTGTTCCTGGGCTTAAATTTTAGAAGTTAAACTGCTTTTTATTACCTGATATTTAAAACAACACCACTTATTTTCTCTCATGTGATCTAGCAAATCAAGCAGAAAGCATATCAACTATCCATGTACTTACATTAGACAGGTGGGCCAGTTCTATCTCCAGGAAAGAATCTGTAGTTTTAGGCTCAGGTCGTATAGTAACAACAATGATTTTTGAATTAACAACTGTAAAATTCCTGGAAGAAAATGCAAAAGTGGAAAATTTAAGTGTCTATAAGGTTAAATGAGACTTCTAATACTACACCTAAAGATTTCATTAGGTATTTTCTGAGACTTTAGTTGACAAATATTAAGGGAGAATATAATTTGTTTGAAAGTGGTGAATACACTTATATTCAACGTGTTGAATACAGTCGGAAAGCACCACTGATGAAAGAAGTGCAATTACTTAAATTACTATTCATTAATTAGAAGAATGCATTGATGACACAAACATTCTATGCATGTTTGAGTGTATCTCACCTACTTGTTTCGACACAGACCTACTAGATACGTTTTATAAATGACAGTGATTTTTATTCCAAAGTGCTGTGCGGGGGTTTTTTTCTGACTCTTAAAGGTAGGATTGTGAAGATGGATGAGTGCAATGCGAGACTGTACAGTTCTGTTGATTCTGTGCTCATGAAGAAAATATACCTTTTTCCAATTCTAAGAAAATTGTATTTGGTATATGATTGGGCAACTTCATCAGCTAAATACTGTTTAGAATTTAAACCACAATTGTGCCCTGACTGAAATTCGGCCAAAACAAATGAATTTTTTCTCATATGCGAGATTAGATTTGGTCTTACGTTATTGTACCAGGTTATACAGAATAATAACTTGCTGTCAATTTTTCTAATTCATCATCAATTTCTTTTTTCATGCAAATATGGATCACTATGTATCATAGCAGCCTTTCCAGGCCAGACTTAGTAATGCCAAGCTTATGCTAATATAGCCATAAAGACATGTTAACATGTTCATGTCTGAGATCCTTTCTTCATATGATGCCATCAGGTCTAGAATGACCATCAGTTATCAGCTTGACTGTTTCTGGTGATCATTATGGTATTTACTTTGTGTGTAATGCTACTTTCCATGCCTCACAGAAATATTATTAAAGGATGTTATCAAAGGATGTTACCAAAGAAGAAACTAAACAGTTTAGATGTAATTATAATAGACAGGATAAATATTCGTTTGCTTCTGTTGTTGTTTAATTGCTTATTTTCTCTAGGGAGTTTGTATTTAGGAGAGAATTCCATTTTGCTGGATCATTGAAACAGGAATTGCCATGGCTACAGTAATAGAAACTTAGCTCAGCAGGCATTTCATTCAGCACAAGGAATGAAATTGTACTTCTGGGGCAAGGTATGAGTTCTAGTCCAATTTTACTGAGCCAAAAAATATAATGTAAATATAATGGAACTGACTTTCTATTTTACTTAATTCCTATTTCTTGGCTTTGGTTAAAGTTTAAAATCTCACACACTATTGACAAAAATGTATCTATCAGGTTAAAATTTAAAGTTTAGCTAATCTACAGTGCATTCTGTAGAATTACAGTAACTGAATATCTGCAATTATTGAAATAGAACCAATACCCTCCAAACCAAATAAATAAAAACCTTTATTTCTCTAATACGTCATGATAAGAGAAAATGGCACTTACTATCTATTCAGAGATTACATCAATTTTGGAAATTCATGCAAACTATTGTAAATACTGCTAATTCAATACTCTTTTACAGTCAGTCTTTGTGATTGAAAACGTTTCCTTTGGTACAGTTCTAACAGTTCTAGGGCAAGATCTGAAAGAACATCTAAGTACCTAGTTTGTAACTTCAGTACATTCATTTTACCTCAGTCTCATTAAAACTCTACTAATCCCATTATATTCTCAAGAGCCCCTAGCAGACTGTTTCACAAGAAAATAAATATAACTGATTATTACACTGTGAAATGAAAACTGCATCCATCCCTCATTGCTGTCCTGTCTGGGCTGAATGCCTACTTGCATATTTCATATTTAACTGCTTGGACAGACCCTGGAAGAATACAATCTGTTAAGTATATTCTAAAGTATATTCTAAATTCACACAGAATATTAAGATGCCTCTAAATTAAAGCACAAAGCTTTGTAGTCAAAACAATTTCAAAAATTTGAAAAAAATCTCAAAACCACTAGTGCAATGCCATTGCTGTCTCTGTTGAAGATATTTTTTGTAAACAACAGCCTAGTTTTGAGAATACTTATTCAGGAATTTAAGTAATCAGCTTTTACAAAATGTCCTTGGACACTTCAATTTCAGTCTCTCGTATGTTGCGAATGACACAGAATGGGAATGATCCATCTCACACTTCTCGGGCAAGTGCTTTTTTTTACAGCTTTTTTATAGTGCAGACATCACCATTAGCTCCTTCTCCTTCACCAAAACTAATCTAAAATTCAACTTTAAGGAGAAATTAAGTTTTACTGGATGGTGCTCAGCTGACTGTCCAGAAAGATGCTTATCGGGGTTAAGTTTTGAAATAAATTATTCAAAAACAGTCTATTAAATTTCTAAACTATGGCTGAACAAATTCTTGAAGATTCAAGATAGCAAAGTGATGGAGTAAAAGGTCAATAAATGCTTTCAGAGGCGGTGTTCTAAAGCTTTTTTCTTTTATTGGACACAAGTCCAAAAACTTTTATATAATGATTAATAATAATGTTAATAAAAGAGTTATTTTATTAAGCTGTTTTCATATCATGGTACACATTTTGAGCATAATCTTTTATATAAGAGAAATCATATTGAGTCTATGTGGTATGAAATTCATGTGTTCTCTTTTTAGAATGAATCTGTTACTAAAGAAAAATGAACTAATGAATAAGGCATGTTGTTATCTCAAGAATACATCATGATCAAAGTTATTGATCAATGTGTAAAAGTTGAATGCATTACAGAAAAATTATGGATACTCAATCTGTAATGTGATGCAATAAAAGCCTGTCTGAAGTACATCCTTAGTCTAACAAAGCTGACCCAAAGAAATTTAAGGGCCTTTTTGGCTGTAGAGCACCTGAAGTTCAGGGTTAGAAACAATGTTTCAAATGGAGGCAAAGAACATTTCAGTGAAGAAAATTTTAGCAGGAAATTTATGGTGGCTGTTTTTTAGTGATGGAAAAAAAAACCAAACCACTTGATACAGCAAAATCATTGATTCTTTATTTGTTCTTATTTCGTACAGGAAAAGTTAAAAACCATCTTACATTATGGCAATATGCAATGTATTCCTTCAAAGTGCTCAACAGAGAAATTATAGATAATATCTTTTAGATGAGTATTGTACTGAGAATCAATTTTCTGTGAATCTAACAATAACATAAATGTGCTCAGGGGTGCAAGAGCTATGGAAATAATACCCAGTATAGAGTTCTGAAAATATTCGCTATTTCAATATCTGCTATAAAAAAACCCTTAAGACATTACAAGAACAGTGCAATGCAGCAACATATATTAGGAAATATATTAAGTTTATTTACCTGTGCATGGACAAAGATCCATTCTTCTATTTTTATAGGGAAGAACCTTTTCTTTTTGTTTCCCTAAACTCTTGTTTAAATACTCATGGCAAAATTCCCTGAATGTTCATATACCAGTAGGATTAAACACAAGTCCAAAAACTTTTATATGCATGTGGTAGCAAGTTCCCATCTCACGCTGTGTTTAGTTATTTCCAGTAGACTCTAGTAAAACTAAGAAAATGCTAGTAAAACTAAGAAAAATCAAACACATATGGTAAAATGCAGCTCATTTTGGATTTTGTGAAATATATTGTATAGGCTGCTCTAGATAATTAAATCCTCATTTTACTCACAGAACACCTGTGATGTAGCAGATTGAGATTCTGTGGTTAAGTAGTTTGGAAGACTTTCTCTAATGATATACTGAGATATTTTTAAAATTTGTTTGTTTATTGTAAAAAAGCAGTTCTTGTGATGATGTAGAAGTTTGCATACCTCTGAGTGATAAAATTAAGGAATGTATTGGAATGCATGTCATCTTTATTCTACTGGAAACTACAACCAAATATTTTCTTTATTCCCACCCTAACTCCTGTAAAGCCAGGAACTGAAATCACATGGGAACTGGTAAAGCTTTCTAGACATCTAACTTCAGTTGGTAGAAATCATCTTTATTATTAGGTTATCAGGTATAAATGATGTAGCCTTTGAACTCCATCCTGAGAACATTTTACTTATTTCACCTTGGTTTAATTTTTTTCATCTTTATTCTCACCCTTGCTATATATTTAACTGCCATTTTACTTAGAAAATAATCACATAAGATACTCATCCAGAAGGTTTTTTTTAATTCCTGTGCTGTGCACTACTAGGCATCATATAAAAAATAGATGATGCTATGTTCCTTTACATCTTACAGTGTTTGCTCCATAGACAACAGTAATGCAGTGAAGCATTTCACTGTTCAGCACTAATAGGGTTATTACAATAATATTTATTACAGTTAAGCAAGATTAGTACAAAGAGTAGCTTATAAAAACCTGTGTAAGATGATTTTTTTTTTTCCTTGCAAAATGCAGGCAGACTAGAATGAACCTCTTCCAAATGCATTGAGATATATAGGAACCTTCATTCATGTACCCAAACAAGTGTAAAATAATAAAAACAGACCATAATAAAGATCACTTTAAAACCTGCATGTCAGAATTTTCACCGAGTATAAGAACTAAACAAATTCAGCACTAATCACAGCTGCAGCTTTTTTTCCAGTTTCAAGTTACAGAATCACAGAATCACCTAACCACCAGAATGACAGAATCACTTGGTTGGAAGGACACCTAAGATCATCAAATCCAACTTTTGATTTTTCACCACTTTGTTAACTAGACCATAGCACTAAGTGCCACCTCCAGTCTTTTCTTGAATACATCCAGGGCTAGGGACTCCAACTCCTCCCTGGAAAGTCCATTCCAATGTTTAAGAACCCTTTCAGTGAAGAAATTCTTTCTGATGTCCAACCTGAACCTCCCATGGCAGAGCTTGACGCCTTTTCCTCTTGTCCTGGTGCTAACTGCCAACAAGAAGAGCTAACCCCTACCTGGCTACAAACTCCATTGAGGGAGTTATAGAGAATGAAAAGCGAACCCCTGAGCATCCTTTTCTCCAGGCTAAACAAACCCAGCTCCCTCAGCTGTTTTTGAATTTCTAAAGACTTCATTTATTAATAGATATCCATAGATTATTAGATCATTTTGGCAAAGTCACAAAACCTGTACAGAGAAGTGGTTAAATTTGCAGTGTACATCAGCAATCAGCTGAAAGCAGAACAGACAAAAGTAAATAATTTGGGAACCAGAAAGCATTCATAATCCATTTACATTGTTATACTTCATATCCCTGTTCTGCCCTTGTTCCCACTACTTGGTATGGTATTGTTTTTAGGAAAAATCTAGTAAGGCATATCAACCTCACTTTCATAATGGATGAAATAAGAGCCCTGAAAGACTTTTCATATAAGCAAATATTCAGAATTTAAAGTTTACAACTTTTTTTCTGTAAATTAAAACCATTGACACATGAAAGCTGTAAAGGCATGATCATAGACTGAAGTTAACAATGTAAAGATCTGAAAAGCACATGGCTGTATTGATGCTTTCCTAGGATTGGCAGATTTTTCCTAAGGTCTACCAAAAAGAACTAGCTCCAATAAGCCAATTGTCATGGTTCTTTGAGTATGGGGTAAAAAAAAAAAATCTTTTACAAACATCTCTTCCTTCCTGGCTAATTTCAGAAACTGGTACAACAAATGGGAAGTGCTTAGTGACACTTCAGAAGTGGATGAGCTGTCATTTATATCATGCCTTAAGCACAGAAGGCCCTTGCCAGCATTTTCAGGCTTCCAGGAGTCTTGTCAGGACATCAATGTTCAAATTGTGCTCTACCTCAGAGACATTTCTGTCCCTAAATTACAGCTCCTCAGTGAACAACACATTGAAACTTTGCAATGAAGTTTTTTAATTTTCTTAGAAATTAGCTTTTTTTTTTTTTTTTTTTTTATTTCAGATAGATTGTGG
Source organism: Taeniopygia guttata (assembly GCF_048771995.1). Classification (NCBI taxonomy): domain Eukaryota; kingdom Metazoa; phylum Chordata; class Aves; order Passeriformes; family Estrildidae; genus Taeniopygia; species Taeniopygia guttata. The sequence goes on along the minus strand of NC_133027.1, from coordinate 30,005,515 downwards.
CAAAAACCTGTTGCTTTTCCATTCTTTGTTTCAAATCCTGACGTTTTGGCTAAGTAGAGTAGGAAAAAGTGATCTGCTGGCTTCCTTATTACTATCTTTTCTGATTATTGTGAATTCATTAGCACCTATTGTGGCACAATCTGGATATGCTTCTTTTATTGTAAAAGGGCATCAAAAGACCAGGATCATATAAAATAATATAGAATAAATGGACCACGAAATTATCATAACTGGTAATTAAAAAAATGAGATGAAATATTTATTTCCAAATTGTCTTTTGGCGAGTACAGAAAGGAAACAGTGAAACAAGAGGCCTTCCTATATCTTTTTGCATGTGTATGACCCACAAAAGTGATATACTCCAACTGTTCAGACCATGCATGTCTTGTTTCTAAAATAGATCTTCTCTACAGCACAGCTGTCCACTCTGAATACAATTTGCAGTGAAAAGAATATTTGGAAAACTACTGCTAGACACTTCTGTAAAGTAGAGCAGACAACTTTAGTATATCAAGTTATGATGTCATTACAAGACCATTTGTACTAACTGGACAACAGTAGGTTGAAGCACAAGTGGCCTAAGCATTAATGTACATCCCTGCATATACATTTCTGTAACTAAGTTTAATATAGATTACATAAAATATAAGTGAAGGCAATTTGATGAAAAGGCTATTTCTGTCATACAACTAACTAAGCATGAAGGAAAGATTAATACATGCATATAATTATAAATATAATGAAAAATATCCAGCAGTACTAATATGCAAATAGTCTTGACTGTCTTTTTTTCTGACCTATAGTATATTTATTATCCTGAAATAGTTTAATTCATATTGTGTTTATGAAATTTCTTACCTCAAAGTGGGCAAAATGAGTTCTAAATTTTTGTATAGCACTGCTCCAAGTACAAATACAGTTGATTCATCTAGTTCTGAAAAAAAGTAAGAAAAAACATTTTAATCCTCTCTTTCCCAAGCTTTCATCAGCACAAAAACCTCTGAATATCATTTATCTTTGCAATAAAAGTTTAATTTTAAATAAACCATCATAATTTTGAATTAACTCCTAGAAGCCTGTCATAAAAATGTAGCACTGTCAGGAGCATATAAAGAGATTTAAACCATCAAAAATCCCATTTTCAAAAAATCCATCACTGTATGCTGACATCCATTCTAGTCCATTTATATTTATAATTAAACATTCTCAGAGAATGTCTGCAAATTTTCTAGTGTCAGAGATCTGCACTGCAATGATATTTAATAAATTGTACCTGAAGTTAGGCTAATTTGCCTGCTGAGCTTCCTTTGGTAAGAGTTATGTTGGAATGACTGCCTGCTGGAACACAGCAGCTTCAGGGGATTCAGCAAGCTGCACTTCATCTCACCTCATATCAAACAGATTAAATCTTGTGCACAATAACTAAGTAAAGCATTGTTTCTTTGGTGTAGAAAATAATGTCTAGGATTTATGCAGCACTTTTTGTTCAAGGTGCTGAAATTAAGCCCATTCATTTCTCTGTAGGATAAACTTTATAGGTACTGTATTTCTTTTGAAGAGGCATAAAAAAACTACTCCCATATTATACAGTGATCCCATGAGACAAGAGTCACAGTTGCCTTGCTAAAGCTAATAGAAAATTAACATGCTGATATGCTTTTTTACCTGTTGACATAGGAGTGAAGATATTTTTTGGAATGACAACTCTGTCTTCTGAGTTTCGTGCCCAATCAACCATTCCTTTTCTTCCTTTCATGGGGAAATTGATGTCAGTTAAAACAGATGCAGCAGGAAGCTTCTGAATGCTAGCCACTAGTAAGAGAAGTCATAAAATCATATAAATTTAAAATTGTGTTTCATATGTTAAAGCATCATAGAGTGACAACAGTACAGCCATAACAAAACATTTAATAACACATTTCAAGTAAAGCAGGAATTCATAGGACATCAACTGGCTCAGAAAGCCTAATCTGTTTATTATGCAGTTCTACTATGGATTAATTGTGTGGTATTGATCATAGCATTTGTCAGTCAGATTCTGATTAAATTTCTTAACAGGGATTATTGAATGTACAAGCTTATACACTGAAATTCATACATAAGGACATTGTTGTGTCTTCAGAGCAAATTCTAAAACGATCAAATGTAACAATAAAAGTAAGAGGATGCTTAAAATTGCTTTGGGAAACATAACTTCCAGATACAGACTAATGAAGCAATAAAAGAGATTTTATCCTCTATACAGGCACAATTTCAAGATAGATCCATTAAGGAGATGAACATATTAAAAGACCTTGTTGTTTTCATACAAAGTAAAGTAAAGCAGTCTAGCACCTAATTTCTTTTTCTTGAAAGAATAATCTCAATTCTGAACTCTTATTATATTTCTTCCACCTAAAAAGCCTCAATTCCCAAACAAAATCAGTGTTATGTGTATAACAGATACATCAAGACAGAAGAAATAGGTGTCAAATTGAATAATAGTCAGTTTGGAATTCAGTTTACTCATTCTGTTTTTTTCCCTGTTTTCTAACTCAACTATCACCTGGAAATCAGGTTCAGCTTTGCTGTGAAATCTAAGTACAACTCCATGGCAACACAGTCAGTGTCTAGTAAGACTCAAACTACTTTAAAGGAATTGACAGGGCTGCAAGCGTTTACATAGAGTCAGAGAGATGACAAACACCACATTTGGAGCCTGGCTCCATTCTTAATGTAAGCCATGTTGATAGACATTTCCTGTGCAATGCCCTTCCTAATCAATTTATGCAGAGGTTAGTGTAGGTGGAAGAGTTTGGATATTAGGACTATACTTTGATCTGCATAATGATTTCACTGCAAGGACTTTGCAAGGGAGTAACACATAAATACGGTGAGGGACATCTGTATAAACAAGCAGAACAGCAAAATTAAAGTAGAAAACCATTAGGTGTCTCATCAGAATTTTTTTATTTGAAAGAAAACTGTAATTTAAATCCAAAGAGGAGTAAAATTACAAAGTTAACAATATTAACTTTACAAATATATTCCTTAATAACTAACTCTTATTTTCAAATCAGACTGGTTATGTATACAGAATCACATTAATGAAGTGGTACTTCAGGTTGTTTCTAACGTTCCATTATAAAACGATCAGGGATTTATATGCCAGCTACAATCCCCTCCAGGTTGCAATTGCCAAATCCATTCCCAGAACTAAGGGGCCGCTTAGTCTTGTGAATTTTCAGGTGTTGTGTGGAGGGAATAGAGTTGAGGTCTTGCAGAATTACTGGGACATAAAATGGATTGTGTGCTTTCACACTGTGGTTATACAGAATATATTAACATTGTAAAAATGGAATTTTTCCAATAGTTCTTAAAATTTAAAAATAATTTTATTTTCCCAATAAATAAAATTAACAGTTATTTAGTTTTCAAAATTAAATACAGCCTGTATAAGACAACACTGGGCTGTTTTTTTATTTGCACAGTATTTATTGCTGCATCTACCTATCTAGCTATCTATCTAATTAGATAGTAGAGCCTTAATATTTCATCCCCCTTTTGGATGACAGTTCCCTTTACTGAAATAGGAAATCAATGGTATTCAATGGAATTTACTCTGCAAAACAGAAAACCACTTTAGGACTGGATAAATGGTGAGGGTCTAGGATAGTATTTTCTGTACTCTGTCTCTCTCTGTATTTTAAATAGGGCCATTTATCATGGCACCTAAACAATGCTCAGAACCAAAAATTCCAAAATATTTGTTATTGTTTAGGTGATAAATATCAAAAACAAAGCATAAAACCTAAAACTTTGACTTATAGCTTATATGGAAAAAATATAAATATATGTGTTTATTGGGCAGTGTTGTGTTTACAGCTGGACTCAATGATCTTGAAGCTCTTTTCCATCTTAAAGGATTCTATGATCCTATATATTCCCATTCATGGTTCAGAAAAGTTTTTTTACTTACAATCAAACAAAAGCCTTGCTTATCAAGCCTGATCTCCTTTTATGACAAAGTAGCCCACCTAGCTGATCAAAGGAAGCCAGTAGATGGGATCTTCTTGGATTTAGGTCAAGCTTTTGATACTGTCATTTAGAGAATCCTTCTGGACAGAATGTCCAGCATTCAGCTGGATAACTGTGCAATGAGGCTCTCTACCTCAGTTTTAATCTGCCGCATAAAATAATTATTTACTGTGAACTCAAAGTCAACAAGCCTTTTAGAGGGGAATGTATATAATTCATGTGCTGGGTCATTCATATGTCAGAAACTCAAATACAAGGTTCTTATACTCAGATTGTAAGACATCATTCACTTTGCACGTCATCATATTCTTTTATGTTAGGTTTGTATTAGAAAACAATGCTTCAAATTCTGGAACACAAATGATTCAGTTCTGCAACTGCCACACAAAGACTGTCTTCTCATTTGAAAAAAGCAAAGGTTTCTCACAGATTTGGTTTTTTATTATTATTATTTTAAATTGACATACCAAATCATCATGTCCTAAATTCATGAGATGGGACATTTGGAAAACAAGGATACCTTTAGGCACTGTGGTATGAGAATTTTTGCTTGTTAATACAAACACACAAATTGTGTACGACTGGAAAAATATTCAAAGAGAATATAAATATGAATAAAAAATGCAAAGTGGGAAAAAAAAAAGATTAAAAAAATAGAAAAAAAAAAAAGACATCTAAAATGAAAATTACCTAAGCAGAAGATGAAGAAAATCTTCATGTGTCATGCTAAATTAAACTCTTCCAGTATGGAAAATATTTTATTATTTATTTTTATCATGGCAATTTCTATGAGTCATGTCTGCTCTTTTGGGCACCACAATATGGGATCGACATTAGAGACTGTTCAAAGGAAGGTGAGGAGGATAGTCAAGAGTCAAGAGGGGCAGCTGTATGAAGAACAGCTGAGGTCTGTTCAGCTCAGAGGAGACTGAGGGGAGACCTTACTGCAGTTTTCAACATCCTCATGAGGGGAAGTGGAAGGGTAGGTACTGATCTCTTCACTCTGGTGACCAGTGACAGGACCCAAGGGAATGGCCTGAAGTTGTGTCAAATGCTTCTTGAACTCTGTCAGGCTTGGTGATGTGATCGCTTCCCTGGGGAGCCTGTTCCAGTGTCTATCCACACTCCAAGTGAAGAACCTTTTCCTAACCTAAACCCCACCAACACAGCTTTAGCCATTTCCTTGATTCCTGTCACTGCTCATCAGAGAGAAGAGTGCAGCACCTGCCCCACCTCTTCCCCTCACGGGGGAAGCTATAGACCTGATCTACAGGTTGCTACAGATCTCTCCCCTTAGCTGCAATACCAGTTCTGACTCTGCTTTCTTCTAAGTGATAGTATTCTGGGTGTGTTGTGCTTTAACAGCACAGTAACCACATTGGTCTCTAATTTTCAATATCTCATTATACAGAATTTGATTGCATTTCAGTTACAGACAACAGAGAATGACTGTGTATATAGCAGTCTCATTTGCTATTTTCTTACCTTATTTTGACTTGCTCATTGATGTGGAATCCTCTGACTCCTCCCACACAGGGAAGACTATATAATGAGTTTCCCTCACCTAAGCTGATAGAGAAGACTTAACCCATGATGCTCTGCAGCACTACTGCCAATCCACATCAGATTGCCTCCCCCTTTGGCCAGCTGACACTGCCCACCTCAATTATTCATCCTTCATCGCCCCTACAGGTTGTTGCCCTTTGCCCTGCCCTTTGCCCACCCCTGTGCCCTCAGGTCATTGGTCACTGACCCCATACTGAAGGCGTTTAGACCACATGGTTTTGTCTTTGGTCTCTGGTCTCCAGTGTGGTGAATGCAATAAACCCCTCGCTGGAATACATCATACAAAAACCATTCCTATCTTTCCTCTGCTGAGCTCTCTGTGACATGTGTGTGTGCATGGACTTGAAATGGCTGTTCTCATGGCCTTACTCTGAGCACCTTCTGAATGAGATGTTTCAAAGAAGGTTGCAGCATTTCTGCCACTCTGCCTTGCTGCAAAACATTGATGGTATACTAGGTATATATTATTTAGCATTTAGTAAACTTGGCTTCATCACTTCACACATTTAGATTTTTTAAAACAGACAATGCTTTACTGCCCTTCTGGAACAGCTCCTGCTAAATCTGTTCTGGGTAAAATAGTATTGCTATTGCCACATATGATTTTAACAAAATATGAAGAATAAAGAATTTTAACAAAGAATATGAAAGGTTTTTGTGTTGAAAATCTGAACACTGAGCATTTCTGCAAAACATCTCTGTTAAGAAGAGTCAGTTAGAAAAATATATATTCTAGAATTATTCTTTTGACCTTAAATGTAAAACCTTTGTGTTTTTATAGAATAAAGAAGCTTATTTAAGTCAGCCCATGTTGGATACATGGGGAACAAAGTCTTGCCTGGATCATCAACAAAGAGCGAGATGGACATATTAAAGAACATTATGAACATTATGACAGACTTTCTCTATCCACTTAAATCCCATAATTTTAAAATGATAAAGAGATATTTAGAGACAAAGAGATGGGATAAAGAAAATTTGCAAAAAACACAAATGGTAAAACCCCTCATTTATAGGAGAGTCATTTGTGGATCTTCAGATTTGCAACAGAACTCTCCATGTGAGCAGGCTTGATTAAAATCCTTCTCTCAGTCCAAAGATAAACTCACTTCTTACCACCTACAAGCTTATGTAAAACAGAAGGACTGTGGTGAAGTGGCATCCTCTTACATGAACATGAGAAAAACAACACAGCAATTTTCCTTCTGTAAATAATATTAATGAAATCTCCTCACAATGAACCAACATCAAACTATGTTCAGAAAAAAGCTCCTAAGAAAATATAACTTAACAGATCTACTACTTCTCATGGCTATCCATAGAGAAGTGATAAATTCTTAAATTAGAACCTACTGCTCCATGCCCAGACAAGACAGGGATGTCCCTAGAAGCCTGCTGTGCACTTGCATTCCTGAAGCTCATCGGACCAAAGAAGCTACCATCTCACTAATCAAGCTTTGGGTAGCAAGACACGATACCAGTATAGGTAAAAGCAGAAACAGACACTTCAGAGATATTTTCACTGATCAAGGATGAACTTTGCATTAATCCTTCCTTTGCTGTCAAGCAAATTCTGCCTTAAATAGACTCACTGTTTAAAGGCTAAGAATAATGCTTTGGTTAATCAAGAACCTACCTTAACAGTGATCTCTGAATATTTCCCTCCTGTTTTCTGTAGACAGTGCAGTGGGGAAAAGATTACCCATTGCCATAATATTATCAGTATGATATATAGGACAACTTAGAAAGCTGCATGGTTTCAGGCAATAATCAGGATGCATTTAATAAAAACTCAGATTTTTTTTCTGCTACTTACATGATTTAAAAAAAATAATCACAGGCATCAGGCAAATGTTTTCTTCTGGTTGTGTGTAATTTTGTTGTTCAGGACCAAATTCTTTATTTGAGGAAAAACTTAAGAATATACAAATTTCATAGACTCATGAAACATCACATATGCATATGCAGTCTCACAAGTGATTTCTGATTGCAAATTCATTATAAGTTTTTTCCAGGTATGGAAATAAAATACAAAAATTAAAAGTTCAAACAATAATTAGAACATTAAAAATTGTTGTTATGGACAATACATCTTTCCTAAAAATAATAATGAAAAATATTATAGTTTTATTTATTTCTTTATTGATAGTACAAGAAAGCTAGTTCATGGAAACAGCTATAGCATCAGAGAATTTCTATATGTTCCAGGTATTATTTCTGCATTTTCCCTGGGGGCAGGGGGTGGGAGAAGTTGAAGCTCAGCATTTTTGTAACTTTTAATATTTTTTTACTATTTAGTATTTTTTAAATAATTTAAAATAATTTTTTACTATTTACTAATTAATAATGCACATTGTAAGTTTACTATGGCAATTTGGAGCTAGCACATGTGGCATATAAAGAACAAAATCAATCTGCTAATTTGAATAACAAGTTTGAAGAAAACCCAGTTGAACTAATGAAAATGTAAACAGTATTTTTATGAGCAGATAGAAGAAAATGTATTCTCACAATAAATTGAATACTTCCTGAAATATGTGATAATTTAGAAAAATGCTTCAAACATGGTAGGAAGCTGTACTTCAATTAGAAGACAACTCCACCTTCTGGGCATTATTTTGAAGAAGATGAAGATATAAGCAGCCAAACAGACCCAGAGCCACATCAAAGGTACTGTATTTCTGAAGGAGCTTTATTTGCTTTCACTCCTCTTAGTATTACTGTGCATTTATACTACTAAAACTATGGTCTCAGGCAGCCTCTCCTGCCTGGTCATAAAATAATTCTTAAAGAAAAGGAAGACTCAGCATAAAGCAAGACAGAAGATGGAGTCTGATGCAGGAGAGAGAATCAACTGGCATATAAGTGCATGATTTACAGTACATTTAAGTTTTAATTTACAGACATAAGGCTGAAAAACCATGGGCAATGCTGAGGGGGCTAGGTCACCTACAACACAATATTTGATTGACTGGGCAGGTAAGGTGCAGAAGCTAAGCATTTTTCAGTCACTAAGTTGACTTGATAAAGTGCCTGTGCTGATGATTCTAGCTGATAAGAGCAAAGAGAGTGAGACTGAAGGCAATGTTAAGGTAGTGAGCTCAGAAGATAGAAATGATGATGAAGCAGAGAAGAGAGAAAGAAGAAAAGCTGAGACTGAGAGATCATTTGCATGTTTGTTTATCAAGCTTACTCATGGTTAGATATCCAATAAAAACCAATAAAGAAAGATGGGGAGGACTTGACAGGACAAGAAATCAGTAAGGAGGCAAGCAGATACAAAAATCATTAGCAGAGAATTGATAAAAATATTCTATGAACATTACATTGCTTGGGGTGATGTAGAGCAGAATAGAATGATTGCTTCTCAAAAGCATTAAACTGAAGCAAAGGAGATGGCTATACATCTAAGGAAATGATAACTAAACCTATCATTCAGAAATCTGTTAAGATGTGAACTAAGTTATTCAGGACATTGAGAGATTATGTAAGAAGTAAATTTACAGGCATGGAGATAGAAAATTTGATGTAGAAAGGCCACACACAGAGGGGAAAAATAAATAATGGGAATCAATATACGTTTCTAATCATAGCTTTTTGTAGGAAACTAAAACCAAATCTCTACAATATTTCATTGTTGAACAGCTTTTTTGTAATCACACAGAATGGCATAGTAAAGAATTTTCAGATAACACTACAAAAAAATTAAAACTGAGAGAACTGTAAATTACTCTGTCATAGAAATACAGAGATTACTAGTATGAAAGCAGCTGAAATCCTGAACAGGAGAAATCGATTAAAAGCCATATCCTGCAAACAGTGGATATAGAGGAAATGCTGGCAGCTGGCTCCTGTTTTTACAGCAGTCCACCAGGAATGTATGTTTATCCATTTTTCTTTCCAGAAGCAGAAGACAGTGCTTTCTTTACACTTCAGCTCCATTAGGGTTGAGAAATTAGACAGATAAGATCCTCAAAAAGCTCAAGCCTTTAGGTATGTTTACTAACCAAATTAGTCTCCTCTATATATGCATCTGCAGTTGCTTTCTATTTTAAAACCTGGCCAAGTCAGAGAAAGACTTACTGCTCTAACATCGCTTGTTAGAATACTGAGTTTATGTTTTGAGCACTTGAAGCAGAAAGATCTGCATGCAATTAGGTCCCCCTCTGAACATAGGGTCCCTATCTGAAGGCATTACAAACCACACCTTTCTTACCTTGGATGAAAATATCCATTAGGATTCAAGGCTATTACCACCAAAACTTATCCAGGAGGAAAGGATGACCAATTCCCGTTTTGAATATTCATTTGACCACTGGCATAATATATAAATCAAGGGCTCAGAAGGAAGGCAAGTTTGTTTAATTAATCCCAGATAACTGTGTGATGTCTCAAATTAGTGCTTTAGTAAATTCTTGACACTGGTAATTTAGGACACAGAATTTAGTCACAAGCTTAGCATTTCCTGGTCAGCATCAGACTAATTCTCTAGTGGATATCCACCATTCTGAGTTTGGCATTCAACATGATGCTGAAGCTGTCAGTACCAGCACATCCCCAGCACACACACCCACACACACCCACACACACCCACACCCACCACTACAGCTTAAGCTGCAGGTACTCAAATCAGCTGTGAATTTATGCAACTTTGTGGCTTAGATCAGACTAAAGTGAAAGGGCTGTGAGAAGTGGGGCCCCACAGCCCCTTCACTCAGGAGCTGCACTTAAGCTGAATCTGCTGTGGCTGTGCGTGGCTATGTATTTTGATTTTCTGAACCTTGACCTGCAGATTCTATGTCAAGATTTAATGACCTTGGACCTACCTTATCACTGTAAGGTAGCTTTCCTGAGGACCACTAGACCAGATCCAGACCCTGATTTAACTTCTTGGCTTGATGTCAGATCTGCCTCATCATTATGGACTTGTCTGCTGATGTGGAATATTAGCTGGGTCTGGCTACCATCACAGACCTTCTCTGCTCTTCTTGTTTGGATAGTGTGGGACCTGGCCTTTGCCAGTGAGGCCAGTGTGTACACCCTGCTGTCTCCTGTTTTCTCTCACAGAGCAGCCTACTCTTGCTTCTTCCTGAACCCAGCAGCTGATACGCAAATGCCGGAACACTAAATGCCTTCTAGATAGGCTTGAGCAGAGTTGCACAGAAAATATGAAAGAGAACTGTTAGAAACAGTTAGAGATCTTCTGTGTCTCAGTTTCGTGTTGAGGCCATGATTTTAACCTACCTCACAGGAGTTCACAACTAGGTCTTTGTATTCTGGAGGCATGTCTAATTCATCTTGAATATTCTCCATAAAGGACATAAACTGGATTAAGATTTGCTCAAGGGATTGTAAAAGGTTGTACTGGGGCACTGTGAAATATAATTTTAAGGATAATGCACACATGCTTTATTTAGATTGTTTACATCATGCATGGCAGAACAAAACCCAGTACCTCACTGGGACATATAGACGCTATCCAATCTAAGTAGTAAGTAATACTAATTAGACTGAGTTTGATTTACTTGTTCACATTGTTGAATTCTAAATTAACTTTCATAACTAGGGAGAAATATCTCAGTGTTATTATGGTCATTTCAATAAAACAACCGCACAATGAGGAGATGCTTTAAAAACATCTAACTAGAAAATTTGGCCTATAAAGAATGACAGCGCTTGGTTATTATGAGCTGTTATAACGCAATCACATGAATCACTATGGCATGTGGACCTTGTGCTCAGCTCTTGTTACCTAATTCTGGTCATCCCATCCCCAGCATCCCCTGCTTTTTCCCTCCCACTCCCCCCAGATGAGAGGCTTTTCTTGTTTATCAGAGTTGTAGGAGGAGGAATTAAAAAAGATCCAAGCATCTAAGAAAGAAATGGAAACATCCAAGTCAGATGTTACACCATTACTGTTTCCTTTGTCAGAATTCAGGTGTCTTACATTTTTGTTCATTTTGAGTGCAGTTGACAGAGAAAGAGATGCTTAATCAGGGTTGCTTTTGTTGCCTTCTCAGGGTTTTAAAAAGTCATCTGAATTTAGATGTACAGTGAGTTTAAGCTACTTATAAGAACACTGGATTAACACTTACTTGTACTGATGAATACATAAAACACACATTATTACTGAGCTCAATGCCAAAATTAAACAGAATATATGCTTAAAATAATCAATTCAGTATATAACATAGCATTATACCTGGCAGCAGATAGGTTTCTACATCTTAAAAAATGTCTATTTGGATTCAGACCAAATTTTCAGATGCCCTTAGCATGCCTCCGGTTTTACTTTTACATGTAGTAGAGAATGACCACTTTGGACAGTTAATGTGTAGAAATTACTGTGATTAAGAAAACATCTCAGATTTTCCTGAGGGATGACAGATACAGTCTTAAGGTGCCACCATTGTGCCTGGCTCCACAACACTTGCATTCCTAACACAAGCACCTGATGGGACTCTGCTCTCTCTTTGGCACTATATCCTACCTGCAACCTATTTTCTGCTATAGTTATTTCAATCCAAATGTGGCATTTATTGCTATTGTTCTTTCTTCAATTTCTTGTACTGTTCATTGCAGTATATTTTTGAAATATTTATTCAGAATAGCAGCCCCCAAACTATACTGCTTCAGTGAACTATCGGTTATATTCCAGAAATATTGCCTGTAGGTAGAAGCTCTGTAAAATTAAAATGTGATTCTACATTGTGTGATATTCAAGAAAATACAATTATAACTATTATCTAAAGTAGAAAGGAGGAGTTTGTGCATGTTATTACATAAAAAAACATGATGAATTTTTTCTAAAAGCAGTATCATGAATATGAAATTAGAAGCAGGGATGGAATTCTTTTTTTGTTTTCTATTGATCAACGGTTTTTGCAACCCACCAATACAACAAAATGGCTACAACTAATTTTCTGTACCTGAAAGTCCTACAAAAGAATGACTGAATGTCTATACCAGAGAGACTATAAATTTAGTGAAAATGTCTGCAAATTACTTTTTAAAAATAGTATATACATTCAGTCTTGCAATACTAATCAGTCTCAAGTATTCTACACTGAGTCTAGTTCTGATATTGCTGCCATACCTTATTTGAGGTAACTGTAATTATCTCCACAGCTAGATCTAGGAGAAAGCCAGAAAAAATAAAACATTTCTTGCCTTCCAAAAGAATTTATATTATAATCTGTAGCCAAGATGGCTTTCCTACTGCAAATCATACAGTGGGGAACTGGACAATCAAAACATGAAGCTTATATAGGATCCTTCTTCTCCACCATATCCTGATTATAACACTGGTACCAAACAAACAGTATTTTACAGGATCCTGGAAAGAAAATTGCCTTTTTTCCCCCTTTAGTTTTTTTCCTGTCTTTGTTCTGTGTTGTTTTTTCAGTGCTTTTGCTTTTATGGAATATTTTTTATGTACTAAATGGGTTTTCTGTCTCTAATCCCAAAACATCTAAATGGTGCTTTATTGGAAACTAAAATGACTGCACTCTAGTGGCAAACATAATAAAATTTCCAAACGGAACAAAAAACGAACAAAGTTAGGGGTCAGTGTAAGGGTGCTCAGTTATTTGAAAATATTTCAAAGCAGTCCCTTTTTTCTGAAGCAAAGATGTGGTCAGCATAATCTGGACCAATCCTGATGTAAATTGTGGTTGTTAATGAAACCTTTATGATTTAAAAAAATCTGTGTTCTACAGTTACATTAAGTTTATTGCAAAGGGATATTTGTATTGCAATGAACTATTTTCAAAAGGTGCTCAAAGTCATCATTCAGTGCATGTGCTGTGACAACATACTGGTTCCAGTTCTTGGAGAAATAAATGAATTGGACACAGAGTAATTTTTTCTCCAAAACTTACACAAACAGCCACATCTGCAAAGAGGGGTTAGAAAGAGGATCCAGAGAACTACAGGCCTGTCAGCTTGACTTCCACGCCAGGTAAGGTCTTGAATGAGCAGATCCTTTTGAGTACCAACATGTGGTGTGCGCTGGACAACAAGGGGATCAGGCTGAACCAGAATAGGTTGAGGAAAAACAGGTTCTGCTTGGCTGCTCTGGTTACCGTCTATGACAGGTGGCTTGCTTAGTGGATGAGGGAAAGGCTGTGGATGTTGTCTGTCTAGACTTTAGTAAAGCCTTTGGCTAAGTCACCCTTGGCACTCCCCTAGAGAAGCTGGCTGCCATAGCTGGGACAGAGGCACTTTTCACTGGGTTAAGAACTGTCTGAGTGGCCAAGCCCAGAGACTGGTGGTGAATGAAGTCACATCCAACCAGCAGCCAGTCACTAGGGGAGTTCCCTAGGGCTCAGCGCTGGGGTGAGTCCTGTTTAATGTCTTTTACCCATGATCTGGGTGAAGGAATTGAGTGCACCTTCAGCCAGTTTACAGATGATACTGAGTTAGGTGTGGCTGCTGGAAGCTGGAGAGTAGGAAAGCTCTGCACAGGATCCTGGACAATGTAGACTGATGGGCAGAATAAAATGGTATGAGGTTCAATAAGACAAAGTGCAAAGTCTTGTACTTGGGTCACAGCAATCCCATTCAGGCTGGGGCAGAGTGGCTGAAAACCTGATTGGTGGAAAATGACCTTGGGGTGCTGGACAACAGTGGCTGAAAATAAGCCAGAGTGTGCCCCAGTGGCCAAGAAGGCCAATGGCATCCTGGCCTGTATCAGCAATAGTGTGGCCAGCAGGACCGGGAAGTGACTGTCCTTCTTGTACTTGGCACTGGTGGGACTGCACCTTGAGTGCTGTGTCCAGTTCTGGGCCCCTCACTGCAGGAAGAACATTGAGGTGTTGGAGTGAGTCCAGAGAAGGGCGACGGAGCAGGTGAAGGGTCTGGAGGACACTGCTTATGAGGAGTGGCTGAGGGGTGTTTAGCCTGGAGAACAGGAGGCTTGGGGGGGACTTTATCATGCTTTAGAACTGCCTGAAAGGAGGCTGTAGCCAGGTGGGGGTCATTATCAACTCTTAAGTAAACGGTTGTAAGACAAGGGTAGATGGCCTCGAGTTATGCCAGGGGATGTTTAGTTTAGACAGTAGGAAAAAAAATGGAAGGAAAGGGTTCAGAAGCACTGGAACATTCTTCCTAGGGAAGTGGTGAAGTCCCCATCTCTGGACTTACTTAAAGATGTGTAGATGTGGCACTAGAAGACGTAGTTTAGTGGTGAACATGGTGATGTTTTGTTATGTTAATGGTTGGACTCAATGATTTTACAGGTCTTTTCCAACATCAACCTTTCTGTGGTTCTATGCACATTAAAAATAGAGCTGAACAGAACATAGTAGATGTAACAAAAGTAAAATCAATAAAGCAAAGCAGCTCATTTAAGTACATTAATAGGAATAAACAAGTTTTATTATTCAACAGAGGTATAAGATATTGGGAATTATACACAAGATAGAATAAGGGAGGAATGGAAGCCTTTAAATAAAATTTGCAAGTATGTTTTAATAAGCAAATCCTTGAGTTTTTTTAATAATGATGCACTACATTTAGGTTATCTTTATAGAATTTTTATATTATGCCTTTTTTCACTTTTAGCTCTTTCTGCAACAGATCAATTCAACATGGGTCCAAATGATTAAACTGAAACAAAGAAACCTCACTTGAATAGTAACTTGACTGTTTTTCTTACATTCCTGGGAAAATCCTAGCCACCAACTACAGAATAATTTTCTCCTTTAGTTCAAACTTCAATATATTATAGAACGGATCTTAATGAAGAAAACTTTTCTGTTTATATACTTCTACTAAATGAAACTATTTCAACATGAAAGATTCAAACAGCAATATAAATACTAAGTTCTAATGTTCTGTACCACCAAGATGCTCAAATACTGAGAAGAAACAAAACAGTATTTTGGTAATTTAACAACTGCGAGCTTCTAGTCCGACAGCCTGTGATAATTGTCTGACACAGCTGTGAGGTAACATAACTTTAATTTTTTTTAGTGGATGGTCTAGCTATATTTATGTGAAGGACTAAATAAAGAAAAATAAAAAAGAAGATAAAAGGTTCAGGTTAAACAATCTCATTTTACATCCAGGCATAGCTAGGAAAGACTAAACTTTTCTAAAACAACTGACAGTGCAGAGTAATGCTGAGTAACAGGTAAAAATTTGGATACAACAGCTAGTGGTATCAATAAAGATTGCATCTATAGGGAAAAAAGCCATTGAAAATGTGCATGTAGCTCTCTAGACAGAGACTCTGTCAAACCATGTATTAAAAAGCTCATGAGTAAATATGCTGTTAGAGATTTTAAAGAATAACAAAATTATGAACCTAAGAAAATATTCTACCAAATGCCTACAAGAAACAATAATTATCAAATTCCTACACATTTACTTGCCTACTCATTTTCCCATCTTTGAAAGAAAATTATTAAATGCATTCTTTGAGTACTTTCAAAGACTCAACATATACAGTCAGGAAACTACATCTAATATCTTGTCAAATGAAATTAAAAACAGCATATACATAAACACTTCAAAACCCTCTGAGCTTTGCTAAGTAGAAGAAGTTGGCCCATATTTGAATACCTTGCCCTGTTGACGTGCAGTCTCTGTGACTTAGCTTTACAAGAGTTTTGGGTATGTATAATTTTAACTTCTGAAAATTATTTCTAAGTACAACCACAAATGTTAAATAGATGATGCAGTATAAAATCACCAACCATGTCTTCCAGTAGTGGAACTATTCATCCAAGAAACAGGTATAAGTTCAATTTGGCAATGCTAAATGGCATTCATTTTGCTGAAATTAACTTTTCTTTGTGCATTGTTGACTGTGAATGGAGACCATTATTTTTCATTGCCTAGATAGTGATGCAATTTTCAAAGCTAAATGAGCATTAAAAACATTCATTCCATGCTTCTGCAATGAACAATCTAAGATACCTAATGGCAAAACGAGACATTCCCTTTAATCTTTTCTATTCATATTCTATTCTAATCTATTCTAATAGTATTCTATTCCCTTGAGGTTAAAATGAGAAAGGAGGGATAAGCTTGCTATATTTTTGATAAATGTTTCACTCACAAACAGGAGAAGTCTTCTGTGTGCAGATGCAGCAGCCTGCCTGCCTGCAAATCACTGAAGATCCAATCATCATGGTGACTGTCCCACAGTTCCTTCCCTTGGGCAGGCTAGTATCTTTTCATTCCTCTGCTTTATTGGAGGTGAGATTTTGGTGCCAATACAGGGGAAATATGTTTCACCAAGGGGCACAATTCATACACATATGGATGGGTTTCCAAGTACTTGCCTTTGATATCAGCTCACATTCTAGTTATGCTCCTCTACAACAGGACCCCAAACAGGATTTTCTGGCGAAGTGACTGTACCAATATACTGTTTTTCCATTGGTGTTCTTGAAATCTATCTCATTTCAAAATACTTGACTACTGAGTGACAGCACACAGCATGAAGCCATAAGATCGTACTAGCAATGCGTTACAAAAAAACAGCATATAGCAAACCCTGCTAATAATTAAAGTAACTGGATGTAAGTGGGACATCTTATAGGTTAGAAAAAAATCCACAAAATAACAGTTGTTAAATAACAGCATAAGCATTGAACCACAGATTATACGAAAAATCATTCAAGCAATGAGATCAAATATCTTTTCCAGAAGGCCATTTCCCAACCTATATTAGTAGAAGATTTACAGAATAATGCTGCCTAGGGCTGATTACATGCCTTCATGACTGTTCGTTTAAACAAAGAAAACCAAAAAAAAACCAAAAAACAAAATCACAACAATATCAAGCTATTTGGCACCAGTGCAGGTGATTTAAGTATTTGTGCATGCATCTAGTGCCATTAAATCACTGCAGGCCACAGAGCTGTACTACATATTTTGAATAAGGAAAAGTTCTTCCTCTGTCTCCTTCCTACTGTAATGAAGACTTAGAGCATGAAAAAAACCCCAAAACTTAAAAGGTATATTAATCTCTAGTAGAATGAACCTCTAATTTTTATCACAAATCTTATCAAAGTTCTTTATCTCTGCTTTCAGAGAGAGCAACAAATGGGATCCTAAAAGTCAAGGGAAAGAAAAACTTACACTGCAAAACAGATGAACCCATGGGTTCAGAAATCACAAGGCACAAAATATACGTTAGAATGTGATTTTAGCCCACCCAGTACATGGACCCTTTGGGATGCTTTGAACTGATCTTACTGACATTTAGCTCTGTCAGCATTATACAATCTGACCTTAACAGAATAGCAGAGATATATGCAGTATCTTAGCTCTATACACTGAAGTCCAACTCTCCATATTAAAAAGAGAAATAAAAATTATATTTACAGAAACACAATTACTCAGAATTAAATCTGCATGTTTATGTGGCTTTGAAGCTTGACCTCAATATCTGACAGTCTCACTGCCAAAATAATTATTACCATAAAAATACTTTTCTCTGATATTATTAGTCCACTAATATCCTCATGAAACTGATTTTAAAATTATATATTTTTCTCCTGTTTGTTACCTCAATTGTTATGCTACCTTCAGGCTATGCAGTTTGAAAAAGGCAGATATTTACCACTATTTGGAATTAAAAACTACAGTCACTATCTAGGAAATACTACTTTTTCAATACAGCAGGTTGATTTGTCTAATATTATGGATGAAAGTTTTTCCCCTTCTTTTTCTGTTTTATTGCTTGGTCGGTTGATTTTTTGTTTGCTTTTTGGCCCCTTTAGATTTTTTTTTTGTTGGTGTTTCTATTGGGGGGGTTTAATTTTTTTTTGGGGGGGAAGGGGGGTGCTTTAGTTTTATTTTTTATTTGTTTGGGGTTTTGTGGTTTTTCTTGTTTTTTCTTTCCTTGCTCTTGAAAGGCCAGAAAATGAAAAAGAGCTTTGGCAGGATGCCATATCATTAGCTTGGTACAAACCATGTTAACTTCATATTCACAATGGAGCTTTTGGTAATAGACCTGTTTCTGACACAGTGCAAGTATTAGGCAGAGCTAATAGCTGGCTTTACTCCTATTTTAACTGACTTACAATTTTGGCAGGTTTACTTTAATTCTATTTAATTTTCCTTCTTTCATTTTCAGTAGTGAGTGAGTAACAAAATGCTGTAGAAATCATTAAAACTGGGCCTGAACTTTGCTATTTGCAGTACTTAGCCACACCATCTCTAGCTGATGTACTATCAGATGATGGCTGGACAGTCTTGTGGTAACTCTCTCAGGGCCAAAAAATCCCAGAATGAATCATCAATCCATGTGGAACTGCATCTTGTTATTGGACTGTGGTACTTCTGTTTAAGGAAGGACTGTATGGTTGGAATATCTTGACACTTACACTTCACTGAACGTGATTGTTGCCACTTGGCACTACCTTACTAGGAAACGAACTCTCTGGGGTATGCATTGACTCCATTACTACATTAATGTAAAATTACCACCATGGATGCGTCATTTCTATCCCTTTAAACCTAATTCTTCCTGGAAATTGTTGGAAGTCACCTAAAGGTCTGCTGTCTGAGGCAAAGGAGTGCATAAGGTCGGGTATTTAATTTCTCAGGTCAATAGTTAAATGCAACAGTTAAAAAATGGCCTCTCATAAAAATTGATATCTTTAGAAAACAACAGGTTTTAATTGCTCATTTGAAGAAACAGAATGATTCAGAAAGGAGTTTACAGATGCAGAAATTTAGAAATGATAAAACAATATGAGATACATAAATACTGTAAAAAGGAATTTCCACAAATAGGCTGTAGATACTACTTTCTGTTTCAGTTGGAGATATTTTTAATGAGACAAGAGTCTGTATGTCAGCATTTTTCATAGCTTCCATTTGTTTAGAATGTTTTACTCCACTTAATATAAGGTAGAGAAGGTAAACACTTTCAATTATTATGGTTTTCATAGCACCCATTTAAAAATACTGAATAGTTAATTTCTTCAGCTTTATCTTTAGGTTACTTAATAAACTAGATGCAAAATTAACTACAGAATTATGAATATTACTAAGAGTATAGCTAGGGAGTCAAATTAGGTTTTTATCCAAATCTTTGAAGACTGATAAAGATTCCTATAGACATTCTCTTCATATTTGTAATTTTCAGTCTTAAGTAACAGAATTGTATTTTCTCAGGATCATGGAGTATGCAGGTTTAGAAAAGAGTGAAAAACTCTACTCTTTTATGCACTGTTCACAGCAAGTTTTTGGGGAATGTGAATCATTTAATAAGCTTATTTTATATGAGAAATAAATATGAGCTCTTGAGCATTTACTTCAGGCATTAAGTCAGATGCTGCAATGAGCTAGACCTTCAAAGTGCTCATGAAGTCCTTCCCCTTTAATCAGTGGAGAAAGCTTGAAACTTCTGAAAGCCAACATATTGATCTGATCAAGGAATTGCTGAGACTGCTGCAAAGGAAATTATATGAATATGTACAGAGCAGAAGTATTAAGAGTATAAAAATTTGCAATTGACCTTTCTCTGCAGTTTCCCTATTCTTTTATCTATTTTTTCTCTTCTGGAAACCTTCAGCTATGGATTATTACATATGGCTTGAGCAAGCAACGAATGCAGAAACAGAAGAATGATACTGGCAGTGTGTAAATCCTAGGACTTGAAGGATTTTTGAGAACTGAAAAAAAAAAAAAGTGATAGGTGTTCCTTTTCACATAAGTAGAACATCTGCTCAATCAACAGCACAGAGGTTTGGGGCAGGAAAGAGTGATGGGATACATCCAAGTATGAAACAAAGAGCATGAGAACCAGGAGCCAAAGTCATGAATGAAAAGAATATGTGGCAGAAGACAGAACGTGGAACTTCTTCGACCACCATGTTTGCAATCCAAGAACAAGAGTGTGACAAACTGTGCAGCACAGGACAAGGAGGAAAGCATGAATTTTGTCTATGAGGATTGTTTGTCACCTGGCCTATTCCCTGGATGATTCCTTGACAATGTTTACATATTTATATATAAAGTATGACACACTACAAGGAATGATTCCTGTTTGCCTTCTTAAAGTAGCAAGTACAATTCACACAGTTGCTTAAAGGTGAAGTTTTCCTTTGTGAAAACATGGAGTTCTCTGGAATAACTTGATGGAAACAGAAGAGAAATCTGAAGGGCTTTTTTGAGGCCACTCTATAGTATCTGAATTTTTATTTGTATGATAGGTGCAACTTTCTTTCTATTAAGAGAAAATGTTGAAATATTAGCAGCTGAACTTTTATTAACTATAAACACTCACCTTAAAATCCACACTGTGCTTTAGCAGTACACAGACTCAGAACAAGTAATTTAATTACAAATGAATTCTGAGTATCTGTGCATACATTTATTGAAATACTTGTTTCCTGGCTGAAAATTTTTCTTTTTACATTTTCTTTATACATTTGTACAAGTTAATATCAAGGCTGTGCCTTTTTTTCTGTTTTCTTTAACGTATTTAAAAAAAGATCCTTTCCAAATTTTAAATAAATTCATTCTCTTGATATATGTCAGGCCAGCATGACATTTTTGATATATGAGTCAGAGGATCTAGAGCTGCATTGAAGACACACATCACTAATTCTAATACAAAAAAAGATAAGCAGACTAAGGCAGATGCCATTAAGATAAGTAAACAAATCATATAATGTGAACAAGTATCTGGAAAGTATAAATTTACAATTTACAAGATGTGAAAATCTTAGCCTGGGATAAGGTGAATGAACCCACAATAACAGACAGCAATTCAGCTTGCTTATTTTCTAGCATTCCCAAAGCTCAGCATATGTACATTTGCTTATGTCTTATAGCTAGAGTAGGTACATTTTCTGAAAGCTCCTTTGGCCACAAACATCTCTAAGTGTCTCTACCTAGGACTGGAAAAATTTTAAGATACACTCCGTATGCCTGCAGGATTCTTTTGTGTTTTCCTAAAATTTCATGTAATGGGAGATTGAAGGTGTAGCAATAAGGTATGCAAAGAAAGGAGATAATGGATACTTTCAAAACATCTTCTGCCATATGGCATCCTAGACTGTCTGTGAAGGCAGAAATCAGACTTTGTTTCCTGCCAATGTTTATAAAACTTATATAAGCAGCTCAGTTTCAAGTGTTAAATGAAATGTTAATTATTATACTAAATCAGATTACTCATCAGAGTACCAGTGTCACAGCAGCCATTTTTAAGTTGAGAGATAACAGGCTGTTAAAAGTTGATTTATGCATGGAAATATGGTTTACACCTCTTCATTTTTTCATATAATATTATAGCTAGCTGCATTTACCATGTAGACACACATCTACTTGTTCCTATTTTGTACCTTGCTGGACCTTGACTTCATGCTTATTCAGAATTAAATGTGCTACAATAGAGTTGGGAATCTTTGTTTTTTCCTGTGAACAAGATTAAGCAGAGATGTCAGCCTAGTTTCACTTTGTATTCACTCTTCAGTTGTGTACATGCAGTCCCTTTTAACAATCTGTTCTCAAATATCTATTCTAATAAGTCCAACTCTCAATCTGATTTTTAATTATTATACTTTATTTATTTTTATTATTTTGTTTTGGTTTTTTGATCATTCAGCTCTGAACATCTCTGTGTTCACAGGTTTTATTAACTGACAAAAACCCACTTTTAGTTGCTTTAGATGACATGAATCATTGAAACATGAGCTAGTCACTAGGCTACCTTTACATCCAGTGGCAGAACTTCCACAAGGTAATCCATGCCCTTATTTTAGATGTCTGAGATGACATGAGTTGCTCTCCTGAGCAGTACAATCCCTTGATTTTAAAGGAGGTTTAGAGTGAATTTGGCAAATTTTGTGATACTTAAAGTAAGTAAAATGAATCCAAGCCATATAATCTCAATTGAAAAGAGTGTTGCAAGTGATTGCTACTGAAAATTGAAAAAAAAAAAAAATCTGTATTTTCTTTAGACTGCTAGTTTTGCACACTAATGCTGTAATTTTCTCTGAATGGCTTGATCTACTCCCTCTTAAATGCTCTGTCAAAACTGAATTTAATCTGGCAGTGTATATCCTCTCCTTTTCATTTCAATGTACCTCCTGGAAATCTTCAGTCTTTCCTGCCTTTGACCAGTCTAAGTAACTTTGTGATAGCTGCACATTTTATAAAACTACTGATCATTGAAACATCCATATTCATAAAATGAACATTAACAGAAAGTGGCTTCTCGCATGCTGAAAATTATCATTTGTTTTTTTTCTTTCAGTTCTAAATAACACCTATGACAACATATTGCTTGTCAAGATTATTTGGGTTTTTATTGATATCATCTTAGAGCTGTAAGCTTGATTTTTGACAACAGAATGCCCTTTAGCTATTTATTTTGGCTGCTGCTCTTAAGGAAATTTATTTGACAACACTGGGAAAATTTTCCCTTACAAAAGTATCTGAATCTGCCATAGAAATATGTATCCCCTAATACTGCTCCCTATTTCCAGTTCCAACTTCCACCTGTATCTTTAAAGATATCTATGCTTGTAGCACTCCAGTCTTCCAGTTAGATATTTTCTTTTTAAGTCAAAGTTTGAACATTTCTTAATAGCAGTTCACCCAACTTTTATTACATATCTTCAAAACTCTTAATGGTTCACTGTGATGAGAACTCAGCCAAAGCACTGGGATGATCTGCTCAGGTCTTTAGTGTTCAGAGAAAAATTCACAAGGCTATTAAAAGCCAAGGTTAATTCTTTAATCTAAAATCAAGAACTTATCTTTAAAACAGACAAAACTGAAAGCTATCGGTTTGTCCTACTGCATGTTGTATCCTTGCGTGTGGGTCTGTGCTTTCAGTGAATTCAGGGACACTGAGTGATAGCAAAAGCTTCTGTTTGTTCACACTATCATTTTTGTGTGGCTGCTCAGCTGGTCTGGAGGAGGAGGAGGTGGAAGAAGAAGAATGAGAGGAAGAAGAAGAAGAAAAAGAGCAGGGTGAGGAAGGAGGCTTATACCTCCTTTTATTTTACCTAATCATTTCTTAAAGGAATATAATACAGAGTGCAATGATAAAACAAATACCATCTGTCCCCACCATGCATAAACAAAGTAAATTGTTGCTTTTACAACAAAAAAACTTAACTTTTGTTAAGTTTTTTGTAGTATATTCGCTATTGTTGAGAGAAAAGCTAATAGAAAATGGGCCTTGTTTAATGGAAATGCATTTGAATTGACCGAGCTTCCGCAATAAAGTACAGATGTTGGATTATCTGGATTTTAAAACAGTCTTTGATGTTTTGTTCAGAAGAAATGAAAAATTTGCATTAAAAGCCATCACAATGAAAAGTTTAACAGGGGCATAGCAACTGTCCTTTTGGTCCTCTTAGCTATTTTCAAATGTATTATATAATGTGGTTTGTGATAGCCTACTGTGTAGTTAATGTTCCTTTCATCCCTTCCCATTTGTCATGAATTGAGAATGTGCAATGGAAAGTCATTGCAGCATGGCTATTTAGTAACTTTTTAAGCCACAACTACTTGTTTCAGTGTCTTGAAAGAAAGAGAAAATAAAATCCCCTCTGTGCAAAATCTTAGGAGATTAGCATATCTGTGGAACAAAATTAGGTGCTCAAATTTTACATCAACTACTATTCAATTCGAAATGTCATTCAATTAGCAACAAACTTGTAAACTGAAACTAGTAGAAGGAAACCAAGAACTCACTGTGTTACTGTGAAATTTGCAACAAAATTGGATTATTTTTCTCTGACAAGAAGTAGCAGTTCATATGTAGCTCATATTTAGTTCATATTTAGAGTAATTTTTCTGAACTTTAAAGTGATTTGAAAATGAAAACACAGCAAAAAGCATTTAAAGCATGTGAAGATGCTGAGAGAATATTTTATGGTAAATAACTATTGATTCAATAGGACCCCTGTCAGCCTCACATCTGTGCCTGGAAACCTCACAGAAAGTATTCTAAGGCAAATAGAAGACAGGGAGGTAATTAAAGACAGTAACACAGCTTCTCCTTGGGCGAGTATTGCCTAACCAACTTAGTGGTCTTCTGTAATGGAGTGATTGCATCAGTGGACAAGGCAAGAGCTATGGATGCCCCCTGGACTTCTGTAAAACCTTTCACATGGCCCCAACAATGCCCTTCTCTTTTGATGAGTGTACTCTTTGATGGATTAGAATTTGGTTGGTCACATCCAGAGGGTAGTGGTTCATGGCTCAGTATCCTGATGGATATTTGACAAGTGGTGTCCCTCAGGAGTTTGTGCTGGGACAAGCAGTGTTTAACATCTCCATCAATGACAAAGGACACTTGCTGTGTCCCCAGCAAGTCTAGAGAAGGCACCAAGCTGAGTAGTGTGGTTGGAAAAGCTCAAGAACTGGGCCCATGGGAACCTCAAGAGATTCACTAGTCCAAGTGCAAGGTGCTGCGTGTAGGTTGCTGCTACCCGACCCCTGGCATCAACACAGGCTGATTGAGACAACCCTGAGGAGAAGGACTTGGAGATACTGGAGCTAGGCCTGAGCTAGACATGAGGGCTTGCAGCCCAGAAAGCCAGTTATATCCTGAGCTGCATCAAAAGCAGCACAGCCAGCAGGGTGAGGGAGGTGATCCTGCCCCTTAACTCTGGTGAGACCCCATGTGCAGTGCTGCAGCCAGCTCTGGGATTCCCAGCACAGGAAGGACATGAATCCGTTTGACTGGGTCCAGATGAGGGTCAGAAAAATGATCAGGGGGCTGGAGCATGTTGCTATAAAGACAGGCTGAGAGTGGTTGGGTTCTTCAGCCTGGAGAAGAGAGGGCTTCGGGTAAACCTTATTGCAGCTTTTCACTATCTAAAGGGGGCCTATAAGAAAGATGAACCAACTTTTTAGCACGGGCTGTTGCTATAATACAAGGCGTGATGGTTTTAAACTAAACAGGATAAACTTAGACTAGATATAAGGAAAAGGTTTCTTGCAATAAGGGTGGGTAAACACTGAAACTGGTTTCCCAGGGAGGTGGTAGAAGACACCCCATCCCTGGAAACATTCACAGTCACATGCCATGGGGCTCTGAGCAACCAGTGATTTGAAAATGTATCTTCTAACCCAAACTGTTCTATGATTTTATTCTATGAACTACTGGATTTTTCTGTTTAAAGACGAATTTAGGTAAAATTTGGGTCTAATTTATGCACAATATCTGCTTTCTGTATTAAATGTGTTTCTCAACTTAAAAGAGTATTGTTTATAGATAAGACTTCACATATTTATAAGCTCTTGTTGGTATAGAATAATTGCTGACCAGTCAAAAACTGCATAGTTTATTCTTTTCAGTTGAGTTATCAACATAAATATTCCCTAAAACCCAAGTACATAGGCAGTCAGACAGTTATGCCAATGCCCCGAGGACAACTATACTAAAACTGAATTATTCCAGATACATACCTTTCATGTTAGTGAAAATAAGAAATTATTCCTTGCTGATAACAGCCTTCTGTCTCCATCTCAGCATGTCACCTGAGCTCAATTATTCTGAACAATGATTTGCACCACAGTGACCCTGTCCTTTTTTGATGGCTGACCGAGCATAGGGAGGATAAACTCATGCCAATATATCAAGGCACAGGGCTAGGTAGTCAGATTAAACCTATAAATTCATTTCCAGTTTTCATCATTCATTTCTCATTGTTTTTCTATTTCTTTGATGGTTTTATAGTTAAGAACAGATCTCCTGAGTGCCTAAAAATATCTTATATGTGGGAAGAGGAAGATAATCAAAAGAAAGATTGCAAAGATTCTGCAGTTATCTGAACCAGCCAGTGCACAGCAAAGTTTCTGATTCAATTGAAATGTTGTTGCTGTTTCTCATGTGAAGCCATGAATATATAGAGACACAGATTATTTGAATGCATCTTCTTAATCTGAATGCATTTTCCTGTTAGATATTTTTTTCACATTTTTCAGAGGACAAACATATTAGAATGTACTACAACATGCCAAGCGGCATGGACTGTGCACTTTAAATAAGTTCATCTTTTTATTTTGTTAGAAAAATGTCATGGAACAAACATTTCAGAAAAGATACTTTCCTTTATAGATTTGTGCAGGGTCTAGCATAATGAAGGACTGACAACTGGAAGAAGGTTTAAGTGGTATTACAGTATGAAGAGTAGTACCACAGAAATAATAAATCACTGGTTAAAACCCTACTTTTAAACAAAATATTTTAAACATTTTAAGACTGCCAGAGTTCTTTCTGGGGAGTTCTTTGACATGTCTCCAGTACAAGGTTGTGCCTTATAAGGACTTGTGTTTACAGTACTATCACTCTGTAATATGAACTGAAGAACAATAATAAATATTTATTATTACAGAGCAGCAAGCTAAATATTCAATAGGGACAATCCAACATTTTCCCTGATTTATTCCACTAACTAATTTCAAAATGACCATATTTTCTTACTCATTATAATGACTCGCTGAATAAGTGACGGACATATATGTGCAGTAAGATGCTGACTTAAAATCGGAAAAAAATATATTGACATCAGAAGTTTTGTTATCGGACAAACATATATTTTGGATTTATTTCTTACATATAACTTCCTAATACTTTCCTGGCACTACAGCAATTTAATTGAATAACAAAGGTACTAAACAAAGACAAAATGATTAGAGAATAGCTTTTCAAAGTAATTTTTTCAGTTCAATTTAAAAAAAAAAATGCTTTCACATTCCAGCTCATTTATGACTACTAATAAATGTAATTGAGTTGCCAGGCCTTTTTATATTTGATGTTTGTTATTATATGAGTATTACCTGGAAACTCTCCAGTGGCAAAAATGAAGTTTAAAAAATAAATCTCAACACAATTTTGAAAATGTTACACATAATAAAACTAACATAAGAAATTTTATGCTTTAATTATTTTGGTACCTAACATATATTTTTAAAAATTGTTGTTTATCTGTACTGATACTCGCAGCATAACATGTGGAAAGACTGTTCTTTGAGAGAAGAATGGAATAGTAAAATATTTTTTATATTATACTTTTAATATTTTTATTAATTAATATTTAAAACAGTTATTTAATAATATTTTATAAGTACTTATATTATTTTATAATATAATTTTAATATTCCATATGATAATGGAATTTTAAAAGACAATGTCAACAAAATAAACACTTTTCGAGCTATTAAGTGTATTAATTTTAACTCAGCACAATTTCATAAAGTAGCATTTGAAACACTATGTATCCTGGAAACACTCAAAATTCTACCTACAGTTCATAGTATTCTGGTGAGTATTTTCTTAATATTCTTAAATTCTAAAACTTTGCATTTAGATCTTGAGATATAATTATGAAGAAATATAACAGGTAAGCCATTCTGAATGTGCTAAACCAGAGAGAGTATAAACAAGCAACAGATAATCTGGTGGAGGAGGAAGAGCCCAATCTGGAATGTGACAGAAGCAGCAACTCTGTAGTACATACTTGGAACTTCTGATTTTCAATAGGTCATAAATTTGATAAAAGAAATTTCTATTTCTTACCTACATTTCCAGTCATTAGGTATGAATTCTGAAAGTCCATCATTCCCATTCCAACAATGTGTATAAAATCTTCAATCACCTGCATTAACTCCACTGAACCTGGATAGATCTAACAAAGGAAGGTAAGACATGACATTTACTATAATATCAAAATGTCTACAGCTTCAAATTCAAATAAAACCTAAATGCCATCAAAAGCAAATTGAGAAGTAACAGTCAAACAGCTCTTCCTGTGCTTCAATGCTAAACATTTTCTGTTACTGTAAAACAACCATTTTTCTATTAAATCCTCATATAAAAAGATGCTACTTCGCAAAAAGATATGTGAAATCAACTGTGCACTGGAACTGTGGAAAATGTTTCTACTAAGTCACTGCACT
Source organism: Taeniopygia guttata (assembly GCF_048771995.1). NCBI lineage: Eukaryota > Metazoa > Chordata > Aves > Passeriformes > Estrildidae > Taeniopygia > Taeniopygia guttata. Next base: position 29,977,039 of record NC_133027.1, on the reverse strand, counting down.
TATCAAACACTTAGTGGCCATTACTTTCATTAATGGTTAAAGCATTTCATATTACAGAACAGCTTTAATTAAAGTATTTTTCCTTCCTCTGAAGATATTTTCAGTAACTTCAGAACTACTGATGCAAACAGTAATGCAAATCTTACTGTGGCCTTGCCAGTATGATAACCTTTGCTGAATCAGTCAACATGTAAGTTAAATCTTTACTGGTAGTATTATTTTCGTTGCTGATATGGAATAGTAGAATCATAGAATATTGGAGGTTAGAAGGGGCCAGTAGAAATCATCCAGCTCAAGCCTCTGTGCAAAGCAAGATCAGCTCTAGCAAGTTGCCCAGGAACACACACAGTTGGATTCTGAATGTCTCCCAGGAAGATGACCCCAGAGCTGGTCTGCACAACATGTTCTAGTATTCAATCACTCCAACTGCCAAACAGTTTTTTTATACATGAATGGCTTTTTCTGTATTTTAATTTTTGCCCCTTGTTTTTTATTCTGTCAATTGACACCACTGAGACTTGGCTCGGTCTTCTTTACTGTTTTCCCATTCAAGAACTTTTAATATTGTCATGTTTCCAAGCAAAAGAGTGTCAGCTATTTCAGCCTATCCTTGCATATCTAATGCTCTAATCCTCTAAACAACTTCATGGTATTTTTTCTGGGCTCATTTCATTACTTTGTCTTGTACTATAGAGACCAGAACTGGACAGAGTAAACTAAAATAAATTGCAGGAGCCTTGGCATTGCTAATGTAGCCTCTCAGTTTGGTTTTTTAAATTATAAAAACACATTTTCAAAAAATACAGTTTATTTGCAAAGGCGTGAGCTACTAATAAAAATATTTTCCTTAATATTCAACAGTAATGATTCATCAACAAAACAGCATTAGAGATCATAACAGTTATTAATAAGACTAGAAGTTCTGTTCATATCGCATACATAAAAAAGAAAAAAATTGGTTTTTAATGCCTGTTATGAACAAGACAATTTTCAGTAACAGAGTGTCTTGCAATAGAAAAAAAAAAAAAAAACAAAAAAACGGATGATCTGTTCATGGTGATTTTTTTCTTCATATCAGTGAAATGTCCCAATTTCACTTTATAAGCCATATTTAACCCATCCTTTCCTCTACTGGGACTGCAGACTCTAAAAAAACCCTACAGAGACTATAAATTCCAGCATGCTGCACTCCATCTTCATCTTACTCTATCTAGATCCATAGTTGCTTAGTTCAGAATAGCTAATTTCACAAGGTGCATTGTTTTCTATATGCATCTTTTCGTAAAAGGTAGGGCAGTAATACTGTTTTGAAGATAAATTTGTTGTGACAATTATGATTCTAACAGGTGGCAAATGCTACTTCAGGTGACAGAGACTTAAAGTCCATTTTTCTGATGATGTATTACTGAGGTAGTTAAGTGTGGTTTTTGTATGTATCTCATTCAAAGCACCCACACTCACAGATTAAGTACTAAGGAAAAATATCAGTGAGATTTTTTAAACCTTTGTTCTTGCATATAAAATTGTATAGTAATAAACTGTTGAGCACTCAGTTGAGCAGGTACTCTAGGTTTTTATGTATCTGAAGTACTAGTTAATCAATACGATGCCAGCAGATCTTGGTGAAGAATATGACATGTTTTGAAACTCCAGTATAAACTTACACATTGTGGATTGAAATGGCTTCCTGTGTGCAGTGCTTTACATCAGCTCTTAAAAAAAAAAGCAAGTATTAAAGTGAGTGCTGCTTATCTGAATGCTATATAACCTATAATTAATGGTTATCAACTGTTGGCATTTCAGCTAGAAAAACAGATGTGCTGAAGCATTGCAGCTGTATACTTGACTGAAAGTCAGCAATTTGCTGACAGTGAGTAAGATTTTCTTTGCAGCAAATAATCTAGAAAACAGGCTAAGAGATCTATGCTAATAGTAGCTGTGGAATTTAAGAAAACTATGCAAGCTGGCAAAAAGCTTGGTCAGACTGCACCTAGGTTTGCAATGTTTTATTGCAGAAAATTAAGCTCAGTGGCTGAACCAGAAACAGGATCACCTTTATTCACCAGTACCTGCTCACTCCTCCAAGCTGTTATGAAGAGCTACTTGCTTCCAAAGTTTCTTTGAGTATGCTTATGTAACTGTACAAGAACATTAATTAGAGTAGGGGCATGGTGGGGGGGTCATATCTCAGTCGTCTAAGATTTAGTGAATCCTCTAGCTTTGCAACCAGGAACCTATGGCCCCACTACTCCTGTGTTCAGATCATCTTGGTTCTTTTGAGTTTCTGCTGTACCTAGATCTGTAGCACAACGATTTACTAGGCAGAGAGAAGGAGCTATGGAAAAGTAGAAACAACTTGTTCCCTCTATTTTTTAACATAACTTCTTCTATGAGCAGCAGTGAAAAGAGGGAACTGGAGATTTACTGTTGCCTCTTTGTCTCCACATTCTCAGAATTGCCTGTTAAGTTTTGTCATCCCCAAATCTCTGGGGTCAGATGTCTGACATGGCATGGGTAAGCAGGCAAGATAGAGGTAGAAGACAAGGTCGATAACATAGGAGTGGTATCATGTCTGTTAGTGAGGCTAAAATAGTTGCTTAAAATTGGTTTCCTTGTCTTGGTGTTGTTTATGGAAACAGCCCACATGTATGTGATTTTGCTGTTTCCATCCATCACTGCTAAAGAAAATGACCCACTTTGTCTATTTTTGTATCTGGCTCTTCTAGAGAGGAACAGAAAAACAGGAAAAAAAAAAAAATTATTCCCAGCTGAATTGTGTTGGGTCAGCTGCAGTGTCATGTGCTTACTTCAAGGTTTGAATTAGTGATGAAAAGTCCTGATCTTCCCTTTATTAGTGATATCATAAACATGAACTTACAGAACCGAGGGTAAATAGCTTCAAAGATCTTTAAGTACATTGTGATTTATTAGAAATGACATGAAAAGTGAACAAAGTTCAAGTATCTATAGAACACAGTCACAATGACTGCACAAGAGTAGAGCAAAGAGCTATGTAAGCTGTTTTCTTGCCTTTGACAGTGGCAAAAAGCTGATGTCTAAGGAAGAGTATAAGAGGGCAGGAAAATAGTGATACTTGCTTGCAAAGTCTTGCCCAGCCTTTTTTGCCAAAAGACTGCCTTGTGCAAAACCACGGTTTTTCTTTCATAAATTTGTCTATTTACATTTTTAACTTGCGTCCTTTCAGTTGCAAGAAGTTCTGCAAGGTAGCCTTCTACAGAATAAGTATCTCCTGTATTCATTCTGAATCTGCCACTATTTTGATGTCCTTTAGTTATTTTACAAGAATCACAAGTGAGTAGATTAAGTATTCCTGCAGCACATTCTCCAAACCACTCCTGATTTTAAAAGCTTCTATTGCAAATAAGTGCACTTGACTCTTTTCCATACGGAAATATCTTGCTTTGTTTAATCCTTCTTCATAAATGTTTCCCTGCCTTTGAGCATCCCCCCAAAAATTTTCCTCTTTACATAACTATGTTCATCCCCATTGTCAGTGTTATTTGTACCTGAATAAACCTGACAGTATTATGGTCACGTTCATGAACACAAATCTTAACATTGTCCAGTAACTTCTTGGTATAAGAAGTTCCCATGTAGGAAATTATTGTATCCAAGCAAAAAGAAAAGGGGGGTTATTTGAATTTTAACTCTTTTGTCATACATTCATGATTTTTGCTAGACTTTCCTGTTTTATAAAAATTTCTAGACCAGAAACTTTTCAGTACTGAGGATCACAACTGTTCTTCTAAATACAACCTTATATGAAAGGTCTACTGTTTGCACTTCTATAAGTTGTTTAGGGGTATTGTATGAGGTTTTTGGGTGAGGTCTGATGTGTCATGTTTAACAAAAGCAGCATTGCAGCCAGCCCTCAGTAACATTTTTCGGCCTTTGTATGTACTTCATTACAATGTCCAAAGCAAAAACATAGTGAATAATCCCATGGAATGTTAATAAAAATCTGTTTTTATTAAAAGAAGCAAGTTATATTTTAAATATAATTTCAATATAAGGAATTAGCTGGTGGGTCCTGGTATTGCCCCTTTTTGAAAAGGACCAATTTTTCACCCAGATAGTCTATCACTTAGGACTTCCTTTCACCCACAACAGGGTGCATCTTTAACCTGATTTCTGAAACCATATATTAAATTTTGTCAAATCCTACCTGTTGCGCATCTTCCCATTTCTCTTTGTTCTCTTCATCTAAGAGATTACTTATGATTTGAAAGAAGTTCTGAAAAATCAATTAAATGAAAGACTAAGTAAAATGATTTCAAAGATATGAACTGCCACATCCTGTATCTGATATTAAGAAAGCTTTCCTTTCCCTATTACAGATGCAGTTCTGCAGCCTATTTTCTGTCAGTGGAAGAGATGACATAGCAAAATAGTACATTAGACTGATAAGAGGGCACATATTTTATGGTAATTTTTTAATTCTTGTGTATATAGTTCTGTAGTACCCCTTTGTATGAAACAAGAACCATTTTAAATTTGCTAAACTTTTAAATGTGAAGGTGTACTATTCACAAATTGCTCTCATTCCAGAAACTAGAGAACTACAAATTTTGCAAAAAACCAAAGTACATTTAAGAAAGCACCAGTCTCGAGTCTTCAATTTCCATTCAAAATGAGAAAATTATCCTTTTTAACCATATATAGGGCATTCAATGACATTTCATTGGTCAATACAGTTTCAAATCAGATGCTTCTTACTTTTATATGTCACACTTGCCTCTATCCTTTTAGGAGTTTCAACTTAAAAGGAATAAGCAATTTCGGTTTCTTTGAACCTAAGCTGTTAACTTCTTTTTCTGATTCTCCTATTCATTTAAGTATATGGGAAAAAAATGCAGGACAGTTAGATACAAATCATACATTTAAAAATTCACTGTTCTCCAGATGTTTGTGGAGAAATCTCCTTTCTAATTTTGTCTGCTCTCTCTAGCAATTTGTATTCCCAACTTCTTCATCCTTAAAAGGTAAGAATTTGTGCAGTCTGTTCTCATTTCTGTATCACATTTTGTGCAGAATGACAAAATCTACAGCCTGCCAATTATATTTTTTCTGTTCCTTCATAAAAGATACATGTAGTTTCCAGTAACCTTAGCTGAAGAGTGCAATTAAGTTCCTCACAATTTCTAAAAAACTTTAACAGGAATGCCAGCAACGTGACCTTGCTGGAACTCAGATTACTGGTCACCACCTCACCTACACTTACTTATTACCCATTTTGGGATATAAAAAGGACTTAAATAAGGTTTAAGAAGCAACTTTAACTCACTATTCATGAAAGTACAAAGGATTCAACTGCACAATGAATGAAACTAGAATGGACAAACTTCCAACATCAGACTATTGTGGGTATGCTTGAAAAGACATTTATTTCAAAATAAAGATATCACCAACATTTTAGGTGTCTCACAACTATATAAGTAAAACAATTTAGGATGCAAAATTGAAGAAAACTTGTGAAAACTATTTTTAATAATAATATTTTACCAGTCTAACCTGGTCCCAACACTAAGCACTTGACAAGCAAGAGGATCTCTCTTTGCTTAACCAATAGGAAGTTAACTATGCTAACTACAAAATTTGCATGGATAAAAATTTCTTTAACTTGACCAGATTTATTCTAGACATGACTGAAATTTTGCAGAACTTGGACAAAGTAATCCTGCTTATTAGTGAGGCTACAACTCTTCTCTCACTGAGGTCACTAGCATAATTTCCACAAGCTTCAGTAACACAACAAACTTCATGAAAAGAAACAAAATAGCTCAACAAGCTCCTGTGAAAATTATAAGTAAGCATTTGGACAAGATGGAAATTAATGATAGGACATAAAATAAAAATGTGTTCATTGTTTGATCCAATTTGCAACAATACTCCAGTCACGTTAAAAATAGGAAGAATAGATATAGTCATATACTTATATATATGGAATACACTTAATCCCTTTCAGAAATTCTATAGCAAAATAAAGCACAATACAAGGAGTTACATTTGGTATTTATTACAAATGATTTTCCAGTTTAACAAGGTTGGCAAATCACAATTCTGTAAATGCAACTTCAGCTACGAAAAATGTATGTCTTCACTGGTCCCCCAAGTAAAATAATCTGTTAGTCAAAGCATGCCAGTTTCATGGCACTATAATCACACTTACTGTAGGGCAGTATAATTTGGTGAAGACTTTTACTTGGCAGAGTCATCCTTATGAAGATTTTGCCTGAATGAAAACACTTTTCTAAATATGGTAGTTCTCAACTCTTCCAGTGCAATATTGTAGAAATGCAATGGATGGAAATTTTAACTTTAATTTATTAGGGCATCAGTAGCAGTCTAGCTGCAGCAGCGTGGAACTCAGTGTGGGATAATTTATCATACTAGAAAGTTGTTTTGAAGGTAGTTTTGCATTACACTGCAGACACTGATTCCCCTGCAGTCTAAGCCTTAATTGCAAAAGTACCCATGTCTGTCTAATGAGATCTATCTGAGAGTTGCCTAGATTGCATGAAGAGCCCTCAGGATTTTAAACTGTTTCTTGCAGATGATATATTACATGGGTTTGCTAATATTGTTATGCATTAGTTAAATTTCATATTTATTTTAGTTACAAAAAGCATTAAAATTACCAATAATTGACAGAAATGCATGTGGAAAAGTTTATAAATAATGCTGGACTCAAGCACAAACAAAAGATGAGCAATAACTTATATATATTTCTACTCTTGCCAAAAAGGTATAAATTAGGTGTATGAACTTAGCAATAAGAATATATTTCTTCTTGAGCTCTTTTGTTATTTCTAACCTTGGTTGGTGCCATATTTATGGTAGCACTGGAGGGTGAGATGTGTGCAGGTTTTTCAGTCCAAGCGAATTTTCAAAGCAGAATCAGTGCTTTGTGAATTAAATGGAGATGAGCAAATGGATTTGCTGCTTCAGTAATGAACAGATATGAAATGCATCTAAAAAAATGTGACAGGGGAAGAAGGGTTAAAAAGTCTTTGTCCTACTTTGACTACTCTCTTGTTTATTGCATTAATCATGAAAGAAAAAGCACTGTCCTTTAGTAAAATGATTGACAGGTGTGGAGGCTAAATTTTAGAAGCATTATGGATGTGATCTGAGGGAATTACTGTAATGAACACTGGACCTCCCTGTAGAATCAAGCTTCTTTCTTTCATAGCCAGGCTGGCATATTACCAAACTGGTCACTATAAAAAATGTTGGGACAGCCAGAACCAAATTTTGAAGTCCTTTATTTTTGCTCAGGCTTTTTTGATGATCATGACAGTTACAGCTGGGAATGGACAACAACATTTTCCTAATTTAATTTCCTTCCTTTCAATTTTTTCTTCTGTAATACAATGTCTGCAGTTCTCTATTACAGTCCAAATTTTTTGACCCTCTCTGCAGGCATAAAGTTGCAATAAATCCTTTTATACGGTTAGAGAAGGATTCCTCCCTAGGAGGAAGTAATGGATAACCTTAAGTCACCTCCACTTTTGGACTTCAGCTTAGTGAATGTGTGCGGGAGGAGGAAGGTGGAGGGAAAAAGGATTGGACAATCCTGTTAAACCCTGACTCACAGCAATGGTCCCTATGGCTAATATAAAAGGGATTATACTGCTCTAGCTTCTTTGGGGAGAAACCTTTTTTCCTGTTGTGTGCTACATCAGGGGACTGTACAACTCACTTCACCATTCTGTCTGAAATGTAGTTACTTTCCTGCCCTCCTGTCCTTAGAAGGAATTTCAAGCACTTTTAGACCAGTTCCAGATAATATTCCAAAATGTTGCTTTCATTTTGCTTATTTAAAATTTGTTTTTTCTTCCTGGTAGAATCATTCTCACATAAGTACAGTTTCCATCTCATGGTCTCAGTGTACCTGCAGAGGGTATTTTAAAGAATTCCCATATTAAATGAAATACCTTGCTTGCAGAAGAATTGAATGACATGTCTTGCAATAATTTCTGCTACTGTACTGATATTTTCAGTCACTGATGCAGGACACCTTCTTGTTTATAAATGGTTATTTTTGTTCTTGACATTGTATTGTATGTGCAAGTAAACATAGATATTGTTGCAAAAAACAGTTAAAAGATGCAAAAGTAAAAGGAGTCATGTAATAAATAACTTGGCACTAAATATGCATACCTTAAAAGCTTTATTTTGCTCTTGCTATTGTCTGCCTAAAGAAGTGGCATTTTCAATGCAGCACATCAGTCAGCAGCACCTTCATTTTGGATAATTAGCTGGAAAATTTCAAATTTGATCTCACTTTTCGGTTCATTCATTTTGTTATGGAGTCTCTGAATCACAACTCTTGAACTATTCATGAATATTAATATTGAATATAAACCAGATATTGTAGGGATTTGAAGGACTATCTAGATGGATGAAGTGTAAAGATACAAATATATTCCGACATATAGACCTTTTCTTTCTCAGTCATAATTCAAGTGTTTTGTAAATAAAAAATACTGTTGTCCATAATTCATCATAGCCTACTTTTCCAGCATCACACAAAATGATAAATTATGGGTTTTAGAGACTTTAAATCTCACTCATGCTTTTCTTATTATTTCTTTAAAACTAAAATCCATCACCTAAGAAATTCTACTCTTTATCCAGTTTAAAAAATTTAATGTCATTAGAACACCACACAGAGACTGTACATAAAGAAGAATTTTCATGCAATTTTAATTTTTATCTTTTTGTCACTCACTTTGACAATGAGCTAGAAAGTATGTCCTAATGCAAATTAAAAATAAATGCAATACTCCAGAGTATGGTAGAATATGACATATGTTTACATGTGGAAACATGCTTTTTAGAAATTAGTAGTAAATTTTAAACTTTTGTTACTGAGCCAGAATGTCACTTTATATCACCAGAAGTCAGTAAAAATAACCTTTCTTAATATATCCCCTGGGCCAAACACATGCTTTAGTCTGATTTCACTTACTTTGCTGAATATTGTCTGTTGAGTTTTTTTAATTTTACCTTGGTTTGATGTTTGGGGTTTTTCTGTTTGTTTGTTTAGGGTTTTGGTGTTTTCTTGTTCGTTTTTTTTTGTACTTTTATTTTGTCTGATTTGAATTTTAAGTGTCTTTTTCAACTGGAATTAAAGAACTCCTTGTATTTAGGCATGCAAATACTGAAATACAGTTATTTTCTTTGGTTTGAGAAATCTTTTAGAATTTGACTTACTAATTTTTATATTTTAAATTTCTTGGTTCTAAATTATTTTTTAAAATTCTTATTAAAATATTTAATAACATTGAAAAATTTTGCCAGAATGCTATTAGAATTTTGGAAAGAGCTCTAAATTGCAAAATGAAGCAAAACTTTTGGCACTATCAACAGTGGGAAAAGAATCAAATCCTCTCTAATGTAGGTAAACTGCCAATGACCTGATCTGCTAGACCCATGTACAAAATCACTTGTATCAAGCAGTTTCTCAAGACTGGTTCTGCTTAAGACTTTGTAGGGTTCTGCTAAAGACTGTGAACCATGAAGAAGTCACACTGGGCTATCAGACCATTGATTGCATGAAAATTTTCAGTGAATAACATCCTGCTTAACAGTAAAATTATTACTGACTAGATACTATCTCTCATTCAATAATAAAAAAGAAGGCTTATTCAGCAAACATACTCTTAAGAAAAGTGTTGTTTAAAAAAAAAATATCAGCTGGCTACAGGCCAACACAAGAAATATCGGTTTTACTGTGGAAGTTAATTGTTTGTGCTTAGAAAAACTAGAAAAGTGAAAATACAATAGCAAGTCTTGAAAACTTAACTTTGAAAAAATGTCTTTTCCAAGCCATCTCCCTTCATCTGCATGCATCTATTCCAACATGTATTTATAATTTATGCTTACCTTTACACAAATACATGACCTGCATTAATAACTTCATTAGTAATTTATGATTGATCATTAAGCTCTCCTGTTCATAAATATTATACACACCTGCCCTCTTATTATTCTTTGTCAGTAATCTACAATCTTTGAAAAGTGTCTAAAATTTTCATATATAAGATGAAACCAATATCTTTATCTAGAAGTCCTGAGTAAGAGCTATGCAGCCCATTATATAGAAATAATTGCATTTGTTTTATCTCTGACAGCATTTTATTTGTCCTCTTGCACAAGAAGAGTTAATATAACATGTAAAATAGAAACTTATATAAAATGCACTATCCATCACTCCTGTGCACTTTTAATAACCTTTATTTATCTAAAATGAAGAAGCAATGCCAGAATTACATAACTTGGTGAATAGCTTTTGAACTGAAATGAACTGGAAAAAAGAACACCAGCTAAATGCTAGTGCCAAAACATACCAACACCTCCTATCAACCAGACCGAACCTTGAAAGACAAAGACACTGAAATGCTAGAAAGAAAGTATTTTACATATTTCACCCACTGCACTGGTTTTGATATTTTTCTTATTAAATGTTGCTGAGCCTTCTCCGACTTTACACTTGGATCTTAGCTTTATGTGAAGAATGCTTATGTGGAAACCTTCCCTTGCCTCTGTGAGCAAACCAACTGCCATGCAGTATAATGCAACATACAGACATAAACTCCATCAATTGAAACATTACTTTTACAATATTTCTCTTACCTGCACCCCATCAGACGCAGGGATATAACTTGCTCTTTTAAATGTGTCTGTAACATTTCTGAGAATTTCCACGGAAATTAGAAGGTCCCCAGCATAAAAATTTTTCCTCTGCGTTAAATCCAGTAGTGTCTTGGTTACTTGGGACATGCCATCACCAGCCAACATCCTCTGACCCTTGGCAAGATGCTCTTTAATCTATACCAAAAGAAAAAAAAAAAAAAACTATTATCAGAACCTACTTTACTCAGAAAAATGTATGGTAAGTTCTAAACAGAGTGAAAATATTAAAAGTTAAAACTAGTAAAAAAATGTCCTGTTAAAGATAAGACAAAATAGTAGTCTATGGTGATAGAAATATTATTTTTATCAGAGCATTATTGATTTTATACTGAAAGCTTCTGAATTTCTTGTGTTTCACACATTTGCTTCTTGAAACACCATGGGCTGGACTGAAGCTTTAATTTGTTGTCATAACACAACAAGGAACTGTCCTTCCTCAGAAGAACATTTGTACAACCACAGCTACCCCTCATTTAACAACTGAGACCTCTGAAAGGAATAAATGCTAAGGCAGTACTTGTTATAATCTGATTTACTATAGGAGAGTAGACCTTTCACCTCTGCCAGCCCAGTTTGGCTAGTCAGTGCAAAAGAGGTGGTTTAGCTGGAAGCTGGTTATGATGCACTCTTATGTAGCACTAGCACAAAGGTGTTAACTCGGAACAATCCTGTTTACTTTTTCCAAGAAATGCAAATTAAATTATGAATAGCTCCTGTGTATCTGCCAAAAGAGCATACTTTAGCAGTAGTTCTCCCAGTTATCCCAGCAGATGTGTTCAGGGCTAGTGATCCAAAACAAATATGCTAGAAGTACCCTCCTGATAAAAACTGAACTTGTGGGTCTGGTTAATTCTCAAAGCTGACTCAGCATCCCAGGAAGATGCATAGAGTATCACAAAGCTAGGATAAGGCCATACAAGGCTAAAAGAAAGAGCAAAAGTTAAACAACCTATTTTCAAATATACATTATAATTTAAGCATAAAAGCACAAGTTCTGAATTGAAAATTAGAATATCATAGAATCATAAAATATTCTGAGTTTAAAGGTTTTTAGATAGAATTACCCAACACAGACCTCATTCTAAGCAGGAGGGCTGGAAATACTATGCAACTGGCATCAAAAACGTTGTCATGGTCTTCAAAAATGTATCTTCAATTGCTTTTAAACTGGCCTTATTACTAACATATAGAGGGAAAAATTACTAATGTAACATACAGTTGAACTAGATGATATTGAAAGTCTCTTCCAAACTTGATGATCCTGTGATAATAGGGTGGTGATGTGGAAGGAGGAGTGTAAAGATACTTTGTGCCACTTCCAGATGTCTCCAGACAATTTGTGTCAATATGCAGGTTTTCATTATATAAAATAATATATAAGGATACACTATATAATAAAGGTGTTTAAAAGGGTTCAAATCAGCTCCCATGAAATCAACTTAAAAAATGTAATCATCCTCTGACATACTAATTTTAAGCAGCGTGGGTTTTTTTTCATGATGTTGGTTCATATTTTGGTTCTCAACCAGTTATCAGATAAACTAGATATATGTAACAAAGCTGGGATGGGCAAAGGGGCTGCTTCATGCTTCCTCCATGGCCTTAAATCATCTTTAAGAGCAGCTGGGGATTTTTATGGACCACCAGTGCCCTGACAAAACCCTAGAAATACTTAAGACTGCCTGCTGCATCTTGGACAGGGAGTGAATCTATTCTATACCATGAGTACAGAGGTACAAGCATAATAGTATTATTAATATTTAGAAAAAAAATCAGTGAGAACTAAGACCATTAATTGTTTTGTCTGGTTGGTTGCATTTTTAAACAAATATTTCAGCAGAAATACCTCCCTCAGTCTTCAGAATACTGCAATATGTAATCAGTCAAGAAGCTTGCTTCCAGAAATAATTTCATTCAATTTCTGTTCCTTTTAGAAAGAGATTTTGGACATAAATGTGTAGGAAAATAATACTCAAGAAAAAGGTGTGAGAATGGAAGGAAATTAATTTTAGTAAATTCAGGAATCTGGTATCGTACACATAACATTATGACCTACTTTCTTTGGGACAAGTAAAAGCAAGCATGAACTTGATTTGTGCATTTTCTGTGGAAATTTTCTTGGGAAATGTTGCCATTTGTCTCATCTGCTCACACATTGTGTCCCAGTAGCAGGTGAAAAGAGCATCAGCCAGCACAGTAACACTAAAGAGAGTAACTTTTGTTGTAACTTATCCACCTCTTCCTTACACCAGAACATATTTCCAGATTTTGAGGATTAACAATACTGAATGCACCTTTAGTCAAGCCCAAAAGACATAAGAGGCTGTCCAAATAGCTGAACTCCCAAATCTAACATGTGCCTCAGAATGTACTGTGGGAAAGGCATCACACAACTTGAAGGCAGGGTTTAAGAGAGAAAAAACATGTTCTTTTAATATTAGTAATAACAGCAATTGATCAGTCCTCATAAAAACTCTGCTGTGCTGTTACACTTGTATAAACACTGGTAGGAAGGCTGTTGAACTAGTCAGCAAGTTATTTTGTAGTGCATTATTTTGGTTCCTTCTGCTTCATCTATATGCTCACCTCCCATTTGTTTTTCCATGCTTTGTGAATTTAAAGTCTTCCATGCAAACTTTAAATTCACGTTTTAAAGATGGGAGAGGCTGTTGTTGATGGTTTTTGTTTTTTTCAAGACAGAAGTCTTGGCCTCAGCTGCTTTTGGAATGCAAGTAATAAATTGAAATGATCCTAGTTTTGACTGGTTCCTACACTTTCAAACAAGTAAGGATCTGGTTTTTTGTCAGATCTCTAGCAGCAGTGGGAGCTGTAGTATGGCCTTTAATGCTTTCAGGAAGACCCTTTGGTTGCTCTTTGGGCACAATGATAAAAAAGGTCTAGCAAGTGCCCACAGTGTCACAGGACTAAGTGATTACACTTGCTTCAAAAGTAGCCAAGATTGTGATGTAGGTGGCTCAAAGTATCTCAGAATTTACTGACTCTTAAAACCCACAGCTCAGTTTGGAACTCTTTTTTTGTTAAATGGCATACCCAGAAAGCTCAGTTTCCTAACCCAAGGATCCTTTCTCCCTCATACACACTAGTCATATGCAGCTCCAAGAGCACCTTTCTTTTCATCCTCTCAAGCTTAAACATGGAAGTCCCTTTCCCCAATCCTTCACTACCTCTCCAGGCCCACACTGCCTCAAGTTAGACAAGCAGCATATCCTTAGAAACAGCACAGCAAGGCAGAAGGTTGCAAGGTGTTTAGCTCAAAAATGTGGTGAAAATTAGAATTAATTAAGATAATTTTTTTTCTAAGACCAGTAAACAATGTGCAGGGAAAAATTAACAGCCTCTTTATTTCCTGTTTAATATGTAATGCATTTTCATGTTGTAAGACAGCTTACAACACCTAAACACAACTTTAAAATCACAGGCCATTCACTCAGTTGGTGTAAAATGGAACAATACCATTAAAGCCACTGAAGATTTTCAAATTAGTGTAAATTGAAGGCGGTGAATTATTGCACAGCTATCAAATAATGTTTCTGCATGGAAATACAGAATATTGTCATCAGTAGTTAGTATAACATCTTTCTCACCATACTGCTTATTTTCTCTGCTACGGTCACTGTGACATTACGCACTGCCCAAGAAAGCTATTTTGGTCACCACTCTAGGCCCTGTGTGAAGGTCATTTTTTAGTGGTCCTACAGGCAAGTTCATTAAAAATAAAGTTTATGAGCCGAGAGACAGTGAAATGAAGCAGCTGTTAAACTGACACCAGTTGTCAGCCCAGCCGCTATCAGCCTGCACTGTGTGGCTGCATACTTGAAAAATTACTGAAATGTTTAACTGGACTGACTCAGGGTCCAGCTGCCTTTGTCCCTCAATTTATCAGAAAGTCAGAAAGTATGATATAAAAATGCCTCTTTACAAAGTCAGATCTCCTAAGCCATCGACACTGGAGTACAATTTATTACTGCATAATAATCACTGCAGACTAGATGTAGTTTAAAAGGACAGAAAACAACAAACCCTCAAGAAACCTATGAAAGACTGAAAAGAATTATTAATTTGAAGAGTAACTACACCATCAAATATTTTTCATTATTTTTTAGGATGATATTGGATTCATGGCCAGTTATTACTAATGATGTCCTTAATACATTTTATGGTGGGAGGAATTAAAAGAACCCAAATTAGTAAGCCCTACAAAGAAGTGAGGAAAGTTCATTTGAAATACAAATATATCCTGGAATTGCTCATAATCTGCAAATCACTTTGCTTTTCAACTTCAGAACCCAAGACTAATATTTTGTAATATATAGTATTTTTTAGATGTAGAAATTGTAAGAATATTCACACCATACCTGTAGTGTTATGTCATTGTAAGAAAGTTGTTCACATTTGATAAAATCTTCATTACAGGCTGTTTTTTTTTCTGATAATCAATAGATAGTCCTTTAACTGTTTTGGCACAGAAATTTATTTTCCCTCAATATAATAAATTATTTAAAATCAGTTTGTCTATTTTCAGGCTGTTTCAGTGTTTGAGAATATTATTTGATCCATCTTTTAAAAGAAACTGAGAAAGGTCTAAAGAAAGGGCTATGCATCTTCAGGTATGCATTCAAATTTTTATAACCTAATGTCATGCAAGAGATGTTTTCTATATATTCAGTAATTTATGAAGGAAGTGTCTCAAGCAATACAAAGTAATTTTCCACTATTTTATCAGTGAAATTAGTTAGTAATCTCAATTTCAATCACGATAACACACTATTAAATAAAAATTTTGTGCAAAGAAGAAGGCAGTCATATATTCCCTTTGTGTACAGCAATAAAGGGAAAAAGTAATTTGTATACATTGTGTCAAGTAAGATTAAGGATATAAATTAAGGAAAACTTTACAACTGCAGAGGAAATTATGTAGAGTTTACCCAAACACACTATGCAGCCTTCCATACTGGAGACAGCCAAGATATTGATAACAGACAAGAAAAATAACAAGCTGGAAGTAATACAAGTATAGCTGATTCTGATAAGACACAAGTTTGAGCTGGATGATCTCATGAATTTCCTTTCAGTTCTATAATTCTGCAACACATCCCCGCAAATGTTCTGAAACCCCAACTAAAGCCTCCTGTAATTTATCCCAACAAGAAAAGTCAAAGTTTAAGGAGTGCTCTGAAATTGAACTTCAGCCTTCCTGCATATATACAATCATGGTGTGCAATCCTCTGAACCAAGTTTTTGCAGAAACTGTGCATCAATCTGTGCCTCTGTGCACTTAGCTGAAACCACTACAATCTAATGCTTTAGGGAACTTATTTGAAATGTATATAGATGGGAGAAAAAACAGGATTACTTCATTATTTTGAAACAGTCATTCCACTGTCATATACTTCCAAATATTTTTAAGCAAAATGTTCCTTAAAATAGGGATCTGGTTTTAGAGAAAAGAAGGTGGATTGGTTTACACAAAATCCTTTCCTATTTTAGACATTAATCTCAGTCAAACTGAATATCTGCACAGATGATATTTCATGTGTTCTTCCACATGTGATCAGGTTTATAGAAGAATCTTTGGAAAAAAATCTAGTATGTGTGGAGGTCCAAAATGTTTTTAGAAGAATGTGAACAGCTCAGAGGAATGCTTCACTCTTTCTGTACCTTTCATTCTCTGCCCTCTTTTACAAACTTCTACAGTGTTATTCAAGAGATTTTTTTCCCACTTTAGCCCATTATATAATTCCTTTTTTTAATCAACATCATCATCATCATCATCAATATTGTCAATTCTAATCCTGGAGCTATAGCCACTAAATAGGTAACAGAGAGAAAGTAATTACACATTGTCAATATTTTGATTTGCGCAAGGATCCAACAAAACATTTTAATGGATATTTTTAATAGATAAGACTGATGTCAGTAGAATAACAAATGAGTCTCAGGATTAGGAATGAATAATCATTGAACAGATCACACTTTTTTTCTTATTTTTATGTTTGTTGACCAAGGCTTGTATTATTATTTTATTAAATAGTGCTCTTAAGTGTTCCAATTATCTGTGATTAAATCCTGCTCACGTTGGCATGTTGTGTGAGAGATCTTGTTGTTGTTACTGTTGTTTCTGTTTTTAACCAGAGGGCATGTCTTCAAGATTTGTGTTATCTATGTATAATGCAACCTGACAAGAGCAAGAGTTGAGGAAAAAGAGAATGACGACTCTGAGAGGGTTGTTTTTATTTTATGACAGACATAACATTGCTTGGGGTAAAGTCTCCTGGTTCTCCAGAGTGACTGAATGGCTGAGGCTACAGGTCACAAAAGGATGTACTACAAATGAGCTGTCTTTCATTTTTTATGCTACATGGTCATCCTTGTAAGTATATGCCCTTAAACCATAAAGCTCTGACAAATGCTTAAATTGAAATGCATATTTGATTTTCAAATGAAATACTTATTTCATTTTGCTTCCATACAGACATTTCCATGACATTCACTTTTATTTGGAGGAATAACCAAGAAGTTTTTTTCAAGGAAATTAGCATTATTTGGGAGCCCTAATTTCTGCATGGGTGTGCTGCATAAAGTAATAGGCAAGAGAAAAATCTTTTGATGTTCATATACTTAATA
Organism: Taeniopygia guttata; assembly: GCF_048771995.1. Lineage (NCBI taxonomy): Eukaryota > Metazoa > Chordata > Aves > Passeriformes > Estrildidae > Taeniopygia > Taeniopygia guttata. The sequence goes on along the minus strand of NC_133027.1, from coordinate 29,959,672 downwards.
AACCATGGTAGAGGAATGCAGCAAATGAAGTAGTGGACAAAAGGCAAGGGAATAATTGTAGGATGCTCTGACCACTTCTTTGTCTCCTGCTGCCAAGACAAACTCTTGCAGTCGTTTCACAGCTAGTGCCACATTCATAGTGCCATGTTCAATTGGAGTGAAGGTTCCAGCAGTTCTGGTAGACCTTAAGGGAAAATAAGATGAGATCTTTCTTTACCAAGCTCTTAAATGGCTTTCTATTGTTTAACCTCTGACCATACCTTAGTGAAGTTCATTTGTGGCTGCAGTGTTGGTTGGTTGGGAATATCAGTGTGATCAGGGAACACTCAGCTGCTCACTACTGCAGAAGACACAGCAGTAACAGCAAACACAGGAGCACATTTCATTTAACACACTTATTAATCTTTGGTAAATGTGTATGGTCCAGATACCGAAAAATTATTATGGACCCTGAAATGACAGTGGGGACTTACCTTTTAATTTAACAATTAGGATTGGTTGGCTATTAAAAAAACAGATATTCAAAAGCAGAAAGGAAGAAAAGGAATTCCCCAGGTTGAATTAAGTTGTGTGATGTGCTTGTACAGAAAAGCAGACAAATGTTTTCTCCTCTATAGCGTCTCTAAGCCTGAGGTGCATATATATATATATGTTGGCAAAATCACAGAATCATAGAATTATTTATTATTTAGAATTATTAGGTTGGAAAGGACCTTTAATATCATTGAGTCCAACTGTTATCTCAGCACTGCCAAATCCACCACTAAACCATTTCCCCAAGTGCCACATATATATGGCTTTTAAATATCTCCAGGGATTGGGGCTTGACAATCTTTTCCAGGAAGAACCCTTCCTAGGAAGAATCCTAATATCTAGTCTAAAGCTTCCCTGGTGCAACTTGAGGTCATTTCCTCTTATCCTGTTACTTGTTCCCTGGGAGAAGAGACCTTCTTTCAGGTAGTTGCAGAGTGCCCTCACCATCAAGTCAACAGTGATACCAAAGTCATTAGGCTTTTTCCCCTTAAGTTTTAATCTTCTCCTGTGTAGAATGGGAAAATGTTAGTGAGGCAGGAGAAAACTGTTGCCTGTCACAATCTCTTGATCCGTTGCTCTCTGATGAGAGAAAAGTTTGTCGTCCTCCAGACTAGATAACAGAAATGATAAAACAGAGCTGCATATTCTGGCCTTACAAGGGAGTCGAGGAAAGGAAAGCAGATCATTTACTGACACCCCTGCCTATCAAAATCTGTGAAGGTGACGAAGAATAGCTGGCATATATCAATATAAGTATAGACTGAGTAAGAACAAAAATGTTGTTTTTGCCTCTGCATTCAACTCTATAAAACTAATCCTGGCTGCTTTGCTCTGTGGCTATATAAAAAAAATGAAGCACTAAACTAGCAAAAAAAGGAGCAGTAAATGTTTTAGAAGGAAGCCTTTCATACCTCAGAGTACAGCAGTCATTTCAGTGAGGAGTACATGGACAGGCTGATATGCTGCCCTTGTAATATAATTTGGAAAAACAAAATCATCTCTAATGAGCTGCAGCTGAGCAAATCATTATTCACCTCAAAGCTCTTTTTATCAAATTATATTTTAGCCAAGCACTTGCAAAATCATGAATAGCGCTTCTGTGGAAAAAGTTAAAACAAAATTATAGTATGAGCAGAAGCAGCAGAAATGCATTTTTATGGCTATATTATTAGTTTGGTATGTAAAGATTCACCTGCATAAGTTCCCATGCTCCTTTATAAGTGCTAATATTTTGGCATCAATGTGATAATTCATATGTAGATTTTTCCTTCCTAACTCTCAAGAGTTAAGAGATATTTTAGTTTTTCAACTTTCTGATAAAAAGTAGATCATTTTGCATGAATGCATTTTATATTGGGTGTTATATCACTAAAAGTGGCACTGTGTTCTGAGACCCTCAACATAAGAAGGGCGTAGACCTGTTGGAGTGAGTCCAGAGAAGGGTTATGGAGATGATTAAAGAGACGGGGCACCAGTTCTGTGAGGAATGGCTAAGAGAGTAGGGATTATTCAGCTGGGGAGAAGACTCTAGAAAGATATTATAGTAGCCGTCCAGTACCTTTTTACGAGAACATGTAGTGACAGGACATGGGGAACCGCCTTCAAACTGAAAGAAGGTAGATTTAGATTAGAAATTAGGAAGAAGTTCTTTACTGTGAATGTGGTGAATATGAACAAGTTGCCCGGAGAAGTTGTGGATTCCCTGTCCCTGACGTTGCTCAAGGCCAGGTTGGATTGGGCTTTGAGGGGCTGAAATGTGCCCTGCCTGTGGCAGGGAGAATAGAACAAGATGTTTTTTAAGATCCTTTGCAACCCAAACCATTCTATGATTCTATTAAAATACTGCCTTATTTTTATCACAGCAACTAAATACATAATTTCATCATCCAGGCTAGAAAACTGTGCTACACAGGTTTATAAAATGATCTGTATTAGTAGAGATTTTCTGATACTACTGAAGATGTCTTTCAGGAACAAAGTTTCTTGCTAGCAGGCTTTAGTCTTCATCATTATTTATGAGTGTAGTTCAAATCTCTTCCAAACTAGAGCATCCAAAAAACATGTAGAGGAAAACTCACTTAAGGCAAAAGGGCTATTTCAGTGTATGGCAAGACAATTATACATTACCAATACTTTTTTAAGCCGATCCCTTAAAAAATTATCATTTCTGTTTTTTTTTTTTTGGTAATTTAATAAATCCTATTGTTTAGTTTGAGTGCATAACACAGTAGAAAATAAAAATAACCTGTGAATGCAAGTATTTTCTCAATTTTCACAAAATCAATTTCTAATGGTCCATGGTAAGATTTTATGTATTAATGGTTTTCATTATAAATGGTCAGAAAAGCTTCAATATTCAATTCCTAGAAAGCTCATAAAAGGTGAAATCTCATTGCTCTTCCACAACTACCTATTTTAATCTCATTTTAATTTTTTCCATTAGTCCCCATTCAAGTCTTTTCTTTTCTGTTTTTTTAGATTTTGGACAGCTGGGGATGAGGTGAGTAGGTTCTTGTTTCAGTTTGTGTCGTTTAGTTTTGTTTTGTTTATTTTGCTGTGGTTTTTTTCTAATTTAGGTGGCTATTATCCATAGACTATATAAAGAATAATTAAGAATTCTTTATCTATGCTTCTTGGAAGCATATTAATGTAGGGTATTCCTCATTCTGAGGTCTTGCTTCTAAGTCGTATTGCTTGTACCATACCAAATTTGATAGACTTCAAGAGCTTGTGAAAGCACAATATACTTTCATTTCAATATTTTTTTTTTCTTGGATACCATCTGAAGTAGGCCTGTGGGGTCGTAATCACTGATTCTATTCTTGGTCCTGCAGTCACTCATAAATACAGTCCAAATCAATTTCTAAGTCTCAGGAAAGGTTTTACCCTATTTATCCAAATAAAGTAAAAAAACCTTCAAACCACAACTCAGAAGACATTAGTCCAGACTAGCCAAGTATTGGGTAATGTACACAATTCTATGTGAAATAATTAGGCACATAATTTTCTGCTTCCAGATCAAAAGAAGATAATGAGCAATGAGGAACGTACTTCGTAATATTATTCAGACTAAGTTTGGGTCATTAGATCATCATCTAATTTGCCTTTCTACATATAACAGTCCATTAAGCTAGCAACAGACACACTTTAAAGAGATTAAAATATGTGAGCTAGACTGAAGTAGTTCAGTTTTCAAAAAATGAAACTATATGCCAAGGGTAGAAAGAGAGAACAGGCTTCAGCAAGGTCCATAACTTCTGCTATGGCAGTAACTGATTTGGTAAAATGGTCTGAAAACCCAAATTATGTCTATTCTACAGGAAGGGAAAATCCTCCAAATTCTGAGAATTTAATATGGAATTAAAGAAAGGAAGAAAATTCCTCACTATTAACAAAACTCCGGTGATCAGTATGTGATTAAGAACTTTCCAATAGGACCTGAAGAAAGATATCTTCTGCCACTAGAGTTTACTAAACCTTTACACTTTACTTCATTTCCATCCACAATAAAAAAGATACTTGGAAGAATTTCTTGTTATAATCCCCTCTTTCTCAAGAATACATTTTAAAAATTGCACATAATTGGGCAAAACATTCTTCTCAGCTACAATGACCGGGAACAGACTCATGCTTGACTAAGAATATTTTCTCAATGCAAAGCTGCACACACTGCAAATACATTTGGACAATGCAAGAAAACCAGAAAAAAATCTGTTAAATGATATGTGATGTTTCTTTTTCTGCTCATCAAGTTATTGCTTGGTCCTCTAGGTCTAGGAGGCAAAGTATGCCTATTTATCACTCTGAATTTTCCACTAATAGTGCTTTAGGGAGAATAATCCTAACTAGGTTCTTTAAATATTATTATTAAATCTAAGAAAATAATTTCCTAAAGGTTTATTTAATGGATTTGGGAATTTTTTTTCCCTTAATATGTTCAGTGAATAAATTTTCTTATTAGTCAATCAGCTGTAAAAGCTGGTCAAACAGTATTTGTTGAATTCATCTGATGATTGATTTGTACCAAATGTAGGATAAATTTTTCATGACTAATTAGTTCTGTTATTCAAAGAGATCTAATTGTCATCCCTAGTTTTAAAAGGAACCTGTACCATAGTGCACAAGGTAAAGTAACCTAACAGAAGTACAGGCTGTACATTTGTAGCACAGCTGACATTCATAATTCTCTTAAACTGCTTTTTTATCAAACTCCTATCATGTAGGACACGCTGCCCTTGAAAGACATAAACTGAGTGTTGATCTCCACAAGTCAAACCATACCTCTCTACTATTTCATCATGTTCAAGTGCATGGTCTCTTTAGAGGCTCTGTGTTTGTTATATTTTCACTATGCCAGGGATTTTCTGTTGTCCCATGGAGATGTCGTAACATTAAGAAGGAAGAGTGGCTAGGCACTAATTCAGAAGACTTGAGATAAATTTCCTGCTTAAGTGGTCTCACTTCTCCATCAACAAAAAATGCAGAGGTACTACAGACTTATCTCAAAAATATATTGAGGAGATATATTAATTTAAGACTTGGAATTATTCTGAAACTGTTGCAATAGAATATTAAGCATAATATTGATATATGCATCAAAAAGTGGTCCACAAGTCCAGACAATGTAACTCAACCCCATTTTCCTCTGAGGTGCCATAACCTACATCTGAAGCACCAGGGCATGCAGTAGCGGCAGTAATTCTGTCTGGCACATTCTGTAAGTGACAGAAAAAAGCCATGGTATTCATGGTGCCTGGGATTATGAGCAAAATATATTATCTTTAGCATTATGGGTGTATTTTTAGCTTTAATGACTCTCCATCTTTACAAATAGACGTTCACATGGATTTTAAGTTTAAAACATGGTACCCTTCTAGCATGATTTCCAAAGCAACCATGTTGGTCTCAGTACACGTCTTGAGTCAAGATGAAGAACACACAGCACTAGCTGGGTTTCAGCTTCTTTAATACTGCTTATTAAGGGTTGAAATTTGTGCCATGTCAATTCCAGGTGAGTAATAGAGAAAACTGTAAAAATACAAGAAGCTTTGTGCATGAAGCAGTAAATTTACAGTAGTTATATACAGTAAGGAAACGGTCTTCAGGGGTCAATCACCTGTGGTTATGTGGTAAAATTGTACACTATATAGAGCATAGAATTTTGGTTTCCTCACATTAAACTCTCTATCCCTCCTCTGTCCCAGAAAATCATGTTTTTATTGTCTGCTGACAATGGCCTCTCTGCTATGCTATCCTCTAAAGGATGGTAGCCATTGTTTGGGAGAGTGCTCACTGGTGTGGTCTGAAATGGTCAGGGAGCATGCTAACACATACACAGTTAAACTGTGCAGATGACTACAAGGACTTTTAAGCTTAAGTTTATTTACTAATATAAAAGCTTCCAGTTCAGAAACTGTGTAGCCAGGTTAGCAGGGTCTATGGCCATGGAAATCTTCTCTGGCTCCCATTATACTGAATACTTGTCTTTATATAATATTTTGTTAGATACAGCATCAAGTGAATTCTACTATGTGATTTCTGGTTCTAGATTATGTGCAGCTTGACTGGAGGGCAAAAGCACAGGGACTTGTCTGTATTCTATGCTTTAATATATTAAATATTGTATTTATGTATATCAACTGCTTTATATCAGCTTCAGGAACATCATTTTTTTAGAAGACAGTGCATCTCATTTTTTTTTTTTTAATATATTTCAGATAATAAATGAAAGAGATTCAGATCAAATTTTATGGGAATATTCAGAGAACTGAGTGATACCCTGCTCTATTCCTGGTCTGCATTGGTAAAATAACTTTATTGGTAAGTTAAGCACACTGAGACAACTCATACATGCTTTCATAAGCACACATATTTATTATAGCAACACCGTCTGTCAGCGGCTTCCTTATAAAGCCCTATTTTCAGGGATTTATGGAACTAACATATGTATCGTGGGGGGATAAGCCTACATTTGCAGGTCAATGACCTTATAGGTCTTTACCTCCATTTTCTCTAAATATGCTGCGTTGTTCACTTTGAGAAGCAGAAAGATTTAAGACAGACCAATTTTCTTTGCGAAGAACTCCCAAGTGTGAAAGAAGTTCACTTTTCTAATTTGTATGCACACTAGCTAGACTTAAATTTTGTGCAGCAAAAAGATATGTTTAAGAGCTTCTGTAATTTTAAAGAAGCATTACCAATTTTTAAATGTTCTTTGGCAGAAAGAATATTTCACAGTGTAATTTACTCATAATTAATATTTCCAAAAACAAAATATAGAAAAAAAAAGATAAATCTGCTCTATGTAAGAAATGTCTTTTGTTCAACAAGTCAGACCTGTGGCTCTTGAAAAATTACCAGTGCCTACCAAAGCCAGGTAAGTCAAACCACTGAATAGCATGAAACAGCATTTTGCATAGTTTGAGCTGCAAACTAGCATAGACCTAACAAATGAAATTGTTGCAACAGAGTAAATTACCAAAAATATTACAGCCAACTTAATATGTTTTTGAGCATTAACACTAAAGGGAGAGGTGAACATGCAGGGAGCTGTGTAAAATAGAAGTGTCTGTGTAATGGGGAAAATTCCTTTGACAATCTATTCTATCTCATTTTAAAAATAATTCTTGCTTTGGCCTACCCTGAAACTGAATCCTGGGTCTCAAATAAATTTGGTCTAACAAAACAGAAATGCAACTCAAAGGAATTAATCAAAATCTCCTCTAAGTAGCAATCCAGATTTGAGGAACAGCAGCCAGGCTACTGCTTTTCAAGCCACCAAAGAATTTTAAACGTGTTACAGAAGTGTAGCACTTGGTTGAGAAGTTGGGAAGTCATGAAGCACAGAGTGGTATTAGCATGCCTCTGCCGAATGATAAACAGAGCAGTGGCCTTTGGAAAAGGATGCAGAGTAATATGAATGTCAGTAGAATATATCATGCAGAGAAAATCCATTGTCCATGAGAATCTTCAAAGGCTCATTTCCCACTATAGTATTAACCTGGCTGAATGCTTCAGCTAGGGACATAGAGGGTAACTAATATACCTAATATATACCATGGTAACATATTTATAAAGCAATATACATAATGTATTACATCTATCCATATAAACATGTTTAGGCAGTACATAATTGTATAATGCCAATGCTTTGCAAGTAAACTTTTTGTCAGGCTTTAAAAAAAAATTTCACCTAGTATTTCTTCATCTAGAGTTACTTTACCTTTTCCAAGACACTGCGATAGATTTACCCTATAATCATTTCCTATTGTTACATTTGAATGTGAAGTTCTAAATTTGAGAGCAAAAAGAAACATTCCTGGCTTCATACTCTGCAATTAAAGAATACACAGTATTACAGAATTCTCAGCAAGTTGCTCTTCCAGTAAATCTCATTTACTCACATCTCATTTTCTAATAAAGTAAAATATGTTTTGCCTCTGATCCCTATAAAAATTTCACACAGTGGACATGAAAGAAGGGAATCTGATTCATTTTTTCAATTCTACAGTAAGACAAGGCTTATTTCACAAACACCAGCATTACACAAGATCAAAATAATATCCATTACCATAAATTATTCTTTCTCAGATCTGTTTTCCTCTTGGTATTGCTTAACAGAAACCTAAGAGTAAATAAGTAAGTTTCTTTTTACGCCAATGATTAGTAATGAATAAACAGAGCAAGTACTAAAGCTGACTTTGCACCTACTGAATGCTGCAAGTGTCTGTACTCGTTTGATATGCATCTAGCAAAGCTTGGATGCTCCCAAAAGGCCACTCCATGAACACTGAGAGAGCAGCGTCTGCTAGTGGTGCCTGTAAGACACAAATAAGATAGAAAATATTTATATAAGTGAGAGCAACTGGAAAGAATAAACTTTATTTAATCTATATTCTATGCTATTTTAAAGGCACACACAGAAACAATTTCATGTAATGATCATCGGTATATAGAGAGTAGTATAAGATCCTGAAACACATTTCAGTGTTTACTTGATTGCTTTTTGCAATGTTTCCTTAATTAAAAAGATTTTTATGTTCTCCCTCATTTTCATCACTCTGCCTGATAGATCCAGTCAAATTGATTTCTTGTCAGCTTTTTCTTTGTGGTTACAATGCTCATAATGTAAATATATACATATGTATATATACAGATAAATGTACATACACTACAGACCCATGCATATATGTAAGCTGTAAGAGATATCATATGTACATGTGCATATTTTCATGCATATGCATAAGTAAATATGTGAGGTTTATACAGATATATTCACATATTTACATGGGTCTAGCAATAATTTATCTAGGACACAAATCAAAATATTTCTCCCCTTTTTTATCATCAAGATTTCAAAGTAGTACTGTACCTGTGGCATTGAGAGGACATCGATTGAATGCCATGTCCCCAGCTGGGGTCCTTTTCCAGACCATTGACATCAAATAGTCTTCAGGACATATTTCATAAGGCGCTGTCATTTATAAATGAGAATTTAAATAGAAACATTAACATATTTTATATCAGAAAAATAAGTGCTCCATTTCATCCTACTTTTTCCTGACATGTGTATGTTAACATAACTTGGGTTAATTTTCAGTTTGAAGTAAAAAAATGAGAAGCCTGAAATTTTGCATATCTGTCTTAGTGATGGTATTTATTTAATATAAACCATGGCTTTATTCTCCCCAGCAAGCAAGCACTTTTAAAGTTGTAGTTACAATATTAACTGGTTTTACTCTTTCATTGTTGCTCTATTTTGATCAATAACACTAAGAAACTATCAGAAGATGATGAGTCTTAAACTGTGATAAGTTATAATGCTAATCTTTAACTAAAATTTGTAAAGATTTTTTTCTAAAATTGAATCTTTATGTGAAAGAATCAGTTCTGAAAAGACAGTTGAAACATTAAATGTGCTGAAGGTGCTAAATGAGAGTTGTGTATTCTGAAGGTTCTTATAAAACCAGGTTATTTCTTTGAAATGTGTTTCAGTACAAGCTGGTAATTAAGAAAGTATAGTCAATAATGTGGGACTGAATGTCTATAAAGCAAAATAACCTTTTACTGGTTATTGCAATACCATTTAAAGGGAAAAATATTGTCACAATTTTTTACTAACAGAACTGCATGGGGAAAAATAAACTTCAGCAAATGCTCTATATTTTATTTTACATGGTCACAACAGCAGATTCCTCTTGCTCTGTGTATGTTAGTGTATATTCCAGTTTATGATTTTTGAGCAAATTAGATTAGCACAGAAAACATCTGGCTGAAGCTATCTCACAACTCACATCACTGACATGTTAGTTAATGAAATCTAATTCACTCCAAGTTCAGGGCAGAAAATCAGGAATTGTTTATTATTATATATTATTATTTCCGGAAAAAAAAAAAAAAGTAACCCTGCTGTATTACAGCAAAGTGTTTACAAAACAAGAAAAAAGAAAAGAGAAAAGAAATTCATTCTAGCAGATGGTGTGATAAGGCAGAAAGCAATTAAATGATTCACTCATGGTTGCATGGGAAATCTCTAGCAGAGGCAGGAACAGACTACAGATTTTGCCCATCCCATTATCTAACCCATAAAATCGTCCATCTTCCCTGTTTTGTACTTCTGCTGACGGAAGTGTGAGCAAGGGAACTGAGCAGACTTTTGCACAAAGCTGTACCCTCTCTTTGTAGAGGACAAAGAATACCTAGCAGATGGCTCAGTAATACTAATATGAATCACAGTTGGGCAGAAAAATTGCTTGCTAAATTTGCCTCACCATCAGCATTCCTGAATCGTAAATCAAGGCAGTTGGTGCTGCTAAAAACGCAAGAGATCCATTAATGGCAAAACCCAAAGAAAGTCAGGTATAGTCATAATCTAGAATACTAGCCCTGCTTCAGATATGCCCACAGAGTGAATGCATCAGGACAGAGTTACACTGGGAAAAAAACAGATTTTGATAAACATAAGCCATCTGGTGACATAAGCAAAAGCAATTACCATTCTATTATGACCTTATAAACAAAAGAAATGTTCTGTTTTGAGGACCGTAAATTAACATAATAAGGAGGTTATATTATAAATTACATAAATTTGATGGAGCTTAGAGCTCTCTGAGAACTATATTTGTTATGCAGCTGTGGCCATTTCAAATGTGTCGTGTTCACTAATCACCACTTTAGGTGCTGATTCTCAGAACTAAAACTCTTCTTCACTTCACATCACATACTGAATGTTACATGTGAGTTTTTGATTAAAAAATGTATACATGCATCTATAGGCACACTTCAAATACAACATATTTTATCTTTTACATTTGCAAGCCTCAGGTAATATCAGAGATTTCCCATCTATTTGGAAGGGTACTAGTGTGCTCTTGAATTAAGTTTTCAGAACTCAAGATTATATGGAAACTTTAACCTAGTGCCGGAGATAAACAATGCACTTGTGTGTTGTGTTCAAAAGTAAAAGGCACTCCCAAGACCTTGAGTCATCAGGAAAGAGGTGTGGGAGCAGCTGGAACTTGGAAGAAGTTTCGCTCAGCCCAGGCAAAGACCTTTTCCTGGTCTCTGGCTGACTCTTGGCCTTTAATGCCTCATACAAGGATCAAGGAATGCTGCAGATAAAAACAAACTCCTTCTTCTCAAAGCTAAAACCTATCTGGCAGAGCTTACTCATCAGGCAACCACCCACATTAAAGCATCTGTGAGGCTGCAACCCATGTCGCTCATGGAGGCATTACAGACACAGTGGAGTGGTACTATATCTGAGTTAAAAAGACTTGTTGATCCTCAGAACCAGTTCAAGTATTTCTGTAACTATGGTACAATTAATTCATAATACACCCACAGATAAATATGAGTTTACTGTACAAAATCATAGAGAACTACTAGAATTTAGAAGCAAATAGCAAATACTGAGGTAAAAATTGCTATCACTGGCAAATAAAAGGCAGACCTCTTTCACTCTTGATGTGAATCCCCAGCATCTTCCCACACAGAGCATGCATTCAAATGTACCACATGACCTGCAATGATAGGCCTGAATTCATCCCACCTAAGCACAAATATTCAACAAAGTCAACTGTCTAGAAGCACAGTCTTCTTCTGACATTACTGGTGAGAAGACGTGCATCTCCCAGAGGCAATCTACTCACCTGGGATCTGTGGAAGCTCAGGACAACATACAAAGCAAGAGAGAAGAGACACATGCAAGAGACACATGTAGCCTCACAGAGTTTGCCATCTACACAAGCAGATAACAAACATGGGAAAGGGTAACAAAAGGGTGAGACAAGTTAGCCTGTAGCACACAGTAGCTCAAATGATGATAGAATTATAGCTCCTCTCTTGAATCCTAATTCAATGTCCCAGGCAAAATTATCATAAACAAAGGCAATAGAAAAAAAAGCTTTTGGATGTCTTATAGAATAGTGTTGCAATCAGAGACAAAAAAAAAAAAAAGAAAAAAAAAAACCAATCTCCCCAGAGCTTTTATTTTATTATTATTATTTAGCTGAGTACAATTTGAATTATTTGAATCTTCTCCCTTCTCCTATTCTATCATATCTATTTAATATTGCTGTGAAAAAAACTTCTACCATTGGTGGGAAATGATTAGCTAGTCTTTGGTTGTTGTGCACTCTTGTCTTTGTGTTAACTAACAAGATAGTCTAGCATTGTTTTCAGTTATACTTTGGTCTAAAGTGCTCCATATTAGGCTTTATACTACTGAAAATATAATTATAAGAAAAATGCTGAGAATCTTTTTTGAGTGAAATCCAGGTGAAGCATTAATATTGGAAACATGTATAGTGTTAATAAAGATTTAGGTATTAGGGAGTTAGGTATTTCTCAAAACCAATACTGTATTGTTGAAACATGATATATTCTTCTGGCTGTCAAAAGAACACAGTCCTATTTTTATAAAAATAAATTTACAATATTCTACCCTGTATAGTGCTGCACTTTTGTTTTGGTACTCCCACCTCTTCATTTTCACTGACACATTTGGTGGAAATTACCTTATTTCTCTTACACATTCTTCTACATGTTTTTGATCATCTTGCTATGCAACTCCTTATGCATTTTCTTTTGTTATCTAGCTGTCTCCATTATTCTTATGGGACAGACAAAATGTTCATTTATCTTGTGTATGTTTTCTGCTGTGACTCCTGAGTGACTAGCTGTTTGCCAAAGATAGAAGCATTTTTTACTTTCTCTGATTTGTTTCCGATTTTCTGAAGTCATCCTTCACAGAAAAATGTTTTGAGTGCAGAGTAGTGCTGACCTACTAGGAGCGAAGTTTAACTTTAGACATTTGGGATGCAACAAAGCAGCAATAACTGAACCCAAAATGAATTTAGATCCTTGTTTTTCATTCTTAGAATATTACACAATGGAAGGAAAAACAACAGTTTTATAATCCATAGTTGTGATATACACAAATCACAAAGAAAGATGCACAAAATTCGTTCAGAAACCAAGCTTTTTGAGAATCCAATTTTCAGACAGTTGTTGCATATAGGTAAAAGCTTACATAGTGGAGGCCTTGTAAAATCATGGCTCAGGTCTGCTACTTTGGCTAAGCAGAAAAGGATTATGGGAAAGTGACTCAGCTGAATTAGAGGTAGAAAAACAAGTTATGTAACCACTGTGTGTTCACATTGTGGTGTATGGTGGTTGGTTAAATTATATTTATTATGATTGTATCTATGCAGCTGATAACTGGCTAACTGCTTAAATAGACCAGGTTTTTGCAATAAAGCAGCTCTCCTTTGCACCTGCCTGGGGACTCTGCATCACTTTGCACCCTCACCTCACAGACAGCACTTCTGAGTCTGCCTCTCTTAATGCTGCTGAAAGCAATTCAGTCTATGCCCCAGCCACTTGAAGGGAGTCACTGAGAAACTATGACGAGAACTTCATATAATACTCAGATAATGCAGAGCTTAAACTACAGAATGTCCAGGCAAGTTTTTCAGTTATCAAGTAAACACCCTGCAAAGCATCTTATGGACATCAGTCACTCTAACAGAAAAAGGCTTTATTAGCCTTTTGCTTAGACAGTTTAAAGTAGCTATAATTTAACTTTTTGTATGTCTATAGATTTTAGGGTAATACAAGCAGGTGCAGCTTCATACGCTTAACAAAAATATTACATGGTTCTACACACCTGAGGCTCTTGTTTTATGCAAAGCAACGATAATACAAGAAAAAGGATCAACATTTTAGTTTTCTCATATTTTTCAGTGGCTTACATGGAACAAGAAACCAGTGAGACAAAAGTAGCTTTTTTGAGCTATTTCAGGGCTAGGAAAAAATGCATACAAATAATGAAATTTACTTATACTTTGAACAACTCTTTATAGTACTTTCCAATTTTACTTCTTGTTTATAGAATGTAAATCTGTACATAATTTTATAAAATTTTGGTAAATTATCCACATTTAAAATTGAGACTCTTCAGTAAATGTCAGTCTAGAGGCAAATAAATCTATAATGCATGTCTAATAGTTTGCACAAGCATAGCTTGTTAAAAGGTGCTTTAGGTTAGAGTTTCTATAAGCACACTAAATCTTATCTGAAATTAATCAAGGAAATAAATAAATTCACCAAATGGCAAATAAAGCTCTGTGTGCATTTGACTTGTAAATACATCTGTAAAATATTTTATTAACAGCAGGTGGCAACCTTTGAAAATTGGACTGCAGCAGTATGGCTTTACTTTTAAATATACAAATGCAAATTATTTCAAGAAGGGTTTTATAAGCAGCATCTAGTTCATCTGACTGTTTATTGAGAAGATTCATATTAATCTCCTATTAGTGTTGTGCTTTATAGAGGAAGCCTGCATTACCTATGGAAATTAGTTTGCTTAGGAATTCTATGTAAATACTATTTTGTACTGCTTTTCAAATAATGAAATTTTTATTAAAATTAAAGAGATCATTTAAAAAGCATGTTAAATTCAGTTAACTTCTACAGTGTAGTGTTATAACTTTCTAACTACAAATAGTCTTTTTGTTGTTCTTTGAATGCAATGAGACTAATAGTTCTCCTGTACTGCAAATACCTTGAAAACGTTTCCTTGATGTCTGTCAAGGGATAAATATGCTGCCTATGAAATATATGGGCTTGATGACATAAAATTCACATCTGATAAATTTCTCATTTCCTGACCCAAAGCATCCCTGCCATTTAAGTCCTTCTCTGACCACGAGAGAACACAGCCAGCAAAAATGTCCAGAAGCGAGATTGCTAGATTGATTTTCTGCTGCTTCCTGGCTTGCAGTTCAGATTACATAATTTCCCAAGTGGGTGGCTAAAACATCCTACTCTACTAACAAACTACTTATTTTTTTATCTTTCACCTATCCAACAATATGTTATTTTACTTTAGGAAATGTGTGTTTACAGTAAATACTACCTGATTCACCAGATAGTCTTCTTTATTCTTCATTTTTGAAGAAGCTCAAAAATACACTTTTATTAGCTTTTAGTGGGAAAGACTTAAATCTGTTTGGAGGGCAAAGTAAGGAGTGATGCAAAGCATTATATTAAAAAAGTGATATTTAAGCATTATATTAATGCTTAATAATAGAATTATGTGTCTTTCAATTACTTTCCTTTTTATAAAATGTGGCTCATATATTCATTCATTCTGTACACCATGGTAAGGCTCACTTTATCACTTGTTTTAACTGCACTGGAATGTACCCCAAATGTATTAGAGATGTCACTTATACATTGGACAAAATGAATTCCAAATTACAAAACCAGACCTGATATTCTCAGATACCACACATTCAAAGAGTTTTTCTGTAGGAAATTGTTTGTGCTCCAAATACTATAGGCATTCCTAGGCAATCAATTTTTACTATGGTATTTTGCTTCACTCAAAACTTGATGCATTGCTCATATATCTAATAGGGCTCATTTGCACCTAGCTGCATAAACAGAAATCTACTGAGAAAACCAGCAATGACTTGTCTAAAGCAAGGCCAGATACTGCTCTTTATGGCTATTACTCTACAGGCATTGATCTTGTCTTTCCTAAAGACGCCCATTAAAGTAAGCCCTATTGCAGTGTAAATAATAACAGCTATTATATTTTCATCTCACCAGGACACCTCTGTTCACTGCACCGTCTGACTTCCTCTCCGGCTCCTTCACACTGCTGCCCAGTCACAGCAGCGCCTTGACAGATCCTTATCCGCCTCTCCCAGCCACCGTCACAGGATTTGGAACAGCCACTCCAGTGGCCCCACTGGTTCCACTGGCCATTTGCTGTTTGGAAAAATACAATTACAGTGGTGATATGCTGACAGTTATAATGAAGAATTACTATTTTTTAAAATTTATTTGTATAGTGCTGCTGTACAGTAGCAATATACATTTACAATATGCCTAAGTACCCTTAAAAGAAACTAAGTAAAAACATTTTTGCATGTGATATTTTAAGAACTTGATTTTTACATGCTCTGGGAGAGCAATTGAGGAATCTACACACACTGAAAGGCTAGTTTTGTACTGTCAGAGGATCATGAAGTAGTCCCAGCCCAAAAGGGAAGTGGTTCATATTTATTTACTTTCTGTGTTCATGAAAAACTTAAGTGCTTTAGGCTTCAAAAATATCTGCTGAATGCCCTTCAAAGAGCATTAAAACCAAAAAGTTAATGTGCAGCCTTCTTGCACCCTTTTAAGGAATATTTTTCAGTTTTTTTATGATCAAGTAAATCAGAATGAGGTCCCAGGAATCACAGAATCACAGAGCTGTTGGGGTTGGAAGGGACCTTTGGAAATCATCCAGTCCAAACCCCCCGGCAAGGCGGGGTCACCTGGAGCAAGTGACACAGAACACCTCCAGGTGGGTTTTAAGTCTGCAGAGAGGGACACTCCAGAGCCTTCCTGGGCAGCCTGTTCAGTGCTCCGCCACCCTCAATGCAAGTTCTTACTCTTCTGTTGACATGACACTTGTTGTAGTCAGTGACTTTTGTCCGGCCTCGCCGTGGCTGGAGCTCTCTGCCCCTTGCAGCCAGCCGAGGCCCGCCCGAGCCGCAGCGGGGCCGTGCCGCGGTGCCCGCCCGCCGCCGGCGCCGCTCGCCCTCACTCACCGGTGCACTCGGGGTTGTGGCACTCCCGGCTCTCGGCCCAGGGCCCTCTGCACTCGGAGCCGCCGTGGGCCGCCGCCGTGCACTGCCTGCTTCGCTGCTGGGTGCCATTGGAGCAGGTCACCGAGCACTGGCTCCACGAGCTCCACTCCTGCCACTGTCCGTCCACTGCCGCGGCGGCCACAAAAGAGATGGACACAGCAGAGTTACCACCGGAGCCAGGCCGGTGACCACAGCCCTCGGGCTGGGCCCAGCCTGGCTGCTTACGGCAATCAAACACAGAAACCAACGTTATGAGCTGCTTTAAACTAATATAAAACTTTCTTCCTTTTGCTTCAAGAGCGTCCCATCTAATTGTACACTGATATAAAAAAGGATAACTAATTATTTCAGTCACATGCTGTTTGAAAGGTCTTATTAAAGACAAGCCCTTATAAAAAAGACTGGTCTTTTTAGGCAAAAGTAAGAGCCGTTCTTGTATCATGTAAGTAAACCCTGAGTCCTCTGAAGTGATTTATAAGAGCTGCAGTGATAGTTCAAATAGGTCGGATTATCACGTTATTGGTCCTGATGGTGAAACTGGATGCCTTTAGTTGAACAGGAGAACGGGAGTTACTGCTTTGCCTCACGTACAGTCTCTCTTCTCTGTATGCACAATGCTGAATATATTTTTATCATTCATCCTCCTTGTGAGGGAAACGATCCTAGTTCTTCAACATTCTTTTGAGATAAAATGTAGCAGGACAGAAACTGCCTGCCTTCCTTCCTTCCTTCCGAGATCTGCTGTTGTGTTTGCATATTGCATAATCTTCTTTCTGAATTTGACAAGTTAAATGTCTAAACAAAATGAAAATGGTGGAAATGGCTCTGTATTTAGTAATTTATATTAGCCCATGCACTTGAGTTTGAATGAATATTCTCCTGAGTAAAGTTTAATGACTGTTATTAATAACATTGTAGATCAGAAAGCTTTTTGAGGTAAATGAAAATATTAAAAACCAAGGTAATGAAAAAACATAAAGCAATTATACTTCCATACAAGTTAAAAATTATATGGTCAATAATAATAGGACTAGGCAGTATGTTTAAAAACAGGCAAGCATTATGAAATGTGTTATGACTAATTGTGCTAATTCAGGATCCTGCAATCACAGAGATTGTGGCAATCATCAGTTCCTCATTGCCCCTGCAGTTAAATATAATCTCAAAATGTAGGTTCTAATATAATTTTGATAAATATTCATCCTTGAAAACCTGGTTCTACAACTACTAGTTCTATATAAGCACCACCACTCCAAACAAGGAATTTCACTTGGTGCACTTGCCAAACCCTGTTTTCAGGATTCTTTAAAGGGGAGTTGGAATAGCAGCTCCCTAAGCTGATGGTGTTAATATCTAGAATAGAAAGAAGAATCTTAAAGTTAGTGATTAAACATACTGTTCTGTATGGGTGCGTATGGGTTCAGTGACTAATGGAGGTAAACTATTTTGCTCATGTCAGACATTAACGACAGAACATTTCAAAGATACTATCCAGATCCTGGGCCCAGGATCTCAGCACCAGTGAATTAAAGGATTTTCCCAAGGCTTTTCCCTGAAGTTCTGTATTAAATATTCCATGTAATGCCTGGTTGCGAACCACTTCTCAATGCAGATGCCTCTGAAGCTATGAAGCTGCGCCCTGATAATTTATTTAGAAGAAAATGGAAATCTTTACAAACATGGATGCTAGTTCCACTCATTAATCATGAAAGGTCTATGTGAAAAGGAAAACATTATGGAAATTACATTTCAATGCTCCCTCTTCAGTTTTATTCATTGCTATATAGTATTATTTAGGGTAGGAAAGATCAAATCAATTATTATACCGTCTTTGGAGAAAACTTATTCTGTGGCTTCTCATATATATTTCATACATGTTTCTTATTTATCTTTAGGAGAAAAGAGCATGTGAGTTTTCTATTTCAGAAATACCCTTAAAAATAGAGAATTCTTCATTAAGATTCCCTTAATAAATTGAAAATGCAAATTGCAGCAAAACTTAATATTGAGCAAAGTTTAAAGTTCTACTTTTAAATGTAACAGTATAGAAATGCTTCTAAAAGTCATTTAGGTACAAATGATGGTTCAAAATCTCTAGTTCTCAAATAATTTTGTGACAGATTAGATGTAATCAGTTTTGTGTTTCTTCACAATATTGAAGGTAACAGGATGCATTATACATATCCATGCATTTTGAAAAAGTTGGTCTAAAAAAATCACAATCTAAAGGCAAAAAGTTGAAAATCAGCTTTGAAAAAGCACTTTTTTTTTAGTAGTCTTTAATTTTAGTAGATGAACAGTTTAACATGAAGCCCATGCATTGTTTATTTGGTTAGTGGCAATTTTTTGAAATTGGTATTGCACATAAGTAAATCTGTACTACAAGAACTAAACGGGTATTCAAATAATGCCCTAGCTTGTGTGAGCCTTTCTGTCTGTACACATGTAAATAGTATCTATTTTGGATAAATTAGCAATTTAAAGATTATGGTTTCACAAATACGTTTGCCATGTGATGAATAAATAATTACAGTGAACCTCTAAGAAAACTGTAATTTGTTAACTGTATTTTGTATTCTGTAATTCGTACAGATAAGGGGGACACGAACTATGTGACCTCTGAATGTCAGTCTTTCAGACATTTTGGTAGCCTTTTGGTTCTTTGAGACCCATCCTGAATCAAGACTTGCTACACAACATACTGTGCCCTACAGAGAGAGTACCTCAAAGAAACTAAATCCTCTTTGCATCTGTCTTGAACAGTTACCATCCTGACTATATGCTTTAACCACTACAGTCAGAATTATGAACAATATTACTCAACCTAGTCACTTTGGATAATGGTTTTTTTCCTCTGTGCAAAGGGCTATAAAAGAAATCACAAACAATCCACATTAAATGCACTGTAACAAAGCAGAGAGTTGCTGCATGAGCTCACCAGGGCAGAGTGCAATATTGCAAGGTTTGTGCTGTGTTTCAGGTCCATCACATGATCTTCCCCCATACTGGGGAGGTATACATGACCTTGTCCTAGTTCTTTGGCCTCGACCACATGTGAATGAACACAAACTCCAAGGTGACCATTCCTCCCAAACGCCATGTACTGCAACAAACCATACAGATTTTAACCAGAAACAGACACACAAGTAACAAAAGGATTTCAAAATAAACAAGATCAATATTTTAAATAGGAGTTATTTTGCCACCTTCAAGGAAATCAGTTCATAGATAAGCTGTATCATAGGAAAACACATACTTCTTAAAACTTAGTTAATTTTAATTTATTATTTTCTCTAATGTATATTTAAAAATATACTTTTGAAACATTATTGTCTAATCTTTAAACTAATCTCACTGTCACAGCTTCTCTTCTTTGGCTGTTTTACACAAGATGTCTTTCCTTTTCAGAAGTTAGTTATGACACCTTTGGTCTTGGACTTGACATGTTTAATAGCCCTGATTTTCAGGAGTCTAGCTTTTGTGAAAATCAAGCATATATTTTCTGTATCAAGGCAACTCTAAA
This sequence comes from Taeniopygia guttata, assembly GCF_048771995.1. NCBI lineage: Eukaryota > Metazoa > Chordata > Aves > Passeriformes > Estrildidae > Taeniopygia > Taeniopygia guttata. The sequence goes on along the minus strand of NC_133027.1, from coordinate 29,939,467 downwards.
ATCTAGAAGCAATAAAAATTAAGATGTCTTGTGAAATTATATTAATAAATGCAGTAATTAATTACTATGTCAATATCAGAAATTGGGGCAGCAATCTTAAATTTTTTTCAATTGTTTAAATTCTGGTGGAAATATGGCGGCAGATGTGCTTGATTATTGTCACCAAAAATTCCAAGACCACATAAGTAAAAGAGATATATACCATTTCCTTACATGAACATAGTCATTAATTTAACAGACAGTAATACATGCTTTACTCTTGGAAAAGCAGTCATTCAATAAACTGCAAATACCTTCAGAGTTCACAATAAATTACAAACTTATACTACTCGTTTTATATGCAAATATTTTATAATATTAGTATAAGGAATCATAGAAGATGAATCTTTCTCTGTTTTAAGCATTTTCTACTACAGGAGAAACTTATATACAATATCCATGTGAGCTTACATACTGTAGCAACCCCTTTACAGAAGAATTCGGTGAAATTTTCTTAAAGTTCTTTACACATACATTCATAAAACAGTTCTATATAAATCGAAAGGCAAACTTTACCTATTTTTCTTCTGCTTTAATAAGAGCAGTTGAACAAATTTAAATTAGGCAATGTCAGAACAGGAATTTAATGATGAGAACTGCAGTAATGTTAAGCATTTAAGAGAAATCCAAAGACTTAATATCCAGAATGAACATCTCAGTACCACATAATTCTGTTTCTGAAGCCCTGTCTGTTTGAAAGGTGTCTGGAGGGGCAAACTGTGTATAATATCTGAGTGCATCAGTAATAATGATTCACAACATTACAGAAAAAATAGATTTTCTATTTTGTCCTCACTTTTTTTCAACACTGTGAAAGAACTTCTCATATATAGGTTTCCTTTGCCCTGAAGGCACATATCCCCTGCCCAGTTTCTACAAATACAACCCTTTTCTTGCAGGAATCAGAATAACATTTCCTGAGGTGAAATTAAGTTGCAAGGCTGTGGAAGGACATTCAGCTCCCTGGCACATTATCACAAATTCATCATTAAGATCAAGGGGAATTCAGCAAGTAGGTAAGTTCGATTGTCTTTCATTTAAAATAAGAAAAATTGTCATTTCAGACACTATGTTGAGATAAAAAGTTTGTTAGTTAACTTCTGAGAAATTGTACCTGACAGAAAACGTCAAACTTTATTCAAGGAAGATTTTAACGCACTGGACAACAGCTCAATCAATGAAAGGTTTTCATTTGGTCACGTAAAAATGGTGAAAAAGGCCACATCCTACATCCTTATTATCTTACTCTAAATATCATATCCATCTGCATTATATTTAAAAAAATAACCCTCAGGAACTGTCCAAATTAATGTTAAAGTGACAGATTTTAATCTAGTTAGTTTACAAACCTTGATTAATTTTGACATTTTTGTCAAAACCAGAAAGTCTTGCACTTCTAAAAATAGTAAATTTTTTACTATACCTGCCCATAACTCTTTTAGTTTCATCTGTTCTCAACAAGTACTATATTTCTACAGCTGTTTTGATTCAGCTATATTATCAGAATATTATTTTCTCATTGGCAAGGTATTAGATTACGAATCCAGACACATCTCTGATTCACAGTTTTTTATCATATAAGCAAAATTAATGAGAAAACAGTTTGTCAGATCAGATTCCAAACAATAGCCAGTAATAAAAATTACATAATTTCATCTCCTGATACCACAACAGTTGATTAAAATGTTTAGATGCAACAAGATTTTTAAAAAGTATAAAACTTAGCTAAACAAAATTAATCCAAATTCTAAAAAGATTATTCTCTAGAAAAAGAATAAATTGAAAAGGTCTTGCCTCTATGTAGACATACAGTGGGGTTTTTCAGGGCACATATAAGTTTAAGGCTATTGCTTAATTTGGAATTTTGATTCCATACTGTCAAAATGTTCTAGGTTAGTTGTCTTTCTTTGAGAACTAAAAAATATGTGCTGAATGGCTCTTTAAAGGTACTGTCTTTAACCAAGAGGATATGTATTTCTTCAGGCAAGAGTTGACTGCATGCTAGCAGCAACAGAGAACAATTCCTATGTGATTTTGGAACTAAACATAAGGCAAAACAAAATGTTTCATTTTGAGTGGACTGAAAGCAGTCTCTATATGTTTGTGGTTTAAATTAAGCTGTGCCAAAAATCATCTTCCATGACAATTTTTATCTCATTAAGTAAAACTTTCACAGCACCTTATTGCATTTATAGACTTTTATGTCTGAAACTAGTAGTCCAATAATTAAATCAAGGATGGAATAGGCATTACACTAAAACAGCACATTACAGAATTGCACAGAATTATCCAGATTATCTTTAAAATAACATCTTAATTTGAAGTTTCTTACCCCTGATTTTTCTTTCTGGTATTTTATTTACATCCTCTTTCTTTAACACTATTTTCTAAATGCAAAAAAATCCCCTATCCCCTATAGCATCTGATAAATTATAGCCAGATGAGCTATGCCAAATTACACCAGATGGAGAGCTGGCCCGCAGAGGAGTTACTGTTTTCTATAACACAGTTTCAGATGCAAGATTCATTATTTGGGACAAAAATATTCAGATTATTGACAGCTTCTCTGTCAAAAACATTGCTAGCACAACAAGTTTGGATTACTGCAAAGCATCTTTCCCATCTCTCTGCCACTCTGTGAACCTAATCATGTTGAAGTGAACACCCACAGTGTTCACAACACACAACTGCTGTGAAGTGGAAGGAGGCGTTAGGCCATGCTGGCCTTCATCCTACAAACATATTTTGTGAGATTTTTATTGGGGTTTAAATGCTTTTGATTTGTTCAGTTTTAAATTGAACAGATACTGAAAAAAATATGGCCATCTTTGTGGTGCAGGTAGGTCCAGTACTGTTTAATATCTTCATCAGTGGCACAGACGGTGGGATTGAGCACACCCTTGGCAAGTCTGCAGACAATGCCAAAATGAGTGACAAACCTGAGGGACAGGATGTCACCCAAAGGGATTTGGACAAGCTGTAGAAGCAGGCCCATGTGAATGATATTAGGTTCAATAAGGCTTAGGGGCAACGCAGGGTGGGAGATAAAGGTATTGAGAGCAGCCCCGCAAAGAAGGACTTCAGGCTGCTTGTCAGTGAGATGTTGGAGCTGAGCCAGCACTGTGCATTTGCAACCCAGAAAGCCAAGTACTTCCTGAACTGCCTCAAAAGTATCATAGCCAGCAGGGTGAGAGAGGAGATTATGTCCCTCTACTCCAGTCTGGTGGGACCCCACCTGGAGCGCATCCTGCTCTGGGATCCTCAGCATAGAAAGACATGAACCTGTTGGAGCAGGTCCAGAGCACTGAAACAGAGATGATCAGAGGGATGGAACATCCTCTCCTATGAAGACAGGATAGAAGAGTTTGGGTTGTTCAGCCTGGAAAAGAGGTCTCCATAGAGACCTTACTGTGGCCTTTCACTGTTTAAAGGGGGTGTCTAAAGAAGATACAGACAAGCTTTTTGTCAGGCTCTGTTGCAATAAGATCAGGGAGAGAAAAAGGGGAGGTAAGTAAAACTATTTTAGCAAATAACACTAGCCAAAGTGTTTGAGAATACAAATGTTTGAAATGGCATAGTGTATTCCTGCTCCTTCCATGTCTTGCTTTACCCCTAAGCCTGAAAATGCTAAGCTACAGTTAGATTTTGTGGCAAAAGGTGTTAAAGGCAATGGGGTAAGGAGAAACAGAAGCTGTGATGATCTGCAGGCATGGAAATCCCATGTTCTTTCCCCTTAAGTTTTAGCTGTTTTAGCTGTTAAAAATTATTCACTAAACTGAAATGAATCAGTAACACCGCACTAATGGATCTTGAGGTGTCTCCACTCACAAAAGAACCAATGAGAATAAAGATTACCTGAGGTATGCTTTGTTGTCTACTATGCTGCACTTCTCTAGAATAGTATTGGTCTGAAATAAATTATGCAAACAGTGGTTCCTTCATTATTTTGCTCAAACTATCAGTAGTACTATTTTGAAATTGAAATACCTATTCCAATACATACATATATATGAAGTTGGTAAATCCCATTTTCCAAATTTTCCAGGACACTGATATCACAGAGAAATATGTTCTCTAACATTCCAGTGAGTATCTTGGGCAGCACATAAAATATGGTAAAGTATATATAAAGAATATCTAAAGGCAATAGACAAAATAGTCTGAAAGCTTTGCATTAGTATTTGCAAGGTTCCTTTAAAGCCCTATGGATAGCTGCATGAAGTACATAAGGTCATCCTGCATATTTTCTTATGTTGAAGGAGCAACGTTTTGATTAGGAAACATTCCAGCTCTCACAATGTCCCCCACCCTTTTACTAATCATTTTGTCAAATGTCTGTTTTAAATACACTAGTATACAGATAATTTTTTTTTTTTTTTATTTTAGTAGATGGACCGGGGTAATTCTATGAACTCTGCAACTTTTTGAGCCAGGATATGTAATGATACATAGAATGATATATAGAATGAGGACAGAGGATATTTGGGCTAATAATTAAAGGGATGTTTGAAAAATTTATTGATCAGTGCCTAGGAAAAGCATATTTCTAAATTGTTAATCTTGCACACTGCTACACAGTAGTGACCCTGTAGTCAGACAGAGAACAACACAAATTAATAAGGTTACAATAACCTATTAATAAGGTTACAATGAGCATGGAACAATATGCAAGATTAAGCCAGAAGACTGATTGTTTAGGAAAGGTAACTGAAGATACATAGAGATTATCAAAATCACCTGTGGTGAGCTGAAAAAGAAAATATCTTGGCAGTGCTGACACTACGAATTCGTGTGAGGCTATAAGGAAACAGTTCCTTTGTGACCTGAGAAATATGGAGCAGTGTTTTGGAGTGAGCATTGTTAAAAATTTGTTTGACCATAATATATCTAAGAATTAATTTTTTCCAGTTAAAATTTGACAGCAAATTAATTACCTTGGCTTTTGCATTGCTTGTTTTTTTTTGTTTTGTTTTGCCTTTTTTTTGTATGAAAACTTAATATCCCTTTCTGGATATAATGAAGATAAAATTCTAAAAATTAGGAGATTTAATCCTTTCCTCTTAGTTAATACTAATTAGCAAGAAATCAGGCAGAACTCATGGTGAGAGGTGGACTGTGTTTTCATGTTCATTCTTCATGTAGTTTCAAATGAATATTTAAATCGATCTTTGATTGTTTGCAATGTTTGTTCATTTCTTTTACAGTTCTCCTCTTTCACTTCTTTTTTTGTACTTGAGAGTTCTTTTGCAGTATTTCCCACCTCTGGCACAATCTAAGCTACTCTAAATGCTTTAGAAATACCTGCCATTTTTGTATGGAAACACTTCCACGTGTAAAGTTTTACCACTTCTGAAGTATTAAAATTCAGTTTTAACTAGACATTTCTACTCTGAAATATTAGAAAATTTCATGTGAATTGATTAGCTTAAGCACAATAGAAAACATTAGATGTTGAAAGCAATTCTTGTTACTATCATGCATCATCTAGAGACAATCTTGTAAGCTGATTTTCATTACAGAGACTCCCTAAATGCTTATAATGCTGATACACAAACTCTGATGGGATCACATGCACTTCCCACTGGCTATTTTTCAACATACAGTAACAACATGAGTTTGATTCTACATATTACTGTTCATTGAGATAAAGACAACAGTTCTCTGTATATGACAATACAGTTTACTTAAAAAATGTACTGAGATTCCCCAGAAGCTGAAGGTGGCTCGCCACCCTCTTGAGATCAAATGTTACAGAGACCTGAGGAATTTGTACTGAATTTGTACTATATACCATCTGAAGGATGGTAGATCGTTTTTGGTTTTGTTTCTTTTTTTTTTTTTGCATTTCATTCACAGCAGAGGAAAAATAATGTAGTCATGAGGCATATGCCTTCCCTCTTGATTCCCATCATAGATTAATCAGATCTACAGATAGAGTCTAAAGAAAGATATGCCCTTTCAGCAACTAACTTGAATATGCCTGTCTCTTCTCCTTTGTGTACAACTACTACTGAACTCCAACGATGTCCAGATCTCTCAGACAAAAGGAGTAGGAAAACTGTGATGCAAGACACTGATGGCCTTTACCGTGTGTCAGATGTAAGAAAGTTACTTTTGTCTGATCTTTTTTTCCTTTGAACTGTAGCTGTTGCCCTTTCTTGCCAGAACAATGTAAAGGGAAGTCCATGAAGACATAACTGTGCATAGAATATTGTCTGGCCCATTCCTAAAGGAGAGTATTCTAAATGGGAAAAACATTGCAGTGTCAAATAATCTATGTTAACCCACTCTCTTAACTAGTCTCTTCTCCTTAATGTATTCATTATCTGGATTTCTTCCCTAGTTTGTCTTTGTACTCATGGTACCTTCTCTTTTCTGAGTGAAAATTAGAGAATATAGACTTTTAGAAAAAAATATGAAACTGTCTGTAAAAAGGTGCTCTTGTTCCATATCTTGGCTGTTCTGAAAATAAAAATAATAACCTACATGCACAGGTTAATAGAATTACAATTCTCTGCTTTAATTAAAATGTCCCCATGAAATCCATGTTAATAACAATAAATAGTAAAAATATATAGTTTCAAATTCTTATCATTATACAGTTCAAAAACATCCACAATTTTATTTATTGGCTGCTAACACTACCTGGACAGAGGGCAGTGTTATTGCAAACCCTTGATTCTCTTAAAGGGCCGCTGCAGTGTGTCCCGTAAGGTGATACACAAGTTCTGGTTCGCACCTGCGACCCTTGACCACAAGTAACTGAACACGTACTCCACTGGGCCCACTCTTCAACACCAGATTCACCTGTATTCAAGACAACAAACAAACATGAATATAGACATAAGTATTAATGACACAGGTTTTTGAGGTTCTTTGGCTGAAGCTCATTATTGTCCGCTCTTATAAATCAAAGAAAAAGGTACCACACAAAAAAAAAAAATTTAAAGTTTTATGGATTAAAGCAGCTGTGAAAATGTGCAATGGATAGAAAACAAGGACACCTACAATGCTGCAATCACATAATGCCTGTCAGAGGGGAACACTTTGATGTCTTGCATCATTTACAAATTTATGAGAACTACTGCCCTTCAACACTTCAGAAACAACACTACACTCAGGATTCTGTAAGAACATAGACAACTCTTTTTACAAAATAGCAAAGGATTTGTCTTTGATATTTATACTTATCCCTCTAGAATTAACGCTTAGTAACAGTTTAAGGAGCCATACCAGTAATGGAATTCCAATGAAAGAAAACCCAGACAAACCAGCCCCTAATATCTTACATTTTCTTTAGTAGAGTCATATAGCATTTGAATGAAGTTCCCTGACAAAGAAAAGCATTTTATTTACTAAAATTTAACCTGAAATGTGGGATGGAAACTTTCATAATTTGCTGCATAAATTTACTCCTTGCTTTTGACCTACAGGTATGCTGAATTCTTGGGTGTGCCAGACCTTGTTATTGCACGTAATATATACCACTATGTTCAAAATTGTCAGATGTGATTTATTAATATCAATAAATATATAAGTATATTAGAAAAGAGGAAATCTTCCTTAATTTTTGAGAGATAGAATATTAAATATTTTTTTTTGAAAGCAAGTAATGCATAAAGTTTTCTTGCATGGATGCTCTGGAAAGAATGCTTGAATTTAATTCTCATGAACAGCTATACACACAGTTCTGGAATTCCTTTCCCAAAGGAATTCATGTTCAGAAAAATAGATCCCTTGAGTATTCTCAGAAAGCAAATGCAAAAATAATGTGAATATACCTCACTGAACAATTTGAGTAAATAATTGTTCATTGATGTTTAGCTTCTTCCGTTAAAATTCAGCATGTAATGTAAAATGGCAGCTGAAACCCTTAATGCATGCTCGATTTTTAAGAGTAAGTCCTTTTTGAAACAAATGGGACTTTCTGTCTTAAAATCAGTGGCATGATAAAACCTGCAGACTTGAAGAGCTTGCTTGAAATTTCAGTGTACATCTAGTCTTCCAAAAGTTCTGATACTGATCACAGTTGAGGGACTGTCTGCAAAGCAGGAATATTCTGGTGCTATCTTCCAAGAATGGAGTAAATGACATACTATTTTTTCAAACTGTGCTCTATAGCAAGAATCTGTGAGTCTCTCCAAGCTGTCTTTCTTTTGGTTGTGTTTTTTTTTTTTCCACAGAGGTCAAGCACAAAACCTTTGCAAAATGATTGTTTCTGCTAGATTTCTAAGATTTAATTCTGAGGCTATTCAATGCTTAAAAAAAAAAAAGTGTTCCTTATTCAGTAAAAAGACAAAATGCGTTATAATTAGCACACAAATCCCTCCGTTTTTAATAAAATTTTATGCAATTCTAAAAATTTCTATGGAAAACCACACAATTATGAGATTTCTACACACAAAAATTCAGCAGTGTTTTTTGTAGTTCTTTATTTGTTAGGTAAAAAAAAAGACAAAAATATCACTGATTATTATTTTACTAGTTCTTGTGACATGAATTTAGCACTTTGATTAGGTAGTTAGACGGCTTAGGTTCAGGTTAGATGATAACATGTTAAATATATTTAATATGTATGTAGACATTAACAATCATAAAATATGTAATATAAGCCCTATATTCATGGTAAAAAGACTAGTATTACTGTGGATTTCTAGGCTAATACTTTTTGTTTTTTCCTACATGTTTGAAGCTTGACTTTGTTAAAATGGTTTAGATAAACAGTCAAGCAGCAGAAAAAGTCTAAACTCTGTTTCTCAAGATGTTCCTCATTATGTAAAACAGTTAAATATACTCAGTGTAAACCATCCATTATTCAACACTGACATGTTGACAGTACATAACTAATAAAATACAGAAATCAAAATTTAAAAAATTATTTTTTTTATATATTAAAATGATAAAAGTGTTACTCTTAACCCTTGGAATATGATGGAAAATAGCAGCAGCATGATGATTACGGTGTTTTCAGAATGTTGTGTAAATGTGTTGAGTGAATTTTGAAATTGGTATTAATTATTAGAAGTTCCGAGAATATATGTACTGTTCATTTACAAAAAAGCATAATCTCTTAATATATGCCATCACATGTAAAGAAGGCTTAAACATTTGCTGGAGGCAGATCCTCCATAGTAACATGATGTACAGTAAAAAAAGAGAAAAATGAAAACAAAATAAAAATCACATTTATCTCACCAGCTGCTTTGCTTCATTTTATATAATGAATTATTATTTTTTTTGGTAATTTTTAATTTTCAGAGTGCTTTATACTGCTTTTAGGATGATTATTACTTATTTTAAAAGATTTAAAAGAAGGGAAATATCTTAACATATATATAATTGTTAATTTACCATTTTCATTTCAGCACATAAAGACTACTATATTTTCTAGAATAAATCTAGGTTGAGTATATAATCTGCAAATATATCTTCCATTGTTTGCTTTTCTCTTATCCATTCTTTTTCTTTTCTGAAATTCTGAAAATTTTGAAAGTGCTACTTTTTATTTACCTTCTTGTTTTCTGTTATTTGAGAACTCTTAAATTTTTATATCAATCATATTAAATCTATAATCTCAAATTATATTTTAGTAAGCTACCAAACTCTTATTCTCCCCTGATGCTTGACACATAAGAGGAAACATAACTTACTGTATGGAAGGCCTCATTGATCTGTGTAAAACTTACCTGCATTATACTCTCTAAATCCCATAACACCTAAGGGAAGGATCAGTCCAAACACATAAAATGACAAATATAGAACAAGAAATTATTCACACAGTATTTTTTAAGAAATGTTTTTACTGCTTCATAATACTCTCCAAAACCAGAAAAATGCATATTTTAATACCACATTTTAAAACTATTCCATTCCCAGCAAAATTTAGTGGATTAAGTCCACAATTTGAACAGTATTAAATGCTTTTCATAAATCTTTTCCAGGACATTTCTCTATTCCTATCTCTCTGCCTTTTGAAAACATGAAAACATTTTGTTGCACTTTTGTATCTGTTTTATTATTACACAAGATAAAATATCAAGGCTTAAAATATAAAACCTGATAAACTCAGTAACCAATTGCTAATAATATTTCTTAGTGGATAAATTAATGCGATAGATATGTTAGAAAAAAACCTTATGAATCAGTTTAGGAAGATATCACAATCATTTTATTGCAAGAATAATGAATGCATTACAGGTGAAGAAAATATGCAATGAGCACTACAAAGGAAAAACAAAATGAAGAGATGAAAATTAGTATGTCCAGAAAGAGCACAAGTATTACTTAAAATGTATTAAGCTGCAACATGGAAAATATATATTTCCCCAAATTTTGGCATCTAAATTTATATGCTTATACATCTCACATGCTTTCAGAACAGGACCTTGCAAACCAATCCTGTATAATTTTGAACGCTCATCTCCCACTCCACACACACAATGTATTGGAAGGTGATGGTACCAGCGCTGCACTTGTAATGCAGCTCCGTAACACCCAGAATAGATGCACTGCAATGCATGACTAAAAATTATCAAATAGAAGATTTACAGGACATTATTAAAGTTTTAAGGATTTATATGGGAAAAAACAAAACAGATAATTTTACTGATTTTTTTTTTTTGAGTAATTGTATGAATTCAAGAAGCAGCATAAAAGCAAAGGTGTTATTCTATGTAGTAAGCAACTAGCATTATATGTCTGAGCTAGGTATGTAAGTGATAAGTTCTACTTTCCTAAGCAAAAACTGCATGGAGACCAAGAGAATTCTATGCTCCCTTCTTCCACTGCATTTGTTTACAGTAGTACCTGGGAGTTAGCCATGAAAGCAATCCTATAGATTAATAAGAAGGAAACAGACTTTTTCCCATTCTAAATGTGTTATCAAACAGATCTACACTGATTGGCTATACATGTACTTAGATTGTTTAATATATCAATTTTTGCAAATCTGTTAAGTAAAGCACCCTACCACTAAGGAAGTCAACATGCAACATAACTAGAAGAAATTATAGCTCTTTTACTGAAGTGCATAAAAACTGGAAGCATTATGTACGACTGATGCAGGCGTATATTCTAGGTTAGTTACTATGGGATACAGAGGAAGTTGTTTCAAATCCATACAAAAATTATGGGGCACAAGATTGTCAACTCAGTAACTTACTGGAATGAAGTGTGTAGAGTACCAATAAAGAGTTAGCTTTTACCAACAGATATATGGATCATTACTGAAGTTAAAATGGGCAGCAGTTTTGGTGTATGAGAGCTTAATTCAACTCACCACTAAAATTTTATCATTCACCTCAAAAACAGCTGTGGTAACTGTTGGTAAACAGGATAATCAGGCTTTTTTTTTTTTTTTTTTTTTATTTACTGCAGTTCCAGGTTTCCAATATCATCTTGGTATCTTTAGATAAGGAAGATGAAGTTGCTCCAACAAAATTAGAAAACATGTTTTAGATTAAAAACTGTTTGATAATTTGCACATTCAATTAAAAACTACTTACAGCAAATTTCATTTAGCAATTATGAATCTGGAAACTAGAGAACAGAGCATCGTGCTGGGCCAAAGATAGTAAATGCTGAATGCATGCACATTAAAGTCACCCCAGTAATTAATTAATTTGATAAAAGTCTAAAGCTGGCATTAGACAGTCTATTTATTAAAAAATTCTGAAGCATGTTCTTAACATCTTTGGAAAAAATTTAACATGTCACAGTGAGCTGTCCTGTGTTTTGTACATGTGAGACGGCTTTTACTACTAAAGAAATTAATGTTTATACTAAATTATTCACTATTCACATTCACAGTGCATGTTTTTGCATGATCTACCTAGTTCTTAGCTACTTTATTTATGGACTTTAACTGGTGAAAAAAAAATAAATGATTCAAAAAAAGTATCAGCTTAGAAAACTGACAAATATGCAGCAAAAGATTATGGAAACATGCAGTGGTCTTGCTAAAATTAACAACAGTAAATAGAAAAAATGTAACTGATGTATTACCAGTTTGTGCCATAAATTTAGCAGCATCAGCTTGTTCCTGAGGGACCCTTTTCTCATGAACAGATCGAGGTCGCTGACTTTTAATTGTATGATCTCCCATCATTCCAAATTCTAAAGACAGAATAAAGGTATATGAAAGCTTGTGTGTAGACATTTCTCAAAAGTCACATACTGTCTCATGCAATATGTTCCTAAACATACCTGGAAGTTGCTGGCAAGAGTCAGGCAAGTTATCATGGCAGTTAACATCAACTTAACTTTGCTACACTCAGCTTTCAATAATTACTTAAATTTATGTCTGCAGATTTTCCAATATGATTTTATTTTATTTTATGAACCAACCTTCAATGTAGTGACACATTCTGTAAATCAGCTATATGACACAGAACAAAAACAGTTATTCAAATGCAGACATTCTATTCCTTTATTTTAAATCCGTGCAAAACACACCAGAAAATGACTGTGACAGTGTTAGACATTGCTGTTCTGTGGCAGAGCCTGATGCTCCTCCAGAGGACTTCTACTTCTGCACTCATCTTTCAGGCTGATGAATCTTCAACAGAGATAAAAAGTCATCTTTGGGAATGGTGGCAATGGGAAATTATAATAATTTAGCCAATTAACTGTTTAATTTTTAGGCTGAATACAGCAGAACAAGTGCTTGTGATCTGCTTCCTTCCTGAAACCTCAGAGTTAAAAAGACTATAGATTGTATCTTATTCTCCACATCGGTTTTAATAGGGAAAACCTATGAAAAATCAGTGACATCAAGCCCCAAAGTCTGGCAGATGAGTGCTTTAGTTGTTTATCCTGGTATCACTGCCGTCATTTTCCCTCTCTTGTCCTGTGCAGACTTCCTAGACTGCTACTTTAGCTCTACTTTTCATTTTTGTAATGAAATGCAGAAAGTTTTTTGCACTTCGACGGGGACTGCTGTGTCTTCAGCACAGTTCCTATGATCCTCCCAGGCACACACAGCTGTCTGCAGCTCAGTGCTAAATATGCTGTTAAAAAAACCCAAAAACTGGGACTCTAATTCAGGAAGCGTCTGCTGGGAAATGTGGGTTAACATTGAAACTACTTCAGCTACAATCACATAAAGTTTCTGATGAGGCAGAAGGTGTCTGAAACACAAGGAACACAAACATTAAAAAATACCTTTCTGCTGGAAGGTTATCTAGCAAATGCAAAATTCAAAAATCTCCCCAAATTGTAAAGGCATGAAGATAATAAAACTTACCTTTCTGCCTCAACAACCACAAAACAATTTATGAGATGTAAATATCTCTAATAAATATTATTTTCAAACATATTGTCTTGATAAATCATTAAAAACATTAAAATTTCTATTAAAAAAAAAATAAAAGGTAAACTTATTTTTAACGGGTCAATCAGAAGAAGGAGATTTTTTCCTTTCTAGTAAACTATTCATGTATTTCTCCAAATTAGCGTTTCTTTTTGTAAGTATTCATTAGTGGCACCACTTAAAATATAAATTTAATTATTCATTTGAGAACAGCAATGCAGTTCACATTTTAAAGAGAATATTTGAAAATATAATTAATAAAATATATTTTGAGGATTAAACATTCACCATTTTAATACATCTCAGAAATAATATAAGATAATTATATATATATATACATGCAAATATATATAATAAATATATGTATGTGTATATATACATATGTGTTAAAAATTTATGAATAAATTTCTACAGCTCCTCTGATTTAAGATAGCTTTTTATTCTGTGGAAAATCTCCTATTACAATTAATATTCTAACACAAATTGTGATTAGAATATTTTTACAATTTTTACACAGTGCAGTACAGATGACACATTTAAACTGTAATTAATAGCATGGTCATGGCAGGAGACTTTACATAGTTCTTCCCCCAAGGAGGCTGTCACAGCAAGCCATGTTTACTCTGAGTTTGCTGCCTGCATGATCTCTGCTTGTCAGGCAATTTAGAAGGTATGGCACCATTCTTGCAGAACAATTAGTTTTACTTTTTAAGTTACAGAGTGCAATAATGGGAGACCTTTGCTAGAGGAAGGCTTTCCAGAGGCATACAGGGAGGTGGTGAATGTTCTGGTCCCAGCCCTGAAGCATCTTGTGCTGGGTGTGGGCACATGCAGTGTCCTGCAGGACAGAAACTGCTGGTGAAGAGGCAAAGGGATGTTTTGAATTCAGTTCTCTGCATTGTGGATAATGCCTGATGTAGCTCCAGTCATAACCATGGAGTTACAAATACCACTGAGCATGATTATAATGCCTCGTTTTTTTTCATTTTTCCACTTAAACAACACATTTTCGATTCACTTCAGCTATTGCTAATGGTTTTTAAGATACACTTTTTAGCTAATCTGCTTTTCATATACTAAGCATTTATATAGCAAGTATATATTAAAGATTTTTTTCCATTACCCAGATAAAAATATTTTTATAAATTTTGTCAAAAAAATGGAGTCAGACCTATGCAATGCTCTTATTTTCATATTCAGCTGAAGTATTTAACCAAATGCCACATGAGAACAAAAGCAATACCAGGAAATGCAATGTACTGGCATGGGTGACGCCTCACTAAAATTCAGGTCTCGTAAGAGAAGAAAAAAAAAGGGTCAAGTGTATTTTTGTAACAGGATCAGAAATGTCCACTTCCTGTGTATAAGTACAAACAATGGCTGCAAAATTGTTTAATCTAAGAAGCTTAAGAGTAATGCATTTTTATGAAGCATTTTTAATATAATATCTTGCTTAAGTTTACAATAAATACCAAATAGAATGAAACTCTTTCATTTTCAGATCCTAGGTAAATAAACACAGAAGGCAAACCCAGTATGCAGTTGGGTTTTTTTTCCCTCAGTAGTTCACAGAGAAGCAGTATCTAAATGCTTTCTGGGCTGGAAAAGCATTTTAACCCAAGTCAGCCTAGAGTATGACTAAATGGCACAGAAATTTCAATAATCTATTTCTGTGGAAAAGGTGGTAAGAGCCATCCTAATGTAGGCAGTATCTGGCACAGAGGCGTCCTGCAAGGTCAAGTCAGCATGATTCAAGACCTGATATCTGGATATAATATTGGCTATTTGAACTGATATTTTGAGTAAATTAATTTTTATCATTCTCACTCCTACCTAGTTCTTGCTGCTGAAAATAAGTTTTCTAACACAGAAGAAGGTATTTTTGTAGACATTAGTTTCTGAAGAGAATTTTTTTGGTGATGTGTGTCCTAAATTTTATACGGGTGAAACAGCACAGTTTTCTGCTTTCATCTCTAACATTGATATTAATCATATTGTTTCATTAAATACAGAGGGAAAGCAAATCCTTTCAGAAACAATTAGGTGCATGGTCTAATTCAGAAATTGACAGTGTGACTCTAAGTTAGGCCTGGAAACTTGCAAGGGTTTTAAGCCTTTTTATTACATTGTTAATGCTATAAACTACACAGCATGAAGATAAAACCCATAAATATCTCGAAATGTAAATAAAAATAGCATTATGGGGAACCTTGAATCATTTTAACCACACCAAGACTTAAATCATAACACATTCCGAACACTTGTTGTAGAAAACCTGAGGTTTAGTTATCTGATAAAAGAATTTATTCTGCTGTCAGTGGTCCTTCGGTGGCTATGGAAGTACAAGGGATCAATGCAATAGGATGCCTATTCCTTTGCTCCTCAGCTGCTCATAATGGTTAAATACTTCAAAGTATTTTAGTGATGCATACATTTTAATAAGGATGTGACATATCATTTGTCTAAGCATTGGAACAGACTGCCCAAGGAGGTGGTGGAGTCACCATCTCTGGAAGTGGTCAAAAATGGTTGGACATGGCACTTAGTGCTAAGGTTTAGTTGGTGGGGTGGAGTTTAGTCAAAGGTTGATGATCTTGGAAGGCTTTTTTAACCTAAATGATTATCTGATTCCATGATTTCATTTTACATATAAGCCGAGGCATGTAATATAGTTCTGTGCCTTCTTGGACAGAATAAAAATTGCAATTCTAAAGTTTACAGTTTGGTATTATTTACAGCTCCTATCACTAGTCCCATTGTCTTTACCTTTATTGTTATGCTATATTATGTTATGTTATGTTATGTGAATATTTATTACTATTGAGTAACCTTTTTAGTTTTTAAAGGAGAAGCTAAAATCTTGCGGCCAGTGTAGGTATGCATTTTTAGAAGAGGAGAGAGGTGCCGTGTGCTCTCTGTAGGAATAAAGAAGAAAAAAATCTGTTAACAGTATACAAATGCAAACTAGGACAACTGAGAAATACAAAAGAAAACTACCAGCTTTGCAAGGTTCTACTTACCAAGAGTAGTCTTTGCTTTTTGACAAGTGGATATTCTTTAACATTAAGGTAAATATCAAACAGATTTTATGCCTAGGCTGTTTTATGATATTTGTAATATATATTTGTTATATATATCCTAGTCATTAGATGGCATTATAAACCATGTTGGTCTGGCTTTTATGGCTATTTTTTATCACATTTCATGGGAACTTCATAGGACAAATGTATTATGGTGTACCATCTACTATGAATTGTGCTATTTATGGTACAGGACAGACTGGCATTAATATAAAAAGCCTTTTTCATCATAGAAGTTGGGGATGACATCATAAATGAACTAAAAACAAAAGTGGGTCTGAGACCTCTAGGGTTACCCCCTTAGGACATGTACAATGTCAAGGAACTTCTGAGAGTTGCTGAGTGTCATCACCTTGTACAGAACCGCCTGGAAAGTAAGAGCAGCATCCTGAAAGCTTTTCAGAACCTTAAAAGCGAAAAGAGGCAGTCGACTCCCCAAAGTGACTGTCATTTTCTTTCACCCACAACACTCCAGCAGTGTGATTCATACTACCCTACCCACTCCTGAACTGCAACTAGCCAAACAAGTGTTTTCTTTTACTCTTGACTACTGAATGAACTGAATAGGTCTTGCAGCCAGAATATGCAATAATGCAAACCGTCTCATATGCAGTAGCATGGCATCCTCTCTGTGCTAACACAAAAATGTTTTTCCCAGAAATTATGTAAAATTCTGATGTAAGTCCCAGGGGAAGGGGGAAGAGGAGAGGGGGAAAGGAAGACTACAGAAATATATAAAGAATCAGCTTGTTTAAATCAAATTATGGTCTGCAATATTAACTAATTTCAGTAAATCTGATCTATTTCTGACTTCCAGGAGCTTGAAAAAAAGTTTTATGGATATTTTTTAAGCTCATTTTAGAGGTTCTCCCACAAAGATACACAGCAGTAGCAGTACTTGGGGTTTCTCATCACATTGGCAACTGGTCAGTACAATTTCTTCTGGTCACTAGATGGCAGAATATGTGTTGACTTAGAAGCACAATTTTCCATTGATTTAAGCTGTGACTTTCTGTTTCATTTTCACTATAAAATTATCTCTCATATATATACATAATAAATATCACTACATTCAAAGGACTGAGGGGTTTTTGTTTTCTTCTTTATTTTTAGTTATTCTTTTGTAGGTATGAAGATTACTAAAACCCCAACAAAAAGCCCAAACCGAATAAAATACGAGTTGCAGGGCTTTTTTTTTCCCTCTTGATTTTTTTTTTGTCTGTTTGCTGTTTTTTTTTTTTCCCTTACAGTAAGCCCTATGACAGAAGAAAATCTGAGGAGCATTCTCACTGTAGCAGGGTAGCCAGGCCCCACAAGGAAGTGTTTGTTCTCTAACGCTGCATTGGCAGGACACAGCTTCAGGGCATTAGTGAATACCGTCACTCTGCAGTACAGATTTAAGCTATAGCTTTCTATGGGAACCCCTGAAAATGATATTTCCTCATGAGGCAGGCAAGTTGCCAAAAGGGTAACGTAACTATCAGCTGAATTAGATTTCCATGGGAACCTCTTCTTAGTGAATGTGGAAAACGTTCTTAAAACAGACTTTGCTTATTCCTACATAGATCCTGGTCCCATAAAAAGTCCCCTTTTGGCTCTCCAAAACAGATCAGTTGATCAAACTGAATGGAATAATTTCTTTCACTAGAGTGAATTAAGATCTGAACTGAGCTGTATTCATGAAAACAGTGAGAAAAATATGCTAGTACTCATGAAAACATGGAAAGGATTTTATGATAATGGAAATATGAAAGGCAAAAGCATTTGTACTAACACAAATAGATATTTGTATATTTTTAAAATTGTACTAAATTATTGTATTTTATCAAGTAAAAGGTAAACATTTGTAAGAAATTAGATACAAGATTTCTTTTCTCTCATAGACAGAGCTATCCTAATACATATACGTGTGCATTCTTTCATCTCTCAAAAAATTAGGGAAAATAATTATGCATTCTAAACAGTCAACATATTCTACAAAGGTAATTAGTTTATATTCATCTCTAGGGAGACCCATTTACTCCTAGGACATAACTTTGGATTAATACCACTGCAGGTATTTTTAATGACATAAGAAATGAAATATTACTGAATTAAAATATAAATTAAAGCACAAATCTCAAGGAGCTAGACTTTCTCATGGCAATGCAATCTGATGTCTCTCTGTGCATCTCTGCGGTGACTCTCTTTGCCAGCCATTATCTGTAGTGGGATCTGAACCTGTTTATTTATGGTTACAGATTTGATTAGTGAAGAAAATCATAAAGATGTAATATTTCTCCTTTTTCAGTTTGCAGAGAATGTTGAAACCATGAAAACTCTATTACTTGCCTTCCTGGCCCCAACTGCTCATCACCATACACCTAGGCAGGAGAAACTAAGCATAAAAATCTAGTGAAGTGACTCATACCTGTTCAAAATTAATGTAAAATGTCACCATAGGAGGTAATGTGTTTTCACAGAATTTTGCAGAATTATAACTAAGTGAAGAGGAAAAGGAGGAGTGGATGGAAGCCTAAACTGCAGCTTCATCCCTTTTTATATCTACCAAATCTGATATTTGTAATTATCATGACCAGGTAGGTAGTAGTAGTGTTACAGTGCTCTGTAGTTCACATTTTTCCCATTCAAATATTTCCCTAGTAATCCATCCCAAAATGGTTGTGTTCAAATAAAATTACCAATACTGATAAAAAGCACTTTACATTTTCAAGTTTAAAATTTAAATCATGTAAATTCAGCAGTGTGTTATTTTCTCATATTCCATATTATTCTCTCAAAAGATTCATAGATGTAATAAGATATTAAAGAATGAAAGCACAGGGGTTTGCCTTTATAAATTTTTACTTTTTAAAATTAAACACTTTTAATGCATTCTCTTGTAGCATTTCCATCATTTGAATTTTTCTACTACAATAACTTATTCATGTGTAGCCTTTAAAAATTTAAATCATGATATAATAATAATTCTTCAGTGACTTCATTTTTTCTTTATGTTTCATAGTATTTTACTTCTGCATTAAGTATTTTGCTTTTGCCATATATTTAATTAATTGAATTACTGATATAGTTAGCTAGTGGAGGAGTTATTTCAGAATGGCATCATTTTTATAGAAACACTCTTTTTTCTGCAGCAAGCCATGTGGTTATTACACACAGGCTAGTATGTGTCTCTTTATTGTTCTGTACAATTAAAAGTCAAGAGATGATGACTGAGAATAAACTGTAATTTCCTAAGCTATTCTTTAATTCAATAATTCTTATTTTCTGTTCTAGAAAATAAGTAAACTGTAGAGCGCAGGACTCACAAGGACATCTAGACTGTTGCCTTGCTCTGCAACTATTTAGCACAGCCATTTCTGCAGATGGCTGCCTAATCTTTTCTAAATGATAGAAACACCATTAAAATATGAGATGAATTATCTATGAATTTTTGACAGGGAAGTTTACACTCTGTGAAAGGTTCTAAAAGTGCATGAAGAGAAGAAACAAGTATCAATATCTTAAAAAACAGGTACTGCAAACTGTGATCACTAAGAAGAGTTAAACTGAGTGTAGATTTTTTTTTCAGAATGGCAAAGCTTCTAAGTGAAGCTAAATGATATTGCATGCCTTTTTAAGAGCATTTTCTTGTCCTTGTTTGAGTCTCCTAAATTGTTTTTATGAGAAAATAATAAAAAATGAAAGAAGTGTTGCTGGATGTGAATTTTGCAAATTACATTTTTATCACTTGTGATACCACAAACTGGCTGTTTTGTATACTGACATCATGGATGGCTGCTAAATTTTATGCAGAGAAGAGAAAAATAAAAGTAAATGACAAGAGCCTTGGCTGTTGCAAAATGACCTCATTCCACCGAGGCAGACTAAAGTTTGTAAGCTGAGAAGGTGTACTAGAAGGTGTTTACCAAAACCAGAGACCTACTACTCTGAGCTAAAAGGTTTACATAACCAGTTCACAAGGGTACATGCACTTGCTGACTGTCACTTGCAGGTTAATTAGCACTCACGTGCAGTTTCAAATATATTATTCCATGCAGCTCATCATAGAAGATCTGTGTATGGCACACTGCCCTGTTGTTGCAGTACTTTCCAAAACAGACCTGGAACCTCTTAAAAGGTATTTTATGGTGTCATAAGTCCTCTCTGAACTCCTGTGGGACACCTGTGGTCTTAAATATGAGTCATAAATAACTCTTCTCTAGTCAACAGAATAATATTAGTGGGAAAAGACAACAAATGAGAGGAAACCCAGTGATTCAACTTCAAACCTCAGATAAAATTTTCACAATCATAGAATTGTTAAGATCAGAAAAGACCTCTAAGATCACCTAATCCAACCATCACCCCAGCACCACTATGATGTTCACCTCTAAACCATGTCCTCAAGTGCTCATATCCACACATTTTTTGAACACTTCCAGAGATGGTGACTCTATCACTTCCCTAGAGAGTCTGTTTCAATGCTAAATAACTAAAACTGAATGTTGAAATAAATCTAAATCCTTCCTTCAGAAACACATGCACAAGATTTTAAGTAGGAAAGCACACAAGAGATCTAACCAAAAACTATAAATGAAAATCTCTTGGACCTAGGTATTTTGGGATTTTTTGGAAATATATTAGATGTTTGCACTGGCTTTAGTAAAAGCACTTTTTTATGTCTCTGAGATTCTGATTTTAGAGTCAGACCCAGCAATTCATTTAATGTTTTTAAGGAGTCAAATATCTCACTGAGGCTAAAACCCAATGTTCTCCTTCACTCTTACTGCATAATCCACACTTGAAAAAGGTATCTCAGTGCATCTGCTAACATGTCCTTCCTAGGTCTATGGGCCAGTGTCAGAGAATACCATGGCTTATTTTACAGGTATTGCCCACGTAATGTTTCTATAAAAGCAAACTAACTGTTCAGTTTCAGATCTGAGCTAAACAAAGCACAGTTTCTCAAACACTTCTCACAGAAGTTCATCATGAAGCCTGCATTAAAGAACAACGGAGGTGCAGGATTTCTCACCTACTTAACACCAGAATAAATACCCTATGTCATAATATAAAATTATAAAAAAAAAAGAGCAGAAGATTTTACCTAGGAGCAGATGTCTTCCATAAGCATAATCCATCTGATCACAGTGTACTACTCTTAACACAGGAATAGCACTTTACTGGATTGAGCAGATGAATACATTAGAATTAGTGAGACTATAATAATGATGCCCTACTGGTCTACCAATTACACAGATTACTCTGAGATCCATCAATATAATGCTGGCTTTTACAACATACATATTTTTAAATAAACTTTTTAAAATGTTGTTTTTCAGCCATGTCAGAGATTTCTACTCTGTCATAGCAAAGTGCCTTCTGGGCCACTTCACTGATTAAATTAGAGAGCAATAGAAAACACTATCTAGTTGACACAACATTGATACTCACAGGGAAAATCATGGGGATGACACTACTGAAGTGGTACATCTTCAGAGATGGAAGAGCATGCTTGTCTTTCATCAATGAGCATCAAACTAACTGATTCTTATTATTCCTACATTCTGGTGTGATGTTACACACTTGAATCACTTAAAATTCTCATGCATGTCCTACAAATATTACTGTAGCAATCTATACCTTTTGACCTCCACAATGGTTAACTGAAGTGTACTCTATACTGTTTCTCTTACACATGTCAACAATAAGGATCTTTTAGAAGTGTCTATTTCATGATGGCTACACAGGATACATCTTACATAATTCATTTCAGCTTGTCAGCATAACATGCAATGTGGCTACCTCAAAGCTTTCTTAGCTCACCATGGACCATCATTTTCAGAAATTATGCCAACAGTCAAGATATATGAATACCTGGAGATTTCAAGCAGGTATTTTTTCAGCGAAGGTGTTTAGTTCTGGACTTAGAACTATAGAGTTTGCAATACTCATTACTCTGGAATCTCTGACTGTAACTTAAATAAATGCATTCTGAGAATGACCTGTTGCTTATGGACATAAAAAAACCTAATATATTTTGGAGAAGTCTGCAGCTCATTATGTTTTACTTAGAGCACACAGACTTTCCCTTAACAGCTAGAGACCTGTAACTGGGATGTGTATCAAGGCTCTCTAAGAGAGGCTTATGACTTGAATCTCATCCTACTGCTCCTAACTAGAAACCTCTTTTTGAATAATCCACAGTGCTGCTTACACATCAGCCCACAGATAGCCTATAAATCTCTCAAAATACCTCTAGTCTACTGCCTAGAAAGGACTGGAAAAGAATGGGTTCACTTCAAAGCTCAATAAAACAGCTTTTATACAAAGCTAATTTCAAATAAGAAAAATCAAATTTGTCTAAAATTAGGCCTCTGTCTCTTTTGTGTTTGGTCTCTGAAAATCTAATTGTTTCATTACCTGAAAGAAGTCTACTGTAGGCATGTAGAGTGGAATATTTACATTAAAAAATTCTGAATCAATATATTAAATTATGCTCACTAGAGACTTTTTTGACTTTCCTACCAACAGCAGAATTATATGTATGTACAATGGCTCCAATACTACTACCATAATCAAGAGATTAGATATATTTTGTATTCAATTAAGTGATTAACAGGTAACTTCAATAACATAATAAGGCAGAGGAGATCGTAAGTTCAGAAAAATCAGACAAAACCCCACTATCTTGACCACAAAAATTATACAACATTCAGTCAAGAGCATGAGCATGTTAAGTAGGCTGAAAAGTTTATGTTGAAGCTCATAAGGTAGCAGTTCTCAAAAGACCAGGAAAAAAATCCCAGCTTTAGACCTAATACAGGTTTCTCATTTTGTGTTGATCTGGTGGAATATTTTTTTTATATTTTCCCAGATATATTTAAGTTTGATCTGTTTTTCTTTAAAATGTTACTTCAACTTGACATTAATTCACATCTCAAAGTAAATAAAGTAGTTCTAAAGACTAAAGTATTATGACTTTAGCAACAACTTCCAGCGAATAAAAATACATTTTTGGTTTTTAAAAATCATTATTTGTTTGATATGTAAGTAACAAACTCAACTAAAATCTGTTTAAGGAATCCTAGGTTATAAAAGTAACGTGCCATTAGTTTTAATGAAGGTTTTGAAAGTAATGCAGCAATAGGTCTGCAAAGCCTGACTGAACTGCAGTGCTCTGTGCCAGAACTGACTCTGGACTCAAGGTACTTACATTGGCAGTCAGAGAAGTTTATTTCCCAGGATGACAGCAGAACCCATTGATGCAAGATATGGTTATACCAATGCCCACATGCTAACATATGTAAAACATCTCCAAAGGATAGCCTGGGTGCACAATGTCTACCTCTGGGAAAAGGGCTTAATACCATATAACTGCATATGTATAGAATTTGGACCATAGAACAGATGTTTCCATTTTGTCCTTTCATGCAATTTATGCTTTTCAAAAATCATTACAGGTTCCCAAAAGACATGACAAAGCAATTTTTTATGTAACAGATTTTGTCCAAAAATAAGTCGTTACTGTTACCCTATACTGGTAATCCGAGTTAGCACAAATATAATTTTGATCACTTTATGGTGCATTTCAATGATTTCTTACTATCAAAATAATAGACTTGTCTATTTTATTCTACTTCATGTTGTGGTTTTAATACATTAGAGTAACATTACCTAAAAATTACAATACTTTGACCTCCACCAGTGTAAATCAAAAGTAATGAAATAAGAGAATTAAATGTGCATATAACCGCTGTGTGAGCAGAACTGGCTCCAGACAGATTAATTTATCTGGTTTTGAGCAGAACACAGGACTGCCATACCCATAATAATGATTTTCTAGCTTCTAACTCTATGTTCTGCTAGATCATGAGGATTCTTCTTCATATCCATACTATTTAATGCTTTAGATTACAGGAACAATTGCAGCTAGTTAGAGAGTGATTTCACTAAATCCTTATTCATGATGAGGTCAGCTTGGATTTTCCTCTAAGTAGCAGTTTTTAAAAATGTAATCACAATAAATAATTCACGGTATTAAAAATGAGACAATGCAATAATCCAGGAGAAAAAGTGCCAGTAGGGGCAATGTTTTTCTTTTTGCTGTTCTCTTACTATTCCAAGACCCATCACTGTTACTGACTTGAAATGTTACGATTGTATTCACTGGGCATGTACTAAACTCCAGTTAGGAATATCAGCCACTACATCTTTTAAACATTTCCATGGCACAGCCTGGGCAGCTTGCTAAAAGAGCAAGAATTTATTAAAAATAGTGAAACATTTGTGCAGAGTAAAGTTATTATACAGAACCACTGGATAATTGGTGCTCTTCTGAACAAATGCCTGTAGCAATAGAGAAACACACAAATTTTAATCTGAAAAGAAGATGCTATTCAAAGTACATCAATAAAACTTAAAAAAACCACCCAATCCTAGAGTCAACTCCTTTTTTTTTTTTTTTTTTTTAATTTTTGTGTAAGGAAGGATAAATGCCTTAGCTTGTATTTATAGTTAAAGCAAATTTTAAATCACACACCAGTTTCAAAAACTAGCTGTAGATCCAGACCTGAGACTAACAGTTGGAGAGATGCATTATTTCCATGGTTATTTAATTACCTAACCCTGGTAGTCAAAACATATCTTAGGAATTCTGAGTTGAAAGACTTATAAATTGAGGATCCAGGGAATGTTTATGACAAATTTGCAAGGAGTCTGCATAAATATCACTCTTTTAAGACAGAAATTGTTGGCATAGAGTTCCTTCAGGTTTCTCTCCTTACCTCTAGAAGGAGTAGACCCTCTTACAGATCTTGGAAATTTTGAAAAAAGAAATTTACTTGTTGGATACAGAATTTGGTATAGGAGAAAGGAGACTTCTGCAGGCTTCAGAACATCAGGAAAAAGTAGCAGTCCTATGATTAACTAAGCCACATCTAAAGAAGAAAATCAGCCAAGCAGAAAAATGGATGAAGAAAAAAAAAAAGAGGAAAGGAAAAAAAGAGGAGAAAATAAAAACTCAAGCCAAAAAACCAAAAAAACCAACCTATCAACTAACTAACAACAACAAAAAAAAAAAAAACCCTAAAGACACGTCTCTCCAGAAGCAAAGAAATCACATATGCTTACATGTCTGATCAGGGCCAGTCTGGCTCTGCTCAACCCAGGAAGATTATAAGGTTGAGGAAGGCAATAACTTAATCATCAGGACTTCTGTTTTCATTGGCTGTTCATGAACTTCATTCAGAGCATCCTCAAGGTATATAAGATGAATGGTACTGTTTTTTAACTGCTCTTGTTTTAACTAAAACTTTAGTATGTTATATATATACACACTCATTAAATCATTGTTTACTATTGTCTCTAAGCTAAATAAGCTCTCTTAAAAATGTCACAAGAAAATTGCATGTGATTATATTGATTCATTTTAACACGATACAGTAAAGGAACAGGTAAACATTAAATCTAATTCTGGAGAGACTGTATCAATAGCAAATTCCACTGGGCAGTAAGTGATATTTTTCATATAAATAACTTATTTCATAAGAAAAAGCTGTTTCATGGCCAGAATTACTGGTTAATCTAAACTAAGCTGAGTTTCAGACAAAAGGGAAGAAAGGAGAAAGCAAGAAGAAGAGCATTTTGAAAAAGTTGAAATAGCTTTATTTGTGTTATTTGTATTATAGCTACAATTTGAATTTTAATTCGAACTAAAAGAAAAGCCCCTTCTCAGCTATACATTTAAGTCAGCCCCAAATATATTTGTGTCATGAAGCAAAAACTCAGTTATTCCAGAAATTATTTCAGTGAGTAAATTTGAAAAAATACAAATTAGAAAAATTTATTGCATCTACTCAAACACACTAGGATTTACAGTAAAAGTAAAATATTACTTCCTACATTATGGTTCTTCATAATAAAAAATAATATCAACTTTACTTAGTGAAAAAAGAAATAAAATAATTATAACTATGTGGGATGCGATTCAAGAATCATAACTACATTGAACAGGTAGAGGGATAAAATGTTAAAGAAAATAACCTAATGATAAACAGCTTCCAACCTGTTCATCCCACCCCATAATGTTGTTAAGAAACTAACAATTCTTAATTTATAACAAGTAGGAAATAGCAGCTAAGAATCTTTGAAACCTATGTATCTATTCACAGTTCCTATTCTATATAATCATGTACTGATGGAGAAGTTGCTGGTAATTTC
Source organism: Taeniopygia guttata (assembly GCF_048771995.1). Classification (NCBI taxonomy): domain Eukaryota; kingdom Metazoa; phylum Chordata; class Aves; order Passeriformes; family Estrildidae; genus Taeniopygia; species Taeniopygia guttata. The sequence continues at coordinate 29,912,836 of NC_133027.1, read as the reverse complement.
TGCATGTGCTAAGGATGAATAAACGGAGCCACCAGGAAAGTGAGTACATAAAACCAGTCATCTTATTCACCTTCAGACCTGGCATTCTGTTTCATGGCTGTGAATTCTTATCATATTCAAGCTATTGAGGCTGCTGCTTTTCAGCTGCAGTTCTCATTAGGGAAAAGGAGCTTCAGCTGACTGTAAAGTTTGTAGGAGTTCATAAATATTCTGCTACTGTTCAGAACTGATGCAAATAACTGAAAGCAGACATATAGACACATATTTTAATCCTTCAGGAAACCTAAGCTATTAGGGTATAAAGCATGATCATTCAACATGTTAATTAAAAAAATAAAGCCCATCAAATTAAATATAGCATATTTGTTCTGACCTGGTTGACGGAAAAATAGCAATTCAGCTTTTCAAGTTTTTGCTTCTAATCAGGTGCTCTGCATCTTCATAACCCTTTCAGTGGGATCTCTCTGCATACTGTTTTTGGAATGGCTTTTTAACAGAATGTGTGAATAGTGCAGGTTTGTCTCCACAGCTCCTGCTTCCTTTGGTGACTTCAGTGCAGAGCTGACCTGTGATCCTGCGGAGCCACGGGACTTAGTGCAGTGCACTGCATGCTGAGACTGAAGGCTGAGTGCCAGGCTACCCTCAAGAAGCTTGTTCCAAGGCCACTGACAGCCTGGTAGGACATTTTCCTTGATCATCAATATCATGTTCCCTAAGCATCTTCTGCTTGTACATCATTCTAAGGTCACTTTGATATAAATAACAAGTGACAGATGAGGCCTGTGGGGTGCTTGTTAGAGAGCCAGTGGTAGATATCTTATTCTAAGTCTGATCAATTGTGGCACAGCAAGGTTCTGGAGATCTGTGCATGCCACTGTAGAACCATAATAAGATCTTTTCATCTTCAATCATTGAGTCCACAGACTGTGAATATGAACTTGTACTCCTACTTACAGAGAGTTTGGTGAACCCAGTTGTCTTCACCCAGAGACAGCAAGATTACCCAAGCTTGGCAGGAGAGAACTGTCACCCTTGTGAATAAGAGCAATCTCACTTGGACCAAGATGACCAAAGTTAGGGAGACAGATCTGATCTGATGTGAAAATGGGATCAGTGTCCTCTCTTCTCTTAAGGCAGTCAGTGTGGCTGTCAAAGCAGCCTGGATAGCTCCTGCACCAGGACAACAGAGAAGCCCTGCTCCAGTAATGCTCACATCTGCAGAAAGCTGCCACTGCAGTGGCCCTTGGGTATTAGGAAGGACAAAACATAAAGCTGTTCAGTGCTGTTTGCTATAAGTCAACAAACACAGGGGAATATTAATTTAGAAATATAGCTCACAGCAGAGAAGCTGGACCTCAGAAAAAGAAAGACAAATAAAGACTTTTTTAAAATATAGAGTTTTGTTTGGGCTTTTTCTTAAAAACAAGAGGTGGCCTGTTTTCTTCTACTTATGTCTTTATTAGTCAATCTTTTAGAAGACAATCATCTCAGCAGTAGTGTTCGTGATTTGTCTGTGTCATTTAGAAATCTTTCCTTTAATAAATTTAAGACATGTACTCATGTGATTGTTTCATCGGAAAATTGTTGCCCAGCCAACTTAGGCAGTGTAGACTAAATTTTGTAAAATGGAAAACCCTATTTTAAAATTTGAATTCCTCAGTTTTACTTTCACTCCCATTGATATTTGTTTCCTTCTTTACTGATACAGTTTTCTGTAATCACTTAATTTCAGAGACTTTTCTCTGCATCCACTCCAGTTGTCAGTTTTCTATTATAAGTAAGAGACTCTGAGCCATACACAGTTTTACTTGTTACCAGTTATGGCCATGAAAATACTTCACTTCCTCCAGCTCAGACTCTATCAGCCCCCTAACTTGCTGTTTGCACACCTAAAATCTCTTCCTGCCACTTCATGTACCAGCATCACACTGTGTTCATATTAATTAACCTAAATTGCTCTATTAATCTATTAATTTCTCAGAATTCTCAGGCACATTTACAAGCAAGGGGCTAGATTAGATTAGTAAAGCAAAGTACACCAAGATACACAAGTAATCCAAAAAGACTGCTCCATTTTTAGAATTACTTGTTTTGTTCAGCTGTTGCTGTATATTTACTCCTTCTAAAATACTGAAAAGACTCAGATGTGTTACTGAGCATTGTGGAAAGGTTAATCATGCTGCTTTAAGACCTGCTGGTGGCTAAAGTTGTGTTTCATTTAATTTTAATGCATCTATTTATCAAAACCATGTAAAATAACTGAAGGTCTGTAACTACAAAAGTAAAATATTAAAAACTCCACAATAAAACAGTTATTTCTACCATTTTTCTTGCAAAATATGTATTGTGTTTCAGAAACATGTCCAGATAGACACTTTGGGTTATTGAAACTTGGTTGGCAAACTATAGAAAGTTTGAAGAAAAAAGGAGCCACATAAAACTCCTTTTTTTCAGATTTTTTAGACATTTTCTCTAATATCCATGCCAATATTGTAATATTTCTTTGTTTACATATTCTCTATTCTGCTTTGAAACATTTTTTTTTAAGTGAAGGTCTTTTAAACAAATGCACTTGCTAAGATAAAAGTCAGGATTAGGATAAAGTATTATTGAAATTATGCATTATACTGTAATTAAAAACTCAAATAAAAAATACCAAAATTTTTTTTTGTAGGAGTGGTTATGCAAACATTAAGTTATCACAGTGTGTTAAACAGTATTAACTATTTTTTTTCTGTTAGACAGCTGCCAAAATGCAAGAAATGAGCCAACTGGAATGCACAGGCTATTTGAAAAGAATGGGAAATGGCACTGCACTGCAGCAGCAGATGCAGAAAGACCAATTGCATATTTACTCACTACTTTGATCATGTAAGGAGAGGAGGAAAAGCAATGTTCAGCATCAATATACGGGAAAGGAAGGAATTAAAGTGTATTATTTTTTAGTGCATAGTCTTCTTTGCTAGAATTCATGAAATACAGTTCTGACCCAAGTTACTACTTATAACAGAAATGTTATGCTAACAGTGGTAGCCTTTTCAATGTCAATGATAAGTGTTATTCATCTAGCAAGCTATAAAAAAAAATTAAGACACACCCCCATGAGACACTAAGGCAAAATTGATTATTGATCTGTCAGTTCCATTTCCATAAAGGCTTTCTGCAACTTCCTTTTAGGGAAAGGAGCTGATAGTTGCTTACTTGCCCACCTAACTTCATTAGGCCTCAGAAGAGTAAAGAAAAGCTCCACATTTGTGTTTAGCACATAATACATAGATCTCAGCAATAAGAAATTTTTTTCTAAACTATCAAAAGCCATATATCCATACATTTTAAAGAGCCCTAGGTTACCACTAATATCAATATATCCTATATCTATATGTATCTAGTACATGTTCAGGGGATTCTTTCTTTCCGGAAACCAGATTTTATTTTATTTTATTTTATTTTATTTTATTTTATTTTATTTTATTTTATTTTATTTTATTTTATTTTATTTTATTTTATTTTATTTTATTTTATTTTATTTTATTATTTTATTTTATTTTATTTATTATTTTATTCTATTTTATTTTATTTTATTTTTATGTCTATTAAAAAGTCCTGCTTATTCAATTAAGATAAATCCTTCTATGCTAAAGACTGATGGTGACACAGTAATGTAGCCAGAAAAAAAAAAATAGCCAGAAAAAGAAAAGCAATCAGCAGAGAAAAGTTAGAGCTGCAACTTTCCTTTCAGTTGCTCAGTAAGTAAAATATTCACATACTGAAGCACATACACAGGGTCATAAAAAAACCTATGAGAAAGAAGCACACCTCAGATGGGAAGAATTTAATTTTTGGAATATTTCCTGCTCAGTTGGTATAGAGCAAAAAAGTGAGATGACAAAAGTCAAGAACAGGAAATTCTTATGAAGCAGACAAGGAAGTATAAAAAGTGGTCAATGAGGATGATTTTGAAACACTAAAAGAAATGCAAATCTTTTTATATTAAATTTGCAGTGATCTTGCCCCATATAGGCCAGTTGAAGTGAATAAATTAAGTTAGTTGGAATGAAACACTGACAGCTCCATAGCTCTTTATATTCTCATTTCTTTTGCCTTAGTCAAGATTTTACTAAGATAACTGAAAGAAAAAGGAACAATGTAATGTGAGCAATACCGTGAGTTTAAAAAGACCATATATATTTTTGACTTTTCTTTAGGTTGTCTCTTTGTGCATTGGCTTATTCATGCCTCACTAAAAATGACAGTGTTTATATTTGGGAAGCACATAAACAGTTCATATTACTTCAAGGTATATGTGTTTTGTAAAAATAGACTAAATCTATGAGAAATTTAATCTATTTTTTTCTTCTTCACAATGTTTCCTCCATGATCATAGTCAATTTTATTGTAGTATTACAGAGAAATATGCCTAAGATGACATTCAGAATAAATTAAACTCATTTTTCCAAAGGTATATCAGATCAGAATTTTGATTTTAAGAACATGATGTTACAGATCATTAAGTATATTAATTATTTAAGACTATTCAAAATATACTTGCCACAATGTGAGCCAGAGCTGATAGTCAAATTAACAAATACTGCAGAATGGCAGCTGTGGAGGTGATGAGTACAGAACATTCCCTTGCCTTGAAAAAATGTGAGTTATTTTTCCTTCATATACTGCAAATGTCTTTCACACTACTGTGTCTTCCACTAAAATCATGGCAGAAACATATTTAAGACTTCAACAGCTGAATCATGGCTTTATTTACATCAGTATTGCTTCAGACCTGGCAGATATTTACCTATAAACACATAAATTTTCAGGACAAATTCCTTAAGCCTATTGAATAATTCTGTGCTTTGCACAAGTAGATCCTAGGATACTTTCTATAAAAGTAATAAAAACTAAGATATCGTAATAAACATAATGAGATTAACCCATTATGCATGGCCCTGTATTGCACTTGTCAGCATAGCTACATTAATTCCAGTGATGTCAGACCTGACTGACAGTGTTATAAATGTGTATAAATTCTCATCAAGAGAAATGCAAATACTGCAACTACTTTCTTTAGCAACATTTGCTACTTCATAGGAGAGTTTCCCATCTTTACCCGATGTTACTGTCTTTATTGTCACTTATATGTCACTGCATATTGTACATGACAATGAAGTCATCAATGTCAATCTCATTCTCTGAACAGGTATCATCTAAATTAAAGGGAAAACAACTAATATGCATATTAATATGCTTTTGTGTGGAACTCAGTGTGACCAAATGGATAAAAAGGTTCCATGCTGTCATGAAGGAAGGAAGGAAGGAAGGAAGGAAGGAAGGAAGGAAGGAAGGAAGGAAGGAAGGAAGGAAGGAAGGAAGGAAGGAAGGAAGGAAGGAAGGAAGGAAGGAAGGAAGGAAGGAAGGAAGGAAGGAAGGAAGGAAGGAAGGAAGGAAGGAAGGAAGGAAGGAAGGAAGGAAGGAAGGAAGGAAGGAAGGAAGGAAGGAAGGAAGGAAGGAAGGAAGGAAGGAAGGAAGAAAGGAATGTTTGCAGCTCTGATCTTCATTGTCTTACAACTCCACATAACTCCATCTGATTTAACATCCCAGCTAAGTATATAATTATGTGTTCTCTTGTAGTAAAGATATATGCTGATACTGAGTATGAAATTAGAGAGAAAGTGAAGCACTATATTTAATGGTGTAAAATGTTGGGTCTTAAACCTGTAAAAATTATTCTTTTGTGGATAGCAGGTTTCTCAATGCATGTTAGACTTGGTTAATTAAGTACATATTTGCAATATCATATATTAACCACTGGTTGAAAAAATATAATTCAGAAGAGATAACTTTTCAACTTCATTTAGATTGCTTTTTGTGGTTGCAAATGCAAAACAAGAGACAAGTACACTCTGTCTCTTGCTGCCTAAAGCCACTGCCCATTAAACAGTCTAGTTGCTAGGCTTGGGTTAGCTCATGAATAACTACCAAAGCATTTCACTTAAATTGGTGGACTAAATTATTCATTCAGAATTAAAATGGCCCTAATTCATTTTAGCTTACTTGGTAAATTAAGCTAAAAAGAATTAAAGCCATTCTAACTCTGAATAAGACCTGTCCACAAAGTAGAATAAGTACTTTATTTCAGGGTCACACCTTCAGCTGATGCTGAATTTTTTATGGTATTCCCACAAAGACAAGTCTGGAATCTGCCTCCCTATCTCACTGCATGCAGTCCTTATTTATTCCAACAAGGCATCTGGTTTTTTGTTTTGTTTTTTTTTTTTTTTAATGTTTTATAATGGTACATTTAGATGTGGACATCTAAATGACAGACTTAAATTTTTATGATTTGCAAAGCATAAACAGGCAGACATCCAATAGCTAGTGGGAGACCTGCCTATGTCTGATTTATTTTTCTTCCATGCAACCTCATGTGTTTTTTTTGTGATCAAACTGCTGCAGCATTTTGATATGGTTCTCAAAAGAATACAAAGCTGAATGCTTATCTCTAACATTCCTTTTGTTTCAGCAGCAGGTTCCCATGTAGAATGGGGAATAGGAGTTAGGAGAAAGAAAAAGGAATCAAATTTTGAATGTACTAATCATTATTTTGTAATGGTCCCAAAATTTATTTTCTGATCCTTTCAATACAACCCTGCAAAACAAAGCCACCAAGATAGAAAATAGTAGTTAGACAAAGGTTATGATGAAACCAAGTCTTTTTTTAGCCTTTCTCTTTTGAGTCAAAGCATATCAACAGAAGAGATTGAAACAATACTATCTAAAAATTACCAGGTGGACTTTTTCCTTTTTTTTTTTTTTTTTTTTTTTCTACACAGATTGACCTAACTCTTATCTTCTCCTGTTCCTACATAGGATAGACATGTAGCTCTCCTCAGAAAACTTCTACTATTTGGCCAGTGATGTTCTAGATGTTCTACACATTGTGAAACAAATCCTCAAAATCTTGTTACATTTTTTTTTCCTTTGTGTGTGTAGTTCAGTCAACAAATTCTAGCACAGAGGCAGGTAGCTGATTAATTTGTTAAAGCCTATGTAGACTATATTACAATCACATAGTCAGGTTTCTGACTTTCAGCATTTGAAGAATTATTTGAAAATGCGATTTATTTGAATACTGCATGGTTATGTTGTGACCAATAAGCAGTTTAATGGATTTAAGCTCAGAGCAAGTCAGATTTAGGGTATATATTAGGAAGAAGTATAAGTACTGAAATATAAGTTATCTTCTACTGGTGTAGGGACACAAAATTTCTCTCTTACATTTATTAGAGATTATATCTGTTGAATCAAATGTAGCAGTACTGATGTTCACTCTGCCTATCCCACCATAGCTGTCCACCACACACGAACATACTAATCTCCATAAAGCCAAGGATGGATCTTTTTTGAGTACCTATTGCCATGATATACAATGCATATGAGAAATAAATAAATCTTGTAGATATAAGAAATACACTACCCAACATGACATACACGCTGTTCATTTAGTTTTCAGTGAATTAAAATAGAGAAAAGTTTTCTGTATACTTAAAAAATATCCTTTTCATCACAACATATTCAAGAAAGTGTGATTTCGGCATCCTAAAGAGACTGAAAGATAACCAAAATGCAGGCTAAATTCAAGACCCTTTTTTTCTAATTTCTTTCTTAAATCATAATTGCTTTTTAGAAAGAAAAAAAAGAGAAAAGGGAGGGAAGAATAGGATAAAGGATATCACATTTAGTAAATCAGAAAAAAAAATTCATTTTGATTCAAAGCATTTTCAAAAGCTATGTATATACATGCATTGGTAGAAATTTTGCATGAAAGTTAGAGCAGAGGTGTTAAGAACTAAATAGTCAAGCATATTTTTTAACATCTTGAATGGTTCTGTATAAGCTTTGCTGTGTCTTTGCTGCGAATTGCATATTGAGCAGAGCACCTACACGCCTGGTCCTATCTATTTATAATTCTTGCCCACGGATAGCATTCTAGATGGTGGCCAGCCCACAACTACAACTGTTCTCAAATGCTGCCATCTGAAGGCTAAACCGAAGTACAGCTAGAAAGAAAACAACCCAAACCAGCAAAAATGAGCATTTGGGAAAAGGTTCCCGAATGTGCAACATGGAAATAATCTGCAACACAGCAGCTGCTGCCTGTATGACATGTACAAAATGCATTTGTGTTTATTCTTGTGTGCAGGATTACCTGGAAATAGTTTGGGTATATAGTTACAGAAATATTAATTATATAATCACTAGATTTTGTGTGTTTGGAGAAAACTAGGCTCTGCATTTGAAGGAAACAAATGGATGAGAAGTCTGAAAGTGTGAGGTTCATGTACCATTGTATCCCTCCTGATTTTAGAATAAAAGAAATGCACATCCTGCAGATAGAGGCAATATCTCCTATTACACCAACTAATCAGGTCAGAAAAAATAAATACAACTCTGAGGTTTTGCACTGAAGAAACCTCCCCGACCCCTTTTTTTACATTGTTTTAATACCACCCCTACAAATCACTGATGCATCTACTGCTGAGAATACATTTTAGACAAGAATTGACATTCACAGTAGTACTTTCCCAGTCTCTACCAATCCCTATATGTCAATGTCCTTCTATTTCACAGTGGGACACTTGATTATGTGCAAGGCAAGTAAAATCTGATGGAAGAAAAATAAGCTGTTGAGCTGTTTGGGTTTTTTTAAATGGTGACCAGCAATTAACCACTTGTATTGGTATTGAAGACTTTGTCAAATACATCCAATTTTACCACTTTCATTGTCAGTTTTCTGATATGTAAAAATTGAGTTTAGGAATAAAAGTACCCATATTTATTTAACTTTGATGAAATTTGAATTAAAGTTTGTGTGAAGAAAAACTGATATAAATTTTCACTGGTTATGATTCACTATTTTCTTGTTGATTTTAGCAAGTTATTTCCAATAAATACTTTGAAATGAAAACAATAGGTAATTCACTAAAAAGACTTGTCATGCAGCCAACCAATGTCAAACAAAGAATTTTAATTAGAAGTTATGAAAAAACTTGTTCATTAGGAGAAAATGTTAATATTTTGATATATCTATACCTCTATTAAATCACTACAGTGATGACAGTCTCTACAGGACTGCCATTCTCTATGTGTATACCCTGGTGTCCTTCATGTACCAAGGAATTTGCATTTTATTTTATTTTATTTTATTTTATTTTATTTTATTTTATTTTATTTTATTTTATTTTATTTTATTTTATTTTATTTTATTTTATTTTATTTTATTTTATTTTATTTTTCTTTTCATTTTATATTTATTTATTTATATATCCTCACCAAAAGAAAGCAGTAGGTTTAGATATTGTCCTTTCAGGTAATTGATGGGACCAGTCCACAATGCTGTTGACATGATTGATGATAAGGTAGGCATGGCAGGATACCCAAGGAATACTCCAGCCTCTGACAGTTCCTGTCTGGAAAGCCTCTGTGCTTCCTTCTGGCCTGGATGTCTGCTTCCCTCCCCAGAGAGGATTGGTTGTAGACAAAGGACAAATCTGGACACAGGAAGTGGAATCTGCTTTCAGGTTCCCATAGTTTGGACAGATTCACTCAATAAAGAAAAATAGATTTTAGGAACCAAGGGGAAAAAAAAGCAGATTTTTAACAGAAATTAATGTTACATGATGTTTCCTAGAACAACAGACTTTTTAGCAATTGCTCTAGATAAGAAAAAAGTTTTCATTATACATGATGGTCATTATTATTGTCAATGGCAATATCTCCCATTGTTTACATTTGGCCAGAACTTCTTTCAAGATTTTTAGTAACAGCCAATTGATAATGCTGTGCAGGGCAGACATTTCTACACTGAGTAACAGTGTGCACCACCCAAATCCTCAGTCTAGCACCAGCCCAGCTCAGTGAGCTGGCACACAACAGCACAGCTGCACACTTGTACTGTAGGGAGAGTCCAGATTTAATTAAAGAAATCCTGCCTCTGGAAGACTAAGTAGTTAGGATGCTTTATGAATGTTACTCTACTGATTCTCATACTGGGGGTGTTCAGGAAGAATTATCTGGACACTTCTGCATGCATCACAGCCATTAGCATAGATCACAGAACACAGATTTCAGAGTGTGACTGCATGTAGACATATTTAATGTAAGAAATAAGAAAGCTTAATCTCTTCTTTGGGCAAAGTACAATTGAAAAAGTTCTGATTTGTTCCTTCTCATGATAGCCACTGTGAGATTTGAGGTGTTTCAAGTTCCTACAGCTAATTGAGGACTGAAAAAAACAAAGCAAAACTAAAAAGTAAGTGTCCTTTGCTACACTAAAATTAGAGATATTATCCCAAAAGCTTTTTTTCTGTAGAATTTGGACTGTGCATACTGTGATAGATTTATAAGGAATCTTGTAGCCTTATTCTGTAACCCTCCTTCTGGCTTAGAAGGGATGTCCTCCAGCTGCTTAGAAATAACTATGAGGTTTTCTCTGATTTCTGTGGATGTATTTCACACACTTCTTTCAAGTGTCATATAGTACCTTTCTAATTATGTTTTTTGGGGAACACATTTATACTGTCAATTAATTTTCTTCTTCTCATTAGCCATTTCCATCACAAAGAAGAAACAACAGAAAGTACAGTTAATTGCATAAGAGGCCAGTTCAGGACAAATGCAATGTTTTCCCATCACATCCCATCACACAAGGTTGCCATTTCTCCACTTCTTAAATGTCTATCCCTTGCTGCTAACACACAAAATTGAACACTGCCTGTGGCATTTACTGTACCTTCATCTGCTGGATTTAATGTTGTCTCAGCTGCTCTACTCTGTCCCTCAGGGACCAAACCTGTTACCATTCAGAATACTCTCAGCAGCAGAAACAGAAGAACACCAATCTCTCATCCAAACTAACAGCATAAAGGTGATAGCTCACTACAATACTAGCCTATTCACCCTTTGTCTCATTCTTTTTTATGTTTTCCTCCTAGTTTATAGCCTTTTTGGTATCAAGCAGGGACCTGAAAGATTAACCACTCTTTAAAATTCCTGACCACATTTTATTAGAAATGAGACAGAACCCAGATCTGCTGCTGGGCAGAGCTGTGTCAAGGATGGAAATTTTATTTCACATAGGATTAACAGACATTACAGCCTCAGAAGACACGGCAATGGCTCAGTGATCCAGGAAATGTTTCTGGTAAGATGAAACCTTTTCATCTTACAGTACTACTCTGGAGATTTCAAAGTCTGACTTGATTCAAAGTCATAATGGACAGCAACAAATTTCCAAGTTGTCCATGGAGGAAAAAAAATGCTTTCAAGTGTTTTAGTTGAAACTGCTTCTTGTGCAATTTGATGAAAGAATCATTTGGGGAATTTGCTTTGGACATCTTTCAGTTGCCTCACTGATTTCTACCCCAAATAATTCTGAGAAATAATTCTTCAATTGACTGGACTTCATTCCAAGTTAAGGCAAAGGAGCTTATTCCAGTAGTGTACAACGGTGCTCAAATTTCCAGAGGAGATTTGCAAAGATGTTTGTGTGGAGAAAAGTTATTTGGTTTAATAAACCAAATTAAACTCTGCAACCACATACTGGTGCTGGGAACAACACTGAAACTCTGTGACTTGAATTCCTCTTGAGTTGTAAGAAGTCAAACTGGAACAAGCTACTGACAACATATACAGGATCAACTTATTTCACTTGAAAGTTTTTAAAGAGTAAGGTTTTTATGAAAGCATGCAAAGAAAGCTATTTGGAAAATCCTAAAATCTATGGTTTTTCCTTTAAGATGTTTCCTTTTTATTTACCATTCTGAAAACAATCCATATATTTACCTAAATATTTTACATCTCACCATTAAATGTATCAAAAAGACTGCCAGAATTGGTTAGCTCATAGCAGAGCCTTGGAAAACTACCAAAATAACAGTATCTTTAAAGGAGTCTTTATAAGAATATGAAGATTTACTCAGTTGGGTCTTCTAACCATGAAAGTAGATGTTTGGATTTTTGGAATATAATTTTTAGTATTTGGTAGCAGACCGAAATTTAGTTAAGTATTAAGTACTGTTAAATGAGAGAGGGAAGAAATGTTCTTTCTTCTTCATAGTCCCAGAATCACATGATATCATAGAATGTGGACATAGACTGTGGTCCCTGGCAACTAAGCAGAGAATGACAGAGTAGGGAAGGCTAACATAAGAGTAATTTTCAAATGTCAAAAATTTCTCTGCTTATTATATCTGCCATGGGCATTACCCAAATACCTTGTTCAGGTAGTCACCTATTCCTGAATGATAAGCAATTCAAAAGAAAATACAAAGCAAGCAGAAAATTCTGCATATAATTTCAGTTTAACTTGAAACTTCTGAACTTCATTAAACTTCAATTAACTTTTCAAAATTATCATGCCTTTTATCTTACTAATTCAACCATAACCTAAAGCAAGAAAAAGAAACCATGAGGGAAGTTATTCTGATCATGGAGAACATTGGAAACATTACAAAGAAGTCTAATCTCATTTCACTTCAATACTGTTTCAGAACCAAAAACCTTGGCATGAGCATCATAAAAACCTGCAGTATGCAAATAGCGCAGGAACTGAAGTCACTGAAGCATGTGGAGTAGCTTTTGCCTTTCCCCATTTGATTACCTACTGATTCATCTCATAGACATGAATCAACACATCCTCAGAGGAGTTCAGACCCTGACCCCCTTCATTGTGTAAATTTCTGGTTCATTTTGTTTGGGTCTTTTTTTTCCAAAGCTGATACAGTTGAAAGCAAAAGTACAAGTGGCACAACTTTGCAAATAGTCACTCACGTTTTTGGACAGGAATCCTATTCTGAAGTCCTACAGCCAGTGCACATATGTGATGTCTGCTGTCTACCCTCATGCTCATCTCAACTTCAAAGCACAGTGCTTGTTTACAAGTTCATCAAACCCTTCCCGGGGGATATAGGTGTCAAGCAATGAAAGGTGACTGCTTAGATGCCAGTGAATGATCTGTTTAGAAAGGAAACATTTCCACAGTGGTGAACAAGAATTTAAGAGTTTCTCTTGTCTGCTATGTTAGTTTAAGTGAAGAATTATGACAGATCCTCAAAACATAACCAGTTTCTAAATCCATTACTGTTTTACATATAGATGATATTCAAATCCTATTTAGGTATAATTTCCCAAAAGTTTTTGTTGCTCTTTTACATTTGCTCCTTAACTTTGAGTAGCTTTGTGTGAAGTGTACTTGCTGATTATCTTCTACTTCTGAACACCTAATTTTGCTTTAACTTCTGAGGTTCTCTTGAATTAATTGCACTATCACTAGAAAAAAACCCTTCACCATTATCTGTTTCACCTCACCACTCCTCTCTTAACTTTCTCAGTCCTTTCTCAATATTCTGTGGTTCTGAGCTTCCCTCTGACATTTCACACATTATTCATTTCTTAGTCCCCTCTCCTCTTTCCATTTAATATTTCCTTATGAAGCCCAGTCACCCTCCCTTCTCATCCACCTTTTTTCCTCCTGCCAGCTGGAATATGGCTTTTATTTCTCACTTGTTCTGTTATGAAACTGTTCCCACCATATTTCATGAAAATAACATCAGTCTTCCAGCAGTTTTCATCTTATTTTTCAGATTCTGGTTGAGTGGGAAGGGTAAGAGTAGAAGGAAGAAGTCTGATTCTAACAAGAAACTACTGCTAACCATAAAAGCTCTCACCCTTTTCAAAAATAGTTCTTTTAAGGACTTGTTCAAGCTTTTACCCATCATCACTGCATGCTCCCTATCATGGATAATCACACCTGTTGATAGAGTATCTGCCAAAACCCAGTAATATAAAGAAGTGAAATCTGGATTTCATACATAATTGAGAATGCCAATATAGCAGACTGATTTACAGCAGGTGCCTTAGTGACTCACGATGGCCACCTGACTCTGCCAAAAATGTATTGAGCACGGTATCTTTTGTGGCAGCATCTCTCCTGCCGACAACAATACCAGCTGCTGATGTGCACTGCAAAGGAGTAAATCTAGCAGACTTCAGTTTACAACGTTTTATTGTTTAAAAAGTACACTAGCAGAGGAGAAGATGGCTGCTTAGAACTCCAGTAAATACCCGATTTCAAATGCATCAGAATTTTGTACTTTAACAATTCTCAGGTAGGATGAAGCTGCATCTTGCAACACCACATCTCCCCCTTCAGGGCTTCAGGAAACAAGTAGATGAAGCCAAACAAAACAAATTTAGAAGTTCAAATGTGTTGAACTTGCAAGGATGCATACAGGGTAAAAAGTGGAACCAGCCCGAATGTGGTAAAAGCGCAGCTGGTTTTAAAAGGGAAAATCCATCTACAGCCGTCTTGAATAACTGCACAGTGCCTTACATAATGGGGCTTGAATCTCAGTTGTCCCTAGGCACCATCACAAACCACTTGATTAATAATTAATCATTAGCAATGTACATATAAGATTCACTTTATAGCTGCCTGAGTAATTCTGATTTAGTGGAGCAGCACTGGAAATAGAGTAAATACTAGAGTACACGCTAGCCAAAGGATGCCAGTGAAACTCAGACCAGTGACCAAATGTAACAGGTTATTGTCTGAGATGGCATCAAACATACCTGTTAACTCAGAGGCAGCAGAAAGGCAGCCCTGGTATTTTGTATTTTATTTATCACCAGCGATGAAGTTATTGTCAAATCTACCTTTAAGTGCCTGTTTTTGATGTGTTAATGTCACTATTGTTTCAAAGTGCACTCTTGAGTCAGGCTGATTTTAAGAGTATAGATGTAGTTATTGATTTGGAATGATGACCTTTTATGCCAGACTAGTTAGACTGGGGATTTTTAGACAGCTTCTGTATAATATCTTGAGTGTGTTTTGCATCAGCACCAAGTGTGATATTTTGGAATGTTTACGTTATTTAGATTTATAGTTGTTCTATAATAATTCTTAATGTGCAAACTGCGAAGCTCTATAACTCTAAAGCTGGGAATTTAAATTACCTCTGAAAAATTTGTAGAGGATCTTTCTTCTTACAGGTGTTGAATGAATATTAACTTGAATGATCAAGAACTAACTCCTCCACTTCAGGGTTATCTTGCCTTCAATCAGCCAAAGCAATCGCTAAAACATAGCAATGTTGCCCTCTTTGGTCTTCACTGTAGATCTTTTAGTGAGATTTGGTGCCATAGCACTGGGTTTTTAATCAAAATCTGTGGGGGCTCTGCTTGCAGACAGGTGTAGAACATGTTCTTAGCAACTTTTGGTGCTAACAATTACTAAATGTGGATCTGCATTACAGTTCAATACCTAAGTTTGCTTTTCAAATAAAGCTCATACGAAATAATATTTATGTGAAAGAACAGTATAAAATGGTCTTCATAGAATACTGGAAGAAAAAAAGAACTAAATTCTGAAGGAGATCTTGCTTTAAAAGTGCTATGAGCTTTTCCTCTCATTTGCAGTATTTATAAATTAGTTGTCAAATGGTTTTTGCTATGTAAATATTGTTTACTCCTTGTCACTGTCACCCTTCAGTTCCTATCACCATGAGCTGAGCACTTAAAATCGAGCTTTGAAGCTTCTGAACAAATGTTAAAAATGTTTTCCACCCTGGAAAATCCAAGGCTCCCCACTACTAATTAGTGCTGCTAATATGTTTGTGGCTTTTTTCTTTTTTCTTCAAACAGTGCTTGAAAAACATTTGGAAGTCCTCATATATTTCACCAATCAAAATTATCATGTGTATTATCTTTTTGTATCTCTGATCAAAAGTACCATTATACAACTAAAAACAGCACCCATCAAGTAAATTTAATTTAGAAACTAGCTGTAGCAGACACCATATCAACAGATAAAGATACTGTTAATCTTCACCAGAAAAATAATAATAAAACCAGAACCTTTGAGACAATTTTCATATTCTCCTTTTCCATTCTTGTGCTAAAACTGCAAACTAGATAACTAATTCCTCTGACAAAAAGAATTCTGGACTAATAGAACTGCAAACTTCCTAAAACGACTCTCTTCTTAATATGCTTCTGCAGCACACTCACTTATCAACAACAAGCTCCACTGGCAGGTAGGTATACATCTTGTGGCTTCAATTGTTTCTATTTTATGGCCACAAAAAGACTACATGCCACCTGGAAAAATGTGCAGGAATTGAGTCATAAAGGGGCTACACAATGCATAAAGATCTTCAAAAGACTCAGCAAAGTTAGTAGTTTGTGCTTGCAACTCAGGATCAGTCCCTTGAAGCTAGTGGATCCTCACAGGACTGATCTCTCAACAGCTTAATACTTTCTAAACTATTTCCACCTGGACAAAATGAGCATAGAAGGCATGCAAACAAGAATTCTCTGTTCATTGCCAATCCATACTCACTTGCCATGTTTATGAGAAAAAGATACGAGGAGCAGAACAGTGGGGAAACAGACCCAGTGTACTTTTCTGTTTTCTCCTGAAACATGTATGTCGTGGTTTGACACAGAAAAAGAATTTTTTTGGAATGAAGAGGTCAATCCAGTCAGGGATCAGGTTTGGATACTGACACTAAGAGTGACCAATTGAAGGTGGACACGCCTCTGAGAACACAGAGGGGTTAAAAGCAGAATTCCCAGGAGAACTCGCTCTCTTTGGTTCTGGTCATCAGAGGGTGCAGACCTCCCCTGCCCAGCCCGGGCTGGCTGGGGGAGGGGAGCCATGTGGCCTGGGGAGGTAGGCCAGGGGGTGAAGGATCGGGAACCGAGCTGGGCCAGTTCCTGCGGACGGAAGGGTGGAGAACATCTGAGATGTCTTTGTTCACGCCCCCGCCCCCAACCTAGAGGGAAAGAGATAGAGAGCCTGGAGACACCTGGAAGTTTGTCGGCAGAGGAGAAGGAGGGGTGGGGGGGAAGATGCCCAGCGTGGGAGATAGGAGATGGAGTCCGAGATTTCAGCTGTCCAGGGAGTCTGGGAATTTTAACCCTTTCCTGGGAAATGAAGGCTTTGTGAAATATTTCTCTTCCTCAATCTGAAGGAAAGAGAGACAGCCTAGAACCTCAAATGTTAGGGAAAGAAGGTTGGGGGGAGATGATGGAGTGGCTTTTGGCTGGACTCTCCTTGTTAGCCATAGAGTGAACCAATTTCTCCTCCAAGAGAGACTGCATTTTAGGGAGATGCAATGATGAGCCAAGAGACTCCTTCAGCAACTACCAGTTCAAAATGAACAGAGGAAAGCTGAGGAGGGTGTGAGGATCCCCTCCGTCTTCAGAGAAGAAGAGAAGACGATCTCTGTTCTTGGATCCTCGGCCCCAGGGGAAAAAGGGGGGAGGAACTATGATCCCAAAATGAGACACTGGACTGTTGTTCTAGTTGGTCCTTGGCAAAGCATCCTTAAAGGAACCCTATAAGCAGTCTCTGTCCATGCACAGTGGTGAGAGCACTGTGACATGGAGAGGAGAGTGTCACACTGGCCGGTGTGTCTGGGCAGTGCCACGTGTGACATTGGAAACACAAGAGGTGGCAGCTGTGTTTCCTGGGGGTCTGTGGTGCAAGGGAGACTCCTCTCTCCCCTGATGGACTCAGTATTGATTATGTGGAAGGGTGAAGACTTGATTAAGGGTCCAAATGTGTCTCACTGTGATTTGTTGGAGTTGGGTTGTGGGAGGAGGAATGTTTTGAAAGGTTTTCATTTTGAATTTTGTGTGTGGTTTTTTTTTTTCTCTTCCTTTTTTCTTTTATAGTAGTAGTAGTAGTAGTGTAATAAAGTGTTTCCCCTGTTACTAAGTTTGGGCTGCTTTGCTCTGTTCTCGATCGCATTTCACAGCATTCAATTGATAGGTTGCATTTTCATGGGGTGCTGGCATTGTGCCAGTGTCAAACCATGATAATGTACCAGCAAAAACCTGGTTAGAAAGAAAAATTTGTTCTGCCTAATAGGAGCTAGCAAGGAACATATGGTATTACATGGATTATACACATTCAGACACCAGTCAAAATGGCAAGAAGCTGAAGCAACATCCACAAATTACAACCTTAATTGCTAAAAATAATTAAACAGGCAGACATTTTAAAAATCACACATAGGCATCCAGTAGCCATGGAAAGTGAGTAGGACCTGGTGATGTAAATAATGACATCATTTATAGATTTAAATGTTTTACCTATTATTTGAAATAGCTGTACTCAAGAATTTGAAAAACATTCAAGTCCTGTTATGCCCAAGGATGATTGGGATAATCTTCACTACTGCACACAGTAATTTTAACCCATTTCTTTCTGTCATTACACCTCTACATATTATATTCTGGTTTTAAATCAGTTGTATATTTATGTTGTTCCAAGTTTTCCAAAATATTTTGTGTTGTAGTTGTCTGTAAACATGCATTGTAATTTTTAAAGGAAAGAAAAATTAAGAAATTTTTCTGAAAGTAAAGGTAAAAGTGAAGGTTATTTACATTAACTGTCAGGAAATTTAAACCCCAAGAAAATCTTTTAAACTGTTTTTTAGTTTGGTTTTTTTTTGTTTGGTTGGTTGGTTTTTGGGTTTTTTTTTGTTTGGTTTTTTTTTGGGGGGGGGGGGATTGGGGGGGGGGTGGTTTCCCAACTATAGCCTGTTGAAAGCTGATTTTTAAGAAAAAGGGACAAAGTTCTGATCAAAATTTTTCCTTGTATCTTTCATAGGAAGAGTGAACATGTTTAAAGGAGAAGGAATTATATGCAATTAAAAAAAAAAAATATTTGTTTAAACAACTGTCTCAGAGACTGAAGGAACTATGGACAATTGTACATGCTTCCTCAAAAAGACATCATAGTGTTATACACATAACAGCTGAGTCCAGATAGAGAAACATAGATAATTTACTAAAAACAGGTAAAGCCTAAGATTCAGTTTTCCAGCAAACTTCATCATTGCTGAATTAAATGTGAATGTCATGATAAATGAATAAAATAGAGCTGCATGACAACAGCAAAACTAAATGCCTCCCTATTTCTTTGGGAAGAAACCCCGCCAAATTAGACTTGTCCATATTCATGACCTCTTTTTCCTCCAGCTCTTCATGAATATTCAGTAAACAACTTTTCTTCAATAGAATATTCATGGTTACAAAAAATCTCTGCAAACCAGTATATGTAGGAGTATTTGCACTAGTACGCTGGCATATTGAAGATCTCTTTTATTATTTGCACAATAAACTCATTAACTGATTAAGTACATTCAGTTCAATTAAAAATAGAGGGGCCCCTCGCCTACTTGGAAAGCTTGGGTCGTGCAACAGAGTGCAACTGTGCCACATGGCTTAGAAATCAGTCTAAGAAATAATAAATATTGCAAACTAAATGATGGGGTTAGCACACGATCTAAAACACTTCTGTGGGATCCATCTACCGAGCCACTGAAAGCAATTTGTTAAGAAAAGAAAAACCAAAAAAACCAAACAAACAACAAAAAAAAAGGCAAACAAACAAACAAACAAAAAACCCAAACAAACCACAACCTGCCCACGGAGGATTCGGGCAGACAAGGGGTTGCTTGGCGCCTTAGCAAGCAGCCGTCACCAGCTCTGCCGCAAACCTGGAGCCGCGACCGCGGGCGGAACCGCAGCGCTCCCGCACCGCAGCGCTCCCATCCAGCGCTCCCGTTCCCGCAGCGCTCCCGTCCATCCCATCCATCCCCGCAGGGCTCCCATCCATGCTCCGCAGCGCTCCCGTTCCCGCAGGGTTCCCATCCATCCCCACAGCCCTCCCCAGCCCGGCCGCCGCTAGTCGGAGCCGGGCGATCGCGCACCGCCGCCCGTCCGAGGGCAGCGGTGGGACTGACCGCCCGCCCCGCCTCCCCGCCTGGGGGATGCTGCCATCCTCCCTCCCTCCCTCCCTCCCACTGCTATTGGAGCACTCGCCGCTCTGACTGTTGGAGGGCAACATCCTGTCTGCTGTTTCGTAATTAGAGGGTTATGGCCTGAAAAAAATCACAACTGGATTTTTTAATACGAGCTAAGTCATAGTGCTCTAGTGATTTCTAGATGTTTCTCTTCCTAGCCTCGCTTCAGTTTTAGAGCATCCCAGTGCTCCGGTGTCACAGCTTCGCAACTCCAGTGTCACAAGTTCAGTCTGAGTGACAGGAGGCCTGCTAAGGATTGGTTTGGTTTCTGTGTGGAGGCTCTGGTGGTGTCCTCACTGCAGAATCTGGCCTGCTGTTAATTTAACACTGCATTAACTTTCAGATGTTAATAGGATGACAGCTGATGTTTACGAAGGATACTGAAAGGAAATTCAGAAATAAATGTAGTTCTTAGTATGTGCAAAAGGTTTTGTTAATTTATACTGTTCCTTGTTCCCAAAACTTCTACAAGAGTTTATGGAGGTGTTGGGAAAAAAGCCCTGTAGTTTAAAAGCCCATATGACCACCAGACAGCGTCATCTGAGCAAATTGCTCAATAACAATATTAATATCATTTCTGAGATAAAATCTGCAATCATAAAAATGAAAGCTGGATTTCAGGTGCCTTGTTCTAATCAAGTATTTTAGAAATTTAATTTACTAGCTGCATGTTTGTGAGAAATATTACCTTACACTCATAGTCAATTCTTTACCTCATAAGTATGGTTGCTGGCAATAAAAAATTGTTTAAAAATAATAATGAAAGATACTTATTTCCAATTTTCACACGCATATGGCTAGTAGGGATGAATTATTATTATTATTATTATTATTATTATTATTATTATTATTATTATTATTATTATTATTATTATTAGAGATTCTCTTAAATGTTAAGGAATGAACAGAGCTGGGGATGAATCAAGGAATAACAGAGCTAGAAAGAAGTCAGAAGACACAAATTCAATACAAAGGATGTATTGAAATGGGGCTTTTGAGATTAGAAAAGAAAGCTGTCACAGGGTCTGATAATTTTTCTCTGACAGAAAATCAGACACCTGTGGTGAGGATACTTTCACTGTTACCTTCTACTCCTGAAACACAGTCCTTCTACCACTAGTATGAGACCATAAGCTTTGCACTGAGTTTACAAGGCCTTGGTCTTGCCCTGTCTGAACTCCTCTTGAATTACCTGAAACTGGTTTTCTCCTACAGAAATTTTTTTGGTCGGAGGAGGATAGATCAGAAACCTACGGCAAATGACAAGTTACTCTCTTTACACAGACACCCTGCTGGAAGTACTGGCTGTAAGATGCAGAAGATGAGTGGAAGGATGAACATAATGCCAGGAAAAGGGCTGAAACTGGCAACAGTGCATTTAACAATTTAAACTAGACTATTACTATTTTTAGACTTTGTCTGCATAGAATTTTTTTTTTCTGTAATGGTGTTAGGGAGGCACTAGTGTTACAAGAAGGATAAGTATAAAAAAGAAAGTCCAGTCAAGCAGGCAACGTAGAAATTGTTGAGAAGTTTCAAAAACTGGGAAGTGGTGGGAAGAAAGCAACATTGGAAGTTCTTAATTTAAAATAAGTCAGCAATATATTAGCAGTAAAGAAATAAGAACTATCCATAGGAATTACTTAAGAAATTATCTTGAAAATTACTAAAATATCACAGTGATTGAAATGTTTGCATTGTTATGGTTTTAGGGTGTCTTGAACTTTTTTGTTTAACAGAAATGCCTACAGTAGATCTCCACTCAGTTGAAACTACTGCTTGTCCTGAAAAAGGACAAGGCATTCTGGATTTGTTGGTGAAAATGTATCTCTTACTTATGTCCTTAAGGGTCAGGAGAGAAATAGACTTTTTCTTGTAGAGCTCCCTGTAGCTGTGGAAAATTCAGTCCGCAGTTCTTCCTTTGCCTGTTGACAACTGGGAATTAGCACACCACACATAGCTGAATCTGCCATATTACTCACTAGGTCTAATACAGGGCTGTGGTCTCACTCGTCAGTTTCAGATATCTTTCTGGATAAAACTGCATCTAAAGCAACTAAGGCAAAGGACAAGTGGGATGAAAACAGTTACTCCACTACAGTAAATTTCTTCTAGATATAAAGGTACTACCGAGATACAAATGTGTTAGTTAATGCTACACCAGGATTTGCAGCGACCAGGATTTATTGGAGGCTATCCTAATCAAGCAGAAAGGGCCAAAGCACAGGATCAAGTACTGTCCTGTGCCTGTGAACTGCCCAGGCAGTTCTTGACATGTCTTTGACCAGAGTTCGATCGTGCAATCCCAGTCCCCTCCTGGGCAGGGCTGTAGGAATAACATAGGTTATTAAGGGGAAACCAGGCACCAGCAGCAGGATTTTACTTCAGTTAATCAATTGGTAACCAACACAAATTGCTGATTACTCTTCTAAGTACTGGGAAGAAGAAGAGCACGGAAAACTAAGCCAAACTAAGCAAAATTAAGCCAAACCCATAAACATCTATCCTCCTCCCACCACCAACTCTGCTTGCTGTATTTTCTCCACCAAGTAAATCCAGTTCTCAAAAATTTCATTGGAGAGGGGACAGACAGTGAGCTAATATGCATGTAGTTTACTGCTGCTCTAATTGGAATATTTTCCTACTGCCCTGTGGCCTGTGGCTCCCTCTCCCATACACCTGAGCAGGGTCACAAGCTCCTCAGTATCAGTAGCTGTTTGTTGCTTAATGGGATTTCCTAATGCTTTTTGCATTGGTCCAGGTTTTGAAGGGAAGAGCACTTAGCCAATGAATGAAAACTCTTGTGCCACATTCCCTCAGGGTCAGAGCAGAGCCTGATCTTTAGAGTTTACTAATACAGACAGTCACGGTGACTGGCTACTGTATTCTAAATACTTTGACTGCATATGCTAAAATCACTTGCTACTTAAATTTATGTTAGCTGCAAAAGCTTATGTAATGGGTTTAAAACATGAATATTTACCCTCTTCCGGGCATGCCCTAGGAGTTAGGTCATTGCTGAAAAAATAAATATTTCTATATACATATAAATATACATATTACATAAGCAGAATCAACTGTCTTGGAGATATTCATTAAGTGTGGAAACAGCTGGGCTCTGATCAAGAAAACAACCATCCCAGGCAGATGCCTGACAATCAGCCTTCTTTTGGGGTGTGACACAAGGATCCTTCCTCTTTGCTTCTGTTATTTGATATGCACATGAAATAGGCTTATTAGGTGGTGTGGACTATTTTCTCATGCACAGCTTAACCCTCATTCATAAACACTGTCTCATAGCTCTCAGTAAATGAAAGCTGAAATAGATCTTTGCTTATATTTGAGTGTTTCCTTTATGACTGTCTCAGATTTTTATTTCTGTACAAAGTGCTGTGAGACCAAATAAAATAGGATATAATCAAACTGTCAAAGGTTATACCCCAAGGGTGATATTCAGTTTCAATATGATGAGCTGTATTTATTTTTTCCCAAGATTAAAATAAAAAAAAACCTAATTGTTTCAGCCCTATTAAAAAAAAAAAAAAAAAAAAAAAAAAAAAAAGCCTAGATATTTCAGTGAAGAGTTCAAGATTACAAATTAGGAAATATTATTCTTCTCTTACTCCCATTGCTGATAATATGTAAGAATGCATTGCTATACATAACAGTACATTCACTCAGTCTCCTGCATTGTACAGTACTAGGACTTTATCTTCACATTGCAGACAATTTCAATATTTTAGCTTTGTATTCAGCTAATATTTTTATTTTAATTTTTCCTTTTCCAGGGACTACAATCCTGTAAAGTTTTTTCCAAATATTTTTTTAAACAAGTGGTAAATAATTGTTCTTTCTCATTATAAACATCCTTTTGAAGTTTTCAGTTATAACTGTATCATGTTTTGTGACTTTTATTCCTTTTACTTATCCTCTTAATTTTTCCTTATTAGAAAATTGATTTTATCAAACATTCAATAAAAATATTCTTTCAGATTTAATGAAATTCCAGTAATTAAGTTGATGTTCTTGGTATTCTAAGAACCCACTCTGCCTTCCCAGACTTCTGGTGCATACAGAATGACTCATTTGTGTATGGTTTTTCTCACCTTATTAACTATTCAACAGACCTGACAGTTATTGTGAGATTTCCATTTGTTATTTAGTACTTTAAGTCAGAAATGTATGTGTTTGTTCCTGGTGTAAGAACTGTAGTAGTGTATTTTTTTTTTCTGATGTGTATAGCCAAAGAATCTATCAAGTGAAAAATGGAAGTCACATATCTACTTAGAGAAAAATAGAACACAGTCATAAAAAGCAACTGAAAAAGTAATTTTTCTGTCTATCCTAGTGACCTAAATAATTCCTGACAGGTATTTGTCTAACCTTTTCTTAAAAGCATCAAGTAACAGAAATTCTACATCACTGCACTCCATTCAAAACTAGATCACTTTTTCCTTTAGAATGGTTTTCCCAGTGTCCTGTACTGCCCTTGAAGCCTGTTATTTGAGAGCAATATATCTCTTTTCTCATCATAGCATCTATTTACTTATTCAAAGACTACTATGATATCGTCTCCTCTTTTTTTCCCCAAGACTTAACAACCTCAAATGCCTTCCTCAGCAGCCATAATTTACCAGACCTACGGCCAGTTTCATTGCTTTTCGCTGGACTCTGTAATTGCTTTATGTCTTTCCTGAAGCTTGATGGAGTACTTGAGCTGAAACCTTACTTCTGCATTAAGCAGGATAGAAGAATTACTCCTACAGGTTATATTCCTGTTGACAAATCCCAGTAGGATATTTGCCTTGTTTGCAGCAGTTTAATAACATTGAGTCACACAGAATTTGCCTTCCACTCTGAATCCGAGATATTTTCCTGTAGAACTTCTACCTATATAGTTGTTTACTTTCTTGCACTAAATAGATGATGAGTCCTGCAAAGATGCAGAACTTTACATTCCTCTTGGCTGAACTGTATCTATTACATCTGTAAGATTTATTGAGAAGAAGTATACACTTCTGAATCCACTGTTTATAGATGCTCATTGGGGAGCAATAACAAAACATTATAGTAAAATCCTATCATGGAAGCCCAGCTTTCAATGTCATTGCCTATGCTAATACCAATAAAGCTTTCAGCTACTGAAAAAAAAAAAAAAAGGAAAATCAGTTAATATATCTGGAAGGGAACACCATTACCATTAAGGTTAGAGGGCTCAGTGTTGAGATTTTTTTATTTTCTTTTTATTTCACAAAAAACTGCTGAAGTGACAGCCTTGGGCAGCTAAGTCTTCTTATTCATCTACAGAAAAATTCTGCCTGAACAGTGGGAACATACACTTCTCCACTAATGTGTTTCGAATCTTGACCCTGGATAAAAAACTCCTTGTAGTAAGAAGTCAATTCATTTTCCATACACATTCAGTTCCTGGTCAGTCTGTCAGGACTGCCTATGGCAAGGATTTTTGAATATGGACAATGGTTCTGTAAGGTCCATGTTAAATGAACAAGACTATACATTTTTAGGGCTGTTGTGCACGGAAACCTTGCACTATTTTAACTATGCTGATGCTGTTGAACAGTTGTGACTTTTCAGTATGGACTCACTATATTTTTACCATGAATAGAGCCAAAATGCAAGGCAGCAGGGACACCTTCTTGATTTAATCCTACATTATTAGGCTCCATACTTTCATGGTCAGTGTAGTTTAAGGGGTTTCAACTCCCCTGCTTCTGTGAATTCTCCAGCCCTGCTCTGCAACCCTTTTCACTTCTCCTTTACCATGATGTAACTTTTTTGGGACTGCATTAAAAAGTACATCAGTGCTAAAAAAAGAGGAGGTAATAGTGCCAGGTTTAGGAGGGCTCCACTGCTCCTATCTGCAGCCCAGCCATGCAAGAGTTGCCAAGGAAAAACTGAAATGGGGTAACTTGGAATGCCTGGTGAGAAAACATGGGTAAAAGAGGCAAGTAGTGGTAACCTTCTGAAACACATTCCCTGCTGCAAGACTTAATATCATGCTGCTGACTGACTCTCTTATCTACCTGTTAAACTGCACAGCTGGGGGGAATGGAAATTAGGATCAAAGTTTTACTTCAATGAATAGTTAATTGTGCAAGAAGAAACAGAAATAAAAATGACAGGGACTGAAAAAAGATGACCCTCATAGAACTGAAAAGTTTAGCTGCCTGGTGGCTGCAAACCTGTTTGAAATCACACCAGTGAACCATTTGAAAGCTGCCATATTTTACCACTGGGTACAACAGGTAGGAACTATCTCTTTCCCAGGAAAGATGTGATCTGGCTTTCATGCATAATCCAAAAGCCCTGAGCAGAGTCACATGCCTTACTCTGACCTTCAAAGGGCAGAGTTTATCCCCACTTCCTTTCATGGTGTTTTCTATAGAGTGGTTCAATCAGCTCCTTACTCAGAAATACGTTGAGTTTCATCAGGCCCATTGTCAGTATCTGGCTTTACTGCAGAGTCTGACAGTACTGTGTGAAGATATCAAAGTCCATTTTAAATGCTTCCTGCTGCAGGGAGCCTATATTCTCAAGGTACATTAGTCTGCACAACATACTGTACAGTGGATTGTTTCAGTACCCAAGCTAGGTATTTCTACACTGGAAATCTGAAGGACAAAACCATAATATAAACATGCCTTTCCCCAGGTGCCTCTCCCCTGTGAGGCATTGAACAGGGACTCTGGATATCTAATTCAGCTGAAATGATCTGATTCTGTTAACCGGTGGGATATCTAAAAATGTAAAATACACCAACTTTCTTGCACAATTAAACTTTCTTTTTATGGAACACGAGAGTATTTAAGAATTTAAGTCCTATGCTTTTCAATAAGATTTAGCATCCTAGAACTGTGGTACTTAAAAATAGATGGCAAATTTCTACTGCACAAGTGAGAGACTAATGCTCTAACAGAGCTATACCTCTGAGATCTGGGTTTTATAGATGACATTGAAATAAGGGCATAGGTATCTAAAGTGGGACATAACCAGGATTTAGGAACTGAAATACAAAACACAGATGCCTGAAATATCTAATTTGCTGCTGCCTACTCATGTCTGAAATCTGCAGAGCTCTATGTTTCCCAAATCAAAGCTCTCATGGCACCTGAAGTTCTACTTTGGAATTTACTAACAAGTGAAGCACTGATCTTAGACTAAGTCCTATCAGGCTTCACAAAATGTATTATTCTCTACTGTGTTTGCAGAAAGGCCTCAATCTCTTAAACTCTAACAGAGCAGACCTATTGTATTCTGTTTTTTTAATGAAACTTATATGCAGAGTGGGATTTGAAGAGTTAAAGACCTCAGTTACAATAGAAGTTTCAGAAGCTTTCCTTCCCACATCTGTCAGAGAGAATTTTACTCTTATCTTCTATAAAAGCATTTTACACAATAGCCATACATTAATGGGTGGTCAGGGCGGGAGGGGGGGAGAGGAAAAAAAAGGAATCATCCCATTACTGCTGAGGCGATTCCACTTTGCATATAATAAGTTGTGAGTCCAGAACACATGAAGTATCACCATAACTCTTAAATAGGGCTTAAAAAACAGATCTTGCAAAACAGTAAAATATCAAAATATTTAGATGAGGGAAATGAAGCTCTCCTGTATCCCAAGCTAGCCTGTAACCTCTAGAACACTCCATACACTAGTGAAACCAGCTACATTCAGCTTTGTTTTTAAAATGTATTTTACAGTTCCAGTTTGTTTTTAATAAATAGTTCAATATATAAATAGTTCAATATATGAATGCTGTGAACATGGGCTCTATGGTTTCCTATAATAAA
The DNA here is from genome assembly GCF_048771995.1 of Taeniopygia guttata. Classification (NCBI taxonomy): domain Eukaryota; kingdom Metazoa; phylum Chordata; class Aves; order Passeriformes; family Estrildidae; genus Taeniopygia; species Taeniopygia guttata. The sequence continues at coordinate 29,885,150 of NC_133027.1, read as the reverse complement.
AGAGTCTGTTAAGAAAAAGACAAAAGGCATAATTTTAAAGCTATCTGGAAGATAATTAAAAATAGGTTAAAAGTTACAAAAAATTTCCACTTCCTGCCCTCATTTAACTGGTATCTTCACCTCTAGTTGTCCTCCTGTCCACAGTTCCCAGTGGAGTTAACAGAAGGACTGAGTGTGTTCTGCACAGAGGGTGAGGAATTAAAGGATCTGGTGAGAGGGCACCTTCCCCTTTTCTGACTACCAGTGATACCTGGTTAGTAGTAGGAAAATACAATTTTATTACTGTGCTGAAGCACACGATTACTTGTTGTAAAAGAGGCTAGGATTGAAAAATGCCTGAAACTAACTAAATTAAGTATGTTTCTGAATAGGCCATGTTGACACCTGGCATTTAATAACCAGTAGCCAGTAAAACCAGTAACCAGTAAAAACCAGTTTTAAAGAGCAAATCTCTTCAGAGGTCTAGTGTTTCAATTGGCAAAGTTAATTCTTTTCTCTCACATGATCATGTTTCAAGGGGAAGGCTGAAATGCCATATTAGAGAAGTTCATCATCATTTGTTTTGATGTGCAGCCTGTTGCAGGGACCAATACAAGCATTACATTTCCAATGCTGTCTATATCACAGCTTGTCTTGATGCTAAACACACTTGAAATAAATGCCTTCATATATATTACAGAATTATTTTTTACTTCATTGATATTCACTGTGGTATGCGTAAAAACTAACAATTACCACCTCCCTCTGCCCAATTTCCAAAGAAGTGTCTTAGTCTGTCATTTTGAAGAGTTAAGAATAGTTTGTTTGGCTCATTAGTTCCAATTATTACACGCTGCTGCTGCAAATACAATGACAAACCCTTAAGCATTTGTGCATTGTAAGGTGAAATTCAACTTTAATAAAGCACACAGGTTTCTAAGAAATAGTGAGCTCTACTGGAGATGTGGCTGCAGGCTTCGTTCTTTTTTACTTAGCTACATTTAAATAAAACCATTAAAAAATTACAAGGCAGTTACTGCGCCTGAGGGTTCCCAGAAAACAAGAAGAAACACTGACAAACAACAAATCAAGAAAGTGATAGCAGCAAGCCATCCAAATCCCAAACTGCTTAAACTCATAGATTTGAACTCTTTTCTAGTTGAGACTTTTCTTAATGTCTGAAGTAATTTACTGAGCAAACATCCCAGTAATGAAAAACTGTCTGATCCACCAATTGAGTATGTTGGCACTTTCACCTATGCATACTAGCAAAATATATTACTTTTTTATTACTCTTGAAACAAGAGTAGGAATCATCTGATTACATCTGGATTACCTATAGAATATCGATATTTATAAATGAGCTACCCGACTAGACTAATTTTATAATCAGTGAAGAGAAACATGCACTTTTAGGGTCTGATTCACCTTGTGATTCATTTTGTGTTGAGGAAAGCAAACCACATATCATCCATAAAGCCTGCTGGAGGCCTCAAGTGTGTTATGCTAAATTCTAGCACACAGATAATTGACATATGTTATAGATTATTATGTTTACATAGATGTATATGTCAGTGTTTTTTTGAAAGCATATGAGACAATAATAATATTTACAGTGTCACATAGCTTTTCCTACTCTGTTACTGTAATTCTGTAAGAACCAAGATGTGTTAAAACCATTGGCAAGGAAAGAACAATTTTTCTAACCTATAAGCTATTGACTACAAAGAGAAATACCAACTTCATTTGTTTGGATACCTTTTTTTTCTATTGGATATTTTCTATGAATCACCTATGGTTTACAGATGACTATAAGCAATATATTTTTCAAATAAACTACTATGAAAAAAAAATCAGCCAAAAATACACTAGTTTAGTTTTACATAAATCAAATTGAATCTGCTGCAGATTAATTACCATTTTATCCAAAATTAATTTTATATGCTTTGCAATTATACAGTGCTCTAAGGAACTTCAAAATAATCACTATATGAAACTACACGCTATTTTAGCATTTTAAAAGTCCCTAGGAGTTTTCTTAAACTTTGTGATGATACATAGATTATGCTACAGTTTTAATGGCTGTGTTAAGGTAATAAGTTAATCAAATTGCAATAATTTTACAGAGAAACTTCCTGCCATTCTCTTATTTACATGCTAAGCTGGCTCCCCAAATTAAATCCAAAAGGCCTTCAGTGGTTCCTCTGACAGCCACCCTCAGTGACTTTGCTGCCACAATGTGCTGTGGATGAGCAGAGCCATTAGCAGCCAAAGCTGGGACAGCACTACATGCAGAGTAACACTCTGAAGGACCAGGTTGTTTACCTAGAGTATGGGTTACCCTTTACCTACATAAAAGCAGTCAGATGATGTTATAAATACAAATTTGCTGTTCTTCCTTTCTTTCTCTTTGCTACATGAAACTTTCTACTTGCAATTTTGCCATCTTCTGAAATACAATAATCTTTAACATTGCTAAGTAGTACCAGAAATAGTGCCAGTATTCACAACAAAGGATGTAACAGTAAAATCTGGAGTAGCATTTGGTATTGAAAAATCCAGTCTGTGTAAAAATGAGATTTTAAGGGCTAAACTGAAAAATACATAGAACATTTTTGAAGATGAAAATGCTCAATAAATGATGATTTGAATGCACATTTCCATCATAAATATTATCTATCTAGCAGAGGCGACTACAGCAGAGAAAATCTGTCCCATGCCCACTGCTGCTGTACTAGTCACAAGACAACAGAAAATAAACCAATTACAGATTATTCTGGCTGCTACATGACAGAGTTTACCAGTAGCTACTCACTCATGAATAAGAAGTGTCTTCATGCAAATTTGAGACCTAACACAAAATATCAGTGACAGTCTAATGAGTATGTCCAAGGTTCTATGAAGCAACATGCAAACATTTATGGAAATACAGTTTTCTTCATTGTTGCATTTTGTTAATGCACTACAAATTTTAATCCTGATGACTTTGTTCACTCTTTCCCACAGAGCACTGAACAGTGAGTGCAAAACACCCCACCAAGGTTGTCACTTTATATTCCAGTCACACTTGGGGACATGGCTTCCCAGTCATGGCATTTCAGCCTGTTGAGTCTAAAGAAGTAACTGTCATTGTTCTGCACTCAAAGCCAACATTTTCCATTTGAGACACAATTCCAAAAAAATTAGTGTCAGATGAGAAAAGCATTAATTTGTTTTCCAAGTAAATTGGTTATCTAATTTTTGACAACTTGCATTGTTTCTGTGTGCAATGCTGCAGGCAAGAGACCTCTTAAAAGGAAAAAAAAAAAAAAAAAGGGGGAGGAGAGATATTCTGCTACTACAATATGCACAAAGAGCATTATGGGCAGAGCAGGCTACTTAAAAAAAAAAGTCACAGTTCCTTTTTTGGCAGTGGCCCGAGCACAAGTGGATTATATCTGCATTTCAGATTTTATTAAAAAAAAATATCAGTACCTCTCAGTTATGAGGAAGGCTTAAGTATATTTATTTAACTCAATTGAAAAGTAATTCCTGATAGGTATTGTGTGATTCTTTTGTAAACCATATGACAAATTAATTTTTTCTCTCATAATACATTACCCCAAACTACAGCAAAACTTGAGATACAATGTATACAGAGACCAGATTTGAAATTAATTCTAGTTTCATCACTTCACCTAAGTAATTTTATATGTATATATTTCCTTCCATATAATCTAAATATCTCTTGCAACTTTTTACTGAGTGCCATTATAAAGTATTTTCAAGGGTTTTTTTTTTTGTTAATTGCTTAGAGGAAAGACTACCATAATAAATCAAATTATTTATTTTTTCTCTCATCAAATATGACTATTGTGCATGTCACACAAATAAGGCATTATTAAAAAAAAAAACCCTCAAAACAACAAAACTGGGAATTAAGAGGCCTTCAGTGCTGGTTTACAATTCCAGCTATTTTTCAAATACTTTATACAGAAGGAGGAAAATTGCAAATAGTAGATCCATTAAAAAAGTATCAATTATAAAGTTAGCATTTAGCAATACCTTCCTGAGCTGGAAACATAAGGCTATCTGAAAAGTAAAATTACAGTGCTCCCACTAGAAGATATAGTTATGAAACCAGTAATTACCATGTAATTCACTTTAAAAAAAGCTTCTCCCAAGCCTCCCCCGCAAAAAAACCAAAAACCCAAACCTCAACACCCCTCTCAAAAACCAGAAAACAAGAAACAAAAAAAGCTAAACTAAACCCCTTACAGTTATTATATTTTATACTATTGAATTTCAGTAAATTCAGTGAAAAAAATCAAGACACAAGACCCAGTTGAAGATCTCTGTCTGAAGTAGCCTATGTAATCTATTTTTTATACAAATTGGTTTTATCTACATTTTCTCATTGTGCGTTATGAACAAAGCAGCTTCAGTGCTAGGATATGAATAAAAAGAAACGTGTTCATATTTTAGTCTGTGGATTCATATTTAAAAATGCACCTAGACATCAGAATTGTATATCATATGTGAAATGGGTATGTGTCATGTGAAATGAAGCCAAGTTATGGGAAAACAAGTGTCCTTTATTGCAGTTCCATATGCATTTTTCACAGGAATAGAAGTGTTATTCATGGAGTCTTGACTAAACTCTAATATGGGAACATCTGCAAATCTAAATTTGTCCTGCAACTTGAATAATGCAATTTTTATTTCTCTGAAGGAATTATTAAACTGTTGGAGATGGGAACAGGAGAATCCATGCTTACATTTCAGAGTTGGCTAATTAATCACATGCCTAAACATTCCTGTAAAGTGACTATTTCCAGACTCTAGATATAGAAACCGATAAAAAGGGGTAATCGACCTATTTGAAGAGATCAAATATTTTAATAGCAATAAAGCACTAATATAATTAAAAACTGAGCTTCCAGTTTCTCAAATTGAAAGAAGCTGCTAGTTATAGCCCTTTACTAAAAGGACATTGCTGGAATCATGTAGGAGCCAAGTTCAATCTGAACTGTATGCTAGTGAGAACCAATATTTTAACAGTTTGCAGAAAGAAGAAAACAACCTTTGTTATTCCCTGAAATGCAGGAAACTACCTCCCATTATAGCAGCAATTACCAACCTGGCCAGCTCATGGGCAGCGCATTGACACATGCTGCAAGCAAAATCATAATTTACTCTTTTATTTAATTTCCTGTGAATCTGATAGTGTAGGAGGGTTTCATGGACAATATCTTTCATGTGAGTTGTGTGTCAGGTTCATTAGATGAGTAATACAGCATTTATTTTTTTTTAGTGAATGACCACTGTAGCATAAACTATACACCTAGGCTTCCAATTTTGGAGTACCTAGTCACAAAGACATTTTGCAAGCCCCAGACTGTGGCAAGTTATTGTTTCCAGCTGATCCGACATGAGGTACTACTGATTGCAGTGAGACAAATTCTGTGCATATTTCCCAGTTCTGATATCTATATTGACTTTGCTAGCCATGTTCCAATTAAATGATGGGATGAGACATCAGTACACACCAATGCTCCTGCTCTCCTAGGCTCTCTAAAGAAGGGAGAAACAAACTTAGAAAAAAATTGCAAGCATTGTCTGACCTGAATAACCAAGAGCCCAGTACTACAGGGCCTGTAAAAAAGTCTTCCCTGATATGTGGATATATTCACAGATGCTATCAGGGAGATAAATATATTATTTAAAATAATTTCAATAACTCTAGTCTAGAAAGAACTGAAACTGTTTCCTTTCCAAGTGCTATGAAGCATAACAACACCTAGTAATGTAGGCTTTGCATAAAATAAGAAAAGCCCTATTCTTTAAAAAGAATATATAAAAAAAAATCCATTTTTGACATGATATATCATTGGCAAGATTCCAAGGCAGACTTGTGTCCTCCAAAACTGAAATACATGTATAAGATCAGTTCTTGAGGTAAATGAACATTTCAATATCTGCTATGTTCCAGAGCCTCTTCCCAAGCCCAACATTCAAGTCAATTTCATATTTGATGACCAGCAGATGATGTGAATGCCTGGGGGCAACTATGGCCTATCCATGCTCCTCCAGCTGGCTCATAATGGATTTTCAGTCTAGTAAACAGCATTGTTCAGTCTCAGTTCTGCAGAACTTCACTGGAAAAATACCATCCTGTATTTGTCTTGGAGAACACAATAAATGAGAATTTTAAGACTGAAAATTATACTATGCATCTGATTTCTCCCTTTCTAAGTAATGCAATTCTAGTCCTGGGTTCCTCTGTTCCTGGTGATGGACACATCTCAGGCAGGTGCATGTTTTCCTTTTGGATCTGAAACTCTGAATTTTAGTTTATAGAGGATTAAAAATAACTGATCAAAGGTCTTATAGTCTGACTTTAGAAGATCACAAATAACATTAACACTTAGTTTACCTATAGGTATTGGTACATTTATCTAGGACAGTGATGAGCTATATGAATTAATTATAAAGAAAATATGGCCACAGTTATTCACTGCAGTGAGACTATACATTATTAATGAGGCTGCTATGGAAATTAATCAGTCAGTAAAAAAATATATGAAATCTTTGCCAAAAACTTGATGCAAATCAACATCTGGTTCAGTCATGGAGGAGAGGCAGTCCCATCTGGCTGAAAGTAAACCATCAGATTTTAAAAAACTTAAAAATCAGAAAGGAGCCTTTAATTCAAATCTTTCCTATAAGGCAATCAGTCCTAAGAACCAAAAAATTAGGATGTTAAGACTTGCACTACTCAAACTGAAAGACAGTTATTAAAAAAAAAATATATAAAAAGAAAAAAAGTAACTAGTATAACGTTGGGCCTACTGGAAAAGTTGTTTAAACTACTGAAGTTGAAAAATTCAGCTGTGCTTCCATTGATAGGTTCATTTTGATGAGCTTCTTTATCCCTAGTTAAAACCTTTTACAGCTGATGCAAGATATGTGGATGGAAAAAAAGCAATTACAGGGCACCCCTGCCTGAGAGGGTTAATTTTTAAAAGCATTCTGAGATTCCCAATCTCTCTTTCCTTTTCTCAAGAACCAGATATTTGTCCAATCTGCATCCCTGAACAGCCCATGTTTTCACAACAGGATTCCTTTTCACCTTACTTCCAGTTAAACAGCTCACACAAACATTTTGTCTCCTCCTGAGCTTGATTATGGTCCTGAGCAGACATTTAACTTTCATCAATAATGTTAGACAGAAATCCATAGTATTTTCTTCTCAGATTCCCCACAGGTTTTAATGATTCCCTTCTCATTTACTGAGGAGACATATCAGAGACCTGGGCTCTGGTGCTCTCAATATTCTCCTATTGATGGGCTGGTGGATGTCTAGACAGTTGTTGTGCATCTGTACTGCATTACAACACGGACAAGATATATCTTGTATATGTAGATGGAAAGTGACTAATTTAGCTGAATCTTCACTCTTCTAAAGAGAAGAGTGAATCATGAAGACATTTCTCTGTGTTAATGTATTTAACTTTAATATGCTTCCTATATCTGAAATGCTTACTTTTAATTTAAGAAATGCAGACCTAAGAAGAAATCATACATTGTAATCATTTTGCCAAGAAGCATCTACTGATTATTTACAATAATTTTTATTATAAACTTTTATTCTCAGTTGCAATTTAAGAACGTTTTTATTTGTCTTCGAAGATGAATAATCTTAATATGTTTCTATTTAAAAAAAAAATCTCCTGGAAAAAAAATGTTCCACAAACAAAAATCAAATTAGAAAGATAGTAAATAATATAGAATTATGTTATAGTGTAGAGTGATGAAATTTCTTTTGAAAAAATCATTCTTCTAATAATTTCTGTCTCTAAACAATCACTGCTTTCAGATAAGAGATTGTCCTTATATGTCAAGATTGCAGATTTTGATGCAAAGGACTGTGTCAAACAGGGAGTGACTTTTCCAACAAAACTATAATATTACTTTTAGATATTGTGCACATTATTTAAGATAAATTATCTGTTTCATGTAGCAAGGCTATAATCCTAGGCTATATACAGAGACAACTTTCATTTCCTAAGTCAGAATCAGTGTTCATGCTCCTGGTTCTAGTTCATCAAATATGTTCCTGTGTTACGTGGATTGTTAACCTTTAGTGTTGGAGGCCTACAGAAAGCAAAAATTCTCTCCCTAATAATACCCCTTAAGCAAAACTAAAGGCCTAAGATCACTAAACACCATACAAATAGCATAATTCAGATTTGCTGCAGACTTCATTATCTTATTTTAAATATAGGTAGTGAAAAACAACATAACCAATTAAGTAACTTTCCATCAGAAGACAATAATTTATATAAGTTTCTATAGTACTGTCCTTAAAGCCTGAGCACAAAGGGTTATATGGTTAAACAAAGCATATAACTCAAGCCTATGACTGAATTTGTTAGAAAGCACTGGTACATAGCTTTATCAGACCAACTACATTGATCCCACAGTTGCTGTAGGATTTAAGTACCAAATTAACATAATTAATTTATTTTTCTTCCCTAGCCCTTCCAGAAGAATACTATCAGCAAAACAGAAATGAGAAGGCCTTGATGAAAAATAGATGACCAATTCCAGTTCAAAATGGATAGAGGCAATTTCCTGTACAGGTAAATCCAGACCCAAAAACTACAGCTCTGCCTGATATTTCAAAAGTACATCTCAGGTTGATTATCTCTAGCAATTGTTTAAGAATTCAAAACAATCACTTAACATTCAAGTAATTTATGCAGGAAATATATTGAATGTGTGAACTGTGCAAATCTATCTGTTTCTGTAACAGACTGTAGTGATTTTTTTTTTTTCTTCTGCTATGGGGAATGTGCATTATGCTTTAGCTAAACATAAATATTTCATATTCTATAGGAATCCTATAGTAGTGTCACTATAATATTTTCAACATCACACATGAAAGGTAGGTTATCACCATACTTTACAATAAGTTCTCATAACATGGAGTGATTTTTATAGGGGAGTATTTAACTCATTGTCTTATCTCCAAGGCATTTACATTTACTTTGCCCTGGACACATGAATGAATAATTTCTGATATGAAAAATTCATTTCAGAAAAGGAGAAAAGAGACAATCCAAAGAAAGGCTTACCTTCTCATCCCCTTAATTTGACATGTAATCACAAGATTAAAGACTTCTCAGACTGCAGTATCTTTCCATTTTAAGGAAGAAGAGAAAATCCTCATAAAATATTAGAGGATGATGGCAAAATGAATAAACTATATCATGTGGATACATTACAAACACCTATTGTTTTCACATGGACTTCTCTTTCTGTGCATATTCTTTTTCTAGGATCACACAAGTAAACATTCTACTGGTTATATAACTTTATGACTTAGGAATTGACATTTTTCTCTCATATTGTTTTCCCCTAAACCATCTAAAGTGTAAAATTCTATGTTTTTCTGATTAACTACTCACCTACCTGATGTCATCACCTCTTCTCTAGTTTTGCTAAAGGCTACTTATATTTAATATATCCTCACTCTATGAATTTAATTATTCTCAGTAGAAAAAAGTCTAATGAAAGCAGAACTTAAATTACTGGAATACTGGTATGTGCTACATTGACACTCACTAAATATTTTTAACCACTAAGTTTTACTGTCTTTTGACAACTACTGTGGAAAAAAATTGGTTCAGCCACTTTCAGAACAGGATTTTAATTTTAATTGCTTGCTATAAACTGTAGGTAAAGACAACAAAAATACAGTAATTATGTTTTTGTAGTTCTGGATTGTCTATCTGTTGGATACTTACTTTCTCCACATGCAACGTGCATTATATTAAACAAGCTATTCAAAGAGAGATATCTTTATCATTAGTGAAAGGTCATTGTTTTCAGTCAGCTTGAACTCCTAGTCAAGGCAAATTCATAGTCCTTAATCTTGTCACCATACCTCTGCTCGCACTCAAAGATGTGAGCATCCTCACTCAAGTGACAAGTGTGCAGGACCACAGGTCCATGGTTTTGTGTTTTCCAAGCTGAGATGCAGTTGCAGTGGAAGATTGATTTCCCTCCTGTTATTTCAAGTATGTATATAATTTATTTTAATAATACAGTGATATTACTTCTGTGAATCTAATTACTTTAAAATAAGTGAAACATTAATAAAACAAAGGTAATTATAGGACTTATTTAACTCACTGTCTTGGCTCCAAAACATTTATATTTACTTTGCCCTGGACCCATGAATGAGTAATTTCCGATATGGAAAATTACTTTCAGAAAAGAAGAAAAAAGACAATCCAAATAGAAAGGTTTATCTTCTTAACCCCTTAAATTGACATGTAATTACAAGATTAAAAGCATCTTAGAGTATGACAGCTTTCTAATGTTTATATCCTAACAGGAAGCAGAATCTGGAAATGGTGGCTGTTCTGACATTCTTCTCCTGTGTTTAGTCTTTCATAACACCTCTGCAACAAGATATCTTGATTTTCCAGTTTTCAAGTTGGAACACTTCAAATTAATTTGACTGAGAATTTTTTATGTGGTGGTCTGTATTATTGTTTGTTCCACTTCAAAGCTTGGAATTAAGCTACTAGAACCAATATTACAAACCTGAACACTTTGGAAACTGCAGGGTAAAAAATCCAGGTATTGCCCCCTGCCTGTAACCAGGCTTGACCCCAAGCCTGGTTTTCCCCTGATGGAAATAAAGGGAAAATCATGGCCATGTTGTGCATTAGAGAACTTCCATCGGAAACATTGTATTAGAGACTTGTTGGGCTTAAAGGTGAAACACCTTTAAGAACAACAATCTTTTTGCAACTGCAAAATCCCGATTCCCAGGAAAGCAGAAGCATGAGAATCTAATTCTAGCACTGGAAAACACGATATGGCAATATTCTTTTAAGTATCAAGGAAGGAATAGGCAGAAGTCAGTCAAAAGCAGATAGCTCTGTTACTAATGAAAATAGAAGAATGCCTTGTCTTCCTCTGCATCCTAAGAGCTACACAATGAAGATTCTGCAAAGAATAAAAATAAAATAAAAAAAAAGCTTTTAATATTCTCTTAAGAAAAACCAAAACATATAAGGAAATCTCCATCTGCAGTCAGTTCTCAAATTTGTACCAGTTCAGCATGAAGCATTTTCTTTAAAGTATCAGTGTAACCCTTTACATCTTATTGCTACAAAAGAGACCTGCTGTTCTACTGTTTACCTTCCTTTAGGAGTGCCTACGCATTGGATCTGTACTTGAATATAATACCTACTATGCTATTTCTTGAAGAGGATTTTATTTTAAAATAAATAAATGTACTTTATTATTCACCCAAACTGTGTTCAAAAATTGAAAACTAGAATAAAATTAATGTCTATAATAAGACCAAAGTTGATTATATGAGAGTCACCTATGGATTGGTCTATGCAGCAACAGAGAACCTGCCTCAATTACTGTGTATCTATTACTTTGCACATACACTGTGCACTCTGTTTACATGAACCATTGCTCCACAGCAAATATAGACCATATTTTAAAAAATACATATTTTTATATATATAAATTTACATATTTATTTGTGCACGTGTATACAAGGTTGCAAAGAAAGTGTGAGTCCAGATATAGCATCTAAACTAATGTAAAATGCAACAAAATACCTGCTTTGGCAACTGCATCTGTTTTATGTCTCAACATTATAACCATTTTCTTACTGCCAATGTTAAGTACCTTGGTAAAACATTAGTTCTTTGTTAGTAATTTTGAAAACTGAGGTTTTGTAGCTCTTAACCTTGATTACAGTCATGGTTGTGCTAAGCTGAGTGCCAAAGACTAGAACAAGTGCCAGGGATCAAAGTTTTCCTATTAGGAAACCTTCAGCAGTCAGGATGCTTATCCATAGGGTGCTGATGTAAAGTCATATCAGTACAGCCAAGCTCAGCTTCTTATAGTACTGTTTTCAACATGTTTTGTGTTTCATAGTATTTGTAGTCATTTTACTATGACTTCATTCAGTGTGCTGATGCTACATTAAATGGAAGAAAAAAGGACATTTTCCTAACTGGACAGCAGCTGGAGATAGTCCACATTTAGGGAAAGATTGTAAGTGACAGTAAAAGAAAACAGAACGGAACTACAGGCCCTCATTTTTATTTGCTCCATTTTGTTGAATTTGTGCCATCTTTCTTTAAAACACAGGTATAAATTATTTTATAGATATGTGAAAATAAATTGTTTTAATCATCTAATTTACCGGTTTTTTGGGGTTTTTTTTAATTGTAGTTATTGTACTCTATGAGATGTCTGTAAATTTCAGCTGTGTCCCTGGTTCATAGGTAGGAATATGCTGATGGAGCTTCACCTTATTCACTATAGGAATTGATACAAATGTCCACCACAGAAATCTGCTAGCTCAATCAGGTTATATTTTGGAGGAATGTTCCACATTCATTTGCATTTCAAAACTGCATATTATCTATAGGAACACCTTTTCATACTGTATTAATTCCACACCATCATCCTTAAGATACAGCAAACACAAATTAATTTTACAGAGAGAAAGCTATAGAGATTAAGAAGTGAAAAAATGAGTACTCTGTCTAGAAATTATTTATTACTCATCCTTTGTGACCAGATATTCAGATGATAATAAGACATGGCATCATCAGATTCACGGTGTAAGGGAGTCCTGCACCTAGCAGAAGCCAGCTGGTTTTCAGACAAGATGGACATTTGGCAGATACTAGATTTGAGTTTGCCCAGAATGCACAATTTCCTATTCGTTAATGGTGAAAGCAGTATAATCATATTTAGGAATAAACAGATTGACCTGTCAATGAATAGAAACTGTTATGTATGGAAGGTGGAATATGGAAGAAAAAGTTGAAGAAGGAGGAATATGGGATTTTTTATGATAATGGTACAGTGGTATGAAATCTGAACCCTTCTAAATCTTTTCAGATACAGTTTGGAAGAGGATGGTAACATTAATTCAATTTTACTTTCAAATTATTGTAATTTCTGTCAGTAATTATGTTCATCTGGCAATCTGAACAGCTAGAAACAGGGAGAACAATAAACAGAAATGACTAGCAACATCTTTCTGAAAGAGAAGTTCTGAGAAACTGAAAAAACTAAGTATGTGGTTTCCTGGCTGTATTTATATTCTGTGAGCTTGTGCTCTCTGAAATAGTCTGCAGTTCAGCAAGCCATTCAAAAGGTAGTTCAGATATTTTACTTTGAAAATGAATGATAATTTTTTGCTGCCTCTACAGTGCAAAATCCACCTAACAAATCCATTAGAGCAGCTGATCCATGTCATTTCTTGTCACCATGTCTGACAGGGTGGTCCCTTTTACATTATTTCAGTTCAAACCATTCTTATCTAGCAACAGAATTTAGAGGTATAAAATAATGAAAGGAAGAAATTTTTGTGTCTTTGTGCAAGAAAGGACAAGTAGTTCTGTCTTCAGACATTTAAAGTTTGATAGAAAGATTGGCCCCTATCCATCAGGTTTGTACTCAGCTCCCAGACAGTCTTGAACCCAGACCAGCTAATTTTTCAAGATTACAAAAACTTCCATATTGAGGTGTCAGGGAATATGCCTGAAGCCCAAGAGCCATTTGGAGAAGTCTTAAATGTTGCAAGACTCTGGGAGCATGGCTTAAAGAGATATTGGACTTGGCAGTGAAGTTTGACAAACATTCATGTTTCATTCATATTCATGTTTGTGCATTGCATCCTGCCCCAATCTTCTTTTTGTGCTCCAGTTATTAAAGTTTCCTCTTCCACATTCGTACAGTTCCTTCTAGAGCCATGCCACAACCTGCACCACTAGAATGATACAGGCTACAATCAACTTATTTGGGGGAAATAAATCTTTACAGTAGCTTTTGTCCAATTACACTTTTCTTTTTCCCTTTAGAAGTAGGCAAGAGATTGGGAAAGACATGACTGTGTCTCTGGGGTTAATTTGTAATTTATGCTGTCTGGAGAAGTCTGTGTATATTTGAGTGATGCTATATTCTACACAGGCCTGACAATTCTTTTTGTGTAATGTCATCATGTGAAACATAAAGGAAATGAGAACTGAAGTTGCAATTTACCACTGTGAAGAGTCCTGCTCATTGTCGTTGTGATAAAGTATGTACCATGAGAGAAGATAAAGACATATCTTTGCTTCCACAGTCTGGTAAGGGACTGCAGGGGTTTCTTAGTTAGAATTTAACAGATTCTGTATTCAATTTCCAATACAAGTTTTTTCCCCAAGTGAACATTTCACCCTTTCTCATTGAAAGTCCAGGATGTTCTGAAAAAGTTCTACACAAATTAACAGAGAAATAAATGGATTTGTAGATCTGTGGTGAGTATGAAATCTTTCTCTACATCTCTTTGACATCACACCAGGAAGCTAGTGGGATTTGGTCAGGAAAACATAGTTTTTTCAGGCCAGAGAAAATTTTGTTAATTAGCCTATGAATGTTGCTACACGCATTTTTGGTATTTTCTAGCTCCTTAGGACAAAAAAAATTTCCTCTTAATATTCTCTTACTCTATCCAGCAAAATCACCTCTAACAACCCAGCCTAGTAATTGTACCATATTTGCTCATGGAGTTGCAAGAACCAATATGGTACAAGATTCTGCTCACATTTATGGCTCTGGAAATAGAGAGGTAGCAGCAAGCGGATGAAGAAGAAAGAATTTATGACATCTTTGTCATAAGTAAATGGTTATAACTTTGCAATACTCAGACTGTATCCATCTTTTGTAGTACAAATTACCCATATTAAGAGGATAGCCAAAGAAAGGCGGAGAAGCATAGTTCTATTCAATTTATCAGCTGAGGTACTCAATTACTGCTTACATGAAAAAGGAAAGGCACAGATCCGTCAGCTTTCATTACTGCCTTTTTGTCTGAGTGGGCAGAGCAACCTGAACTCTATCTTTGGTATTTCACTTTTTACATTTTAACGCTGTCATCCAATTGGGGAAAAGCGTGACTGGACTATAAACTGGGAGCTGGCAGACTTAAAAAGAGAGAGACACCTGCCTTGACCTGTATAAAACCAAGGGACAGTAGAAACTCTGAAGGACTAAGCATGTGCTGGTACAGAAATCAAAATGATCAGCTGCAGTTTGTATATGACACATAGTCACAGACCTGAACTGCAATGCAGACAAAAACTGTATCCTAAAGCCCATTAGCTGACTGACCTCAGTTTCCAGAACTGTAAGACAGACCTGGTCTTTATGTGGAATGTTGGTGTGGATTGCTGTGGTAATAACACCAAATGATAACAACTGTCACAACTTCACCCCAGACAGCAACTGAGAATCACATAACTGTCCACTTACCTCCCCCATGAATGGGGAAAAGAATCAGAAGTAAAACTTTTAAGTGGAATAAGAACAGTGAAATAATTGAAACAGAAGTAAAACTAATAATAGTAAGTAATAGTAATCATAATGAAAAGAAAATCAAAATCAAGGGGGAAAAAAAGTGATGCACAACACAATTGCTCAACATCTGCTGACTGATGCCAGACCCTTTCCTTGCATCCCCATCAGCCTCCCTTCTGTGTTACTACCCCATTTTTAATCTTGGTCATGATGTTCTATGGTGCAGAATACCTCTTTAACCAGTTTGGGTCACCTGTCCTGGCTTTGCTCCCTGATGGCTTTTTTTTTTATCTCCTCACTGGTAGAGCGAGAGCATGAGACAGAAAAAATGTCCTTGGCTTAGGATAAACACTACTTAGCAGCAACCAAAACATCAGCGTGTTATCAGCATTATGCTCATACTGAATCCAAAACACAGCTCTGTACAAGCTATTGAAAAGAAATTAACTCTATCCCAGCCAAACACAGGACAAAACTGCAGTGGCTATAACAACAAATGATAAAAAAAACCCCTGCTTTAAGAGGAAGTACATTCAAAGTTAATCAATTTTTTTTTATTAAATAACTTATCACACATACTTTTCCTTGGGTATTTTGTTCTTCCAAAGGCAGTGAAGGGCAACGTCTTTTCTTTATGTGTTAAAACTAGGCTAAGTCTAGAAATGTCAAAAATAATATTTGTCAGTGAAGGCTGCTAACTGATGCTGATTATGATAATGCATCGTATTCATAAAAAGATGAAGCCTTTGTTTTAAATAAAAGCATCATCTGCCACTATTCTTTCTGAAGGTCAGCATTTTAGGGCTTTTAAACACAGCTATTTCTTTAGTGTACTTCTTGGCACTTACTGTAGTTTTTATACCTTGACCTTCTGCAAAGTAAATTTTTTCCCGTGTTTTTTTGTACTTTGGAAAAAGTATAATAGAACTTTTTTTTGTTCCATTCTAATTAAAGACATGGAGCAGTACTACTTCTAACACATTTTTGCCTCAGCTTTCACTTATGGTCAATTTCGTAAAGAGGTTCTTTTTTATTTAACTAAAATCAGTTTCATCAACCACTAGTTACAATTGATCATACAAAAGAGATATGAAGGACAGCATGAATTATTTTACAATAGATTCTTTCTGCAGGTCCATCCTAAAACTGAGCATGTTACTTCCCAGAGAAAGCAAAGAGGATCACAAATGGACTTGCAATGTTCTGCTCTAAGCAGGAAAAAGAAAAACCCCAATCCCAAAAACCCCTCTTGACATTCTGAACTTGCCTTCAGAATATATATAGGAATATATTATTATATATATTGCAGATGCATATGCATATATGACAAAAATCCATTAAAAATAGCATTGAATATTTTACAGAGATACCAAGTGTTAGAATGCATTCAACATGCAAAGAAGTATTGGAAGATGTTAATAATACAATGTATATGGCATAGGAATTTTCATATAAAGTTTAAATCAAGAAAAGAGATACTCAGTTTCACTTTATGCCTTAATTTTACTGAAATTTTATTACAAAGGTAAATTGTTCAATATAATTTTGACTGTATCTGAAATTTATAGTAGGCTAAAACTTTTCTCATTATTTTTCTTCAACCTGTTTATACAGAATCTGCTAGCATGAGCATTACTGCCTGAGTCTAGAAGGTAGTGTGGAATGCTTTATAAAAATATAGCTGTTTTTTTCTTCATTATCACTATTTTGTAGTAACAGCATAAGGAGGTAAAAAAGAAGGCCTTTTTTTATACTTTGTCTTTCAAAAAATGTTAAAAGAGAGAAATTTAACATGATATTCTCTTTGAAAGCAGTGCTCTTCTTTTTTAATTACCTGCCTTATTCTAATGAAGAGAAATATAAACAAATAATCTTTGTTCATAGGTATGAATATAATTCCCTATGTTTTAAGTGTATCACAATGAAAATTTCTTTCCCTATGAGAATGTTTATTTTTTTTTTCAGTTAAAAACAAAGTGTATCACAACTATTTTTCTTTTTTTTTTTTATATCTGAGTACCTCATTCTCCTATCTGTCCATTAAAGGATATTTAGAGACAGAATTTGCCTCTCTTGTTTCACAAAGGAAGATCTATATTTGTATCTGAATAACCCTGAGTTATTCCAGGGTCTGACATACATCTGGAGAGCCGTAAAACAGATGGATCAGAGATGCTGAGGAACATCAGTTCTTGAAGAGTGTGGAAAGTTGACAGGATAAGACCCTGAACAATCTGATGTAGCTTTGAAGCTGGCCTTGCTGGAGATAGCGATTGAATTTGACAGTCTCAAGGTTCCTTCCAACCCTTTGTTCACACAGTAATCATCCTCCCTTCAACAGATTAGCTACTCTTTGGTTTTGTTCTCACTTATCCTGTATTTACGATTTGGGATTTTGGTGTGAACACACTCTCTAAAAAGCAGAGGTTAAAGTAATTTGCTACAGCTGTATATGAGTTCTCAAGCCATCTAATGGTTTTGAAAAAGTGTACTAAGGTTCAGAAACAGCAAGGTAAGACATTTTCTGCTTAGATTATACATTCTGTTCAGAAAACAATTCTATTAAGCACTATTTTTGGTCCTCAGACATATGGACAAAGACCTAAGAAATTTCTTTCTACCTCAGAAAATCACTATATTGAAAAAAATAATCATATCACTGTACAAGTACTTCTCTGCAGCCCAGCAGGAATTTTGATCATGACAATACTTCATACCAGCCAGACAAACAGTACTCTGATTCCACATTTGCAATCCATACCTGAGAAGCATGCACAAAAAGGTACTGTGAGAAGTTATCACTTAGGCTGTAATACAGCTTTGTGCTGTCAGAACAATGATGGATACATTCATTTTTAAGAGAATCAGGATGGCCTTTCAGATGAAATGTATTAAGTCTTCTTATGGCATCCATAACATTAATTTATAATTATGGTGTTCTGAAACAGGCCTTAGACAACTAATACTGTAAGGAATTGCTTTCATATCACTGCTGCACTGGTTTGGAAGGGAAAAAAAGTACTGAAAAAAAGAGGAATATACGTATTTGCAGTTGTCCCTGCTAAAAGCTCTTTGTGCCATAGAATCCATGTCTGCACCAATAACTTAACCAGGGCTCAAACTCTGTAAAACAGCTGTCCCTGCTTTTACATTTCTAGCACAGATGTAGCTTGGATCATCTGGAAGACCAGTTCAGTCCAGAGTCCAGAGCAAGGCTTGAATGTCACCATGGGATAAGGTTCATTTCCAGAAGTCAATTTAGATGTGACTGTTCCATTTTGGGTGGTAAAACCAACTTTAGATTTAAGCTGTGCTTTACGAGCCAGTCAGAGAGTGTTGTCTTGTCCATCTCATTTACTGGCACATACATAGTCAAGGAAATTAAAGTACTTAAACAACCCAGTATTCTTAAACTAGTTATTTTCCTCAATGAAATAATAAACTAATAAAGAGGACAAGGACAAAATATTTTCTGTTGTTAACTTAAAATGCATATTTGATTAGTTATTTTCTCCAAGTAGATCTTAAAATTTGCTGTAATTTCTTGCTGGATCAGAAAATGTGGGCTTTTTCGTTTGTTATGTTTTGTTTTGTTCTGTAATTACTGAGAAAATATCAACAGATATAAAAGTGCTGTTATTTTAAGGTACAAATTAAGCAAACAATCAATTTTCCCCCAAAATAATATTTTTTCCTGATTTAGAGGTAAGGTGCTGAAATTTCATTAAGGAGCCTGAGGGTGCTGTTACCACGTCAACTCCAGGAGGGCCATGAGGGAAAGGTTAAGGAAGCAGAAGCAACTCACAATTTGCTGGCAGATCAGGCTGAGATAAATAAACAGCTATCAGTTTCAAAATTTAGAAAATAACTTAAGGAATCAAGCATTTGAAGTAAAGAATACATGAGAGGTTTGAGGAAGTAGCTACATCCTTGGAGAGCAGGAATTCTAGCACAGATTAGCAATGTCATTTATAGATTAAAAACATATTAAATGAAATTTTTCAGAATTTGTCATTGACGTTGCTGAGTGGGCCTTCAGTAAATCTGACCAGGTTTATAGTATATAATAACAATTTACTCCATCTGGTTTCATTCTTTACCCTTCTCTCCCTCCCCAGTCCCATCACTTTTTAAATTCCATAATCAGATAATTCATACTTCGGCACCTAAGAAATGGCAACACAGAGAACAAAGTGCTCAGAAACCTGAATGTTAAGAATTATCTTAGACCAGATAAGAGGTGCTTGTAAATGGATAGTTTGCAGCTGACAGTAGCCATTATCAGATAAGCTTTTAGAGTAGTGTCTCCAACTCTTGTGAAGAAAAATACTTGCACTTACAGACTGTGGGCAATATCATACTTCCCTTTTCCTGTCAACCTCTGTTTTAACTTTCACATCTCCAGCAGCCACAAGCAAATGTCTCTGATTACATACTCTTCTCTAAAGCACCAACCCTTCTCTTAACACTGCAGAAAATAACTTAAAACTCTATTAGCCCTCTTCTTGACCCCATGTCCCTTGGCTTCACTTTTACCAGTATGACTTGAATCTTGGTTTAAAAAAAGGCATTTTGGAAGAAGTTGTTTCATTAAAAAAAGATTGAGCACAAGTGCTGCAGAGAACCTTAACAATGCAGACTGCTGCCTGCAAAGCATGGGTTTCAGCAATAACAGTGGAAAGCAAGAGGCAATGGGAATAGAGGAAGAGGAGCCACAGAGGACCTAGTTGAAAGTGTGGAAACATTTTCCGAAAAAAAAGAGTAATTCAAAAAATATATGAAAGTGATAAAAACATACAGAGTAAAGGGATTGAAAAAGAAAGAAAACCAGCAAAGGACTTCTGCTAGAGGTGTAAAGATTATTTTTTTTCAAATTGGGGTAATTATCAGAGAGCAAAAATACATTTTTTTATTAATTGAAAAATTGGCTTATAGATATTCCAAATATTTTGCTTACACTTTTTTCTTCCATGTAACTACTGGGTGGTATGTCAATGACATTTCACTCGGATCTGATCCTACTCTTCATGAATTACAGCTGTTTAATTTCAGCTACCACACTGTAATCTGACTGCCATAAGATGACGAAAAAAGTTGTCAAATTTCACAGCTGCTGCAATAATAGAATGGTTTCTATATTTTTCTAACCAATTTATTGACTGAAACTTGAAGAATGATACTTAGAATTTAATTACAGCTTTATTTCAAAGTTCTTGCCATAATATTTTTTTTTTTTTTTTAGGTTCATTAATATTACTAGGATATTAAAAAGTGTAGGTTTATTTTCTGGTATCAATGTATCAGGATAGGCCTCATAGGAAACAACTGGACAAGTGAATTGAGTTCAGCTCTTCAGTTATGCAACTGTGCAATAGCATTTTAAACTGGAAATAGGCCACAGAGCATCTATCCTGCAATTTGCTACTCATTGCAGGTCTCAAATCTCCTCCAAACATTTTTCAAACTATTTTTAGATTTGCAGGGTAAAATAATTCCAAGTAAGACAACAGCTATGTTAGAGAAGGTAAGCAAAAGAACTAATTTTGGCAAGGATAAAAGATGAAAGCAGTCCAGAAAAACAAAAGGGGACATCATATAGCATAACAGCCAGAAAAAAATTAATTAGTGGTCAAACCCACTCCATGCCAGCACCACTAAGAGCAGTGCAAAATACAGTTATCTTTGAAACGCCCTTCAGCTTGATAACCTAAGCACCAAAAGTGGTCTTCCCAATACCACACAATGTCTAATTTCTATAATGTTCTAAATTATTA
This sequence comes from Taeniopygia guttata, assembly GCF_048771995.1. Classification (NCBI taxonomy): domain Eukaryota; kingdom Metazoa; phylum Chordata; class Aves; order Passeriformes; family Estrildidae; genus Taeniopygia; species Taeniopygia guttata. The sequence continues at coordinate 29,864,019 of NC_133027.1, read as the reverse complement.
TGCACTGATCAGAAGTGAGACCACTTGCAGAACAAGAACTGGTCAAAATTACCTCAGACAGTGCAACCCACAGAGCTGGTACCACCACCACTGGGGTTCTGACACAGCAACTATTTACAAACATTAATAAAACATATACAAACATTAAAAATAAAAACTATGTAAAGGACAGACATGTGAATGGTTGCACTCAACTCAAAATATGTTACCTGAAGAATCAGCCTTCCATTTAACAATTACTCTGCTAAAATTTAGCTTTAGTCCTGACAACAGAAATCATGTATGATTTAGGCTGGAAAGGACTCCTGGGGGTGAGCCCAGTCCAACCTCACAGATCAAACAGTTGCCCAGGATCATCTCCAGATGGCCTACAAGGAGGAAGAATCCACAGCCTCTTTGGACAGTTTGTGCCACTGCCTCCCTCGCAGAAAAAAAGTGTTTCCCGAGTCTCACAGGGAACCTCCTGTGTTTAAGTTTGTACTCACTGCCTCTGGTCCTGCCACCAGTCACCACTGAAGAATCCTGTCTCTGTCTTCTTTGCACCCTCCCTTTAGACATATTTATAAATTGGTTAGGTGCTCCCTGAGCCTTCTCATCTTCAGACTGAACAGTTCCAGATGTCTCAGCCTTCCCTCACAGGCAAGGTGCTTCAGGCCCTCAGTTATCTTTGTGGCCTCTCCCTGGACTAGGTGCTCATCTCTAATCTAGGCCAAATGTGTTCTCTGGAGGTGATGCAGTTGTCAGGTACTGCAGATGGGCAGCACAGTGGGGGGCTCCTGGGCAAGAGTAGGGCTTTTTCTGTGCTCCCACCTTCTACCTTCATACATAGAGTGAACCTTCATCTATGTGTATGTATTCTCACACAGAGATGTGTCTGGAATGTACACAAATTTATATCTGTGCACGCTTATCTCTATCACACTCCAAACCTCATTAATAGATCATGCAATGCAATGTCATGCAAGCAGTGATTTTGTTAATGGAGGAATAAATGAGGATTTGATTATGGAAAGCAATTATTCTTTTTAGGTGTTATATCTAGCATCTCAAAGCTTTAGTTCTGGGGAACATACAAATGTACTACATTAGTTGGTTCATGCTGTTACTCTGAGAACTCCCTGCTGCAGGCTGCTATGGATAGTTATATCCAATCTACTTCAGAATGCCTGACATCTGTGAATGGCAAATGCTACCACCTTGCATTTGAGGTATAATTTGAAATCTGCAGTGAAAGTTATGCTAAAAGTTGCCAAAAGTAAACAACTTTGCTACCTGCTACTACCATTGTATTTGAGACAGTTTGTGCGATTGTCTGACTGGGGCTTGGAAATGAAAGTACCCTTGAGAAGAAGGGAAATATGGTTGTATACTAGAAACAGTTTCTTAAAAGTACCAAGGATTAAGTTCTCCATAGGAAGGGCTGAAGCCAGCAGGCTAGAAAGATGTTCAAAAGCTCATGAAAAGACATGACACAACAATTACACTTTATCTGGTCTACTCCACTTTTTCTGGGTTTCCTTCTTCTTGCTGATCAATTTACATTAAAACCAGATTTAACAGCTACCTCTTCTACAGAAGCAAAGGAGCCAAGCAGCCTGGGACTATAGAGATAGTAGTTTAAATATCAGGAGCTTTTAACAAAAAATAGACAAAGTCTTTCTAAACAGCCAAAATTAGCTTGAGGCAGCATTACCTCAGTGCAAGGCTGTGGAGCCTGGAAACAACTCCTCTCTTTCCTATCAATGAAAGCAGAGACGAAGAAAACATCTGATCTGTGTACCTCTCAAACACAGAGAAGTGTGAAAAAAAATTCTGCTGCCAAATACCAAAGAAACATAGAGAGGATCATGCTTAGATAGCAGAAGAGATTTTCATAGTTTATATGAGAGGGAAATCTGTCATGTGAGGATTACACCTAACTTAGCACTTGAAGAAGAACTTATTCCAGTGAGGACCTGTGAAGATTAGGCTTTTGTGTACTATAGTAATACAGATAAGTAATTTTTACAGGAAAGACTGTATTGAAATGACTTGAGTTAATGAACAGGTGTTAAAACACATTTTACAAAATGAAGTGTATGTAAATTCATCATGGGGCAAAGACCTTGGGACATTCTACAGCTATTTTCTCTGTACAGCTGCAACTTAGCAACACTAAACTGAGAATTTATTTGTGGTTCTGGAAGACAACAAGGGCATCTGTGCACATCCCTTGAAATTCATGGGGCCTGAGAAAAACTATACAAGCTAAAAAGGGACTTAAAAAACAGCAGTGTCTTGAAGTGACTCTTTAATAGCTATCCTCTTCTGTGTGCTGTGATCCCTCCAGCTGCAGCTAAGGAGGTGAGACAATATCAATTAAGCCCTTCCTAATCTTCCAAGGAATGGAAATCCTTCCCACACATTTCTTAAATGTTCTTTCTTCAACCCTTATGGAAAACTTGGCAAACAGGTAGGGCTTTGCAGCATATCCTGAAGGTCAGCAGTGAAGAGGAAAAAAAGAAGTAAAACTTGGCATTAAAACAGCTAAATAAAGTACTGACATCTTGCCACTATTATCTATTTCCATGAGAGGTAAATGAGGTCATGCCTAACTGCATTTATATCAAGCTAAGTAGCCCAAAAGAACAGCTCAAAAAACCCTTTAAGCTTGCCAAGGTCCTAAACGGTCATTATCTTACATAGGACAAATTAAGGGACATTTATTGAGGGACTAGGAGAATCTTTAATTAAGGTGAAGATTAAACCCTGACTTGCAATCCTTATACTTGTTTGGTTCCAAATTGGAGCAAACGTAAAATGAGTAGATTAAAATAAGAAAATAATTTCTTACATAGGAGCCTGCATGCCTGTGAAACTCAAAAAGACATAAAACCAGTGAAACCTTCCAAAATAACTACATTGATTTCTTAAACCAAACAAATAGGAAAGAAAAATGTCTTCTACTTAATGTTGTCCTAATTAATTCTGCAAGCATTATTCTTGTGCTCCTGTGGAGTTAATTACAAATCAGTTTAGTATAATTAGATATTAATATCCTCAGCAATATTTCCTAATAACTCTTAACAGTATCATTGCTCAATAGAGATGTTTTGTAACTGTAGGCCAGGTCCTACAATCCTGCAATGACCATCTGATTTCTTGCTGAAGACATATCAGATAGACTTGCAAAATCCGGCCTTAACATTTAAGCTTTCAATATTGCAACAGGAATTAATACATTGTTGTTTGGAAGCTGTCTGAAGAATTCAGGTGCACAGTATTCATGTAAAATAATGCCAATCTTTTTTTTCCAAATTTAGAACACAGTATGAATTTTCAACTCAGCATTTACAAATACATTGGAAAAGAATAAACTGTGGACTGATGTTATCTAAAGCAAGATTATTGACCAGTTACTAGAGTTCACTGGGATGTGTGATTGATAGGTAGATTTGTCCCAGCCCCTCCCTCTCCAGAGGCATACAGACACTTGAAACTACCACTTCAGTTTCCTCTCAAATGCAGGATGTAAGAGGGAAATTCTAACCAGAACTCTAGCAGAATGGGAAGAGGATTATGAGAAGCTACTCAACACATGAACAACGTATCTTGCAGTGTAGCAGGTGAATACAACGCTTTTTCTGTCTTTTGGCCACCACCATCCCACAGCTTTTTGAAATTCCCAGCAGTACTTCCCATATGTACAGTAACTATGAAATTTCTTACTCCATAATTGCTACTTCTAATTTTTTATGTAAGTCACAACTACAGGACCAATTTATCAAGAGCTGCATCAGCTCTGTATGCCATCGACAGACACAACTGTTGAGAGAGCTCTGAGTATCTACTACACAAACACCAGCCTTCAAAATGTTTCAGAAAGCCATAGCCATAGCTGGAATAACAAAGAGATAGCTAAATTATTTTCTTCCTCTACATTTCATTACAGACTTCAGTCCATGCTTGGTCTATAGGTGTTATATAGACATCAAGAATCACTTTACTTTGAGAATATAAACAACCATCTTAGCTGAAGGAGTTTGATGAAAAAAGCAAACAGGTATGTATTGCTATCAGGACAAGTAAGACACTTGTCCTTTTACGCTTCAGGATAGAAATTATAACTACAAGCTCATGACAGGTAACCTTGTAAAGGGAAGAAAATTCACATTACTCCAGTAGAGAATACCAATAACTTAAGGTTGGTGGGAAAGTAGTGTGTGGGAAGATAAGGCAAAGAACATGGCTTATTTAGCCCGGTATGACTCTTGCTGAGGCTAATAGGCACCTTTCTGTAGGAGATTGATATTCTCCCTTAGTAAGATCCATCTATATATCTACATCTGTCCTGTGCTATAGAGCAAGATTAATTTGGATAATGAAGTAGCCTGCATTAGAAGATGTGGGAAATTGAGCTGAGTCCATTTACTCCTGACTTATTGTCAATGACTCAGATAGAAAAATTCTTTCAGCTACAGAGGATTGTCTGTGCCATTTGCTGATATTCTGTGACCAGGGCCTTCTGACCCAGAGGTGTCAAAGGGAAATTAGAATTGTTTGTTTCATCACATAGCCAGGATCACATCTGACAGGGGCTCTCAGCGCTATTTTGTGTTTGAATGGCCACTAGGGTCTGAGAAAATCTCAGGTTATTTTCAAGTGTTATTTCTTAGGGCTCTGCAGCTTTATCTTATTTGAAGACAGGGTACACTGCAGAGGAGAAATCTGGACAAAAAAAAAAAAAAACCAAAAAAACCTCAGTACCAGTGGATAATAAAAAGAACAGAAGAACATAAGAACAGAAGAAGAGCAGGAGGAAAGAAGAATAGCAAAGGACTAGGTGACAAGATTTTTTAATGTGAAAAAGCAATTCTACCATGAAATATTTTTGGGTCCCCACAAGGTCTGTACATGCAGAACTCTGCTTCAACCAAGTGGTCGATAGGATCTGTTGCTGAACTTTGTGTGCTTGGCTTAAATTGTTCAGGCTGCAGGCTTGAGGAAGTGAGGGATCTTCAACATCTGTCAGAGTTAAAATATAAAATTTTGCATTTGCATGACAAGGCAAATGAGCAGCCACTCTGAAAGTATATGTGAACTTCCATGACATAAAATTAGCAGGATTTGTCACAGCTCTAAATTGAAAAAAATATCTGAGATGAAAATGGTAAAATATCAGTATCTCAAATTTTCATTCTAAATCATACAGAAAGTTGCCAGAATCCTTCATGGAGTGAAAACAGTGTTATCCATGACCCAGTACAATCATAAAAACATTTGTCTAATTCACAAGGCATGAAAGAATTGAGTCATACTCCAAAGTAAGCCCAGAAAATGCAATGACAGATCCTATCAAATTATGCCAGGAAGAGAGAGATATCACTGATCTGAAACACAAGAAAAGGACAAAGACTATATGGACACAGAAAGGGGAGGTACACCAGTTAGATGACTTACTGTCAGGACAAACATTCACAAGAATGTACGTAATGAATATAATCATCATGGCAAAACACTGTACATAAATAATGCAACATATAAAACAATAAAATACTTGAATGTCCATAAGTAAGTGTAGAGAAAAGAAAAGACTCAAATAAGTAATAACCACCAATCCCACCACCCTCCAGCTTTTTACCTTTGTCTTAATATCAGATGAAACCACTCTGAATAACAGAATTGAAATGGAAATCCCCTAGAGTCATTTAGACTTACCTTTTACACAACACATTTCTAATTCATAAATTTTGCATCGGTGGGAAATACTCTACTACATAAGTAAATACTATCAAGCTCAGCATCTTGGTGGATTGTTTTAGAAATAAATCGTTTTATTGGTAAAGACTCCAAGTGATGAATTTACTACTTTGTTCAATAAACCATTACAATGATTAATTACTCTCACTCTAAGAAGGTGTGATTTATTACTAATTTCTCTTCAACTAAACTCTATCATCAGACTTTAGAACTCATGCTTCATTCATTTAGCTCCATCTACCATGACCAAATTTCTGCTCCTTCTCTGTAATTTTTCACAATGGTTTTCCATTTGCTCTACATATTTTTTAATGTGTTCAAAGACCCTGTAGCAGTTTTCCAAAGTTAGAATAGCCATCATCAGTTTCTTTCTCATAATATAATTTAAATATTTTACACTTCACATTGCATAGCATACCTGCGTATTCTTGAAAAATATTTGCTTCACCATCAGCTTATCCTCAAAGTGAAGTGGTCCTTTTGCATTTAGACAGCATATTAAGTATTCAGAGAAACACGAAAGTAAGTGAAAATTTGAAATACTATTTTATTTTACATATTATATTTGAAAAACAAAGTAAGAGTAAAATTTCTGCAAAATCTAACAAAAATATTTATCATCTAACTTAAAACGGTTGTTCTGCTTTTTCTTCACTCTTTTTAAACTGAATTATGTCTACTGCTTTTCTGATTTACATCACACAGAGAGCTACATTACACTTCAGCATTTTTATCTTTTTACAGGTTTGTACACAATTTATTTTTTTACATTTAATATCATTAAGCATGGACTCAAAATACTCTCTGAGATCCTACCTCGAAGGCATTTTTCTACATCAATGTTTAAGCCGGAAATTTGCTCAGGGCATTTTTTTTCTGCCACTAAGTTCAATATAAATATTAATATCCTACTAGCTTTATTTTTAGATTTTAACTTTAAGCTTGCAGATATACACTCTTAAACTTTAGTACTATAGCCAAGTAAAATCCACTGTGCTATTTATCATAATGTATTTTATGATGTTTTTATCACAATTGCAGAAACCTGAATTTAAGAGATCTAAATACTGCATTATTTTACTTCAATCTTCTTTTGGCTTAGCCACAGATATACTGGCAGACTCTTACATATGTTTATGAAATTACAATTAATCTGCTCCTACTTTAAAAAACATACTCTGACAACTGAAAGAGAATTCAATTTAAAATAAAGACATAATATTGGTAACTTTTTAATAAAAAAGTCAAAAATTTAAGCATCATTTTGCAGTGAAGGCAATTATTTTTTAACAATATTATTTCTCGACCTAGATTTTCATTATCTCTTTGTCCAGGAAGGATCAGAAATATTGTTTAGTTTGTCATGTATTTTGGGTTTATACAATGGGAGGAACACCTAAACTATAAAATGTCTATTTAGGGGGTTTTACAATACAATTCTGTTGTAGCATATAGAAATGTGATTGTTTTTATTTTGGTATGTCATTCCTGCTAGCAAAAATGCAAGTACTTCCAGAGATAGTAACCTATGACTTTCCAAAACATAAAAAGGAGTCTGCTGAAGCCAAATTCATTTTGGTGCCAGGGGGAAAATGCCAAAAAATTGATGCCTAGGGTCTCAGGCTGTACATCAGGAGGTAACATACAGCCCCATAAGTACACATTTACACGGAAACATGTGGAACAGACAGCCCAGAAAGGCTGTGGAACCTTCGTCTTTGGTGGTTTCCAAGCCTTATCTACCTTTATCTTAGGTAGATAAAGATGTGACTCATCTGACCTACTGCAGGGACGCTCCTGCCCGGAACAGGTACATGAGGTGATCTTTGGGGGTCCCTTCAAAAAAGCTTTTCTATGACAGTGATTCTGCAGTTCCATACTACCCTTATAATATGCTGTATTGTCCCCTCAGTCTTTAAAGTAAAAGGTACATGTGCTAGGAAATGGACCCAGAAATGAGAAAGAGTGGGACATAATCAGAGACTTTGTCAAGAAGACAGCAGTGATTAATCTGATGATTTAGATGCTGGCATGCAAATGAAGAATAATTAAGGTAATGATTTAATGAAATAGCAGATGCTCATTTAAAAAAAAAGTGTATATGGAATATGAATAAATGCAATTTTAATAGGAAAGAGACAAAAAATAAGGTAGCTGTATAGGTAGATATAAAGCTGACAAGATAACCATATTCATTAATTATCAGTAGTCTGTTATGGATGTGGAAGGATTTTTCATAGGCTTGCTGACATGCTCTGGTGTCAGCTTAGGTCTACTTTTAAAGATATTATCATTAACAACATTTATAATGGGAAATTTAAAGTTTCTATTAAGTCAGCAGATGGAAACCAGGTGCACAGGTATTTCAGATACTCTGGAAGACAGGATTAGACCTCAAGAGTACATTGAAAGTTGGAAGAATTTTCTAAAAGAGAGGAATGCATTCAAAAGAGAGAAATGCAAGATGATCTAAATGGAAAAATCAACTATGTCACCACAAGACATAGTAAAAGAAATTGCTAAGTAGGTCTTCTTCTGGGTGAAAAATACCACACTTCTGTGAAGAATGCACACACTATACTGGTTTGGTTAGACAGGAATGCAGGAATTGCACAACACATTAATTCATCTTGTTGATAGTCTCAAGATGGGTAAGACCTGAAATGCAGGACAGTTTTAGGCACTGCAATTCAAGAAAAAGATAGACACCAGCTAAAGGGTGATAATAGGAATTATCAGACCAAATGTCTTATCTGCTAACCAAGTCTGAAACAACTGAATTTGCTCAGCTGCAAAAAGAGAAATATAGGATAGTAATGCTCAAGGATGTAAAAAATTCTTTCAAGGATGTAAAAAAATCTATTTTTTTCTATGTCCAGAGGTGATAGAAGAAGGAATAGCTACAATAATAAGAAATTGAGCGGCAGTAAGGATAAAAAAAAAAAAAAAAAAGTTAAACAAACTAGAGTGGTGTAACATTGACATATATTACCCATGAACACTTAAGAAAGGATAGTGGTGGTGATGTGTTTGTCATGAAGGACAAGTTCAGGAATTGCCTGTCAAGAGTAAGTGTCTTATCAGACTCTACCCTGGAGTACTAGATGTAGATCTAGAAATAAACTAGATGACTTTGTATGGTCTGTTCCAGCCCTCCTATAATGCATATATGATGTTAATTTGTTAATTGGTTTTGGTTTAGGAGGATTTTTTTTTCCTTATGTACAAAATTTTAAAGAATTTAAGGAATTTTTTTTCCCTCCTCATAGCTTTATTTTTAGTTTGCTGGTAGGCTAAAATTGTCAATTGAATTCTTCAGTTGTAACTAAAAATAACTTCCCAGATACAAGTATGTATGGAGTTTAGAATTTCAAAACTTACTTTTGTATGTTTTCTCTACTTACATAGAGAAAATAAAAATGTAATTCTTAGTTTCATATTTTTTAAGAAAGAAAGAAGTTGGAATATGCAAGACTGTTTCCTGTTGGAAACAATAGAAAGAACAGACATTTTCTCTGCAATCTTCAGTGATCCGTTGTTTTTGTGATCCTCCTCTTCTTCTTTAAAGACTTACAGTGCTTTTACAACAGATGTTAAAATTTCCAAACAATTTAAAAACACTTTAAAATGTAATTGCCAATACACTTGATTGATACAAGTTGCAATAATATATATGAATATTGACAGAGAGAATAATGGAAGAAAAGTTGTGTTACTAAAAAATCCATGTTGAATGGAAAAAATCTTGAAAATAATGTCTGGAAGGAAGTGAAATCTCTTATGGCATGTGTTAATGATGACCAGACAAAATGCCCATATTCGAATGCTTCAGGCACACTACTATAAAAGAACTGAACTTTTCACTAAATAATTTATGCTAAAATATGTATTTTCTGACATTAGTTTTCACTACTTGGAAAAAATTGACCTGATTTACATAATATTCTTATGCTGAGGACCTGACTTTTTAAAAGTCCTAGATTAATAAAATGTTTTTTAATACAATTTGCCATTGCATATATCAAGTTAAATTTCAACCTAGAGTATACTTCATCAACCAGTAACTGTGGAAATACATAAGTATTAAATGATCTAAGCCCAGACAAATGTCAGAATTATGACCATCATTTGAGATAATTAATATTAACATAATAAAAAAATTTCTTTTTTTCCCAAATGCATTTGTCAACATATCAAACAAGGGAATCAGGAGAACAGCTTGGATTTTGTTCCCAGACTTTAAGTAACTCAGCAGCAATTACTGTTTGACCGAGATAGGACAGACTAAGGAAAAAAATTCCACTTAAATGACCAAAAACATTTCTACATTTCAGAAGTCTCCATTGCTATAGTTTAGCTATAGTTTAGTACTTTACTTAAAACAATATTCTTAGAAATTTCTTGCCCCAGTCTCATTTCCATGAGGTGAAACCATGCTTAATATCTAGCACTTCTATGACAGATCCAATCCACAGGCACTAAATTACTGTAGCAAATGTTTTCCAAAATTATTCTCCTTTTTTTAAAGATGGGAAGCTGAAATATTCAGTAGTTCAGCTCTATATCTAAAGTACCAATGTGAATAAGAGATGAAGGCAGAAATAGAGCTTCCTAGATATTAATCCAGTACCTATGTTGACATATAGTAAATACTGTTTGGAAGCCAAACAATCCACATACTATTAAAATGTATTTTTAAAGTATATAGAAAGGATTATGTGGTATCGTAAAATCAAGGGCTTTATCTGCTAATTAATATAGGGTATGTAGGCACTGTACTGACAAGAGACAAGGTAGCAGCACATAAAATAGATTATACTTCTGCTTGGTATCCACTGACAAGTTGATGGATGATAGTATCTGGCTGTTCTGGTTCACAATTTAATTATGCTTTTGATACATTTATCTGAAAACCTGAGAAAGAAATCTAAGGAATAAGAAACACTAATGTTTAGTCATTTCCATACAGACCCTAAAAAGAAAATCAGATCCACTTCAGATTTCAAAGTTGTACACAAACCTTGATAGACCTATTATATTTATTCCCATTTTTACAAAAAGACAAAAAAGTGTTGAGAAGAACAATTGGAATAAAACCACAGCAGTATAAAAACCTTAGAAACCTGTCAGCAATCTCTGAAGCGCCTTTCTTTGTTGATCTTCAAAGTGAGTTTCTAACATCTCCCCCAGTTACCTGTGTATTTTGTCAGGGCTGAAAAGGTCTGATTGCCAAGGTGTCGAAGTATACAACTTTTCAAGTATAAAAGTCAGAAATCAGTTCTGTTGAACGAAAACTTTGTCAATACAGATAAAAGGTCAGTGCAATTTTATCTACTATATAGGCTAAGCTTGACCCAGGAAGAAATGCTTTGTTGCTTTATCAACTGCAAAACATAGCCTTTTGACACATTAATTCCTTTCTCAGCTTCTTATCTGAAAAGATATTAGTGGATGTTATAAAAATAAGGCATTCAGTGTTATGTACCCCTTCTCTTAGGAAAGCACAGTACCATCATTTATATTGTTATTGACTGGTTAACTTTCAGCTGGATGTTCTCCATTTCATAAGCTTCACTATTTCACACATCTGTATTAAAATTGTAAACTGTAAAAATTAGGTCAGTATTATGAAATGGGAGTTCCAATTTCAAATGTTTGTAATAATCTGTGGAATTCACTTAACAAGCAAAGTGGTGTTTTCAGGAATATTTAAATGTATAAATGGCCCTATGGAACACAGAGGGCTAAAGCCCATGTGCAAGCATTTTTGACAAAACTACTACTTTCCCCTGCATCTAATGCAATACATGCAATGAAGACTGCAGTTACTTATCTAAGCAAGGCTGCTGTCAAATTGCCTACATACAAAAAATATGACTAGCTCTAGGTAGGCATGTCTGAAAACACTTGCCTAAAGCGGTCTCATAAATAATAGGTGACTAAGTGAGACTGTATTAGATCTGTAAGTACTTCTTCCTCTTCCAAATGAGATAAGTATTTTTGAAACACATAGCTGAAGGCAAGGGGATATAGATATCATACATGTACACCTCTCTGTATGCACTGAAGTTTACAATTGCACTTCAAAGATGTTATTCTTTGCGTCATATGAAACAGAATTTTAAATTATTAAAAAAGAAAAGTTTAGAAAAAAAATAGAAGAAAACAGTCTATAGCAAATTAATTTGTGCTTAAGGTGTAAGAAGGATAACCAAAGCTTTGGTACACAGCCACCTTCTAAATCGGTCTTTATGTTATTCACTTGCAGTACCTAAAGCTATGATTTAATGCCAGTCAAGGGAAAAATTCTAAATTACATATTCTATGTGTGAATTATTTTTAAAAGTACAGCACTTAATAGGTGTAAAGGTTTTATAGGTTTGGAGAGCATTTTGTCATTAAAGAAAGAGGAGACTAAACCCATGCCTTAGCACTAGTGTACACTCTAATCAGAACTGTTAATGGGAAATTAGACACACAGCTTCTATTATTGTTAATGGAATTTTCATGCTTCATTCTCTATGTGCCAAGTAAAAGATATAACCCTTAAAACATTGTATAGAGAAGGTGTTGCCAAGCAATATACTGCAGAACAAGATACAACTTTTGAAAGGTTACAACAAAGTAGTAAATATTGGAAAAAAATTTGGATTTTACATGAAAATTCATTTGTTTTTGGTATTTGCACTAACCATATATTTCATTTATCCTAAACACAGAAAGTTCCTAATCCATTTTTCTTGTGTTTTGAAGTTGTATTGACTCATGTGTGCAATCATATCTTTTAAAAAATATATATAGTTTGTTCAGCATTTAAATATAAACTGTCCAAATACAGTCAAATCTTTCAGTGAAAAATTTTCACAGCTGGTAAACTAGGTGATTTAACTCCATAGGTTCTGTAAAATACACCTCCAAACTATGCATTTAAAGAAGACAGTGCTGCTGAAAAACAAAGCAGGCTTAGCACACTACAACTATGATTTCAGCAAAGAAAGGGAGGTTTTGCTGACTTTATGCAGAATTATTTCTCATACAAGCTGCTTAAGTGGGTCACTATATCTTATTATTTTACAGGTCCAAGATCAATCTAAAAATTTAACTGTGTTTTATCAGTGTATATAGGGCTTTAATCCTATTCCTACATATTTATGTTAGTCACAGAGGCAAGCTGTAATTTCTTTGTGATTAGAAACTATTGAAATTCATGAGGAAATCAATGTACCTCTGGGAGTTCTGGCATTGAGTGAGGGTAACTTACAAATGGCAGATACACTTTACAGGAGATCTCTCATCGCCTCATTGGATCATGTTTTTTCATGGGTTTTGTTCCTCCTTCATTCTTTCCAATTACTTCTGATAATTTAACCACAGGCATTTAGTCAGCAGTGTCATTACAGCAGCAAGTTAACTCCTTCTCAATCAATATGATTGTACTTTTTTTGATTTCTGTACTTTTTTGTGACAGTAGGATCAGATCACAAAAATGAACATGACGAACAGACGCTCTGGCCAGCTGACACTTCATTATAAATATGTAACATTACAAAAACCTCTGTTTCCTGAAACTACAGCTGCCAAGAACAATTTGCTTTTGTCTTTCTTCTACAGTGTGCAAACGAATAAATGCAGGATATATTTCTATCTCCAGACTGATGATGTTACCAACAAATGCTCAAAAATAGGAGCAGGGATCTGCATGAGGAGTGCAATTCTTGTCAGAAGAATTAAAATCTTAATCGAATAGAAGTTAGTTTTAAATGACACAAAAGAATTTTTGAATTAAATGAAAAGTGCAGTGGCATACATGTAATTAAAACTGTACCTATTACCTGACATAAACATATAAAACCTAAGGTGTTATAAAATTATTTTTGTGCTTTTACTTAGAAATGAAGCAAGACATCAGTATTGTAAGGGCAGACAAAATTTCTCCTGAAACTGTAAGGTACCTGAAAACATGCTGCCCTTGCTTGCATTAGCATTGACAGGACAGTTTTCTAATCCTAGGTAATATGCACACATAGTTTTTTGTGTTTGAAGAATAAGATAGCAACAGAAAGCCATCAGACTCAGTTATTTACTGAATTAAAGAGCAATACTGCATCTTGGAGAAAGAAGAACATGGCTGAATTTGAGCTACAGTGTTGTCTGAGAATCTATTTGTCTGTGCATCTGAACCAAACTAGATCCTTCTCTAAACTAGTGCAGAGGAAGAGCACAACTTTGGGGGTACAACCATAATATTTTTAATAACAGAAAGAACAGAGAGCACTTTTTTTTTTTTTAATTAGGAAAAAATATTCACCAAATTTAATATTTTACACTGAATTTCTACTATTAAAATTCCACAGCTGAAAGATGTTAGTATTTACTTATTTTTCTCAGAAATTGTACTGATAAACAACAAAGACCAAGTAAGAAATAGTCACCAAGCTAAAACAATGTAAAGCTTCAAAACTCAATTATTTCTACTCAGAAATAAATATTGGAGACTATCTTATCCAAAACAAGAGGATTAGCAGACAGAGTGAAAAATGAAAAGCACAAAATATTTGCATAGCAACATATATTGTTTGAACTGAATGAAAAAAAAAAAAGGAAACGAGAGAAAGATACAGTGTTTAGTGAAGATGATAGTGAAAGAATGAAATACATTAGAGATGATCACATCAAAACCTACATTATTACCATATGAAGCTAGGTATTTCACTTTGTGCTTGGATATTTTTAAGCTGCAAGATCACCCAGTAGAGCAAGGTAAGCCCTTGTTATAGCCTCCATTCAATCTTCAAAAACTGATACTGGGATTTAGTTGTGAATTGCAACCTTTCTAAGAATTATTGAGCAAAACGTCCAAATACATTACGTGATAGGAATACACTTCAGACAGAACGTTAAATGCAAGTTCTATCTTCTTTCACCCTCCAGGAACTGAACAATAATGTGCAAACTTAAAGGTGTCAGCTACATCTTCAAGAAATTTGTGCGTGTTACCTGTTATTCTTTTTCACTATGCTTCAGTGTGGAGCTGGCATTAAATGACATATAATCCCAAGCAGGTGTCAAGGGCTTGCATTAAAAGTAACACAGATCGATTCCAAAATCTCTAGCACCAACCACTCAGCAAAAGAAATAAATTTATATGAAAACTGAACAGAATTTCTGACTGAAAGCCTAAGGTCCTTACCTCTTCTAGTCACTCTGAAACAAACCTGTGGGTTTATGTAATAGCACTGATTCTCTTGGGATGGAATTCATCAGGCTAAATTTAGGTATCTCTAGTGGTTTACGATTGAGAATATCTCCATAAGATTCAAATACAGCAGCATTATAAAGTCCTTCTGACTGACTGAAAAGTCCAGTCATTGTGAATAGAATCCCTAATTGCTCAGATACAGAAATGTTGCACACTCCTAGGAAGTCTATTAGAAATTGGCAGTTTATTAGTTTGATTCTAATCAATCTGTCCAAGAAACTGTTTCAAAATAAATACTTCTAAAAATCCTGAAAGAAGCCAGTTAGGTTGCATAATTGAACATTGGTGCAGATGCTATTCCATGCATGTGATATATATATTTAATTTAGGATTTTCTCCAGTTGTAGAGAAAATTCCTGCAATCAGAAATCAACTTGTTTCTCATACCACTGAATATTTCAATCAGTTCAAAATTCAAGAACCTAATGAGTACAATCTTCCGATTTTACAGGGACTTAAGAGCTTGACTTCCAGCCTTCTGTCTAGATTTAAGCAATCTGTGTGTCCCTATTTTCATATTTTTAAAATCTTGTGTGAAGAAAGAGATATTGTACTGCTCTTGAAGAATAAAACATTACTCATTTCTTATATGCTGGTGGTTTTGAAACCATTTGAAAATAATTTTATCTATAGGTTTTAGTGATAGAAAACATCTGCATTTCTGGAAGGAAAAAGGATGAATGAAAACTATAAAATCAATGATTCCCCATGTATTTGACATGAATAAAACAGTTCAGAAAGTCATGTTGCCTGATTCTTAGTCAGTTAGCAGCTTGCAGCATCCTTTTGGTCTAGATCTAAAGGGATTTTTTACTTCTGGAGAATGAATATTCAGGATAACTCATAAATATGCTGTTAAAATACAGAAAACGTGCACATATATGCACTAGAATCTTCTGCTTTCAATCTTCTGCTAATAATTTTTCTTTTTGTATTCTTTTCAATCCAATGTCATGGTTTAACTCCAGCTGGCAACTACGTCTCATGCAGCTGCTTGCTCATCCCCTACCCTCACCAGTGGGATGGGGATAAAAATTGGAAAAAACCTCCAGACACGTGATTTGACATAAGAACAGTTTAATAATTGAAATAAGCTATAATAATGATAATAATTATAATGTATAGTTATAATGAAAAGGGGAGTAACAAAGAGAAAGAAAGAAATAAAACCCACTAAGGACAAGTGATGCACAAAACAACTGCTCATTGCCTTTGACTGATGCCCAGCCCTCTCCCATGCAGTGGCCAGTGCCTCCTGGCCAGCTCCTCCCAGTTTATACACTGGCCATGACATTCCAAGCTATACAATATCCCTTTGGCTAATTTGGTTGGCTGTCCAATCTCCCTCCCAGCCTCTCAAGCACTGCCTTGCTGTTAGAGCATGGGAGATGAAAAGTCCTTGACTTAGAGCAAACACAACTTAGCAACAACTGTGCATTATCAGTGCATTATCAACATCATTGTCATTGTATCCAAACCGTGTACCAGCTACTGGGCAGAATATTAACACGGCCCCAGCCAAACCTGGGACATCAGGGGGAAAAGCTGCAATTTATAGAGTCATATATCACGCATTTCTATTTTGTCATATTTTAAAAGAAATAATGGGTAAGAATCAATGACTGATGGCAAGATAGATAAAGGGGAGGAATGCACCCAAGGATGCCATCTTCACACAGACATAATCAAGATTTTGGAGCTCTGTGAATCTGCTTGTGAAGACACTTAAAATGTGGCATGTGGAATGTTTCCTATATTTGACAGATGTCCTGTCTGCAACATTTTCATGCTAAAAGGCAGCATACTTTTTCTGCATGTCCACCTATACACACTGTATTTCCCTTATCAAAAGAAATACCTTACCTTTGCCTGCTATGACTTTGAATGAAAACACCTACCGTCTCTCTGTTTTCCTTCTGTGATATCTTACACATAGTGGAGAAAGGAAGAAGAAATACAAAAAATCCAAGGCAATAGACAAGCAGACAAAAGACTTTTAAGTAACAGCTGTTTTCCCCTGACACTGCACTCCTGACATTTTATCTTTCCTTTTTTTTTTTTTTTTTTTTTTGCAAGGGGTATAGTTTACTGTTTTACCTCTGGTTTCTTCCCAGTTGTAACACAGAACTGAGGCTTGGGAAAATATGTTCTCTGTTTTTGAAGTGTCCTTCCTCATTATAAGATGGATATTTAATAACTGTAGGTGCCAATTTGAATGTTTTTTTTTCAATTTTATCTCACTGAGGAATTGTCTCAGTAATCATACATACAGATTTGTGACTTACAATACTTGATCTCTTTTTTTTCATGTTGTGCAATACAGAAGTAAATATCTTCAAAAAAAAAATCAAATATTCTACCTAGGGATGGTCACTTTCTGTATTTTACTCAATCAGAAGTTACCGCTTGTTATCTCAGATGGCTGATGAGAGAGACAGCAACTGGATGTGCTCAACAATTCTATTCTCTGTCATTTCACACAACAGAGCTGGAGGGAGTTATTTTACTTTAATTTTGCTCTTTAAAACTTAATCTATATATCTCTTCAAAGTTTTTTTTTTTTTTTTTTTTTTTTTTTTGTAAACCTGGCTACTCCTTCAATCAGCTTCTAGATAGCATTTCTATATAGTATATAGCATAGTGACCTAATTTTCAAGATAAGAAAACTGTATAGGTAGGTAAATAAAGATACCAGCTCATTCTTAGAACAACCATGTTAATTAAAAAAAAGAGAGATAAAGTAACAGAAAGAAATGACAAATACAATCTAGTTGCCTAACAACACAGGATTCTGATAATGTCTTCCAATCCCTTCCTTCCTTATCTAAAGTTGTATAATCATATAAAATCCTTCTGGGAGGCTTTACAGCTACATGTGGTAATTTTTTCACATGTTAAATCTATTCTTTAGAAAAATTTGAATTATAGCTTTATAAACATGTAAACAATTGTGGAAACAAGTCAAAACAGTGCAATGTTAATGTCAAAATTAATGGCGCTGGGTCACTAAATTCAAGAACAGCTTTTGTCTCACATATTTTTATTATGCTTCATTGTGTTTGTAGCTATATCAATATGATGACAAATTAAATACAAATACAGGGTATAATAAATAAGTAATAAGTTTGTCAGGATATCTTATTTGACCGTTTATACTCCAATACAGAGTGCAAGAGACTATAGTAATACCAAACATTTAAAACTTTTTCCTAAAAAATAGACATATACTATAAATCAAAGTTCCATTTTGACCAAAATAATAAATAGAAAAAATAACATACCGATATTATTTCTATCATGCAGCCTTTCAGTACTTAAACGAGGTATATAAGACAGATGGGGATAAATGTTTTAGCAGGGCCTGTTGCAATAGGAAAAGGGGTAATGGCTTCAAACCCGAAGAGAGTAGATTTAGATTAGATGTATGAAGAAACGTTTCACAATAAGGATGATGAAACATGGGAACAGGCTGCCCAGAGAGGTGGTTTATGCCTCATCCCCAGAAATATTCAAGGTCAGGCTAGACAGGGCTCTGAGCAACTAACTGAATTGATGACATCCCTGCTTGTGGCATGGGGATTGAACTAGCTGACTTTTAAGGGCCCCTTCCATCCCAAGCTATTCAATGATTCTACAATATGTTGCTTTCCTTATTTACTTTTCAGTTTAATATTTTTGTGTTGCTAAGAAAACACTGCCTTATCTCTGTGGAGTGATTTATTAATCACATTATTCATAAATCTGAAGATACCTGTGGGAATACAGTGCACTTAGGCATTTTCACAAGAACTGTTTATATGCATAAAAATTACTGAGAAGGGAGAAGAAAAAGCCTGAAACTCTCTCCCTTGTTAAAGGCAAACAAGTGAGTCTACTAAAACTGAAGATGCATTTTTCAGCTTTCTTTTTTATCCTTGTTTTATATAATGAACACCATTTGGATGAGGATCCAAATTCACCATCTTTTCCTTTCTCCCTCCCCTCCCATCTCTCAATTTTTGCACCATCCTACATGTCTGAGGTTTAGCTGTTTAGCTGTCTGCAAAAAAGAGTGCACAAGTATGTCTTTACAAGAAAGTCACTTGCTGAAAAAGTGGTTCACTGGCAGTGGGAACAATTCAGATTACTCTTCTGCCTTCCCTAAGAACAATGCAAAAGTTAAAGAACGGACAGAGATCTACAGTTGGTAGTGTATGCAGACATTTTCTTTATTATCTGTTCATAGAAATCTAATGCTTTGGCAGTCTTCCAAATATGCATATATAATACTGGGAGCCACTTTTCTTGTGAAAAAGAAGCATTTGCTGGCACAAGTTTCAGACTTAGTTGAAAAAATCATCAACTAAAGCTCAGTCCCATCCCCACAGTCACGGATAAAGTGGTCTTTGTTAAACTGGCAGAGCTGAAAGGAAGAATTGAAACTTGCTCTCTCCTCCCCCTTGGCTTTGCTTATATCAGAACCCTCTTATTAGACTTTGTTTCAATTCTTCATGTATGCTTTTCTGAATTATGAGCTTTTTCACTTTAATTATATTAGCTTGCCTAATTTTGTGCCTGGAAAAAAAAAAAAAAAAAACCAAGCTAATGCTTCACTCAGATTTCCCAGATTTGACTGGACTGATGGTTTCATGAGTAATAATCAGAAGTTATTGCTTATTAGAAGGCAGTTCAGTTGTGAACTCTGGTTGTGGTCTCAGGCCCCAGGAAGCAAGTTTTGACAAATCACATGCAAATCCTTTGCAAGTGGTACTTGTTAGCTTCTTTTAGTTGAGAGAGTGAATGGATATGGAGATTATCAAGCTGAGACGACACAGTCCTGTGCAAAATTCATACATTTATAAATATCAGACAGCTAGTGACCCAAAAATGGTCTTCCAGCCTGCCACATAATTTCCCTGATATCAAGTTAAACAAAACACAATGTCTGTAGATCCATGAGTCACATGGATTATTAGTGATTTTTAAATCAGGTTTTCTATTGCTTTTTTGCATCAATTATTCTTAATTCAAATTACTCCCTAATCTACTATAAATAACATTGTCTATCCCTGGAGTCTTCCAAATGCGTTAATTGTTTTTGAGAAAAGTACCTCAGGCAAAGAGTGATTCCAGGTACCAAAGGTGACAAATGTGGAGGTCAGCTGCATAAACATATACTTACCTCTTTAACTGCATATAGATTTAATTGAGGCTTTATTTTAAAACAGCACTGGCACCAAAACCGGACTGTACAATCAGTAAGATTGTAAGTTCCACTTACTCTTACCTTGGCCATGGTGAAGAGCAGTGTACAGACAGCACCCTGTAGCATGCAGCAGTTTCTGCCTGGATTGCTAAATCAGTCCTTCCTCGTGTCGCCTGCTCTCCAGTTTGGACTAAAATTAATACACAGCCTCCTAGAGGGCTAACAAAGGGAAGGTCCTGACTTGGGTGTCAGGCCATTGCAATGTCACCAGCTGGGATAATGAGGAAGCCTCAGCCAGGAGAGCTGGCTTATGAGCACAGGGGTTGCCTGGAAACCGGCGTCTGTCAGGTGCCCGTTATCATTTGATGAAAGCTGATCGTGGAGTCGTGCTGAAGGAGATTGGATCATTATAAGGGAACAGTAATTTGCCCTTATGCCTCAAGTTGAGGGATCTGATGCAGCAAGTGTCTACAGAGATAAGAGGCAACTCTTTTTCTTGCTCAGTGTAGAGGGAGAAATTATCTTTTTATCTCACCTTGCAGGGAAAAGACTGAGCTAGGGCACTCTGGAGGGTTGTGCTGATCCTCCAAAGGGCTGTCTGGGTGCCTTCTGGGCTGCTCTAGGCACTACATTGAGGCACACTTGGTTTTCTGCTGCTCTGTGTCCTCTTCTGCTTTTTTCTCAAGTAAAAGCAGTCCTGGTCTCAGAAGCTCTACACTATACTCAAATTAATGATAAAGCATTACTTAAAAGGCTCTGAACTTCCCTGTAGTTCAAAGGAAAGGGTTTAAAAGTGTGGGAGATGCTAGGCTGAGCTTTATATACCTAAAACTATATGTTCCTGTACCCAGAGGTCCAACTGAGCATTTCAGAAGTAAAGGCACTCTTGCTCACACAGGGAACTCCCAGGTGATCAGTGACTAGGTCCCCCAGCAGCCATCTAATAGATAGGTTGCAGGAGCTGCTCAGTCAGTTGTTAACACAAAATCCCATCTTCTAGGCTAGGGGATGCCTTCTAAACATTGGGAACTGTTCTGTCATATTGTAATGGCCTCTGCAGGATTTACATTTTGTTTTATTATAATTCAGGGAAGTTATAAATAGAGCAAATGTCAAGACCCAAATAGTGAGTGCAAGCTAAATTTGAACTTAGGCAGAATGCTTAAGAAAATAATTAAAAAAAAAAAAAAAAGGTAGTGCAACTTGTAATCTATGTATGCCCTACAACCTGTCGAGGTTGTACAAGTGGGTATTCCTTTGCCTGGTTAAAGAGTTTACTTGCCCAACTAAATCAAGACCACAGCTGTTCTATCCTCTTCTTTGACTGTACTTGAAGAGAAAAATAAAACTGATACAGTAACTAAGCCCTGGGCAGGTTTTGACTAAAACGAGTGGACACAGCCCTGACAGGGAAGCTGCAGCTGTGAAAGCTGTGTGTCTCTGACTCTTTGGCTGCTCCCAGGACACACCAGCTTGTCTCCCTGCTCCCCCCGCTCTGCTCCTGGTCATGCTGCCAGACCTCCTCCCTCACACTGGCCTTGGTTTTCACTGAAGTCCATCGTTTGCTACTTCAATTCACAGAATTCAAGGAAAGATGTCATTCTTTTCTTGCTGGTTTAGTTTTCTTCCAGAATAGTGAACAAAACTAGCTCCAGAGGAGCCTGAAGTCCTACAGAGCAGATGGAAAGTGCATGTTAGGAATGGAGAAAAAAACAGGAAAAAAGAGAAGTTTCTCTTTTGCCAGAAATGCAAGATTTTGGCTGCCTTTCTTCATGTCAGGTAATTGTATGTGAAATATTTTGGCTAACAGGTCAACTCCTCAAGCTGAGTTTATCCAACTTCTACTTTAAGTCCTCCTTAATCAGTACTGATTCCCATTCAAAAGGGAAGCAACTTCTAAGCATATCACGCCTTGCACAAAATAACCTTTACTACAGCTTAGAATGAATACCAGAAAGCCCCCAATAAAAATTTCTAGAGATATTCACTCATGGAATTTTGCAGTGTAGTTCAAATTTTGTGCAAATGAAATTTAGTTATAGAGATGTCAAAGAAATCACATTAGACTTGGAACTTGAATTGTTGCACTGAATGGTGATATATTTCATGTAAGAGAGAAAGCAACTTGATGACAGGGTTACCAAAAGTCCTTGATGCAGAGGCACTTAAATGAGACAGTCAAGGCTCTGCCAACACCCTTTGCAGTAAGAACCACTCACCCCCACACAATACTCTGTGTGAATGTCATGACTGAAAATTAATTTCAAAGTCTTCATCTAGCCAATAACTCTTGAGGCAGCTTAGTTTTTCCCGAGAATGTGACTTTGGAAAAGACTTCTACATTAAAAACGGAAGAATGTAAGTTGTGCTTTTTTTCCCTGAAAGTATATTTATTCCATCTTATGATGCTCTTCAAAGAATTTCAAAGACCCAGTGTGTTGTTCTACCTAATTTGAGGTGTATATCTTACTTAAACTTGAGAAAAGTATTGATTTGTCTGCTTTCTGTGAGCCAAGGGAGAGATTAAGTTTTATTTGAAATAGTCTTCTCATATTATTCTCTCTCTAAAAATCTTTCATTTCAGTGACTGGAATGTGTCTACTGGGTACTTAGTAAAGTCTGGAGAAGAAATCTTCCTAAATTTCTATTTTATTAACACAATAGCTCTACTTATTCTGGAATTGGTTTTCAAAGTTATTGAGGCATTTGAAAATGAAGATCAACTAAAATAGGATTGAAAAACATCCTTGAACATTCTGAATTTCTACACTGCTGCTGAGAAATGTCTGACAAACGTGTTTGTCTGAATCCTTAAGCATCTGATGCAGGGAAAGATGTTGAACCCAGTGATCCTGATGGGTCCCTTCCAACACAGCATATTTTGTGATTCTGTGGCTTCTTTATATTTCTGTAAACTAGCCCTCTGTTTTGGACTTGAAGCACATTTTAAATGTATTTTGCCTCATGTGTTTCTCAGGTAGCTGGGCAGTGGTGTGCCCAGTGGATGTACCACAGCATATTTTGGAAACAAACAGAAACAAAGGAGCTTATGCTGACCATGGCTCTCATAGGTAGTTGCGTTCTCTTTGTCCAGTTTCTGTACTTTTTTCAGTAGAAATTAATGAAAATAATAAAACTATAATTGGTGGTTTTTTACTTGGATATTCCACCAAAAAAAAAAAAAAAAAAAAAAGAAAAAAGGAATTTAAACAAACTGTTGATAAGATTTATGTGGATAAACTGTTCCTTTTAGGATAGAATAAAAATTCAAATGTACTTTTTGTGCTCAAAGCTATAAGTTTAGGATCACCTCTGCCTACAAATCTTCTGATATTAAGTGGATACAGATGA
Source organism: Taeniopygia guttata (assembly GCF_048771995.1). NCBI lineage: Eukaryota > Metazoa > Chordata > Aves > Passeriformes > Estrildidae > Taeniopygia > Taeniopygia guttata. Next base: position 29,840,485 of record NC_133027.1, on the reverse strand, counting down.
TGAACTGTTCAGTGTGATCAGCTGTTTGAACTATTTGTTGCTTCTTGAAGAAATAATGTATTTGGAATGAGGTCTGACTTTCCATATGCCACAGACAATCCTACCATATCCCAGGAATACCAACCTAATAGGTTTCAAGAGGCTTCTTAAAATGCTGTGTCATTTCAGCCATTCCTCAAGACAAGTCTCTACACATGTAGCTGAGGAAAAGGGTCGTATACTCTCTTTTTGTCGTGACAGCTCTGTCCTACACTGAAAAATTGTCAGCCAAGTTCTGCAGGAGAACCTAAAGGTTTAGGCAGGTTGTTAATCAAGCGCCTCCCTTGTTTGTAAAACTGAGATTCGCTCCTTGCCTTGGTTTACAGTATCTAAAAGATGAGCAAAGCAACTATTGCAAACAGAAGTTTGTACATATATTTTATGTGCTTATCTGTTTGTGTAAAATACATCGCTTTGTGTGAAACTGCAGCTGAAAGAGCTAAGGCAATAAATAGAGAGAAGCGACTGCTGTATGCATAGTTAGTAATCTCATATCTCCTACACTGTGTGCTATTCTGAGGTCTGATCTGCTGAAAAATATTGAAATATCAGTCAGAGTTTAGAGAAATGTCACAAAATGTCTTCAGGTGAAAATATTGAGGAATGCCACCTAAAATATTACTCAATCATGCTCTATAAAAGGATAAAGTAGAAGTCTCTGGTCTTTGAAGGTCATGAGAGACAAACTTTTTCTAGAAATTAGATGAATACCTGGAATAGGGGTTGTAGTTTATCACCTCACAATGTGATGAAGTGGGTTTTTATATCTTGATTATTAAATTAGTAAATGAGGATGTATTTGTTTAGGTTTTTTGTTTGCTTTGTTTTTCTTTTTCCCCTCCAAAGCATTCTCTAGTAATACAGCTAATTATTAGATTCTGTCAAGGAGCAACAAGTAAATACTATAGCCCTTTCCTCTGCAAAAGTTATGCAAAATTAACATGCAGATTCCTTCTGAATTTCTATTAAACACTGAGAGAACTTCAGTTCAACATCAGGCAAGTAACAGGGTGTGGTGAATTTATTATTACTAATATAAACAATATTGTATGTTGTTATCTCTGCAATAACAGGAGACAAATTTTTCAAATTTTTCTTTTGAAAAATAAATCCATTTGTCCACTTTGAATTCACTGAATCAATTTTTTTCTATTCAGTGGCAAAGAATTCCTGTTTCTTTAGTATTTTATAATTCTTACATTTTTCATGTTAGAATTGCTATAAATATGCTAATTTTAACCCATAACGGTAGGATTTTGATTTCCATACTTTTAAGTCTTTTTCTATTTTTCACACAGCTTATTGTCAATATACTGAAATATATACAGGTAAAGTTAAGCAATGTACATAAAGAAAACCTAAAATGCTTTAAAGTACAAAGAAAAGGAATTGGAATAGGAGAAATCTCCCCAAGAAACCTTATCTGTCTCATATGCTATCAAAATAGCTACACAACTTCCTCAAGGGTCTTTAGATTTGCAAGAATTTTCAGAGAGCTCAGAACTGTCTATACTTGAGGCTCTGGTCCATCAAGTTCAGAGAACTTCATGTATGTTCTCTGGTACAAAGAGCATACCTCCACAGGCAGCTGTGACTTATGGTCTTCATGAATTACAGTTTTGAATTACCCTCTTAAGGCATGCACTCATCTATTCGCCCAGTCATCATTTTTGGTGTCCAAACAAATGCCTTGAACTTTATTTTTTAAAAGGTGGAATCAAAAGCAGACATGTGAGAGATGTTCTAATCTGAACAGAAAGAGGAGAGCTGAAATTATTCTGAGCCTCAGCATCCTCCTCTGCCTGTTTAGCAATACTGCATCATAAAGCTGTGTGCCCTACAGCCAGTCCCATTTTCTGCTGAGAGAGGTGGCTGCATTTCAGCAATGCCTGAAGTAATTCATCTACATAGCTTATAAAGCACTTAGAGCTCCTTTGGGTAAAAAGCACTTAAAAATGTAAGGTATTAGTATTTCTTAAGTGTTTAAGTTGTCAAATCTTCTTACTTTCTTATCACTCAAATCAGCTTTAAAATTCACTTTTGCAGCAAAATGTACAAGTGCTAATTCACTTCAATTAACAATCTATTGCTTGTACTTGATTTTTAATGGAGGCAGGTGCCTGGGAGAAATACCCCCTCAGATGTTACTCATGATATAGGCTACAGAAGGCCAGCTTTCCCTGGCATTTCTAGCCACATGCAGAAGCAAACTGTTCTTTTGACTGTCTAAGATCTAAAAATCCTTTTGCTGGGGTCAAAATAATCATTGGGATTTTTCTACTTTCGTTTTTTGGGATTTGCTACTGGGATGGTAAGGAACATATGCAAGGGTTTGCTACACACATAGTTTCTTTCCCCTGTTCCTCTTCATTCTCCTCCCACTCTACAAGGTTTCACTAAGCATAGGATGCCACAAATGCCAGTTTCTAACCCTTCACCCAAATGTCATTTCAGTAATTCTTACGTTTCTGAAGAAAGCTTGTACAAGATTTTCTAGTTAAGTGCTTTAGTGGATGGGACTGTGGTTGACATTTACATCAGCACTTACGTGATTTAAAAAGGAGCAGAAGTGCTCAGGGTGGAGGGACAGTAGCATACGTGCCTTCACTGCAGCTGCAATGATGAAGTTGAAATGGGGCTGGATAGTGGTAGAAGATGGAGCATCACAATGAAGATTATTTAATATACACAATATTGTAAGATTTTTTGAAATATTGTTCAGTTTCAATTATTTTGTGAAGACAGACTGAAAGAAGCTTATTAAAAAAAAACCAAATGAAAATAATTAATTTTTTAATTTAGAAATTGGTGACATTCAAAACACTGTACTTTAGAAAACAAGTATTACAGCCTAGTACCTCTTTTTACTGCTAAAACTGCAAGTCACTGTGCCTTGGAAACCAGCTGTAACAGCATGATCTGAAGAAACATTTCTCAGATCTAGCCAACAATTTGCATGTAAAGCATCCTAAGAATGTGAAACCATTTGGTCAATAATCTATATTCTTTAAGATTTATTTCTCTTTTAATTAATACTGAAACTTCAATGGTAGAAAAGGAATGTCTAATGATGTACTCTGAGTCTTCTTAATGGAGTACCATCATGGGCATTACCCCAGCATAAAAAAAAGTGAGCTGGCATCAGAGATTCAGCTTTCACTCTGAATTTCCTGGGTTTTTCAAGCTGAAACAAGACCCTTAATGTTGCTTTAATGTAGTTTTTGGTGGTATAATTCTTCTTAATTCTGTCCATTGCAGTCCTTTGATACTTTATGAATTACTTATCTCACATTAATAAGGCTTAACATGGAGTATTAACCTCCTATACATTCCTAATTAGTTTTTAATGAATTTTAGTTTCCTTGTTAGAAAAAGAGCTAGCTAGCTAACTACCACAAATTTAATCTCCATTACTGGAGCATAAGACAACCACCCCTGGGGATGCATGTCCTTGAGATTTTCACGTTAAACAAGAAGCTTTATAAAAGAGTCAAAGAAGCTTAATATGTGTGTCTTGGCTTACTCCTCAGCTTTGATGGTGTAACAAGTCTTGGACTATTTATAACTAGTAACACAATACAAACTTTCAGACATTTCTATAATATGTTATGATACTACAAAAAATTTAAAAAGCCCAAATGCTTGTCACCTGACAGCTGGAGTAGGAGGAGAAGAGAAGGTGAATTAGTGTATTTTCTTTTTATTTAGCTAAACAATAGCAAAAGCCATGATATGATATGTAATGGAAAACAGAATTTCCTTTTTTTTGTTACATGATAATCACATTTTTCCCCATTAATTTTTTTAAGTGGATGGGTTTTTCAAAATGCATGTTTGAGCTGTAATTATTTTTTGTATGCAGTACAAAGAAATATGCTTTAAGTAATTATTTTGTAAGAAAGCCACTGGAGTACAAGTTACAAAAGCTTTTTTTTCCTGTTTGTGCTGGGCTTTAAATAAATATAATTGTGGGTAAAATTTATTAACTAGTACATTGGGATTAGGAGAACAGCATCTTGTTATGAATGGCAGCAGTAGGTCAGGAACGAATTACAGAAGTTTTCACTGGCAGTGCACAGGATGTTGCTGAAGCAGCACTCAGTGCTGGCTTCAAGTCAGAGAAGCATAAACCCTTTACACCTTTTGGCTCTGTTGGGATGGTGCTACAAGGAGGATGTTCTTCATCCCATTTCCTCCGTCTGGGGATTTGATTTCTTTGTTGATTTACCAGAGCCCTACAATTTTGCATTCAGAATATAGCTTTGTATATATATATATGACCTGGGGGACTGGAAGAAGGTGTGGCTCTCTGGAGTTGGAGTAGAGAACTGCAGTGGAGAGTTCAGTTTCTTACACACTTGTCTGCTCCAATATTGTTCTATCAAGTACACAGGTATTCTTGTGTATGTGAACAGGCATTCTTGTATATGTGATATTTTAGAATAGGATGGCAGCTGAAGAATTATAATTGAGTGAACATCTATGTTAAAGTAGGCTGTATTTGGATATGTTGGATAAGTAGACATTTCCTTTTACTAACACACATTATATTTGATTAATTTCATTTTGTCAGCAATCAAAAACAAAAGACCTATGGCAGTGTCCTAGTGAAAACATATATATGTAAAAACACATTATTAAAACATTTAAAATGCAGAAATCTAGTATGAAAGGTAGAAATCCAGTATGAAATGCAACTCAAATAAATTAAAACTGTATTTTTCTGAATTCAGGAGTTCTTTCCAGAGTATTTTTCCATATTTTCAATTGGAGAAAGTTTATAAATATGTAATGCTCCTCATTCACTGTGGGGAAATGTTTTTTCCATGCTAGGAAAAAACAGATAGCCAAGAGTTTTAACAGCTGAATTTCTAGACCAAAAGCATAGATGCTTGAAACTCTGCATATGCCATAGATCTTACTGGGACTGAGGCCTGGCACTGTGTTTCTGCATCACTACTGAATTGCACGAATCAATCTTTTACTTATAAATAACAGTAATAAATACATGGTTATCATGCATTCATTAATTAGACAGCACATTGCAAGTTTCATGTTGAGACGCATCACTCTGTAGCAGCTGATGGGAAACAGAACAGCTGAAAAGGAAAAGCTCTCCAAATCTATGAAATGCTAGAGGCAACTTAATCACTGAGCCTGACACACAAAGTACAGGCACCATATCCAGATGTGGTTTAGCTGAGTTCACAACCTTATTAACTTAATTCTAGGGTTTAGCAAGCAATAACTTGTGCAGAGCAAATCATCAATCCTCTCCATTAAAGACTGTCATCAGCCCACAACCCATCCACGACTGGCCTAAATTGCATAGGCCTTTCTTGCTCTCACTTTGTATGATGGTTCAGGGGAAAGGGAGTATCCTCTTCATTATACACAAAAAACACAGCAGCTACTGTAAAGTGCTCTTTTTGCCTAAATCCAGCATCAGGTTATCAGAGTGTAAGAAGCAATCCAGTTCATTGGACAGCTGCTGTTGAACAGAACTATTCATTCACTTACCTGCCTTCATCAACCCTGCAGTTTTCTCGAGAGTTAAACCAGCCATATCTATCTACTTCCCAGTTTGAGAGAAACATCACTTTTTCCTCACACAATTCTGAGGATTAATGTAGAACGTCGACTATCAGAAGGGCTTATGTACCCTTCCTTCTGTTATGCAAAAGATTGTTACTGCTCCCTCTCTTCTCTTTTCTCCCACTGACTATATTCCTTTTCACTTGCAGAAACCATTGCTGACATAAAATATTTTCACTCCAGTCAGTAATACTTCTTCCTGTATTTTTTTAAAATACTCAATTTCCTGCCTCAGAATACTCATGTCCTTTGTTAAAGACAGAAGATATAGACCTGCCTAGAATAAAGCTGGAAGCCAATGAACTTTCTTAAACTCCTTTGCAAAGTCTTTTGCTCATCTCAGGTCTGTGCTGGTAGGGACAGACAATATTTTCAATGACAGTAACAATATATGGGGCAAAATCTTAACCTTTTCAAAGACACTATTTATTTTTTGTAAAAGAAACATATATACACCAAGGTTAACTTTAAATACCAATAAATATAATTGACTGTGCAGCATACAGATTTTTTTTAACAGGAAAAATGGGAACTGCAAAAGTTCTCTTCTGCAGCTACACAGGTAGATGCCTATCCTTCATTCCTGTTGCTGATCACTTTCAGGGAATTCCTCCTGGAGCTGATCACTAGCTTGATCAGTGGATGAACCTCCTAGGTTTCAGTCATTATGACTATGGTATATGCATATTAACTTTTGATCTACAAACACATAATTCGACTGAGAGAAACCAGGTTGATGCAACACTCAGTTTAATTAACACTGAGTAAACATCTTTGTGTTTACTACTCATGACTCTCATGTATGTGCTTTATTACACTTCAAATAATTCTTGGCAGGAATTTTGACTAGTCATAAACACATTATTTCTGTAAAGCATACAGAAGCTTCTACAAAAGACTATGTTACCTTCTTGCAGTGATTACTACAGTCAATTGTGATGCTTCTGTAATACTACTTTTTTTCCTTGACTATCACAGCTAAATTGGCCAAAGGCACAATCTTTCAAGCTATATCACATGCTCTAAAACATTAAGTCTAACATTCTAAAAGACTAACCCAGCACTACATCTCTTCACAAATTTGGGTACAACAGCACCAATAAAAACAGCACCAAGGAAAAATGAAAAATGCAATTTAAAAAAAAAAATTGTAGCAATAGCTTTTAGTGTTAAAATTGACACTGCAGCTTTTTGCAAATTTATCAGCAAATATTGATATTTTAAAATTTTTACAAGCTTTGAAATATGTGACAAATTCCAATGTAGACTAATCAAATTTTTGTCTATTGAATATGTTTCTTACTGAACAACTTGAGAAAATTGTGTAGCAATTGTTCAATGAAATGATAAAAAGCAAAATAAACATAGGCACACATTGCCACATGGATACACCCCTTTTAAACATAATAATACAATTTTCTATGAGACAGGAAAGTTCAGGGTACTGCTACAGTCACTAGGTGTGGACTATCCATCAAAGATCATTTTTGAGGACAGACTTAATTAAAAGTTGGAGTACTGGAGCAGGGGTGTGTGTGTATGTAATGAAAAACCTTCACAGGTGCTTTTTGACCAAAATTATTCCATGTTTCTGAAAGACTTCAAAGAGGAAGATGAAAGGAATAGAGAAGAAAAGAATAAAAAGTAGAATGCCTAATGAGATGTTGGTTTAGGATAACAAACTTCTCCATCAGAATGAATAGGTAGTTGGTAGGTGACAAGCATGTTCAAGGGGAAAGAATAAAAAGAAAATAGCTTGACATCAATGATTTCCAAGGTGTGTATAGCAGTTCCATCAGTGTCTGCTTCTGTTAGTGAAGCCTCAGATTCAACTTGGCTTCCCACCCTAAATTTCTTTCTTCTTTAAGCTCCCAGTGTCTTCAGGGAATTTTTCTCTCATTGAGATGATTGCTGTTGTTTCCAGATTCTTCTCTCCACAGTTTTAGGATGACAGGAACTATATAATGTTTTGAATATTATTCAAATGTGTTCTTGACATGACATTGAACCCTCAGGAGATTACTGAGGTGAAGGCTAGTGATTCAAAGCTAAATCAGCAACACAGATCCTATCCCTCACACTATCTGAAGATATGATTTTACCTTTTGATAACTTTGTGGGGTTTTTTTTTTTTTTTTGTCTCTGCAGCATGTTATGCCTTGACTTTCCCCATTTGGTATTTTTCTCATCTTGATCTATACAATCTTGTGCTGAATTTAGCTTCATATTTGTGATTATGGCCAGAATTGTGTTCTTTGGTAAATCTAAATTACTCAAAGGTGCCATGCCCATTTTTGTTTTGCTCTGTCACAATCACAAAAATATGGTTTCTGAACCACAAGAAAGGTTGTTGATTTATGAGAAAGGTCATGGCATACCCAAGATACATAAATGCTGATGTTGATCTCAGGAGTGGAATAGATAGGTGCATACTTCCAATGGTGCTTAATCTACTTCCCTGTTTGCAGTCTTCACAGCACTATCACAACATTATTATTTAACAGATTGGAGACAGGCTTTACACTGCTGAATATTCCAGTGATCTGTTTCCAAAAGTGATGAATGGAATGGGATGGTTGGAGAGGCATCTGTGCACAATCCCAGTGTGTACACTGCTCAGTTTTTTGCCAATTTTGCCAGTAGGCTCCTAAACTTTCACATCTAAAATGTTTAAGGAATATCTCAATTCATGTTTATTCATGTGTCATTCTCAAATGGTTTTGGATAGCATGGTCTGAAATCATAGACTCAAAACAAATCTGCATGCAGAAGTTTAGAACTTCTGGACTTTGGTTTGGATTGGTTTATGTCATACAGATTAAAAATAAGACAACACTAGAAATGAAAAAGCAGAATGTGTGCCTGTGCCTAAAGAAAGTAGATCTGTTACTAAAGCCAAATAGTTCAGTGATTGAAACCTTATAAAGACACTTTGCTATTGAACAACCTTCTTAAAATAAGAGTTCCCACTCATTTAAGAATTAAAATGAAGGCCAACAACATTACTAAAAAGGTGAAAGAGAGGAAGAAAGAGAGGAACCAGTACAGAAAACACTGAAAATTAATCAATAAAAGTGCATTTAAAAAGCCCTACAAAATACAAAAATAACAGCAACAACAGAAACTCTCTGAAAAAAAATCAGGAAAAAGGCTTGCCTTTTTGTTTTGTTTTTTTCTTTTAGCATATCCAGCTTCCTGGAAAACTATATATACAATGATCTGCATCTTAGATACCTAAAAGAGAAGCATCTTCCCGTATTTCTATAAAGGTTTCCTAAATAGAGAGGCAGTTTTCCCCCTCCCCACCCTGAACAAACAAATTAAAGTATCATAGTCATTGTCCACAGAAACATCTTTATACTAGCAAACTGCTGGACAATATATAGTTGCTACTGAAGCTTACATACAGTTATTTGGTTACTGAGATGTTTAAAATTCTAATTTACTTGAAATCTTGTCATGTGAGAAAAGACTCTGACAATTTTTAGAGCAGAGAAATTTATGAATAAACTGATAGTGACAGAAATATCTGGGAATCTGATCCACATGTAGTAAATCACAGGACAAGTCTGAATGTTCAAACAGCTTTTTTATTATGCAAACAAGAAGGGTAATGGAGATGAAAAATGCAAATATTTTTGTTTTAGCCACTAATAACACAAAAATGGCACATTAAATTCTTATTCAAGTCTACATGTTGCTATGTATCCCTTGCCTAATTAAAGTTACTACCTGTAATACTTATTCTCAGAGTGACCAAGACTGAATCAGAGAAAATGAGTGCTCCACTCATTGACTTGCTGCTTTGATTAATTTTTTTCAGCTAGTGGTCCCCACTTGCTGAGAGACATTCAAATCAGCCTAAAAAGAGTTTTCCCCGTAAAAAAAAAAAAAAAAAGTTTAAGTTCTTTATGAAGAACTTCATTATATCACAACTTGTACTGATTTTCTTCTTGTTCAGCTGTATGACCATATATTTTGGGTATAACAGGCAAAGTTTGAGGTCCAATCCATCCCCATTTATGGAATTTTCAGATCTTTGGTGAAAAGCTAGTGCCACATCAAGTTGACCTATTGAGTCAAACTGTCAGTATGATTTTTCAAAGGAAAAAAAAAGAAAGAATAGCTCAAAGCAAGTGATTTCTACTGCATGAGATCTCATTACCTCAGCTTTTTCTACCAAGGGTGTCAGGCAGCACTGTACTGCAGACCACTGCAGCTATTAAAATTTTCTTTAACTGCTGAATTGCAGGGTAATTTAAAGGTAAACCAATACGGGCTGAATGGAATTGTAACCTAGACACTCCTTTTAAAATTATTGCTTGAACAAATGCTCAGTCAGGCAAGAACTGTTTTTCTCATCATTTTAAAGTCAGGAGAAACAGAATTACTTATTAATTTCACATGAACCTATATTTTTTTTTCTTTTGAATCCAAACATTAGCCAGTCTTAATATAGCACTGTCAACCTTGTGGACCAAATCTTACATTCTTTTTTTGAAACATTCCCTGAAAAAATTAGGTGGTATCTAATTCAGCTGGCGTTTCAGCTATATATCATATTATTTGACTTGGAGTTACAAAACAAGGTATTCTGTTTACCTCATTCAGTGGTCTAAATCTAGGCAATCAGAAAAAAAATCCAAAAGCATTACAACAGTAGATTTTATTTAGGTGCTATTCATCAATCTCCACAAGTAAGCCCATCCCACTGAAATGAGGGACAAGTTTACTCAAACATACAAATAATCGACACTTGGTTTTCCAGTCTTCTGAAGCCAAATCCATCTGATCCAAGCCTGACTTGCAGATCTAGATGCCCTGGAGTCTGTCTATAATTGAAGATTGACATTTTCAATTTTTTTAAGTACCTAACACAAACCCATGGCACAAGCTGGCTGCATCTGAATCAAGTGGGAAGGAGTAATCACCAAGGGAGGACACAATGTTTGTATCTTCTATTCTCAGGAAGGTTATACATTTTTCCAACATTAAATACAGAACAAAAAAAGGGCTGGGAGAAGCTTTTTTTTCATGGAATGGATGTATCAATCAAATCTAGGGATCCATACAGCTCGTAGCCCTGAAAATGGGCCAGATAGGCTGATATCTTGGATTTTGAAGATGTCAGCAATTTTTCGGTAGATTGCAAGTCAGCTAATGTCAATACAAGCTGCAGAACAAGACTGTAATTCAAGATCAAATATTCATATTATTATCACAGATTTTTAAATTTTAAATACCAAAACAAATATTCTATCTGTTGTGTTACAGACAATGAAAAAAACTACATACTGGGCAAAGGAAACGTGATGGAAGAATTGAGATATAGATAATAGAAAGGATTAGAGGGTGATATCATATCTTTAGCTGATTAGAAAGTTAAAAGAACAGGAGAGGGGGGAAGTGTTTAGATTTCAGGTCACAGACGAGGAGATTAGTAAAGGGGAAAATTGCTGACCTTCATTCATAAGTCATGTCTCTTTTTTGAGGAAGAAAATGGCATACAAGCATCAGTACTTGTGACCATAAAAAAAGGATACCAATGTTGTTAATTTCTGCATCTGATGGTCAGCATGTACCAATAAAGCATGAAAGACTAAGACTATCTACTGATTATCTAATTTAATACCTGTATGGCAGTGAATAGCTGAGTTTCAGATCTATGCCCCAAGGAGAATAAAATTTAGAAATGCATAACAAAGAACTTAGCCTATCACTGCAAGTAGACTTAATTTTCACTATTTCTGTTTTTTTTAAGAGAAAAATTTACATCTTATGGTATAAGAAAATAATAGTACTAAGGGCAACTATGTAACCCAGTAATTTTGTATTTGAACCAATAAAAAACATAGTATACAGTCAACTCACAATTAGAAATCTTGTTAATGATGCATGGTACAAGCACGACTTTTTTAAAGTGACTTAAGAACATTTTTATCTAGCTGACATGATATAGCTTACACTGACATGAATCCATATTCATTACCTCCATTATTCAGTAAAAGACCATGGCAACAAAAGTAAGTCTTGAGCCTGTCTAATTCAGTAGGAGAAAGAAAAATCTGTGCTTTGAACTTGATAGTTGTTGGGTTTAATGCTGTCAGTAGCAATGATTTCTCTTAATTTGAAAGACGCTAATCACAATTAAAAAAGGTGCCACAAGTCAGCAGAGGAGTGGCCACTGCTATGTAAAGAACTGGGGCTACATTGGACTCCTAGAGGGAATCTAAAATAACGAACTAAACAGAACCATCAGAAAAAGGTGCCATCTAAAAAACCCCATCTCCATGATTATCCATGTTGTCACAATCATCCATTCTGTCCTACTGACAGCACCAAGCCTGGTACTGTTTTGGTTCAAGCCAAAGAACAGTCTGTCTCAACTGAACAAGCATCCTCATCGCACAGTGTTGGTGCAGCTGATATGTCTTGCAGAGGAAGAGATTTACATGAACATGGGCAGTGCCCTACCAGTCAGCCTTGGCATCAGAGAATGGCCCCTGCTACCCTTGATGGCATAGAAACAGCCCTAGGAAGGAGCTGTCCCTCAAAGTTTATAAAAGAAGAGCTCCAACAACTGTTATAAAGATGAACAAGGAGGCCACGTGATGCATGGGTAGTAGAGTGTCCTCTGAATCTACTGACCTCAGTAACTTGCCTTCAGATACATCAAAGTCTGATACACCATCTCACACTCCAGTAGTTATCTTTAAGTTGCGCAAAACCAAATTCATATGTATGCAACATAAAGGAAAAGGCATTTACCACCATCTATCATACTATAAAAACAGCACAGGAATCTCAGAATAGAAGTCTAATGAAAAACTAACTCCTCTAGCCTGTGTTTCAGGATAATTGTGCACAGCTATAGGGCATTCACTGTGATCATATCACAGTTGAGTCAAACACACTGTGGGGGAATAGCAGCTTGGCTTCTTCCATTGGACACTAAGCATACATTTCAATTGAAATCAGTATTAAGAAGAAATTTTAAGTCAGAAGATAACATGAAACTAAAAACAATAAAGAGATACCAAATTTCCCTTTTTCCAAATTTTTATGTCTTTAGTCTTTCTAGCTTTCTTTAAAGGCTGTAAATTGTTAAGCAAATTTTCAAACAATAATTTCTACTTACATACTTATTGGCACAGTATATTGCACAGACAAGACCACAATACGCAGAGCATCACCATACAAACTTGGAAAGCTTTAAGCATTCACCTATACAGAGTAACATCACATCAGAAGGCTGCAAGCATCTGCCTTTTGTTGTCTTCAGCCCAGCCTTTTATAAAACCCTCATAATTCATGCATTGCACCTGTGTGCCCTCTGCTCCCTTTGGTGATTGGTCAGTGCACCTGGGCACTCCCTGTCTCATTGCTTTCAATGCTGCTCACCTGCTTCTCACAGCTGTAGCCCATCGGGGATGAGGCTTGGCCACAGCTCCACTCTCAGTTATAACAAACCCTGTACCTACAAATTATCTTCTATATTTAGCTCACAAGGTCTTTTAAATTTGGATGGGATTTACTGAAGTACTGTTAGACCCAATACAAAATATAAAAATATTGTTATTTATGTGAGTTGTCAAAGTATAAACAGTCACATAGTATTTTTAATTTGGGATATTTGCAGTTAAGCTAAAACCCTGAGTAGTTATTGCTCTGAAGTTTCTGTAAATTGATCTCACAACTTAATCTGGGGAAAAATTCAATGAAGCAATGGATTTCTAACATCAGAGGCTCAGATGGATTGATTTCCTCACTGTTTAAGCATTTTCAAAAGTAAACATCTGAACCTATATTCTGCACTAATTATCTTTTCTAGCATCGTGATTTGATTTGGACTGACAGTAATTTGAAAAACATTCCTTATTCCCTTATCTTTTATACTGGACTTTTTTTTTTTCTCTGTAATTGGTTTGAAAAAAAGGTTTCATAGTTCAAATATTATTATCAATGTCTTAAACTTTTAAGACTATCAATGTCTTAAATATTTTAAGGTACTTTTGATTCTACTAAATTTACTTTATTCTTTAAACATCCTAACAGAAAGTATCATCTGTAACACCATCTTTTACACCTCCAGTTGGTCCAGTAATGCAGTTGTGACACATCAAATTAACCAAGTCACACCTGAAGAACTCTGAATGAGATAGCAACCTGCTTTATAGATATTATGATTTCACTTGGCTTGTTAGTCATGCCTTAATCCTTATATTTATGTGCTCTTGAAAAAGAAAAGTTATATCTTCTTTTTAATATGTATTATTCAATACTACCAATGTATTGAGCATTTTAGTAGGCTAAAAATATTCTTCCTAAATAATACATTTGGTAGATTCTAGCTGAAGCAAATCTATAAATCCAAAAGGAAGTATATAAAAATGGAAGACCTATTTCAGAAAACAGGAATGTGGGAACAGGTAATGAAGAAACTACTCTTCGTAGCTAACAAAAAGAATATTCACAGAACAATGACTCTACATAGGAACAATATAAATCTGAGTATTTCATTCACCCAAGCCACATGAGTAAGTGTTTTGCATCTCAACTCTCCAACCTGGACCTTCTTCACAACCAAGGAAGAAAATTAGGCTGTTTTAAGGTGCAATTCATCTTTACTACAGAATTAATGGTACGCTAAAATTAAAGGTTGGACCAAATGATCTTTTGATGTCCTTTCCAACCTGGGTTGTTCTATGGTTCTATAAACTTACTTTTATTCTGTAAGACATTGACAATAAACAGGATTCAGAGGATCAAGACAGATCTTTGAACTGAAGAGATGAATCTCATTCTCCATTCCTTAATTCCATATAATAGAAAAATACTTGCACTTACTTTCTTTCATACATTCTTTCAAATACTTAAAAGTAGCCATGCTATAGAAAGCCCACATTAAGATGTCCAAACATCCATCACAATTTTTAGAAATTGTGATGACAAGCAGATTCTATGCTCTGATGAAAATTGCTATTTACTAAAAATCTAGTCCCTTTATCATTCAGCGCTTTTGAGTAGGGAGGCTGTGGGGTTTTGTTTGGAGCATTTTGTTTATTTTGTGGTTTGGGTTTGGGGCATTTTTTGGGTTTTTTTGGGGTTTTTTTTTGTGCTTTTGTTTTTGTTTTTTTTTTTTTTTAACAACTTGGAAATCTCTTCACATCTTTGGTACACTTCTGTATTTTCTGTTTTTATGAACATAGATGGAACATGCAGCCTAAAATTAATGACACATCTGCTTTTTCACTCCCTCTCAACCCCACTGCAGAGAGACAGGAGAGAAATCACACCAAAAGAAGATTCAATGATCAAGATAGTTGAATAGATGAAGAAATAAAAAGGAAGAAAAACCAAAAGAAAACAAAGGATATGTTGCAAATGAGTACCAATGAGACGATTACTCACCTAGCTGTGTAATTTATTCCCAGCAAACATGTGTATTTGCACGAAATTAAGTTTAAAGGTGTCACTAATTTAGAATGAAAAAAATATAATGATGTAATCCCAATACCAGCTGTTATGAAGCAGAATAATGATTGCCCTTACAGAAATGTAAACATATCAATATAAAGAAATTTATATGAAAGACTAAAATAATTTTAATCCTGAGTCATAATATTGTGCAGAAAATACAAGACGGTAGCTGAGAAAATTTCATCTTTGTATTCAGATTAAATTGCATGTATTAAGAAAAAATTGCCTTTCATTAATAATCCTTCTTTTGTGATTGAAAGAAAATAATCTTTCATTAATTTGAAAGACAGCAAGAATACTGTGGATATAGCTATAATAAATACTGACTAACAACATTATGAAATATTTTTCCTCTTCGCAAGTATGGAGAAAGAAAAATAAATGTTTTGGGGAAAGGGACAGTTTAAAGACTTTGTAGTTCATACCTAGCTGACCTTTAACTGAAGGATTATACAGAAGAAAAACCAATGATGCTATGTAAATACTCAGAGCTCTTAGTGGTGGGTTACATCTTAATGATTTTCTTTTGAATGAGCTCCAGAGCCAACCACTTATCATGGCTATGGAAAAGCAACAAAACTGTGTCTGTATGATGAAATTTCTTCCCCTTAGAATTCCCTAAGTTGTTTTATTTCTGAAAAGATTCTTAACAACAAAGATAACATAGAATTATAGAATCATAGAATAGTTTGGGATGGAAGAGATCTTCAAGGGTCAACTAGTCCAACTCTCTACCTCTAGACAAGGACATCTTCAACTAGATCAGGCTCCTGAGCCCCATCTAGGATAACCTTGAATGTTTCCGAGGAACATTTTTTGGTGAAATAGAAATAATGCAGCTACAAATTTATATGCATCATAGTCCAGTATTATGTACTATAGATTTGCACTGCCATTACTGTTGTTTATTCTCATAATCCAGATTCTTGAGAATTCAAATCAAACATCATCACTTCTAAATACTCCCAAGTCAGATATTTTCTTCTGATAGCCACAGCTAGCAACCCTGATGCTAGTTGAGGCAACCCTCATGCTTTTATTGCAACTCTTGTATTATTGAAGCCCCATGTGCTTGTCAGCGTGGACTGACACTGCTGTCAAACTGCTACAAATGACACAGAAAAGCTAAATCAAATAAATGTAACTCTGTCTATTCAGGTGTGCCTCTCAACCAGACAAAAGCAATCTTATCCATTAAATTATATTGATAAAACACAGTAAGACATTTTGTTTTTTCTTGTTACTTCAAATGACTGTATTTGACAATTACTTGAGCTGTGGTAAAAGATCCAGGCTGGCTCACATAAGGCCAGGGGATTCAAGAGCTGTTCAAAATCAGATGTGCCTTTTCTGTGCCCCCAAGTCATAAAGAGGTGGAAAGCTGTATGGCATTGACCTGGTTCTGGACCAATGTACAGCCTTTTATACGGAATTCCATTCAATTTCTTTTCCCTACTCTGAGATGGTACGACAATTTTTTCATGCTTAAAATTTCTTCTAGCTCGAGGTTAGGGTGTCATACTTGAGTGGCAATAGATCAGGGGTACCTGAATTAGTCTACCTTGAAAATACCTCAAATAATGAAGAACAGATTTTGTCATAACCAGCTGACTATTTTAATCTTCATTTTAAGAAAATAAAAATGTCAGTAACTAAATTTTTCTTTCCTAGTTTAAGCTATTAAGACTCTAATTACTTCTTCAAAAATATTTCTCGTGTTCATCCATTCCATCTCTAATAAAGTAAAACTGTATGTAGTGAAATAAATTACTAAAAATCTAAAAAAAGGTGTTTGCTAGAAAGTTAGATAGAGAATGCTGTCAGCCTGGACAACAGGAAGACAAAATGGAATGTGCCTCCTACCATCCATAACAGGAGCAGCCTGTAAGTAAAATGAAAGAAAATCCTTCCATGCATCATTTGTTTAAGTGAGATTAATGTATAAACATGAGTGAAATTAGACAATTAATGACAGATCTTTACTCTGAGGCATATGTCTTCACAGTGTATTTATACTCAAACAAACAGACAACAAAAGGTACAGTGCAGCTGTTGACAGTGAGGCAAAAGAAAAATAAGGCCAGTAAAAGCAAGCCTTTATTTTTCCATACTGAAATGCTTGTTCAAAGTAAAACCAGAATTTTTCCTTTTTAAATAGTGAAGTATGGCCATTTCATTGTGCACATCTTAAGCTTAATTTCATTTTAGTCTTGAAAGGAGTTTTCTAGAATGCCTCAGAAGGAGAAGCCCCACTTAATTCTTTTTCCAGCTTGGCTAGGAATGTAATGGACTATGCATTTAGGAAAATGCTGTTTTCATGGATTGTACTAACACAAGCATTAGTATTTTTCATTCCTGTTCCAGCAGCCATATATAAGGTTAAAGGTTTAGATCAATATAAAAAGGCTTTCCAAATTCCAGGACTTTGGTCCACAGATGACTGTGATGCTGCACCACTGCACACTAACCTCTGAACGGCACACTGCAAACTTTGAGTAAAGGGTGCACGACACAAGGAAAGAAAAAGCACCCCAGTGGTAAATCTGTCACCATGTGGTGGCACCAATAACCTGGTAGGTAGGCAGCCTTCAGTAGTTTTATCATGTAAATCCTTCTGAGATTGTTGAACAGGTTTTACACCACTACAGTTTTTCCAGCAGGACACAAAAATACATTAAGTCATATAACTCAGCCTCTCTTATTCCTGCCTTTCTCTACTGTTATTGTACTGCTCTCTAATTTTAATTAGAAAACTACATTTCTGAGAATTAAGCAATATTAATTATTAAATATTAGGGCATATAAAGCAGGAATAGTGGCATCAGACATATCTAGACAGAGATGGAGTACCTTTTCTAGGACAATTAGGAAAGCTTTGTTTTCAAATGAAGCTTTTGACCAAAGCTAATAATTCTAAAGTCATCAATGCATATTCCACAAAAGCACATTGCTACAGCATTGCTTCAGTGGACCCTCCCAGGAAAAAAACCTACTAATTTATATTATTCAAAATGCTACTGTATTTCTGCGTATAGAGGCCAGAGAATCACAGGCCATCCAGGGAGCTGGCATAATCTGATTCATTCAAATCATACAAGAAACTATGGCCATCAAAATTTCAGTATTTTCATATTATGAGGTTCCAGAGCTATCTGTTGAAAGATGATAGTGGCTTCAAATCACATTAATACAATGGTAGCAATAAGAACTGGTACTGTCACGATTTACTAATGAATAGTGAAGTACAAATAACTAGAGGATGAAGAAAGGAAAGAAATCTAGGCTAGTGGAAAGAAGAAAATTACACTTTAAAGCACTGCAATGAATTTATCATTACTGACTTCAATCTCAGATTATTTTATTCTGAATGTTGTTTATTATGTCTCCGTTACTAGGGAGCTTACCCAATTGGAACTTCTGACATTCTCATCTCTGGAAACTGCTGGAAAATTTTTGCATTCATTAACCTTAATATGCTTTTATTGGTCTCAGAACTGAAAACAAACAAACAAAAAACCAGCCATATCCTGAACAGTAAGAGGTTCAGCTGCAAAACCAGACTGCAACAAGAACAAAAGGCGACAGTAAAAACCAGTTGATGAACTAACTAGTGAAAGAAGACTTGAGTAGAAAGGACTGAGACTGGAATAAAGTAATCAATTGCCAATGGCCAACGGGCATTTGATATTTGAAAAGAAAAAATAGTTTCTTTTTTAGCTGTTGGTTTATTTTCCCATATATACAGAACATATGAATTATATTAATTACTGTTTTCATTCTAGGGGGGAAAAAACTATTACAAAGCAAGCAAACAAACAAACAAAAAAAAAACTCCATGAAAAACACTGTGGACAGCTGTTTCATCCTGATAGCCTTCAAAAGGTAAATATGCTTAACAGGAAATATTAAATATTTCAAATTTGTAAGCAAAAATTTTGGATCTTTCTTGCCTCCTGGGGTATCCTGAGACATTAAATTCTGAGTAACATTTTTGCCATGTTTTTTGCAGCCATGAAGCTTCATTTAGAACCCAAAATAAAACAATTATGTTCATTTAAAAATCACAACACAAAAATGGTTACTAATTTCCAAAAGTTTAAAAAATATTAAAAAAGAAAGTTGACATTGTGAATACTCAACAGACCTATAAAATGCTTACTGAGCCTCAGGGAGTCTATGAAATGACTCAGTAACTCTCTGTTAGGTGTCTCCATACTGTGAAGTTAGTCTTTACACTTCTGCAGTGCAGATTTAATGTTGCTGTCACTCACACTACAGAGATCCTTACTTGTTTGCACATTCAGATCTGGTACAATTATTTTCTCTGGAAAAGTCTGGGTGACAGCATTCATGCCACTACGTAGATACAATCTAGGATGTCAAACTCAGTCCAGGCAACCTCCCTGCCATGGATAACTAATACATTTCAGTCCTAATGTAACTTACTTTGAAAATGCATTTTATTGTAGCATCTCTCAGCCTGCTAAGTAATATAAGGATGCCAGAACTAAAAGGAGGAGGAAAGAGGAACAGGGAAGGCTGGTTTACAATTAAGAGGCCCTTCTGGTTACTTTCTGAGAGTATCAGGCATATGATAACATATTTAAACCCTGTTTTATAAAGTAATTATCATTTACACTTGATTTTTCACTGAGGGAGCTCTCCATTATTCTAATTTATGTGCTGTTTAAGACATAAATTTTGGAATGGCACATATGAGGCAACTGTGAGTTAAAGAAATAACCTAAATAGATACATGAATTATCAAGACTTTCATGATGTGTGGCACATCAGAATAAATGCAAGATGCCTTATTATCATAGCCATTTCTCACTAAAAGACCAATTATCCCACCCAGAACTCCTTTAGGAACTCAGTTCTGATCTTCATTTTCCAACTGCATGCTAGACTGAAATTATGAAAAGTATACTATAAAAATAATGTTTTGTGTGCATTCAGCTTTTAATATTCATTATCGGTTTTGCAGTTTAGGAAAGTGTGCTTTTATTCCTTTATGCTTTTTACCTATGTTTGGGCCATAGAAACAGCTTTAAGAAACAACCTCAGAAGACGTAATTTTTCAAATGTTCTCCTTTAGGCAGAATTAAAATTATAAAACCATTTAAACATTCATATCTTATTTTAATTATAAACAATGTAGATAAAAAATGCTAAAAGCAACTGAAGTTTGATTTTTTTTACTGCAAAGACATTTATTTCACTCTGTATTCAAAAAGGTGTCAGGTCTCTACGTTTGATGTTTTCAGATTTTTAAGGTCCAAGAAGAAGCAGTTTCAAAGATACCTGAAACAAAAGAAAACCTACAAAGGTTTTCTACCACCCCTTTCCAATCAATGCAAATTATTTGTATACTGCAAATAAAGGAGTACAGGCTCCCTGAGAGAGTCCTGTAATTTTACCTGCACTCTAAAATCTGAAATTTCAATACTCACACCATATCACAGGATAAAATAATGACTTCAGAGAGTTCTTTCAGTCTGTTATGTATTTCTTCATTTAAGGATTATCCAATTAAGCTGTCCAGCTAGTGAAAGAAATATTTATGCTGACCCTGTCTCTAAAAACACAGTTAAATCTAATGAAAGGTTTCCTGCATGTTTGAAATTGCAAAATCACTCAGACACTGAAACTGGGAAGCGTGTTTGAGCTTCCAGAGCCACCTGCTGAGCATCTCCAAAAGTGGTAAGGGAGAGCTAACAGCTTCACAGGGGTTTATTGAAAAAAAAAACCACCGTGGAGAAAACTCTCCTGCACCAGCCAGTAAAAGTGCTGACTGCAGGTGTTTGATCTGTTTGTATTCCTCCTTGTTTGTGTGCCTGACCTAGTGCTGAGAAAAGGTGTCTCTGTCTACTCAGGAGTAAATCCATTGCACTGACTTTCCACTGAGGGATTCTAAGGTTTTAGGCATACAAGAGCCTTCTTTTGTTCTTTCTCAATTTTTTTTTTGGTTTTGTTTGTTTTTGTTTGCTTCTTTAGGGGTTTTATTTTGTTGGAGTTTTTTTGTCAAACCTGTAGCAACATGGTGAAAGGAATATGAGATTTGCACAATAAAAAGGGAGACAAGGAAACAAAGTCTGTAGCCTTGTGCAGTATTGTGATAATCTGTCATATATATGTCATTAGATTAGTCCTGAAGAAATCAGAAGATGCTCTGTAAAATTACTACAAAGAATAAATCAAGTGGCATCTAAGCACATATTCCCATGTAACTGGCACATGTCACTGCCTACACTTGGCTTTGATTAGAACAATTACAATTTCCCACGTGTAAACAGAAATAAAAGTGGGATTTCCTAAACAAATACTCGCAGATATCAAAAGCAGCAGAAGACAGAATGGTCTGTGGATATTTCCAAACAGGTCTTAAATCACCAGGCATAGAGTCTTGTGCTCTCTCCTCTCCTCCTCACTTCAGTAATGCTGCAGTCACTCCGGAAATCATTCTTGCTCTCTGGGGTAGGAGGAAATCACAGCACAAGCAGCTCCTTGCTGCCATGATCAGATTTCTTCTCAGATGTTGCTTCAGCCCTGGAGTCCTTCAATCGCTGTACATTTTATCCTTTTGCTTCAGCACGGGCAGAGTTAACTCCTTTCTCTCTGAATCTACTTGCAACATGAAACCAGTTGCAGGTGGATTTTAAGAGGGGTCCCATCATGCTGGGAAGCCAAGGAGAACAGCTGTCCTCTACCCATCTCCTGGAGCTGGTAAACCTGGGGTGGAAGGAGAATGTGTGGCTGTGCCTGGAACTGGTGTTTTGTTTTAGCAGGAGCAGAGCACTGCTGCAGACCAACCGCAGGCACTTTTCTCGCCAAGCAGAAAGGCACAAAATGACTTCTAAGCACTACCCAGGTTAGGCACTGCTGAGCAGGGGGTGTTTGGATTGCCTGGATACAGCCTTAAACCTAGAGCAACTGGCTTCTAACTGAAAGCTAATTCTCTGTGATGTCTCAATGTGCCATTTATGCTGTGCCACCAGGGAACTCAGACATGCTGCACTTGCCTACCTGATATGAATTCTCCTTTGATAGTTACCAGATTGCCTATTAGTTAAAGCTGTACAAATGTAACACATGTGATTTCTATACCACCTGCATAGTCACAGTTCTGCCACGAATTGAGATTCATAAAATGGAATAAAATAAAACTTTTACAAACATTGATTTTATGGCAAACTGCCTCTGGGGAAAATCACATCTTTTGTTAAGGCAACAGCCTTCTGCCAAATGGAAATCATGTTGCTGAAAATCCCCTTTTGCATTGTCCATTTAATCTCTCCTTGTAATTTTTGCAGTTGTTTTTTGGGGTTTTTTTGTTTGTTTGTTTAACCTTTTATGTAAACAACAATGCTCTCAGCATCAAACGATAATGCTGAAAGACATCCAGCAATGGGGTATATACAAAACAAGAAACATTAAATACTGTTGGGTTTTTTCTATTCTATGTGTCTGCTTTATATGTGCTACAAGTTAAAAAAACTAGTCTTAAAAATAAGGTTAAGATTATCTATTGCAAACCTGCAAACGCTGCAGTGCTTAATATTACAGCTTGTAGGATCTTAATTTAAAAATATTACATTTATGAGGCTATGTGTGAAATAAGATGGCAAAATTAGATCATGTCTTTATTAATGCTGATCAGTAGCATTAAAATTACAATCAACAACTAGTGTACAGAATATAACCTACCTGTCTGTAAATTTTATTTTAACTGAATACTGTATAAAAAATAGGATAAAAAAGAGTGGCTGCAGCTTTTCCTGAAGATAAATTTCCTTCCTCAAGTTCAACTGCAAAATATCTTGTGTTGCTTCCTTTCCTGAAACCAGAAGCCGTACACAGACAGAATATGGACAAAATGAACTGACAAATTTATAGTTCATGAGAGTAATTGATTGTAAAATTTTTTGATTACTGTTTTTCCATAGTAGATTACTGTTTTTCCATAGCGACGGCCTTGACTCTGAACCCCACATTGCTGTCTCTAAGAGCTGGGGAAAAAAAAGGCAATAAAAACTTCTTCCTCAGCTAGACAGGATTAGTATGTTCAGTCTTGAGACAATACAGTGGGAACATTCTATAGTAAGTGACTTTCTCCTTGACTTTTTGTACAGTCTCAGCTATTAAGACAAAGGGGCTTCACCATGATTATAGAAATTAAAGAAAGAGGTTGAACTTTGAGCATCCTTCTTCTTTTCCCTCTTCTATGCAGAAAGGGAGCATACAACTAAAAAGCTACATAAGAAAATAAGAAATGTATTGTAAATGGTGAACAGTATATCCAGTGATTAATAAACTCTCAGCCTGCAAGAGCACTTTTAATCTATCAGGTATTATATTGCTATTGGCATGCAATGTTTTAATTCGGTGTGACCAGTGGAAACAGTATTTAGTACTAAAGAGCCAGCTAAGCAGCAGGTCCAAAGTATCTGCATCTCATTTCAGATTTAATTATTGCAATAACATCTCATTTGCTTCAAGGTATTATAATTATCTTCTCATTTGAAATGGAGTGGTATTTTAATATGAATGGAGGTAATGAGGCAATAGGTTGAAAATGTCCATAACACTGGGCTTTAAAGTAGAACAAACTGTTTTAAAAATTGGTCACTGAAAGTTAAGTGTATTTTCATTCTGGCAAATGCAGAGTATACACTCAAGTGATTTATAATAATTTTTACAAATTGCAGTGGATTTTAGTTAAAACTCAATAATAAATGCAGGCACTAATTAAAAGTGCTTCTGCTGCATTTGTCCATTTAGACTGTATCAGGCCATGATTTAAAATGTAAATGCTAATTTAATTGGAGAACAAAGAAAGAAGAAAAGTCTGTCACAACAAGGCTTCAGTTCTCTTGTACATTACTAAAATATTCTGGTACAGTTGCAATTTGTCTAGATGGCAAAAAAACACTTCTTCAATAATGCTATGCACAAACATTAGCATTTTATGTCTTAATTGATATCTATTGGATTATGTAGCTTCAACATATTTTAAAAAAACCCAACTTTTTAAGTTCTCTGTAATTGATTTTGAATTATAAAGTGTTCTCTGGAAACTTTAAAATAAATTATTAGGATGATGATGATGCTGATGCTGATAGATTTAAAAATCCCCCAAAGCCCAAGGAGACATTTCTCCATAACTAAGTTATAGTCCAGAAAGACCCATATCCATAACCCAGGATAAGATGTTTCCTAAGAAAATAAATTCATTTTTTTATGTGACTGACAAAATTTTGTCATTATTAAGTAACCTATGACAAACACCTCAGAGTACACTAATTATTTCCCTACAGACTGCCTTAGGGCATTAAAACCAATTGCTACCATTTACTAAACCCTTTCTGCTGCCTGTAAAAGCCTGAAATGCTTGGTAGTTTGCAAGTTGGCAATTTCTATTTGACCATTAGAAACTGTAAACATTTAAAATTTTTAAATATTTTTTGTTTTGTTTTGTTTTGTTTTTTTAACCACATGTAAGATGATCACATATTCAACAGAGTTTAAGATGAGTCAGGACTACAGTAAAAGTGCTTCATCCCTTGAACTTCAGGAAACAATCACAGGTGAATAATCCTAAGACTTCCCCACACTCCCACTAAAATATGGCAAAGTTATCACTAAATTACTGAAATTATTTTTGTTCCTGCTGTGCTCACACTTTGACTTTTGACCTTCCTTCAGATACTTTCCCTTCAGAAACTTGAGTGTTTTTTCATCTGACTTCTTTATTGGCATCCATTCCCCATGTTCTATTTTCCACCCAATAAAGAAAAATACAGGTCAAATAATGTTTATGATTTTTTTTTTCATTTCAGTTTACTTTTATGTTAATTTCTGCTGTACTATTTCTGACTGCATGTAACATTGCTATTTGGTAACATTTCATAATCTTCCAAACTTGCAGAATTTACATCATAACTAATCTATGAGGACTGAAGCATTATGGTGATGGACTCTCAGTGATTATTTTGTCTATACATGATATGCCAATACCACCTCTGACCCTAAAAAAACCCAAATCTTGGCAGACTGTTTTCAATCATGTCTGTGTTTCTATTGGTTATTGCCTAGATCTGGTGTGCAGTTTCTGCCTAGATCTGGTGTGCAGTTTCCTAAAACATTTAGCTGTAGCAGATCCCTTTGAATCTCTAATATATTTTCCCTTTCCTGTTTTCCTTTCTCCAAGTCAACTACTATAAATCTTTCTTCTTCTTCTTCTTCTTTTTTTTTTTTTAATTTATGAAAAACTGTTGCACAGATTCATCCTAGCCTTGAATCTATTAGCAGAAACTGCAAATCCCAATGGGACATAAATGCTTTTGCAATAGCTCCTGATTAAGATGTCCCAGAGGTACAGCTCTGTGTTCCAAAAATATAATATGCTTTTTGTATATTCTGCTCTACATGACTTATGCCTGCTGTGCTAATCAGTCATGTCACTCAATAACTATTTGGAGTTCTTATTGCTTATTTTTTAAAACTGAAAAATTGATTAGATCAGGATGATGCACAGTAACATTTTCAGCAGTTTACCATTGTCCAGGAATGTCCAAGATGTGGAGCTATCATAAAGACACAGACTATCATGATATGGTTCTTTGATTCTAAACCTTCCAGCATTGAGACATAGCAAAATACTATGTCAACAGTTTGGAGGCTTTGCTCATAGTTCTCACTAATGAACATTTGTAATTTCAGAGTTCAATTTTAACAGCAGGATAACCACTGCTAAGCTGGTAGTACCACTTCATTCTGAATGATTAAGCCAAAAGCTCTTTCTATATTTGGCTACAGCCACAGAAGAAGTGAGTCCTGCTAAAAAGTACACTCCCACAAACATCTGGATACTCTTTTTACTTTCCTGCCATCAGTATTCTTTCCATCTTTTCACCTCTCCAGGAGCTCAGAGCAGGAATATAACAGGATCACGGATCACCCACTTATCTTGCAGTTCCAAATGCTCCATGCTGTACTACTGGGGTCTGTTATTTTATATTCTTGCTTGGATACTGACTTACATTCTCCTGCCCACAAATGAGCCCAAAATTTAGACAAGTGTCATAATATGTCTATACTGTTGCTCTCTACTTCCACTTCTGAGGCAGGCATTATTTTATCTGCCCTAACCCACTAGACTTCACTTTCTTCATTCTGATAAACAGGATACCAAATCCTAGTATCCTAAAAAAAAAGGGTTCTCTAATTTTAGTTCTTCGTTCTTCCTTCTTTATAAGTATTACCATCCTTGGCTGTTTTCTGCCTCACTGTCACAGCTTATGACATGTACACGAAGGATGGTAGTTAAAATGTTTTCATCCCACTGAACTTCTCCTGGATAGATGTTGATATCCTCATAAAGATACTAGAATTTTTCTTTCCCTCTGTGCTTGTGCAGAGCCATCTGTAGTGACAAAATAGCATTGCAAAGACATCAGTGTACTGAACATTTCATCCAGCTCTATGTGCAAAAACTAAATGTCAGGTGCCAGATTTATGACTCCGCAGGATATAAATATTCCCTCTCTGCAAAGGTCACACAAGATTATCATCAATATATAAAGCAGACACTGACAGCCATGTCCATGTTGGTACCTTTTGGTACCTTCAGTTGTTTCTAGATCTATAATTTGCTGTGCAGTTGTTTTACAACCACCATAATGATTAGTCAATATGGGGTAACATTATTTTCTGATTCTACAGTAATGGTCTTTCATGGACATCAAATCACAGATTTGCCAGGACTGAGCAATTTACTCTGAAAATGGCTTCTTATTTCTGGTTGTATAGAGTTGATTCCTTGTACTTTACATATGGAAGTTCATGAGTTGTCTTCAATCTCTGCTCTTTAGGATTCATTCCCCATTGTGTCCCATTCAAATTCATCCTTGAGGATTCACACTGGATTGCCTTATTGATCTGATGGAGTCTTATTGCTTCTTCTTTGACTTTGATATTGTATCTAGATGTTTTCCTGTCTAGAGTATTTAATAATTTTTATATTTTAAGACTGAGGACATTCTCTGATCCCACATCTTTTCCACATAAAATTTTGGCAAAATCCTTCTTTGACTTGTTTAAGTCGCACCTGATGCTACCATAGCTCTCTGCAACGAGGCACTTTCCATACTTCCATGCCATCTGTCTCAGTAAACATAACTTCTCCCAGCATGGACTCCTGTCATTTGTACATAGTGGGAGGGAAGCTAATGCCTGACTAGTCTTGGTTACTCATCCTTCCTGGATTTTCATTCTTGCCTTTCTGTGTATTTGTATGTTAAAACTGATTTAAGATTAGATTCCTCTTTCAGATTGGTTTTTCAAATGCTGCTCCCTATGCCAGTTTCCTTAGAATGCCCACATTATGTGAAAAGAACTATTCACAATAGTATCTACTCCCTCATACTTACTTTGAATACTTCAAAGGATCTTTAAAATATGTTAATATTTCCAATTAATATTTCCAATTACCAATACTGAAGCAAAGGCAAGCTTTAGGGAAATACACAGTTTCCCTTACTGTCCCCCTTTTTATTTTTTTTTTTTTTTTTTTTTTGCAGTGAGATCTATGACCTCAGAATCCCATGTCCACTGAATTTTCATTCTGTTTCTGTCTCTGCTGCAAAATTCAGACATCTCAGTACTTCAGATATGCCAGTACTTCAGGGCTGAAATGAGAAGTGCTGCAGTAAGCACAACTGTAAGAAACAGAGCTTTCATGTGCATACAGCAGTCTCAGACTCAGCTGTTTCCAACTACATCAAAAACAACTTCAATTATGCCCTTAGTCCACACTAATATATGCCCTTCATGAAAACTGTTCTTTTTTCAGCCCTGCTATAACCTTCGTTATCTTTCTCTGAGAAAAAAAAGCCAAAAAAACCTGTTACAGCTGCAAATGCATATCAAAAACTTAAGATAAAGCACATGATAGAAAAACTATAATTGTTTCAATATCCCCAAAAGTCAATGTGAAGGTTAAACTGTAAAGAAATTCAAGCATATTAAGGAAGATACACACAGCATAATACCCATGCAATCTAAATTCTTGTACTGTAGTAGCACCACAAAGAAACCATTTGGTTTCTGTTGAGATTTTTAGAGCTTGTGATTCCAAATCTTGTGAAACCGATTTTTTGAACATATTGTCTTCTTTTTTCTTGCTAGTTTCACACTAGTGAAAGATAATTCACACATTTCTTTACCTTGGCATATCTCAGAACAGAGTGAAGAATGCCAATGTTTTAGTGAAAGTACATATTTAACCCCTCCACCACTGCTTTCCAGTAGCATTTCTAAGAATGCCTTTTAAGCAATCAAAAATGCAAGCAAAGTTTATAGGCAGATGATGATGATTATTATTATGCAAACTATTTGCACCCTAAATTTAGGAGATTTGAAGACATGTAAGCTGTGTCTGGAAGCAGAAGCTGCAAGTTTAACACTAAAATAGATGATGGAATCAAGCTACTTAAATGTAAATTTGTATCTGTCTTGCAAAGAAGTTTAGTAGAAGCTGATCTATTGAACAAAATAATTGGTGCAATGGACTCAGTGTCTACACTATATGCATTTTAAAGACTACTTTGGATTTTTTTTAGTATGGTCCAGAAAATGGAAGGCCCTAAGTTCCTACAGTTCATCTTCTGGTTTTCTTTTTGTCTGCAAGACTACATGGTGTGAGCTATGAGCTCATTCCTTGCCATGGATTAAGTACTGTAAGTGGAGATGATTTAGGGACCCTATTCAAAATTGTCCACCCAATCTACACTAAAATGATCACATAAGTGCATGCTAACTTGCCTCACTGATCAATCTAATTAGGTTGAGCTTATAGGACCAATCTTCACTTACAGTATGCCTGAAAGTTCATCTCCATCTTTCTCCCACTCTTTGTTCCCTCTGCTTACGTCTTATACGTCTTATAAATCAATGTTATGTTTTCTACAAATCATCCCACATTTCTGTACTTAGACCCTCCCAGCTCCAGCACTGCTGTTTGCTAAATGTGTGCATGTTTGTTCAACTATGCACCTAAGGAAGATGGGAACCAGCTACCTGCACTCACTGTTCTCTCTTTCTAGTTAATTTACTGGTTCCTACTACGAAAAATATGTCCAGAAACTAAAAGGGTTCTTATCTGAAAGCATTAATTGGCACTCTTACAATAATCAGCCCATAGGTTTGGAAGTGCGTGGCCATTTTGTTGCAGAAACTGTTGATTGTAACTAGCTATATGAGCAATTTTTAAATTTTTTTTGCTCCTAAAAGCTTCAAATTAGATGGCAGAAATGGATTACATAATTTGCTTCCTACATATCAAGCTTTTTTGCCTTATTTTTCTTTCTGAATGGGTAGAACGATTGTATTTTGCCTTGTAGAGTATGGGCAGTTTGCCCTCACAAAGGAAACTCAATGAAACAGCAAAGAAAACTCCTGCAGGACTCATTTAGTACCCTAGGCAACATGGGAACAGCTGAAAAGCACTACTAGGTAACTCTGTCACAAATGTACTAATGCATAAGTAGAGTATCCTCAGAGCAGGAATGTAGGGATGTTTACAGACTAGAAAAAAGGTACTGTCCATTGTTTCCATTTGGTTTTGTACATGGCTTAATATTTAACATAAAGCATTTTGGTTATATTTCTTTATTCCAGCATACTGTACTAAGATACTTTTCCTTTGCATTACCATTCCTCCTCCTGGCCATAGCCGTCCCACCTCTCCCTTTGCAAGGAGCAGAATGGGTGCAGCAGACTGAGTGTGGGAAGCACGTATTTGACAGAGTTCTCTTCCGGACTGCTCCAGCACTCCCCCTCACTGCACTGCTCTAGCTTTGTGGCTTGTTTTTTTTTTTTTTTTTTTTGGTTTTTCTGCCTTTCATGGTAAGCCAAATACTCTGTATAGAAAGGCTGTGGGTGTATTGTGCTTGATCCGGCAGTATGAGTGTAGAATAAAAACAACCTAAAAGGTTTTTGCACCTTTATAGGAAAGACCCATTACATTTTGTGAATCAGTGATAATGCATGCATAGGTTCAGGGAGGTTGCTAAATTACAAGGTGTGCTGAAGTAGCAGAACAAATTATGTCCTTGTCTACAAAGCAGGTAAATCTTAACCATGGCTACAAGAAACCCTCAAAATTTAAAAGATAAAATTTATGGCCTAAAAGTACAAAATTGTCATTTAAACAAAAATGTGAAGTTACATTTATTTTAAACAGACTGTCTATATGAACTTGTTGTTAGAACTACATTAGTGAAGAACAAGTATTGTTGCTGGCCTTTTTTAGCCTAACGTGGATGGCCTCCCAGGCCAGAGCAATTAAGGGTCTCTCTATCTTGCACTAGTGGAGTATGTAGTGTCATCCTGCTCTAAAAACTGAAGAACAAAGAGATTAAAGTGAAGGCTTTGCACACCTCACCGCATATGGCTTTCTTAAGCCGAAGCCATGAATTTAAACAGTCAAGTAACTTCTTTTTTTAAAGAAGACAGTGACTTTTGCATTATTTATACGGGCTAGCAGTAATGCAGTAGACACCAGCGATTCAGACTTTGTTGCATTTGTAGGACTAGAGACTCGGATGAATCC
Organism: Taeniopygia guttata; assembly: GCF_048771995.1. Taxonomy (NCBI): domain Eukaryota; kingdom Metazoa; phylum Chordata; class Aves; order Passeriformes; family Estrildidae; genus Taeniopygia; species Taeniopygia guttata. The sequence goes on along the minus strand of NC_133027.1, from coordinate 29,809,758 downwards.
TGGCTCTACTTAGTCAGCTAAGCATACTCACCAAGACAGGGAGATCAATAAAACAAAAGAAAAAAACACTCCAAAACAAACAAACTTTTTTTTTTTTTTCAATTTGCAGTATTTTTGGCATCAATTGACAACAGCAAATGTAAGATTCAGTGGCTTTAAGTATCGTCTAAAAGAATTTCAAGCATTGTGTATAACACCATTTGACCAAAAAAAAGCCTACATCAATCCAATAATTAAATTCTTAGTAGCTTAATATTATTCCCAAGATTGGATTAATTTAGTATGAGCAAGTTGAGCTGAAATTGGAATTTACAAAGAGTAAAAGCTGCCATCCTGTAAGAAATCCTGGCAGTCTGATATTTTGTTTAATATAAAACTTTTTCCTGTTTTTTTTTCAATGGCAGTAGGAGTATTACAAAGTATCCCACTTTGATATTTTTTAATTACTTTTTTCCCATTTCAAAACATTGCATTTTACCTAGTGTAGACTCAAAACTCTCAAACCCCTTAGATCTCTTTCATGCCATTAACGGTCTTCAGACTTCTTCCAACAAACAGTAAGAGCCAGCAAGTTACTAACAATGATGCAGAACCAGTCTGTGAACCATTTATGCCTCTGATCGCAGCACATTTGGAAAAGAAATGCAATTTTGATGCATCACAAACATAGCCTGCCACAAGTGCACAGATGTGATTCAACCAGCTCAAAAACTATGGTGGATTTTGACATATAAAGTCCTGGGATGGAAGGCACCCCAGTTCTAGTTTTCATGAGATACTGGTTCAAACAAAATTAAATAATGGACCAACTGATCTAATAGAAAGCATTTCAGGTATATCAGGTCAAAAGATTTAACGTCTTCCTTTGTGACTTGAAGAAATTTTTAAATTTTTTTTTTTAATTTGAGAAAATTAAATCAATGTTATTGTCTGAGAAACCTAGTTTTGCCTAATCAATACTTTCTGCTTTTAATAACTAATTTTTCAACTCATTTAGAGTTTGACAATGCCTGAGGTTAAAAAGGAGATAGGAATACGGTCAAAAAGAAAGAATACCCTTTCTTCCAGGCTCATTATTAGCTACAGTTTGTATTACAAGCAGACATTAATCAAGTTAATTTTTGGCACAATGTCAGGAGAGGAGGCTACCTGAAGCCTTAAGTTTCAAGAGGAGAAACAGGCAGGGAGCCAGTCACATGTTTCCAGGCTTTAGGGGCTGCCTGCTTGCTTGGCAAAGGTAAAAGAGCTTGTTTCCAAAACACTGACAAAAAAAACCCTCCAGAATCTATGCTCAGATTGTGAAGTTATGCTGGCATTTTCTTGACTATGTTTGTAAGTAGTGATCACTTTACATAAAGCTATGCCAAGAATCACTGGAAATTACTTGGGCAAAGTACCACAGGAACAGCTTATCATATTTTCAGAAATGTCTTTGCATCAACTATCAGAAGCTCACTGCAGGAAAATAATTTCAAAGGAAACAGGGCTCCAAGTAATGCTTTTATCATGGTCTCAAATGAGAAACTGAAGGAGACTCCATCTTATGATGCCCTGAGATACTAAGTCTGGATGGATGAGCTACAGAATAAGCTCTAAGCGGATGTCCCAAAACAAATTAATCCTCTTCTCTCACAAGAGGCTTAAGGTTGTATAAACTTCAACTCCATCCAAGAGTTTGTTTTTTTTAACTGTTTGTATCTGGTTTTGGTCGTTCTTCGGTACGTTCATTCATACAGTTTCGTTTTCCAGCTTTTCAAGAAAGGGAAAAAGCAATGATGACGAAGAGTGATTTTTGCTTTGGAAATCCTTATAGCTGTATGATTCAGCCAAAAATGAAAGCACATTCACCTCTAAAAATGCTCAGTGCGCCCTTAAGTTTACCAAGCCCTCTCTGAAAGATAGGATTTGTTTAATGCATTGACAAGCAGCCCCCATATTTCCATGAAATGACACAAAAGGTTGAGCTCGGCTGCCTGACAGCTCCGTTGTGAAATGCAACTCCTATGATGCTTTCTGCCACATGTGAAGCTATACAGGGACATAATGAAACGAGTACACAAACAGATAAAAGAGTAAAGAGTATGTATCAAGTAGATAGCCCCAGCACAAAGAGCTATATTGTTTTTTCTTTGTCCTTGCTCTTGTTTAAGTTTTTTTTGCCATAACATTGAGCTATCTCTTCTGAATTCATCAGCACCATGAGCAATTACAAAGAGATAAGCCCCTGAGCACTGCTCACCCCAAAGAGCCACATCTGTTTCAGTCACTATGCAGCCACAAATGAGCAACAACACAATTATAACATAGCTCATAACAAGTGAAATTCAAAATGCTGCTTACATTGCTGCTTGCAGTGATAACAAAACTATGAGAGCAACAACAAACACTGAAGCTGCTCAGGCAAAAAAAGTAGAATTCATCTTAGGTTTTTGTGGCAGCCACATCCTAGTTCTTTCTCCAGGCTTTCTTTCTCCCTTGATGTAATTTTCCCCCTAGACTATATCTCACTTTACATCAAAAAAAAGTCACTCTTTCTTGTAAAATGTGCAAATTGGATGTATGGTATGAGATGAAGAAGGGTAGAGGTAACAAGAATCCTAAACTTACAAATAAAAGAAGAACTGGAAAAGAAAGTTAACCCAAATAATCTACTCGCACGTATTCAAAACTCTTTGAAGAGCTATGTGCATATTGCAAGTTGCAGCAGGCCTGCAGGCAGCTTTAATTTGCATGAATGGCTGTAGCACAGAAGCAAAGGGCTGGATGACTGGATGACCTTGGCAGCATTCTGAGGGTCACTGAAATGCAGTTTCTTCAGTCAGGCTCAGAGGGGTTTCTTTGATAGGCTATATACCAGCGTTTCTTTCCAACAGATTTTTCTTTTCTTTGATAAACATAATTACAAATGCAGTATAGCTGTAGTATTATCAGTTCTATTTTGCCTATTTAAAAGAATTTCATGTTTCTCTCCCTGGATGTTATTTCACTGTATTCTATTAACAGAATATATAACAGAATTATATACTTTAAATTATATTTTATATTATATTTTATTATATATATAAACAGAATAGTGTATCTTGAGATTTTAAGAGTGTTTTGGGATACTTAGCAGGCCATTGCTACTCATCATGTTGGTCAGCATAAGCTGTGTTTCTTACTAGATTTTGATTAATTATTGTAAAACCAGCATGCACTTTTCCCTCCTACTTCTGAGATACCACAGCAGAAAATGTGCAGGTAGTGTGCTTTAGGGAGCAAAAGTGGCAGCATCAACAGTTAGATACCTATTTCCTAATTAATTCAAACACTTGATGCTCACTACCCCCTGATTAAGTCTGTTGCAATTTGGCTGAATACCATTAAACTGAACATAGTTCTCACCATGCTTTTACTGTAGAAAAGAAACCAAGAAATACATGAAAATATCCTCCTAACAAAAATAAATAAAGAGTTTAAATTACTAAGGGGACAATACATGTCCCTAAAATTTATGTACAAACTCAGTAAGCTTCTATGAAGAAAACACCTGAATTCCTGTTTAACAATTTGGAGTTATCTCTTTTCTTGGTGATAGTTCAAGTTTGCATTTTGATAAGTGTATCTCATGGCTAGGAGGATGGGTTGGATAAGTGCAGGAGTCAATAAAGATGATGAAATACCACAAGCTGAAATGCAAAACATAGGTAGAGCTATTCCACTGTTACAACATATTTCATCTTAAAATACCTGAGCATAGCAAAGGTGAGACGACAAGATGTCATAATGCAGAGAAAAAAGCCCTTGTTATACTGGATTTTGCCTTATTTTCCTGACCCAGCAATAATATTTCACATGCTGATACACTCGTTCTTATTTTGTAATTACTGCACCTCATACTCAGAAATGGAGACAAGCTTCTTCAAAAGATTCCATTTAGTCCAAAACAGTAGAGTTTAACTGCACTACATTGTGCTTGGCAAAATGGATTGTCACAGACATGCCACTTTCGCAGCCTCTTTGTGCTAGTTCCTCCTGAAGTCAGACCCGTTCAGGGTCTGTGTCCTGCTATTCATAGCCCTAGGAAATAATTCTTTTGTGTAAGAGGCCATTCTGTTTGAGTCATTTCAGACAGCTGAGAACCGCAAAAGTAGACTTGACAAAAAACTAATAAAATATAAAAGGAAAACTTTGATCCATATTCATTGCTAAAAAATCTCTAAAAATTGGAATGGGACAAAAATTCCTTCCTCATATCCATCAGAAGGCATTTTTTTCCTTTAGAAGCGACCGAAAAATATGCCTGATCTAAGTCTACCACAAAGGAGAACAGCAAGGCTGCATCCCACACTGGAAGAGTAAATATATTGTGATATTTAAAAAACTAAAAAAGGAGTTAGAATTTCTCAGCACTTTGTGTAGGATTCAACTTCAAATTAGAATATGTAAATGTAAGTGTCTAGTTTTGAGTAATGCATCTAAACTCAGATTATAGCCCTTGGGAAGCTGGTACAGCCAGTGGAGCCTGGAGAGAGTCCAGTGCTATCCTGTTGATCTTCATTTTGAAAAATCCACATGAGTAATTCTGTAATATATTATCTTTAGCTTAGAAAATCCCCTAACAAACATAAAAGTGCTATTAATTTTGATTGATCCTCCCATCACAAATCAGAATTAAGCTATTAATTAATCCTGCTATTTCTCAAAGTCTTTCAGTTTTATAGCATATCTCACATAATACTTTCTCCTTAAAACTCCAGGTTTTGTATTCTCTTAAAGCTATCAATGTCTTATAACTCTCCTTAAAAAAATAACACCCAAATTTAGATATGAAAAACAAAATGAAAGCATGAACAATACACAAAATAGAAGTATTCAAAGACATGTCATCAGCTTTAGTAAAGTTTTCAAATATCAATATTTGCAACTACCAGTGCTTGTCCTCCTTGATCTCACAAGCTCCAGTTGTTCAACATGTTATGACCATGAAAGTCCCCTGTATTTCTGATATATTTAGTTTACCTTCCCTGTCCACTTGACACAGATACCTCATCAGTATTGTCTTGTTTGAGAGCACAGCTGATCAATAATATTTTTTATAATTACATGTATAAATTCTGATGACAGACCATTCCCCGGGTGATATGGGAGAAACTGGAATATTTGTTCTGAACAGAAGTTGCAGATTGTATCTAGCTCAGATTTCATGTTCAGCAAAAACTGGCAGCTTCTTTTCACATACACCTTTAAGACTGATGTTCTATATTTGATTAGGAAGCACTTCAGTGTACACGAGCTTTGCCAGCCTCTAGAATGATTACTTAAATTTTTTTATAATATCATGCCCTACTCTATATTTTTTGCTTTGCATTAATTATATTTTCAATTGTGAGTAGATAAAGAAGCAACTTTTTTTTCTATGTCTTTATAATATTCTTTTACCTGTGGTTGCTTTACAAGGCAGTCAGGATTACCCTACTTAATAAGTAATTCTCTGCACAATAATAATGATTTGCAATGTCACTGCAATTTTTTTCCAGAAAGAGACAAACTAAAAATTCTGAAATATTTATTTTTAAGCATTTTTTGAAACCAAACTTTTCAATTTTATTTTAATTACCTTCTGCCCAGATTTTTAACCAAGATCAAAGTACCACTGAATGTTTCAAACTGTCAGAAGATATTTTCAGTATTTTTCTCACAGAAGATATGTTTTTTCTCTCTGATTTCAAACAAACTTTGAAGTCAAGAGAAACTTAGACTCATAAAATTGTAGAATATTAAGTGTTGGAGTGGGACCTTAAAAATTATCTAGTCCCAACTCCCCTTGCAATGGGCAGGGACATCTCCCACTACACCAAGTTGCTTAAGGCCTTATACAACCTGGCCTTGAACTTCATGGTATCTAAGTTGTACACTCTTAAAAGCTCTGCTTTGAGGTCTGTCCAAAATATTCCTTGGCTCATACATCTTTTGTAAGAGGATCTGTTATGGAAAAAAATCTCTGGATAAGTAAAAATCTCCCTACTCTCATACGCTGCTCCCTTGCTAAATGCTAATGATCCTTTGCTAAAACTGCAAACTAAATAAAATAGTTTTGTTTGCTATTATATTTGGTGGCAGTTATGCCATCATGAGTGACCCACCTAATTATATAAACAGCCATGATATTTCTGGGTCAGTTGACAATTGCATTTAGAGGCACAGGAGTCCCAAGGAGTATCTGAAAGCCAAAACTGGCAAAAGCTACATCTGCAGTATTTCTCTATTTAACTTAAGGGGCAATGATTCAGTCATTCAACATTTGTCCACCAAAGGCCAAGTCATTACTTTAAGCCTCTGGACTTAATATGCAGATGTGATTTTGCTCCTTCACAAACTAAGCAGCATTTTTTTTCAGACTATTCTCAGCATTTATTACACAATAGAAAGGCTTTTTAGATGGTAGATAAAATCAGAAATTCACAAATATATTTAAAAAACTTGTTTTTATATAATATGAGAGTTAAACAAGCAAGAATAAGTACATAGTGCAATGAGGGCAAGCTTTTAATGTGTATCTATTAAGTTGAACAGCTAAAATTCTTCCCTGTTCTCACAGATATTTCTAGTTCCTTCTTCAAAATTCTTTCTCATTTGCCACTGTTTATATGAGAAGAAAATTAGAGCCTTTTTTTTTTTTATTTGAGCACAGCGTTCTTGATTCAGAAGATCTACTGCAGAGATAGACTAACAATTCACCCTACAGGGTTACAGTATGGAAAGGACCAGCTTTCACTCTAGTGTGAACAATGCAGGATATTTGTCAACAAAAACAGCTAAGTAGAGTCTGTGATCTGCTGAATCTCAAGCTGGCCTTTGTCATGCTGCTGTTTCTGCAGCTACATTCTACTGCTACAGCCCAGTCCTGTCCTTGATTTCTCCCTTGTAAGTAACACTGACAGGAGTTTATGGCATTATAAGATATCAGAACCATAAGGATGGAAGATGAAATACTTCATGTGATTTCACATTTGCAACACAGTTTATTCCAGTGTTCTTACTAGGTAATAATGGCATAAACATGAAAAATCCATTAATTTGGATGCAAATAATGCAGTATTTACTGATCAATCTCACTTAACATTTGTTTGCTTCATTAGGAATAAACTTAGTCCTTACACTTCAAAACAACTAGAGACCCCCCTCTCCACTTTCTGCCCATCATTAAAAGCTTTCAGTCGTAGACTTGGAATAAAAGGCACATAAAGTCCATAAATGCGTCAGACCAAACTGCCACTTTAATCAAACATGTAGCACTTGGCTATAAAGCACTGCAAAAAAAAGTAAGAAAGACTGAAATGCCCTTAAGGACAATTGCACAAGCCAGGACTGCCATCATACAGAGAATAAATATTGGAAAAACAATAATCCAGAAAGGCTGATGCTGAAAGAATTAAATTAAATACTCATGGAAGTTAATTACTGAGAAAAAAAAATGTATTGGAAGGAGCAAAAGAGAAGATAGACAAATAAACCTGCTACCTACTAACCTTGATTCCAACTATTCCTTCTTCTATTCCCCACATATACTGTAATTTACGTGGGTACTCTGACAGGAGCAGATTACTGCAAGTACTGCAAGAAGAATAAAAATTTAGCCCACACTTTGTCTACTTTATTGAATTTCACCTGTGTCTGTTTATTGGAATTCTTGGTAAGCATCCCAGTGCTGCAGATTAGAAAATGACAGAAGTTTTCCAATTAATTTTTTTCTCATCTCAACACTATTCTTTGGAGAAGCCATACACTCCTCTCTCTACAGGCAGTAAAGTGACAAAAGCAGTAGGGACATTCATTTGGTGCTCATTCCTTCTCCATACAGGCAAAACCCACCCTGTTCTGGATTATGGGTATTTATTTAGCATTTCGCATAAAGACAAGAAAAATATAAGACAACATGAGAGTATTATCTAAGAAGAGGGATGAAGAGTGTATATTGTCTGTACTTCAGCTGCAATTGATGCTTCTTCTGCTTTTGGAAGAAGGACACCTATTTCACAGCAGTAGCTGGAAACTACCCAAAGAACATGAAATGGAGTATGGGAGATAAAGCGAGGCTATCCAGAAGACTATCATACACTGGGGAATTAGTAATCCATGTTACAGGCTGTGCTCTCCAGTGCTACATTGCATGGACAGCAGGGCCTCTGGCCTGTGTTGTGTTACTTTTCCTTGTCTGCAGGATAAACTTAGAGGACTGATTGTAACAGAGGAGGCTGCAGGCAGCTCACACTTAGTACTGGTGATTACTTCACTTCTGTGATTTTGTCTTTGCCTTAAAGTGAACCTGCACATTCTTATGCAAAACTCCATTTCTTTCATGGCAGAAGCTGTGAACAGAAGAGTTTTCCTCTAAGAAAAGGCCAGAAGACTGTCGCCCTGATTCTTAAGTTTTTCTAAAGCCTTCTGAGTTTACATTCTGTTGGAAAACTTTCCCACACAATTTCTGTAAACAACATATTGTTTTGCATTCCTTCATGGGGGTGGAGAAACTTGATGTACTAGTGGTTTGTCCAATGTCTTTGGAGAGGTGGCCCATTCACTCTCCAATCCACTGTCACCTTTGGAAAAGTATAAAAGTTGGAGTCAGAAAATAAACTTTCTCTTTTACCTTGCAAAATAGCAGGTGGCTCGCGTTGTGCTTTCACGTGTCCTATAGCGACAGAAGACCAATGAAGACCGCAAATCTGGCAAATTTCTGAGAGCTGTGCCCTGACTAGCAATGCATCCTGTGACACTCTACACCTTGGAGTTCTCACATGGGAAGGACCATGAGGCTATTTATTGCCTTTTTCCTTACTTTGTTAGCTCCAAGAAGTGGGATTCTCAGAAATGCCTTATAGAAGCTGAGTCCATTTCTTGCTGGGATCATGATTAACACTGACACTAATGGGGTCTAACACAGAAGCCATATAGACGTGGAGTTAAACTGCTCTGAACACTAAAATTCTTGCTAAAGTTCTGGTAATATGATAGATCTCAGTGCAGTAGAAACATATTTTGTTCTCCTTTAAAAGTTCAGTTATAAAATTGATACATATCTCACAAATTTACAAACTTTCATTATAATTCCAATGTTCACTTGTTCTCAGAAGCATCTGAATTAAATATCAAAAGGTTATTTCTTTGAGGTCCTTTATAAAAGAATTTAATTTAAAAAATATGTTTTGGAGAGCTAAAATGAGCTATAAAGATTTACATAGAAAAGCTTGAATTGCCTTTCACCAAAGACTTTCAGTACAGCCCCATGCTTTCAAAACTACTGCAAGAAATACAATATTCAATCATGCCACTGGACACAGACTGTATCATGTGATCCATGATACATGGATGGGAGTACAGTGCATGGCCATTAATATTAACAAGGCACCCTTTGACACTGTCTCCCATAATATCACTACAGCCACATACTCAAATGTGGACTAGATAAGGGGGTAAAAAGAAACTGGCTGGAACGTTGACTTCATAGGGTTGCAATGATAAACACCAAGTTCAGCTGGATGCATCTCTGGGATTGACAGTGAGGCAAACATCCATTTGGGTGGGTCAGAGTTCACTCCTAAAATGTTTATGGGAAACACCAAAGACAGAGGTGGTCAGCAGTATGAGCGACAATAGACACAATTTGCAACACAGAATCATAGATTTCTACAATGGTTTGGCTTGCAGGGAGCTTCAAAGATCATCTACTTCAAATCCCCTACCATGGTCAAGGATGCCTTTCGTCAGATCAGGTTATTCAAAAGTCCCATCCAACCTGGCCTTGAACACTTCCATGGAAGGGACATCTACAACTTCCTTAGGCAACCTGTCCAAAAGAAATTTGTCATTTCTCTGGGAAATTTCTGTGGACAACCAGCATCTCACCACTCTCATAATCAAAAATTTCTGCATCTTATCCAATCTAAATCTATACTTTTTCAGTTTAAAACCACTGTTCTTTGCCCTGCCTCTACAGACATTGGTAACAGGACTTTCTCTGTCTTTCTTACAAGACCCTTTTATATATTGAAAGGCTACAAAAATGTCTCCCCTGAGTCTTCTTTTCTCCAAGCTGAGCAACTTTCGACTCTCTCAGGTCTACTTCATAGCAAACACAGACGATTCTAACTTTATGTATAAATTCATCACGAGTGTGGGCAAACACTGTATCCAGATGTGTGGCAGAGATATACCTCAGGAGATACTAAAAACTCAGATGTAAAAATCCCTGAGCAACTTGATATAATCTGTCTCCCTGGGTGGAAAAACAATAAATATTTAACATGTCTGAAACCTGAATCTTCCACATATTACAGTGCAACTGGAAAATGAATTCTCTTGTCATCCTGTGAATGGTTCAAATATCTCAACTATATTTCCTGTCTTTTAACAGAATGTAAAAGAGAAAACATTTAAAATTTTCAGAAAACATTTTTTTTTTTAAATTTGGTCTAGGTCATTTGGTTATGACCTTTAAAACAATTGTTTCACTAAGATTAGCTTATTTCTCAAAATGTCACTTGGTGAAAAAAGTGAGGTCTTTCATTTTGAAAAGGTCAAAAAGCTTTGACCTTTTCAAAACTCTTATAAGAAAAAAAACTGTCAAAAAAGTTTGTTTTGTGAATAGCTGAAAGTAGTTGTTACAACAAAACAAGTGCAGACCCACTGCTTATGTTAAAAACTTTGTAGCATGGTTTTCAGTAAAGACATGTAGTCTGACTAAAGAATGTTGGCTCTCACCTTTCTCCTGCCTGCTTAAAGCAAAACCTCATTTACCTTTATGAATAGCAGTAATCTACCAGGACACTACAACTGCATCTCAGCAATTACCATAGTTTTTCTTCCAACCATAATTGGAAATAACAATTAGTAATAAAAATGCATATAATTGTAAATATTTACATACTTTTAATATTACATATTAGGTATAAAGAAAAGAAACTAAGAAGTTTCTTTCTCCACAACAGTGAGCATTCCTGTCTGACTTACAATGTTTTTCTCAGCCTGTCAGAATTGCAGCACCTCTGGGCATGACATTTCTCTTGGATGAATGTCTCCTCCACAGTTTGTTAGACATTGCATACTGATGCGTTGTTTCCCCAAGGTGACATCATTACAAGAGGTGTTATCTTTTTCATGTTGTCGAAAACAGTGTCCAGCTTTTATTTTTAGCAATCTTCTCTTATCTATCATCTTATTTCCCCCCTTCATTTCAGAGTATTTCTTTTAAGAATATTTTGGACATCTATTGGCCTCTTCTGCTACTTATACAAAATTTCATATATCTTCTAATTCTGAAACCACAGGGGCAAATTCTCCACATTTCAACTAACTAATCTTTTTAAAATTTTTTTTAAGGTCATTTTGCTGTTTCCCCAAAAATAGGCTACAGCAACTTACTAGTTCATGTATCACACTAGCAAGTTACTTTCATTGTGTTAGACTCCAAACTGCTGAAACATTCTAAACACCTATATTCTGCCCCAGACTACTAATTCCATTTCTGAGTTCATAAAGAAATAAAAGTAACCAATATTTAAGTAATTTCATTCCAGTTTGTAAACTGCATCTATGAAGATGAACTTTTATTCATTTTTTATTCACTTTTATTTTTTTTATTCACTTTCCAATTCATTATAAAGTCACTGAACTATGCATATGTCCGTAACACTATTTTGACTGCAATGTCAGGATTTAAAATTGTACAGGATTGTCATGTAAGAAATGAATTCTCAAGAACTTCTTTGAAAAAACTGATAAGGTCTCAGCAATGTTACCTCAAAAACTATCAAACTGCATGAATCAATTGTAAGAGGACAGAAAGGGGCATTTGCCTGGCTCACTGCAGACTGTATAAGAGAAATTAGGAATTTGAATTCCCTGCACTGTCATCTAGCAAGAAAGAAGTGCCTGTAGGAGAGCAATTCAGAATACCTAAAATTAAAGAGCACATGATGTGAATACCTCTTATTTGCTTAGCAAACAAAGGCAATACAATGGATCAGATATATCCATAACCTACAAAAACAAGATTAAATTGTCCAGAGTAATAATCAGAATGGGGTAAATCTGGCAAAAATGTCAAATGTCAAGACTGCAAAGGGTTGTCACACTAATTTCTCTACTTTGCTGCCAATATCCCACAGTTTTGATTTACAGCTGTCCAGCAATATTCCTCACCTGAGAAAAAGCTGTCAATTCTACCATGCTACCACATATGATTACAGTGGTATGGTGGCTGCCTGACAAACAACAGATCCTTTGTGTCTGCAGGCACTGACAGGGGAACATAAGAGATACAGATGAATGCAGGGCTGGAATGTAAGGGTCTTCAGAGCTCCTCCTGGGAAAGATCTAGCTGCCTAAGGCATTCTGCCCTCTCTCTCCAGAACCACTGATGCTCTTCACCTTGTTTTCCAGAAGGACCATCATAGCAGCACAGAGAAGGGGTAGATATTCACAAGACTAACTGAATAATAATTTTGAGAGTATTATTCCTAGTAGAGTTGTACTGTTTTACTTGGGTACTGAACCCACTTGATTATAGTTGGAAAAAAATCCCTGTTTGGGGTGTTTCAATGTAAATGTTCTCTTTCCAGTTAGGCTAATAATAAATTCTTGTCTCTATATACATGTGATTCCTAAGAAAAGACTTCGAGCTTATAAATAATTAATTAATCAATGAAAGATTTTAATTTTTTTTCCATTTTTTGTCTTATCATACACTAGTTCTGAATGTAGCTATGCAGCACTCAACACACCAAATCACCAAACCACCAATTCATCTCCTTTTCCTGAAGAAAACAAGCAAAAACAAACAAGTAAAACCATCAAAGGTACCAAGTGAGAATTCTGAAGATGTATTATAGCCTTTTTAAAGCCTCTCCCTTTGTATGAGATTTTTAACAATATTAGCTGTAATATTAACTGCCATGGAAACTGTGACTGTTGCTGCAGTGACATCAGCAGTGGTCAAAACCGTGCTTCAGACAGAGCGATGCAAATGTAAGCAGTATTCTGCTGCTCGAGGTTTTGTTCTGTTTTGTTTTTCTTGCAGAAATATAACACATGGCTCTGAGATGTTTCAGACTGGCAGAAATCAGCCACCAGCCACCAGCTGTCAGGGACTTGGCACGCTGTCATTGTGGCTACTGCTAAAACTGCTTGCAGATCAATCAGTGGGGGACAGCAGCAGCATGCACAGACCAAAATTTAGCACATCCTCTCTTTTATTATGATATTTGAGTGTCCTGACCCCACATGGAGTGCTGCATCCAGGACTTCAGCACAAGAAAGATGTGGATCTGTTGGAACAGATCCAAAGGAGGGTCACGAAGAACATTCAAAGAGTAGAGCAAAGACAGACTGAGAAAGCTGAGGTTGTTAAACTTGGAGTAGGCAAAGCTTTGGGGAGACCTTATTATGGCTTTCCTGTACCTTAAGAGGGCTTATAAAAAGGGGAGAGCGACTGGGCAGATCATGACAGGAAAAGAAGCAAGGGCTCTAAACTGAAGAGGGCAGGTTTAGATTAGGTATTAGGTAGAAATTGCTTACATGGAGGGTGGTGAGACTTGGGAACAGGTTTTCCAGAGAAGTTGTGGATGCCCCATCCCTGGAAGTGTTCAAGGCCAGGTTGGATGGGGCTTTGAGAAACTCAGTCTAGTGAGAGTCATCCCTGCCCATAGCAGGGATCTTGGAACTAGATGATCATTAAGTCACTTCCAAACCCAGCCATTCTATGATTCTAGGATTATGTGAATTTTCATTGTATTTGCACTCAGTGTTGCTTCTCTCTTTTTCCCTCCCTGCATCCCAAGGAACAACTTGGAAAAGCCAGCCCTCACTTACAAGCTGGGCATACCTGTTTATTGCTTCCATCCTATAAGTAACAGTGGCAAAAGGAAAAAGATCACTACATGGCTCACTTCAACTACATAAAACTGCAATTAATAATCAATAAGCTGACTGCAGCTCCCCTGTTTAAGGTAAATAATTCAACACTTGCCTTCTTCTAGAGAAGATCTGGAAACAGGAACTAAGTTGTAAGAGGGTAAGGAGAATTTCTACCTTTTTTTTTTTGTGTGTGTGTGTGTATGCATGTAGGTATGTATGTTTTATGCCATAATTTCAATAGGTAGTAAGAAGTAAAAACTGTTTAAAAAAAAAGGAGATACATTACAAATTACAACCTGCATATTGCGACCGAGACCAAGAATAACGCTTGCCCTCTTTTTAAAAAAACAAAACAAAACAAAAAAAAACCCCCAAAAAAACTCAAGTGCAACTTCCAGCTGGCGTTTTAATGCTATGCAGGAGGCCTGATTTGCAACAGCTGCTCTCTCCTCCCAGTCCTCACGGCAGGAATGGTCATTCTATAACCAGTGAGCCATAACTCCACAAATCATGCATGAAGGCTGCTCTTGCCATAGTGTTGGCAGGAGGCAGGATGCCACAGAAGCCTGGTTAACATTTCTCAGGAACATTCTTAACCTGCTGCTACCCCAGAGTCCCTGTCTGGACAAGAAGAGGAAGGAAAGGCATGAGAGGTTTTCAAATCCAGTGAACAGATAAGCAGCAAACAGAAAGCTTAATATGAGGTCTAGGATTTATTGCTGCTGGAGTTTCAGTAAAGGCAGATGTAAGTAGGGATCTCATTGGATACTCATTTCATCTAAGTTATGGCTCCAGTGCAGGCCACAGAAACTATACTGTGGTTTCTGAAAAAAAACCCTAATTAAATTATCAGTATTGCATTTCTCTCAAGAAAGGGCAGCTTAAATAAAAGTAACATCTGACTTTTCTTGGTAAGCAATAGGGGAAATGATCCAATTTATAAATATGTAGGAATAAAACTTACTTCTGGGGTGAGCAAAATTAAATTGAAATATGTTCCAAATGTTACTTTTGTCACTAATTCCATCTGTTCTACAAATTAAATCCTGAGCTGGGAATGCCATAAAAAAAGTGAACAGGGTGCAAGCCATCAGCAGCTAATTAAAAGAAGTAATTTTTAAGCACATCTTTTGCAAACACTCTATATTTATGAAGTTGCCATAAATTAAAACAAGTGAACATGAGATGTTAATGACATGGAATCAATCCTCAGCTAGTTTATGAATCAGCAAAACAAAAATAAATGGAAGTTCTATATCAAACAAATTAATATAATCTAAGAGATATTGTTTTCTTTCTGTTAATTTGGTAGAATAAAATGAATTTCGTTATTTTCATTGATTTGCCACAGTCTGCTCTTATATAAAGATTCAGTAGCTGGTTTGGTGTAGCTGTTCCTGAAAGCACAATATATCCTAATGACTGACAGGATGACAGAAGAGGTTTGACCTGACTACCACTTTCATAATGAAGTTTCTCTACACACAGAAAAATGTAATTGAAGAGTTGTATTACTTCTTTTGAAAGGAATCTTCCATACTTTGAAACAGTGACCCCAGTAGACATTTTTTTTCCCAAGACTATACACCAACAAGGACAAAAAGGAAAGAAGCTATTTGAAAGAAATTATTTTCATGTTGTAAGATGGCTGTTTTGTCAGAACACTGATCCAGGGATGTTTCATGAAGCTAAAGAAATAGGATTAATTTTCAAAGTAAAACCACTCTCTATACTAAAAAGACAACCGAAAATGATTCTTACTTTGAGAGGACTATAAATATTACCTTGTTTGCTGGCTGAATTCTGATTTTTACAGTAATATATACTAAAACATATTTTATAAGCATCACATCTTTACAAAGATATAATGCCTTTTCAAAATTCATTATAATTTGTAGCTAAATTCTTAATAATATAATTATAATAAGTTGCAATCAATGGCTGCTTCTTAAACTTCAAAACTGATGAAAATTGATAGATACTTCCTTTTAATAGATATATTTTATTCCTTAAATTATACAAATGTATTAAAAATCAGTGCATTTTTGGT
The DNA here is from genome assembly GCF_048771995.1 of Taeniopygia guttata. Lineage (NCBI taxonomy): Eukaryota > Metazoa > Chordata > Aves > Passeriformes > Estrildidae > Taeniopygia > Taeniopygia guttata. Next base: position 29,793,812 of record NC_133027.1, on the reverse strand, counting down.
ATATTCAAATAATTAATCATTATACATAATTAACATTAGTTCAAAAAAAACTATTGGACACAGTCTGCTTAAAATATGTTGAACCAAACTGTATTGGGAAAATGTGTGCTAAGTTATCAATTACCATATTTTCCTCCAGCATTTCTTTAATTTCCCATACTGAGATTAGGTCTACCTAGCTCAAGGATCATCTTTCTAATCTCCTAAAATTCGAGGTATTACATTGCTCAAATATCATGGGAGGAATAAACCACACAAGCAAAAAGTATGTTATTGCATGAGTAACAGATTGAGTAAGAGTAAGAATATTTTCTCTTTAAAAATCACATTCTATATGGCTATAACAGATACCATGTGTAAAACAAAATGCCTTAAAATTAAACAACACAGGTAATTGCTGAAAATTGTATGTCCTCAAAAACAAACAAAAAGGTTTTTCAAAATGATAGTTTTGAAAACCCATGTTGTAATTTTGTTCTATGAGCAGTGATATAAGGTCCATCAAATGGTTTTAGCTTTAAGGTCATCTCCTAAAAGATTCACTCACTTCCTACATAGAAACGCTATATTTAATGGAATTTTATCTGGGTAAGGACCCTTAAGATTCCTGCATTAGTGCATTATGCCCCATTTGATAAGTGAGAAAGTAATGACACAGAAAATGGTAATAATTTTGTTTGGTCTACTCACTCCTAAATGGCTGAAAATATCTTCCATTTTAAATTATATTTGTCATAACAACTGTGTCTTTAGAACAATATTTTTACCAATATTAAAAAGGAAATTAAAGCTAAATGAGGTAACAACTTTATTTTGGTTTTAGGCTTGCTTATATGATGTCTTCAACTATAATGAGAAAATCATGGGTCCTCCAGATAAAACTGCCATAGCAAAGTAACAGCTCTAAGTTCTCCATGTTTAAAGAAGCAGCAGGAAAATACCAGCTCAACCAAAACACAAAACATCAATGACCTTGGCACAGCCACGACCACCGGCCAGGTGGCAGAATGACACAGCAAAGCTCTTATGTCAAAAAAAACTATGTTGTTAACTATCAAGGTTTATTACTGAGGCAAATCAAGGCTGAACTCTTCTAGAATAATCTTCATAATGTTAATGTTCCAAATTTTTGTATTTCTAAACTCTGGAAGAATGACATTCATAATGGAAAGTATATTAGAAGGTATATAAGGAAGAGTCTTTCATACATAGAAGGTTTTTTCTTTCTTTCTTTCCAACATCTGTTTGCATAAGTTGCCTGGACATTGTGACCTCTTGAGAATACAGCATCTCCTTAATTGTCTAAGCATTTATTGTTGCAGATTTTCAGCAAGCATCCAATTTAGCGGTCAGGATGAAAAAGGGAAAAGAGTATTCAATATGTCTTTACATAGGATTTCTGTGACAGATCTATTAACTCTCATTCTATTGCCTTCAGCAGAAAACTGCTTTCCTGTGGTCATTTTGTAAACTTCTTTCTGTGAGTAAATCAAAGTGGTGCTAAGAAAACGACTTCAGAAGTTTTAATTACCTACTGCTGATGTACAATACATTAAAAAAGAGGATGTTCAGAACAATTCTACATGCTTGGGATGCAAGAGATGAGGGGGTTTTGTCCAAAGTCTATAGTAAAAAGATTTGTATTGCACTGGTTAAAATAGAGAAAATGGAAAAGGGGTTTAGAAATATTATAGGATACTTTTTCTTCTCTAGATATTATACAGATTTTATTATATAAAGAGTAAAAGCAGATATTGAAAAATACTGGCATTTACACTACTACTTATACAATACAGTAATTTTATCATAGATCTTTAAACCTAAAGTAATGAAATTCTGGTTCATTCAGATGACTGAAAGGTCTTCTCAGATTGCAAATCTTCTGTAACACTACTGAAGTTTTTCTTGAACCATCAGATCTTTAATTTCTTTATGTAAAATGCAACAGCTTTATCAGAAGGGGTACTGAACAAACAATTCAGCCCCACCCCAGACACATCCATACCTGATCGTTAGGCCATTCTCCTCAAATATAGGAGCATGTTTTTTAGTTTTACACTGGAACAAGCTAAGCATTACACTATTGAAGAAAAATGGGAAGTCATGCCATTAGCTCCCAGAAAGAAAGTATTAAGACTATTTATTTATGTATTTGTGTATGTAATATATTGAAGAAACACTTAGGTCAGGAAACAACTCAGGACTGAAATCCCCAGAGCATGGTACTGCTTCCTAGTAGTGCTGAGTAAGATGCTTATATCTCAAAGAGATACCCAATTTAAGATGTATTTCTGTGTTCAGCATTTCCTACTGGCTAATTCAGTCTCACTGCTCAGCATGATGCTTTTTCCAAACCCTTTTCTGAGACACCAAACTCTGATCCATTCTACAGGAATTCTTTGTATTATAGTAGCATAGATTTAGATATCAGCAGGTTACAAGTTAGGTGCTACAGTGCTACACAGCTGTGTCTCGTCCTTTTGTGACTCCACAATCTTACAAAACTTCTTAAATTTTTATTTTTCATCTTATATAAACTTTTTCTACTATATTAAGAGAACTATATCAATTTAGATGAGTGAAAGTCTAGTCCTGATCATGCATTAAAAGTATGAGCATGTTGCATTTATAATAAGCATTCAATAACAATCCATATATGAAAGAGAAGCCAATGTGATTTTTTGCCTGAAAACTGATACAAGAACCCTAATTTCTATTCAGACAACCTTAAATAGTGGGCAAGATGAACACCAACTTGATGATACGGCTGTTCTCTAGATCACAATTTGTATACAGGGCATAACCAAGACCTGACAAGTGATTTGTACAGCTTACCTCTTAGCCCAAAGGAAAGAGGCACTCTGTGAGAACAGCTCAGCTGGTAGTTGTCCTGTTATAGAATGGCAAGTGTTCTGATTGTGATACACAGTGTAAGTGCTTTGTTCTCATTAAAAATGAACATGCTGTGGGAGACTTTTACCACTTACTCTACAGGTACCCACTGTGAAAAGATAAGATATAATGAATATGTAATTTGGATATGTCTTTTATTAAAAAATCCAAAGAATCCAAAATGAAACTTGGGAAGAGCACCCAGAGTTATAATTTTGTCTGTTCTACCTACAGTTTTAAATGAAGCATTACTGCTCGCTGTCCCTGAGCAGTAACACCCTTTCTTCCAAATACATATGGGATTGCCATGTCATACTGTGGTATGGGGTCCTATAATAAGATAGACAAAGTATCTGTTACATGTTATAGCTGGAATCTTATTTCTGCCACAAGAAAATTACAAAATCTAGACACACATCATATAATGTACATGGTATTTCTGTGAAAAATTTTTCTTTTACTCTTCGCTGTTTTATCTGAAGTCTGTTTGTAGGGATGATGCCTGATACTCTAATCATCTGGGCAGATCCTAAAAATACAGTATTTTAGGAAAAACAGTAGCAGAGATTTTCTTCTTTTTTTTTTCCTAGCCTGAAATACTAACACTCAAATGGACAACCAAAATAAATTAAAAAGTGCTACCACACTAAAATGTAAAAAATGGACAACACTTATTGCTTATAAAATGACAGGTTTGAAATCTTGCAATCATGGAATATCCCAGCTTCAGCATTAGTTATATAAGTTACTTACAGTATTAAAAATGGTCATAAATTCAACTTTTAGTTGGTGAAATAGTGTTATAAACATTACACAACTTTACAATGGTTTTTACGTGTCCGTCTGAGATGTCTGCAGTTGCATGTTTGAAAACTAAGGCATCTGAAGCATTACAGAGTAACAATGGCAAGTAATATTTTTGGTGGTTTTTATTAAACAATCCTATTAAGTATCATACATCGAATATATAGAATGTGAGAAGTGCCAGAGTTGTCAGAAGTGTCAGAGTTACATATGGCATCCTTGGTCATTAGCTCTGTAGCCACTTGCATTCAATTATACACACCCATCAAACCTGCTTATCTGACAAAATGCACACAGTTGTCTACAACCTTGTATCAAATCTGAAGCACAGCAGAAGGCTTGAGCATATTTAGAGCAAGAGGCAACATGCCATAATGCTATCACATTTTTCCAGAATCAACAACATTAATTTTCACTTCTCAAAAGGTCAGAAAAATAATTCTTCTTTTATTTTCAATCACTGAACAATATATTTGGACAGTGCTGAAATAGAGTCAATTAAAATATTTTTATACTCTCTGCTACACTTGAAATTAAACAATTTTAAAAGAAAGTAAAAGCTATTAAAGCAGCCAGATTGTCTCCTTCATGGAGCATAAAGCAAAAGTCAAAAGCAGAGCAAATCAGAGACAGAACTAATCAGACACACCAAGAAAAAATTAGTTTTGTTCTATGTTCAGTGGATATATCTTTATTTGGAAAGTTAATAGACTCTATCATGAACAGTTCACTGCATTTAATTGTTTTTAACACCCTAAATGTACCTACACTCAATAAAGCAGAAAGGTACTGAAAATTCCATGGATTTGAGCAGAGGAGCCACTAAAGAAGTTCCTTTTAGGACAAATTCCCTAATCCTTCCAGATTTCCTCTACTGATGTGTTCTATTTCCTTATGAATCTAAACATACAGAATGCAGTTCTAAAAACTCTGCAGCAAGTTCCAGCTCATAAAAACAGGGTTACCAGTAGTGTGGAGGTGGCAGGTGTCCTACCCTGCCTGTTTTCTATTGTGAAGTGGGGTAGTGCTTTTGGGCTGGAGTCAGGTAGTACTACTTTCAGGTTTAATAGTCCCAATTCAACTTTGCCCTCATCTTAAATGATCACTCATCACATATAAAGAAAATATGTACTCTGAATATGAGTTAAATTAGATAGCATTTATGTTGTATTGCATTAAAGATGACTCCAAGTGTTATACCAAACCACAAATACATATGAAGTGTTACATGGTGTCTGGTCAACTTCATTAGTTAAACAATAACCACAACTAATTTTGTGTATCTGGAACCCAGCCAACACTCAAGCAACCTCAAGTAGGAAGGGAATAAAGGAGTTCCCTCTTTTTCTAAGACCTCTGCAAATGCAATGCAGAATTTTAGCAGTCCTAGCCAGCACACAAGGGAGTATATGGATTGCTGCCAAGTTCTCTACTCAAGAGCAAAATACAAACCAGGAAAGATAAAGAAATGTGGAACAATAGCTGCCATGCCCTTGCACTGATAGCCACTGGCCTGCCGCACTAGAGATCACTGCTACATGCTTCCCCTTTCAAGGGAAGTTACACTGCTACCATGCAAAATATCTTCTTGTGTCACAGTACAGCAGCACTGTAAATTTAGCTCATGATGATTTATGGGAGTCCTTCCAAAAGAAAATAATGTTTCTACAGCTGGGAAGAACTTTCAATAGCTCATAAGTGTAAACCTCAAAAGCACAGTTCTCACTGAGGTGCCTCAGTGCCACTGAAGGACAGGTGAACCCAGCTAATTAGAAGTGTAGTTAGTATGGGTACCTTTAATCCATCTCCATCTAGTCACATGTTAAAGGATTTTTCCTTCAAATTAAAAACTAATGCTAAGAAGCTATTTAAAATTAGTTAAAAGTCCACAGATAACTAAAATGCCGTTTATAAAGTACTAAGTGAAAAGAAACCCGGTATGCTCTCATACTTATCTTTATGGTTAAAATACATACGCATTTGTCATGGTTTGACACGGAAGGAAGGAAGAGGTCAATCCAGTCAGGGGTCAGGTTTGGATACTGACACTTGGGGTGACCAATTGAAGGTGGACACGCCTCTGAAAACACAGAGGGGTTAAAAGCAGAATTCCCAGGAGAACTCGCTCTCTTTGGTTCTGGTCAGTGGAGGGTGCAGACCTCCCCTGCCCAGCAGCGAGCTGGCTGGGGGAGGGGAGCCATGTGGCCTGGGGAGGTAGGACAGGGGGAGAAGGATCGGAACCGAGCTGGGCCAGCTCCTGCAGACGGAAGGGTGGAGAACATCTGAGATGTCTTTGTTCACGCCCCCAGCCTAGTTGGAAAGAGCTAGAGAGCCTGCAGACACCTGGAAGTTTGCCGGCAGAGGAGAAGGAGGGGTGGGGGGGAAGATGCCCAGCGTGGGAGATGGGAGATGGAGTCCTGGGCCGAGATTTCAGCTGTCCAGGGAGTCTGGGAATTTTAACCCTTTCCTGGGAAATGAAGGCTTTGTGAAATATTTCTCCTCCTCAATCTGAAGGAAAGAGAGACAGCCTAGAACCTCAAATGTTAGGGAAAGAAGTTTGGGGGGAGATGATGGAGCGGCTTTTGGCTGGACTCTCCTTGTTAGCCATAGAGTGAACCAATTTCTCCTCCAAGAGAGACTGCATTTTAGGGGGATGCAATGGTGAGCCAAGAGACTCCTTCAGCAACTACCAGTTCAGGAATGAACAGAGAAAAGCTGAGGAGGGTGTGATGATCCCCTCCGTCTTCAGAGAAGAAGAGAAGACGATCTCTGTTCTTGGATCCTCGGCCCCAGGGCAAAATGGGGGGGACTATGGTCCCAAAATGAGACACTGGACTGTTGTTCTTGTTGGTCCTTGGCAAAGCATCCTTAAAGGGGCCCTATAAGCAGTCTCTGTCCATGCACAGTGGTGAGAGCACTGTGACATGGAGAGGAGAGTGTCACACTGGCCGGTGTGTCTGGGCGGTGCCACGTGTGACATTGGAAACACAAGAGGTGGCAGCTGTGTTTCCTGGGGGGTCTATGGTGCAAAAGAGACTCCTCTCTCCCCTGATGGACTCAGTATTGATTATGTGGAAGGGTGAAGACTTGATTAAGGGTCCAAATGTGTCTCGCTGTGATTTGTTGGAGTTGGGTGGTGGGAGGAGGAATGTTTTGAAAGGTTTTCATTTTGAATTTTGTGTGTGTTTTTTCCTCCCTTTTTTGTTTTATTGTAGTAATAGTAGTAGTGTAATAAAGATTTTCCCTTGTTATTAAGTTTGGCCTGCTTTGCTCTGTTCTCGATCGCATTTCACAGCATTCAATTGATAGGTTGCATTTTCATGGGGCGCTGGCATTGTGCTATTGTCAAACCATGACAGCATTACACAAACATTCAAATGCATGAAGTGAGACAGAAGTATTAGCACTTTGAAGAAGGATGAGGAAATGGCAAATTTGACGGTAGTGATCCTTGCATAGGATCAACAGTGTCACTAGGCACTATGTGAGTATAAATACTGTCAGTAACTTCACTTTTTTAAAATAATTGAACCAGTTATCAAGAGTTTAGGTCCCACGTCCTTTGTTAAGGAACTGTTGTGAACATATTATTTTGATATTGCCTTCTGCAGAAATGTATTTTTTTTATTCACAGGATCTATTTCATATCCTAAGATACCATTTCTATGAACGGTATAAAAAATTCTATTTACTATTGTAGATTTAATATGCTCAGCTACTTTTTATGAGGCATACAGTATTAGAATTCAGAGGTCAGAAAACTTTTATTAAAATTAATAACAGAAAAAAGATTTTACAGGATATAATTTTATCTCAGTATATAATTGGTAAGTGTTTAAGATCTCATCATTCATATAAGTGCAGTTATTTTTAATCACAAAGATCAAGGATTAATCTCTGATATTCTTTCATCACATAAGCTTTTATCATATGTTAATAATATAACTTTGTGTAATGTTAGATGTTGCAACTCATCAAACAGTAGAAAGATTAAAGCAAGGAAAAGAAACATATGTAGGCCACACTAAAAAAAAAATAGATGGAAATAATTAGAAACTAAGAAAGTAAACAGACATAAAATGCTAAGAAGAAATGAATGCCATCAAAAGAAATTTAAACATAAACATGAAAATCTTTCACACACAAAATTAGAATACCCCTAGAGAGCACACATTCTTAATAACTTCATAACAAAATAATCATTATAATTATTAGCTGAGGAGGTCCTTTACATTGGTTTGCAAATGTAAAAAAATATCCTTTAAAAAAAAACCCAACCTGTTGTAAGCAGGGTTTATTAAAAAGTGCAATGCAACAATATGTTCCTTAAGGGAAGAGGCTTTGTAAATTCCTAAACTGGTGAAGATAATGGAAGCTTTTGAATTAAGAAAAAAAAATGAGAATACAGTATAAATGTGATGGCTAAATATCAGATGTGATGTGAAAACTGTAATGGGTTTGAAGTACCTCCTAATCATACCCTTGCCTAGAAGCTAATCAGTTTAAAAAAACGTACCTAATTTTATTACAGAAATAAATTCTGGTGTAACCATTTCACATGCACTTGTTATTGAAACACTAAATATAAGGACAATAGTACATCTAGTGGGAATATTGTTTTAGAGTACCTCAGTGAATGCAAGCTGTATTTGAGTCTACAAAAGTGTTTTCTATTCCAGAAGGAGAAGGTTTCTGTCCCTGCCTGCCAGCAAGTGGCAACTGTCAACCAGAGAGATCCCTTATCCTTTTTTTTTCCTGAAGATGACAATCAAAAGAGAAAACATAGCCTCCTATTGTGAATTACAAGCATGCTGCCTTGTATTCCCACAACTTCCCTGCTGTCTGGAGACTATCATGGCACGGCAACATCTAATGTTTGATACTCTATTTAACTCTCAGCTACTTAAAGAATTTGAGAGGAACAAATACAGAAGGAACAAACACCCTCTCTGCAGCCTCACACTATCACAGTCTGTCACATCAGGAGCGTGAAATCATAGTTTCATAGGAAGGGGTGAGATTCTGCAAAGGACCCAAAAGAGGAACATGGGGTTGTACAAGTTGGGAGCTCACATGCATTTGACACATTCAGCTGCTTAAAACATTATTCATCTCTGGAGTACTGACAGAGGATAATAATAAAGTGGCAGGTAAGATCTTTCTGTCTGCTTACTTTTGTGAAGGGACAGTGGCATGCTCTCCCTTAGTAAAACTGTTCTCAGAATCTGAACGAATCAAGAGAAAAGCAGCAAAAGCATGATCATGACTTGGAAAGTAATGCCAGATGATCTGAGCATAAACAGGTTACTGTATGTCTAACACCATGGTGTTTCCTTGGAATAAGGTATCAGAGAATAGGAGAAAGTTTCTGTGACATGTGTAAGTATCCCTTTAGTCCAACAATCAGAATGAAAGTGTCAGAAGCTTGCAATATTCACATCTTCCTGGTCCTCTTTACCCAACAGTTAGCCAAAGTGTTAAAGCATAAAGGCTTATATCTTACTTTTTTTCATAACTCTGAAACACTTTTTTTTTGGGTTTTTTTGGTTTGTTTTGGGTTTTTATGTTTGGTTTTTTTGGTTTTTTTTTTTTGTTTTGTTTTTTTTTTTTTGTTGTTTTTGTTTTTGTTTTTGTGGTGCTAACCCTTACTATAAGCTTCAGGTTTGGTGGGGATTTTTTCTGTTCCAAGCAGATACAGATCAAATTAGAATGCAGCAAACTAAACTAGAATTCAATAGAATTATAGCAGCATACAATCATAGCATCATTTGAGTTAGAAAAGACCTCTAAGATCATTGAGTTTAACCATTAAGCCAGCACTGCAAAGTCCATCATTAAGTCACGTCCCTAAGTGCAACACCTACCTGTCTTCTAAATGCCTTCACAGATGGTGACAGAACCACTCCCCTGTGTAGCCTGTTCCAGTGCTTTACAAGCTTTTTCATTAAAATTTTTTTTCCTAGTATCTAATTTATACCTTCCCTGATTCAACTTGAAACCTTTTCCTCTTGTCCTATCGCTCGTAATCTCAGAGAAGAGACTGCCCTCCATCTCACTACAACCTCCTTCCAGGTAGTTGTAGAGAGCAATAAGGTTTCCCCTGAGTTCCCTTTTCAAGTTTCCAGATTACTCCTCCCAAAGAGCATATTCATGTGTCTACTAACTGCCCAAGTACCTACTCAACTAGCTTGGTTCTCTCTTCCTGACTAAGCCAAGATATTGAATCACCTCTGCCCGGAATGGAACTGCACGTTTGACATAATGGCTTTGTTTGAATGGCTGAGAAGAAAGTATTACATATGTAATAGCTGGACTAGCAGAGCTCAAGCCTCCGATCACAAACCATTCCTCAAGCTGGTAGACAGAATTTTATTACCAAATCTTGTATTACAGAGGATATGTCTACACTTTGAACTAGAAGACATACTGTTAAATTCCAACTAATTATTGCATGTTTGCTTCCCAAAGCCATTAATTCCCCATATTCTCCTTGCCAAATTAAAAAAATAAATAAATTCTGTAGCACAGATTCATCATCACTCTCACATCAGTATTATTTATTTCCTCTCTCACCAGCAATTATTTCAAATCTTTCCCACTGACCTTTCATAAACCTTTTTGTAACCCACATCCAGAACTCCCTTGAGCTCTGGCAGAAGGACAAAGTTCCTACACTCACAGGGTTTGCAGTTCATAAACAATAAGTTGCTGTGGCCATATATGCAGTCAAAGGAAATTTACAGTAAAAGCATTCCAGAACTTAAAATATCCTAAGTGGTGTCTATTATAATCTGATTTTCTCGTGCTGGACACAGAGGGAGCCCTTGCCACTAAATGTCAACAATTGGTATGAGTGGTCTCTCTCTCTCCTGCCTAGAGGTAGCTCTTAATTCATCTTTCTTGTTCTATACTAACAAGTTCTACAATAAATGAGTCTTCTCTTTATTCTTCATTCTGTGGTTCAGCAATTGATGAGTTGAGATTTACAAGGTAAGTTGGAGACAAGAAGAAACTTTCATTTTTGATTATGCACCTTCAGTTTGTTTTACATTAGCTGTAAGCTTCCCATGCTCACTGAGAAATACATCTGGGGAGTCTCCTGGAGACAGCGCATCACATAAGGTTATATACAGTTCATCCCTTATCTTTTTGTGATCTCTGACAAATAGGCTGATGATCTCAAAGCATTGTACAGCCCACTGCTCACTCCTTCTTCTTTACCCTTCCTTCTCTATGTACTTATTTTTTGATAGATTGGCCTTACATTGGTCTTTGCTGCTCACCTCACAACAGGTAAGTTAAAATCCTACAGTTCTTACATAGCACATAAAGACAAGAAAAGTAAGCTTAGTAACAGTTAGAGAACGTAGTTTTAATGTTTCTTTGATTTTGTTTTACAGTCCAGCTAGCAGTCACATCAACACACAACCTCCACAATACCAAGATGGTAATGTTTAGTTCATGTTTAAGTGGACCCACTGGCTATGTTAATGGAACCATTTTTTGTTTGCTCTTGTGGATAGAAAGATATACCTCCTCTCCCCTCAGCTCTTAGGAAAAGCCCTAAAAAATCATCTATTTTAAAAGGTTTCTTATGGTAAAGATAGCAGGAATTTAGGATTAGAGACTTCAATAGTGATTACTAATATTGTAATAACAATAATATTTTATTTAATGATGATATAGATACACAATGTACTTTCAGATTAAATTTACTGTATATCCTGATTTGCTCTAGGCATAGTAATTACTTTGTAGATCACTCTTCATGCAAATTGATTTTCTCAGTTTTCTAAGAGTGTGCTCAGTCTCATTCCTAAATAAAACACTGTACTTAATCAGAAAGCAGAATTCAGAGGGAAAGCAAGTAAATGATAAATTAGCCAATGCTTTTGGAGAGACAGGAGAATGTGCAACTGCCATCAAAGGTAATGGGAGGATTTTCCTCCCCTTAGGATTTTGGATGTTAGTTATGAAATCATTTTAGTTGGGATTTCTTTCAGTTAAAAGTTGAAAATCTGATTATAAATAACGTCTCTTGTAAGGAAATGGTAACCTCAGTTAATGGAGGCATGGCCAGTAAGCTCTTGATGCTAAGTTATCATTTCTGGTTTGCTTTTTTCCCCCATTTCATGCTTCTTATATCTGTTTACTTATTTGATAGAAGCTTCTGTTGTTGTGATAGAATCTAAAAGTATATAAATCACCCAACTACTGCCTGCTCCTCTTTAGCTCTTTCAAACCTAGCAGCCATATACTAGGAAGAATTGCCAGGAATATCACAAAAGCCACTCAATTTCTGGCATGGATTCAAGTCTTTTTTATACATCCATTTACACTTCTACATAAATTCAGAAGACTATCTGCAACTCAACCTTTACAGAAATACTAATTTTAAAATGCCACCTTCTGCTACTCTGTCACTGTTAATAGGAATAAAAGTTCCCCAATTAAACACATCTTTATAATTAAGTCCACAGTATTATAAACTGCTACACTGCTTTTCCACAAGAGAAAATAGAAGATTAAAAATTATCCTGGAACAGCCTATGGGTAGTCTAAAGCCGATAAAGGGAAGAAAACAACAGTATAAAAAGAGGTTAAAATCTTTTGCATAACTGCATTTTATTCTGTAAAGAGGACACTATTAAAAACTCAATGTCTGTTAACAATTACTGCAGTTCAGCATCTGATGTGTTACTGCTATGCCTTGTTTCTTTAGTAATACAGAAAAAAAGCACCACATTTTTCCAGAACCTGAGGAATCACAGTTTAAAGCTTAGACTGTGTGAGACTGGCCTGTCTTTTCAATGAATGGAAATTACTGACACCACCTAAATTAATCTTAGAACAGACTGAATAGTCACAACAATATATTTGATCACTGAACATTTTCTTTGTATGACTATACCTTACCAAATTGGGTCATATAACTAACATTCTTACCTATCCCAAATCTTCCATTAGTTTTTCTTAGTTTCTCTACAATATTATCTCCTGAAAGGATTTTCAAGTAAAATTTACTGACAATTCAGTTTTTCTATTGACTCTTGTGCTTTTAAAGAAAATTAAACTGCACCAAAACCTCCCAACTGCTTTACTCTGAGTACAGGGCAATTTATAAAAATTATTAGATGTAGTAGATAAAATAATTCATAGTTCTTGAAAATCTGCATACATTTTGCTATTTTCTCATAATTTATAGATTTATCAATGAGGTTTCTAAATGCACATTAAAGTCTATAAATAGTTTAACTTCTGATTTTGATTTTGCACATCTTAAAAGCTTCTTAAGAGATAAAATGGCTCCTGTGAAAGTCACCCCATTAGTCTCTATTGCTCTGATGAATAAGCAAGGCAGAAATACTCATTTGTCCTCCAAAATACCTTTTTCTAGTCTAGAACGACTGTTTTCTCTGCTGATCAGGACTGAGGAGTGTATGGCCATCAGGGACAGCTTAGCTCACAGTGGCTGGTGAGGTTTCACCTCGCATTTTCATGGGGTCTCCACGCCGTTCCAGCAGTCAGATCCTGAACCTCTGGTTTACAGGAGTGGCACAGCATAAAATGACATGATGGAAGCTGTGACAGTTCATCACTGACTAACAGGCAGTCCAGTATCTGTGCAGTGCAGGTGGCAAAAAGTGATGGAAGCAATAATGTCAACATCCATTAAGCTGTTCCCAGTTGTCATCCAGATCCTTAAGCAAACCACTCAGCTGTCTGGATCATCCTGCCCAGTACAGTCAGCATAAACTTGTCAATTTTAATATTTATCCCAGGAAAACATAAAAGAACTTTTACACAGCTCCTCATCTAAAGTGTTCCTAGTTTCTCAGAAATTAAATTCAGGAGTGGGGAGCAGGGATAATCTGCTGAGGAATCAGGGGGCCATGATGGTGACAGAAGTGACAGTGACACAAGGTCAAAAGCTCCACCAAGACACTGCTCTGGTCGTCAAGCTATTGAAGAATAGCTCTGCTGAATACATTAAGAGGCTTTGCTTTCACACATAAGGCTGAGTGTATTTCATGACAGGATTTTTGATACTTCTAGTAATAGAAGGAATTTACTGAAAATGTCTTTTATTCATATATAAAAAAGAGAATGTGGATTTAGGTATTAGGAAGGCGTTTAAGTTTGTTATTTGCCAGTAAAGAGACAACACAAACCAGACTGGAATAAGCAATGAAATAGAGAAATCTTCTTTGTTTTATTTTGCAGACCAGGTTGGAAAAGAAGACACTCACATAAGGTAAATTGCACCAAATTGGTATTTTAGGGTTAAAATGGGATTTTTTTAAACGTGTAAAGAAGTGCTACTAAACATCAGTGGCATTTTACCCATCAGTTTCTGTCTTGCTATGAACTTGTTCCCACCCATTTGTCCCATGGATATTTTTGGTGAGCTGCTGACATGCTTGTCAGATCACCTGATGAGGAGACAGACTCTCCTGATGAAGCACAAGCCACCAAAGCTAGTTTTGACTTCTCATTTTTTACATTTTTTTTCTGTGTATGAGTTCTTGAAAAAGTGCCAGGGTTCTTTTCTTGTTGGTGTGTAATTTTTAATTAACATAAAAAACTAAATTGAATTTATGAAACTTTTACAATCTGAGGTTTATTTCTGAATTTTTCTTGTTTAATAGATTTATAATTCACTTTCCATAAAACCTTCCACATGCTGTACAAACTACAAAGTAATAAAAATTTAACTATAGCATTATTTTCATCAAGTAGGCTGAAAAGATTTCAGTGATCGAAAGACAGATGTTTTCAGTCCATTTCATAAATTCAGGTAAATGGTCCGCAAATAACACAAATAATGCTGCAAATATAATTTTTTTTATAATTAGAAATTAATAAAGATAAGATAAGCAACTTTAATAACTGGTTATGTTATGTAAAAATCATAGATGAGGCCTAGGAAAAAAGTACTTGTTACCTCATTTATACATGGTAGCAGATGAAAGCCATTATATTTACCTTTTTTTGTTGACTAATCTTTGTAGGGATTTTTGTTCCTGAGATTGTGTCATAATCCCTGTTTGGATTGTCCTGGTCAGACGTCTTTAACCATGGTATGGAGGATAGGTACAGATTCAAAGTATAGTTACTTATTGCCTAATAGATACCAAAGATAGATCAGATTTAATATGCCAGCAAACTAAGCATTAATATGCTCCCCATATCCAATAAAAAACCTCAAGAGTTATTGCTGGCATGGCGGGCACAAGGAAAAAGAGCCGGTCTCAGTTGGTCTCAAGAAACAAACCTTTAATATTGTTACATTGCATAATCCATCCCATCCAGTCCAATGATATTGCTTGGCCACCAGACTGATGACACAATTTCCTGTTTTTTTACTCACTGCCATGGGCAGGGACATCTTTCCCTAGACCAGGTTGCTCAGGGCTCCATCCAACCTGGCCTTGAACACTCCCAGGGATTAGGCATCCTTAACTTTCCTTGGAAACCCATGCCAGTGTCTCACCACCCTTACAGTAAAGAATTTCTTCCTAAGATCTCATCTAAAACTACCTTCTTTCAGTTTAAAACCCTTATCCCTTGTCCTATCATCACACGCCCTTCTAAAAAGTCCCTCTCCATCCCTCTTGTAGGGTACCTTTAGGTACTGGGAGCCTGCTCTAAGATCTCCCTAAAGTCTTCTCTTTTTCAGGCTGAACAGTCTCAACTCTCCCAGCCTTTCCTCACAGGAGAGGTGCTCTGGCCCTTGGATCATTGTCATGGTCCTCATCTGGAATTGTTCCAGAACAGGTCCATGCCCTTGTGTTGGGCGCCTCAGAGCTGAAGACGGTACTCTACGCTAGGAGATAAGGGCGAAACAAATACCAAAGTGCCTTCAAATCACTGAATTCGGTAAGTTGTTAAATATAGTAGTTCAAAACTATTTGTTCAAAACTATAGTTCAAAACTCTTTGGTATTTGCAGTCATGGCTCAATGTCCAAATGGAGATCGATAGGTATTTCAGTTGTCAGCATTGTTAACTATTCTTACAAGAACAAGGTACAGTGATGATCAAAACTGTAAGTTAGAGAAATTGCTTTGTATTTGGAATCACAAGTAGGAGCACTTAAAAATACCAATATTTTCCCCTTCTTCCACTCCTTTAGCTCATATGTATAAAGAAATCAATCTCGAACAGCTTACTTGAATAAAAAAGCAGAGTCAAATGCTCATCATAACCATGCCCAGGAATATCAGTGGAGAAAAAAAAATCATGTTTGATTATATTCTGAATATCCATTCAACCTGCTTAAAAAGATTTTCTAACAAACATATGCAAAAATGTATTCTTTGAGTGAAAATGGAAAAACCTCACACTGTTCTCAAGTTTCATTTTTGTTCATAGGAAACAATTAACTTCTTTGTTCTTATTACAAACCAGGAAATTATTTGCTCTGCTCCCAGTTAGGTACTTGATGTATGTGGTTCATTACCTAAGGTCTTGTTTGTACGGATGGATGCAGACAGAACTCCATTCATACTCCACATAGTCAGGCATGGGCCCATTTTGGGCCAGAAGTAATTCAGTCGCATCAGAAAAATGGCACATTCCAGCAAAAGGGCTTCACAAAAAGGCACAGAAATTCACTCATATGGGCACATTGGTTTTGAATCAGAGCTGGCTCATATCCAGACAGTTTAGAGTATAACTAGAGGAGATCAGGATCCCCCTCATCCATTCATGTGGATATGCCTGAAATCATATTGCATTGCTTCTGCTCTCTGACAGTGCAACTGTATTTTTCTCCTACGGGAGAGCAACTCAGGTACAATAAAACTCTAGTGTAGAGGGTCAACAAGCATCCTGTACATTAACAGCTTCTAAATTATGGTATAATGTACTTAATCGAAAATGAGAATTAACTTCAAAAGCTTCAGCAAAACATAAATTGCAGTATATTCAGGGCTGTAAAATTGTCAATAAATAAATCACCTCTTAATTATTACCTATCAACAGGATACTATGGCAAATAGATACCCATTACATAAAAATAGACAACTAATAAGGATTATTGCTCCTCTTTTAAAGTTCACATTACATTATTAAATTGCATACTGTTAATCTAAAAAAAAAAAAAAAGCTGCTCTGCATACTGTTTTTTGATAACATTAACAGTAAGAATGAGGAATTTAGACATCTTTCCAAGTGTTTGACTACAATTAAGAATGGCCAAAAAAACCTCAACCAAACATGTAGGGAGTGACAGGACAAGGTGTAATGGCTGCAAACAGAGTAGGTTTAGGTTAGCTATTATGAATAAATTCTTTCTGTGAGGATGGTGAGACACTGGAAAAGGTTACCCAGAGAATCTGTGGATGCCCCATCCCTGCAAGTGTTCAAGTCCAGGCTGCATGGGGCCCTAAGCAAGCTATTCCAGCGGGAGGTGTCCCTGCCCATGGAAGGGGTTTGGAACTAGATTATCTTTAAGGTCTCTACCAAACCAAACCAGTCTATAAGTCTATGTATTAACAAAAAATTGTCTTCAACATCTACAGTAACAAAGAAAAACAAAACAAAACAAACAAACAAACAAAAACCCAAACAGTAACCTTGATTCCATGTAAGAAAAACCAACTTGGTATTCAAAACTATTTGGTATTTGCAGTCATGTCTCAATGTCCAAATAGAGATCAATAACAAGGGGTGTTTTCCCATGGTCTATAAAGGAACCAGGTATGGTATCTTCATTAATGGCACAGCCTGTGGCTCCTAATGCACTCTCTCAGCATCTTTGTGGATATCTCAGGGGTGCAATTTATTCAGTAATGGGAACCTTGGGGGATCTTGACAGGCTTGAGGAGTGGGCCCATGTGAACCTTATGGAATTTAACAGGGCCAAATGCAAGGTCCTGCACCTGGGTCAAGGCAATGCCCAATGTCTTTACAGACTGGGGGATAACTGGACTGAGATCAGCCCTGCACAGGACGATGTGGTGATACTGTTGGATGAAAAATTAGATGTGAAACAGCAGTGGGCACCTGCAATCTAGGAAACCAATTATACCCTAGGGTGCACAAACTCATGCATGGCTAGCAGGTTGAGGGAGGCTATTTCCCCCTCCACTCTGATCTCATAATACCCCACCCAGAGTACTGTGTCCATCTATGCAGCCCCCAGCAGACAAAAGACATGGATCTGTTAAAGCATATTTAGAGAAAGGCTGCAAAGATGATCAGATGTCTTGGGCACCTCTCCTGTGAAGGAAGGCTGTGAGAGGTGAGGTTGTTCATCCTAAAGAAGATAAGGCAATGGAGAGACCTTAGTTCGGCCTCTCAATTCTTACAGGCAGGGGCCTATAAGAAAGACTGAGGGATTTTTCACCAAGGCCTGTAGTGACAGGACAAGAGGCCACCATTTTAAATTTTTTAAAGAGTGTAGATTCATATTGTACATAAGGAAGCAATTATTTCTTATGAGGGTGGTGAGACACTGGAACAGGTTTCCAAAGACCCTGCAGATGTCACATCCCTGCAACCGTTCAAGGCCAGACTGGCTGGGGTTTGAACAACATGGTCTGTTTGAAGGTGTCTCTGCCCAGGGGTTGGAACTAAATGATAGGTAATGGTTCCTTCCAACCAAAACTGTTCTACAATTCTGTAAGTTAGCAGAATGAAGAAAAGGGTCCAGATAAAATTAACATGATAAAAGAAATGTGATAAAACAAATGCCAAACATAATGAAAAGGTACTTAGAAGTAGTGGTATCACTTACAGTATCACTTCCAGAGCAGAAAGATTTATTAAGCAGAATGCTGCAGTGTTCTCTCTGGGCTCTGGTTCTACTAATATTTTAATAACATTGGTAACACTAAATATTACATGCATTAACTCTCAGACGGTAGGAAACAATGAGAATTCTCAAATTTCTTGGGACATATAAAAACAACTGCAGTGTTCTTTATTTAAGATCTACAAGGACATTGGAGGAACAATTTATGAGGCAGCAGTTCTTAGGAGAAAATCTGGAGGTCTTTGGAATTTTTACTAAACCAGACGCAGCAATATGCAGTAGTTCTCAACTTAATGTAATACTTGTCATCTGTGTAATCTGAAAGACATGAGGAGTAATCTGTTTGAACTAGCAGGTGGTTAAGCTCTGCATCTTGCTTTGAGAATTGCTCTTGCAGAAAGTGGTTTATTTGGAGACAATCCAGAAGAGAAAAACAGGAATTATAAAGCTATAGCGGGTGATCTGCATGAAAATGCCAAAGAGATTGGAGGTAATTAGCCTAGAAAATGGAAGAGTTATGGATGGAAGAATTTATTTAAACACATTTTTTCATATCTAGGTTGTTTACAGTCTTCAGTTACATAAAAGAAACCTACCAAGAAGAAGGAAGTAATTTTTTATTTATATTCACAATGATTAATAGAAGAACTGGTTAATAAGACAAATCTTTTAAAAAACAAAACCAAGCCAAAACTTTTATTAAGAACAGCTAGCAAAACAGGTATGTTGTAGCTGACAAGTCTTAGCTCCTGGTAATGTCTAAAAAATTGGTTAGACGGACATCTCTCAGGAATGTTTTAGATCAGGTTCAGAATTTTTTTGGGGGGAAAGAGGAAAGATACACTGACTTCTCAAGGTCCTCCTAAGTTATTTTGTACAATTCAGTTTAAACCAACTCACTAAGGTACATCACAACCTGAAAGCACATCCGGTTATACAACACAAAGTACTAAATTTCAGACATAGAAGATACACTATCCTTTGAAAAAAACTTAACACTTCAGACACGCTTCCCCTAGTACATAGTCCCTTCAAAGTTAGCCTAAAGTATAAAGTGTATTGCTCTTTAGTGCAATGAGACCTCACCTTTGTATAACAATAACTGATACATCAGAACTGCAAACATGACCATTTAAAGGAAATAAGGACAGTTTGTTCTGATAGGCCATAAACATCTCTCTCCTCCAACCCCTAGGAAACATAAGTATTAAGTAGGATAGAGGGATAAAATATTTCACCTCATAACATGACTGGATATTCTGTTTAGAAACCAACCAAAAAATAAAAAAGCACAGGAATTCAGAAAATAAGCATTGTAATACCCTTCTTATTTTCTATTCTTACTCTGAAGTCTACATACAGCATCTGAGAGATCTTCGACAATCAAGACCTCTTATACTGAACATAGATTGACTGTGTCAGTTTGAACTGATTAGACCAACTTTCTGAGAAATGTCATTTAATACAATGCAATAATAATCTGAATTCAGAGCATTGTGTAGACAAGGAACCAACTCAAAAGTAAAACTTTTTTTTTTCCCCCAGCTTGTACATGAGGCCAGGACAGACTTACTTAAACATCCACAGATTTTCCATAAAAGACAGACGATACAGAATTTGTTTGACTGTAGTACTCCCAGGTAATATGGGACATCACATTCACATCCCTAAATTGCTAATGGTTTTTACTGCAAGTAAGTTTCACAATTATTGGACTAGAGAGTTACTGTCTTCCCCCTTTATGTAAACTCCGTTTATAAAAGAAAATAGTTTTAACAGCAAAAATTGAAACAAACTTAGCAGAAGTCTAGAGCCTTTGAGGGACAGACAAGCATAACCCTATACAGAATTTCATAGGAGCAAGAGTAGAGACAGCAGGGCTGCTTTTACTGGCTCTCTAAAGATTCGAGATACTGAAGAAAGTAAGGCATAGTGCAATTTACTTCTACCAGACTCAAGGGTAACCTGAAGATTTTCTTCTAACTGATTATTTAAAAGACAGTCAGAGAGACTCTGAATGACAGCTGTGAAAATTCATGTCTCAGGATTTTCAAAGACAAGTTGTACAAACATAAAAATGAAGATTTGGATTGTGAAATGAAAATATACTTCTACATATATACTGCAATTCACACATTCTCACATATGGGTTTTAAATGATTTGATTAAATGATTTGATCTTATTTTTTGAGCAGTTTTTAAATTCTTTCAAGTAAGGACCAAAAAAAAAAGTGTTAGTTATGTAAGCAGTCATTGATTGGCAAATGGATCAAATCAAAGATTAAAAAAATAATAGAAATAATAGAAATAATAATGCAGTATTTTAAAAATAGTGCATTTAATAAAATCCTGATTGGGTCAAAAGCTTGCTTTGAGAAAGGAGTGTGAAACTTACCTGTATAACTTGCTCATTAAAAAGCATTTCCTGAGTTGTACTAATAAATATTATCTATAAGAAGTTAAATTTACTGGTACATTAGTGCATGAAATTCCACTATCATTGTCTTCACAGGAAAAAAAGAGTAAAAAGCCGTTTACATCAGGATTGGGATTTATTCAAAAAAGGGTTATATAATACTGCTGGAGGTTGAAAAACCTTTCAGAAAAAAATATATTCATAAGTTGATGAGAATTTTACCATAAATTGTTTATGAATCAATGCAATGATGGCATAAGATATATATTTATTTAACAACAGATTTGATAAAAACTATAGTCAAAAATAAAATATGTTAGCAGATTTGTATTATGTAAGCTTAGAGTTTTTGTGAAATCTGATGATTAATTTTATTTACTGTTCTTTTAATATATGTTCTTTAATAAAAAGGCAACAAAGCCTTTTTTGTATAAAATCTAATGTTAGATTTCAGCTGTTTCAAAGCCTGCTTCTCTTGAACTGAATATCATGAATAGTATAGACAAAAATCAGACCTTTATAGGAGGTTTATATTCTAGATGCTGAAATAACTGTTAAAAATTAATATCTCTACTGATGTTTTCAGATTGAGCTATATATATGTATATATATAATATTTGACCTTAAGCCTTGAGCTTGTTAAAGTATGAAAGTCTGTTACCCTGTTGGTTTTATGAAACTGACAGAATCTAAAGTGAAAGGAAGGATTTTACTGCAGATAAATCATTGAAGAAACGTAACTGATACTTTTATCTCAAGAACCCAAGGCAGGATTTTATTTGAGAATAAATCAACAATGTAAAAGTGGAATTCTATTTATGAACAACCACCACGATAAACAGGAAGAAAAAAAAACCCTCTTACTTAATAATATCTAACTCTAGAAAAGAACAATTGTATTCCTTTTTCTCAAATATAATGCTGGAATTTTTTTTCTATATATATGCATGTATATTTTGTATTAAAGACCATGGGTTTTTGTTTTCAAATTTTCCTTGTTCTTGAAGAATAAAGAGCAAGCAATGCAATGTAACTTGTCTTATGAAAACCAAGAATATACACAAAACTGTGTTAAAGTATTTCTCTGCTAGTCTAATGAGTTACAGATGTAAATGAGATACTTAATATAAAGTATACTTTGGAAAGGGTTTTTCAATGACATCTTCAAAAAAGATGAGACCTGGCATTTATCTGTTGCAAATACTTCTGAAAGATTTATTTTCTCTTAAATTAAGAACTTTCTATATGGTTCTGCTGTAAAGAACACAGCATGTTGGGAAAAAAAAGAAGGGGGGAAAAAGTAATTTTCTTGACATTTTTCAAAGTCTAACACATTCCTTCAGGCATAAAGTTTATTTTTATGTTTCCCCAGCAAACTACCGTGCAAAAGACTCCAATTTTGTTTTGTTGTTTCTGTTTCCTTTCAGGTTTTTTTTTAAAGAAAACTAGTAGTGTTTGTTTATTTCTTGTGTATGAGAACTGAAAAATATGCAGATCTTTTGAATCACTGCAAGAATAACAGAAAAGTTAAGATTTCCCAAAGAAAGCAGCTCTCTGTACTCTTAAAATATCAAAGTGTTTCCAGGACTTGTACTTCCATCTTTTATATCCATTTCATTTCAGAAGCCATTGTGTCCTTATAAAGGCCATTTCATATTCCCATGTGGGAAAAAGTAAGTATAATTTTTAAGTCAGATTTTTGTGAACAAATACTTCACTGTAATCTATTGTAATGTTTTTTCTAAAAAAGATTTCTTCTGTCTTCAAATACAGCCCCACTGTACTTGTGTTCATAGGGGCCTAGGAAATACCATGTTGGATGTATGTAGATATACCCTGAAAAGGGTATACCTAATTTAGTATTCTCTTACAAGAAATGTCTTGCCAAGGAATTAAATGTGTTAGAGATTTGAAATTTCTATATACTAAGAAAGCACAACTTCTAGATTTCAATACAACTCAGCTGACATATGTCAGAATCCTAAGTTTTCTTTAGCATTAAGTTTTGGAATATATAAGAATATACCTGCTAAAGACACTTTAAATCTAAGTCAAGTCTTATGATGGCTGAAGAAATCCAAAGCAGACAAGTCTTTTCCAAACATCTAAAAAGTAATTTATTCTGTGCCATAAGAAACGAATTAAATTTCTCTCTTGTATAACTGGGGATGTTCTCTTTTATTCCTGTATCTGTCTAATCCTTTTTACCAATATCTCGGTCTCTTCTTTGCTTTAGCGTGACATGCTTGGTGTATTTAGCCCTAAGACAATCTAGGGGTGACATAGGAAATCATTGCAGACTTTCCCCAGAGTATATTCTTCTCTAGTCTTCAAGGAATCAATCCCGCAATGAGAAATTGAGAAGAAAAACAAGAAAAAGTGCTGGAGGCTGACTGAATAGCAGAGAAGAAAGTCCTGCAAAAATACCCTGGATTTCTGAGTATCATGTGACCCCTTAAGAATCCCTCCAGGTTGATGTAAGCTGCTTTTTAAATGAGAAAACAGACATCCCTGGAAAGGCTAGGTTTGTTTTACAGGCCCAGAATGTTTTCTGGAGGTATTTAGGATAGAGTCTACCTTACAACAGAGACTCTGGAAAAACATTTATGCACAAGTTAGGCTCCATTTCAGTCTTGCTGTAAGCAGTGAAATATACAGTTCTTGAGCTGTTTTTCTATTTTGAAATAAATGACAATTTAATACTTACATAATTCAACAAACAGAAAGGATCACCCTGGGGCAATGTTGAAAGTTGGTCCAATTTACCATCCCATGAGTAATTAAGTCTTCCTACCCACACTGAGGTTTGTGTCATTCATGCCCACTGGTTCTTCCATCATTCACGGATCACCCTTATCTGCCACTGAGATGTCATTATCTGCATCCTGGGCTGCACTGAATGAGGAGGAACCAGCAGGTTGAGAGAGGTGAATCGTCTCCTCTACTCCATCCTCACGGGTCCTCACCCGCAGTGCTGTGTCCAGCTCTGGGGTCCTCACCACAGCATGCACATGAGCAAGCCCAGAGGAGGGCCACAAAGATGGTTAGAAGAATGGAGCACCTCTCTGACTAAAACAGGCTGAGAAAACTGAAGTTGTTCAGCCTTGAAAAGAGAAAGTTCCACAAAGACTTGACAAATTGTGGCCTTCCAGTAGTTAAAGGGAAGAGCAACTTTTTATACCAGCAGATAGTAACAGGGCAAGTAGGAATGGCTTTAGACTAGAAGGAGAGAGATTTAGACTTTATGTTAGGAAGAAATAATAATATATAATAATACCTCAGAGGGTACTCAAGCACTGGAAGAGGCTCTCTAGAGAATTTGTGGATGTTCATCCTGGGAAGTGCTCAGGGGCCCTAAACAAGCTGGTCTAGTGTAAGGTGTCCCTGCCCATGGTGGGAGGGATGGAACCAGATGATCTCTAAGGTCTCCTTCAACCCAAGCCATTCTATGATTCTATAATGAAAAATACCAGATAAATTTAGGAATTAAATTAGCCTACTGTGCCTACAATATTTTAATTACTTCATGTTCAGCGGACAGAAATTTCCTTTCATTAAGATATTTATTTATATAAATCATGTAATTCTTTACTAGCTGATAATAGAGGTTTGAATGGAATGTATAATATAGATAATATTTATATTATAGCCTCTCAGATACATAATAAATTTTATTGATATATATCTATATTTATAGTGAGATAAATTGGTAAGCTTATTTATTGAGTAAAAATGTGTAGCAATAATGCCTAGGATTAGGACAAACAGAGAAGTGTTGAATGAAACTTTACTATATTATATTATTCTGTGATTCTATTAAAAATAAAGACTTGTAAATATACATGCAGTTCACAAACAAAAATAAATTTAGCTAGACCTTTTCAGTCTTTGCTTACATAGGGACATTTTGTTATGAGTTCCAAATCACTCTTGACATCTCTTCCTCTCTGTAATTACCTACAAGTATCATTCACTACTAGTGTATTCACGATTTTCCCTTCACATTTTATTTCAATTTATTTCTAAAACAGAGTACTACAGTATTTTACAGTATTGTGCATTATATTATCATATGTCTTCCCCATGTTTCTAACAGATATAAAGCCTTTTTTTTTTCACAGTCCCCAACAGTATTTGCATTTCTTCCTAATACATTGCTAAACTCCACATTTTATCAATTACATTATTTTCTTTGCTAAATCACAACAGAAGATACAAGTTCAAATATGAATTTATGCATACCTCAGTACATCATTAATATTATAGTTTTCATAGAGACTCCAGTCCACTTTTAAATGTGTTAAAACCTAAAACAACATGAATTAAGTTGTATAGAAATATGAGTAATATCCATAACTTCTCATTTAATACTTTAGTTTACCCATTTTACAACTCTCCCCCCAAAAAAGCTGTGTAATATTTTTAGTATTAGAATTAAGTAAAAACAGAATGCCATTACAATTAATAACAGTTTGTTACTTCCACACAGTGGTATCCTTTCAGGGTCTTTTAGTAGTTTTACTAATCTAGAAATTGGATTCTTAGAACACTGAAGTTAACTAATTTCTTGTTAAATATTAAAAGATGGTTATACTATCCTGTGTTATTTATTTACTTCAATAGTCTATAATACACATGCCCTGTAACACTGTATTCCTGTATATTCAGATTTTTCACATTACCCTATTTCTTACTTGTCAATTTTTCCTTACTTTTTAATTGTTCTAAAATCTTAATCCTTAATTCCTCATTCCTAAAAGGAAGGTTTTTAACTAGATATTTTAAATAAGATTATTATCAGCCCTTTCAGTCTTTTCGGCATTTGTTTTTCCCTATGATGTTGCTAGAAAATCCATATTATCTTAACCCCTTTGGCTAGCATTAATCCATTTCTCTTTTTATACTGCCTTATCTTTGCCCTACAAGCTTTAACTTCGAATATTTTTGTCTGGCTGCCTCTTCTCTTTCCCCTTTCCAGAACACTATTCAATAGTGATCACTTATCTTGTCTTTCAGTGCCAGAAGCTAGCAACAGCACAGTACAGCTGTGACATATCACAAGCAAAAGGGAAGGCACACAAACATGCCTCACTTTGTGAGAATGATGAGAGAGAAACTATTATTTTTTTTTTATTCAACCTCTTGGTGTTACTGAACCTGACTTGCTAAATACCGAACAGTTTCAAAAATTTATACATTAACAATAGCCATAATTATTTTTGGAAAACTGTCTCTGGAATTTTTATTAGCTGTTCTTCAGATTAACTATTTTGGCCATTCTGCACACTGTCATTGTGGTATAGGCCAATTTTCTAGTAGTTAGAATACTACAACCTGAAACATGATCAAGAATAACTGAAAAAACCCATGGTCCATTAGAGTGACTGACAGAAATAACAAAATTCATTGACAACATGCGCACTAGATTTGATTATGGGTTAGGTTATTTGCTGAATCCTGACATACGTACAAACTATTGGGGATCAAAGCAACCATGAACTCAAGAGAAGACTGAAACAAAATATAAAAGTTAGCTTTGCCCTGATCAATGTATTCAACTACATGACTAACAGAACCATTCAAACCTAAATTTACCTATGAGTCTATTTCAGATAATTTCAAAAGCATTTTTTAAATCTATTCACAAAATAGGTCAACAAGTAAAATTTTAGCCTTAAGGTACCAACCTTACGATTTCTTCAGTTTATTATCTCATCTATTAATATGAATACAGTGAACTACTCTCAAACATGAAAGAACCCCAAAATCTTAACATGCATTCATATATTAAAATATCTCAGCCATAAGCTGGAAAACTTGAACTCTTATCTTCCGTGAGTGCGCAATACCTGAATCCTGTGCACCACATCACAACAGGGGAATGATAAAATATAACAAAATCATGAATATGAACTCTTAAGTGATCTTCCAGGGATTGCCATCAGTTCTACATGCTCACTTGCAATAAAAAATGTCCAGCTAACTTTTCTCACCCAGATGATGTTTTAAATGATTCAAGCTTCGAACCTGACTTATCAATGTTTTCCAGAAGTAACCCAATTTTAACTTTGCTTTGTATCCATTCAGAGTATAATAATAATAATAATAAAACCAACCAAACAAACAAAAACCCAAACACCCAGAAAGTTCCCAAAAAAAACCCCAATCCAAATCCCTCCAGAATGCCCCCAAAAAACAACCCCCCATTAAATAAAACAAAACGAAGACAAGAAAAGAAAGGGAAAGAAAATAGAAAAGAAGAAAAAAGCGGAAAAAACTCCTTAAAAGTAAAGGTCTTATATTTACAAATATTTTATTTTTCTAAATGGAGAAATAGAACTGCTGCAAAGAAGACCAGCACTTTTAAAATTTATTTTATAAGCCCTGAAATGCTTGGAAGTAGCCTCAGACACCATGATCCTGTTGTTCCCATAAACTCTTCAGACTTACTGATGGAGACACAAATTGCCTTTCAACAATTTAGGCAAAAATACAGGAAATCATCTAATGCACATATAAAGGAGTAAGATTGACAACAAATTCTGGGAAAAGTAAATTTAATTTAATGGCATTGGAAAATATGTTTAAACATTTTAATTTCATATTTCTCAGTGAGTTGGCATTGATTTTTTTTTTACAGGTTACGATGGATTTGTACATTAATGGAACACATAATTGTTAGAACTATACAACTAGTTCTGTGTGGTTGTGCTTATCATGAGACTGATCAGTGGTGTACACAGAAATGAAATTTCTTGGGAAACACATATGCTTCCCAAAGGTTGTAGGGGATAGCTGTGTGAACAAAGACATTTATGTATGATATCTGGCCAGATTTCAAGCTTGATGCTACTAAACATTCCCCTGGGAGAACTAAGATAACTTTATGTGTGGCAATGTGCCGGAGACAGGGTGACTAAAAAAAGGGAGGAGGAATTTAGAACTTTTTCTTGAATAAAAAACAAGCAGCTATTCAGTAATAAAATTGAAGATTAACTGAATAAAGACAGCTCCAAGCACAAGAGGTCTCCTAGCACCACTGCCAGTCAAAAGCACATAGATGTAACATTGCCCTGAAAAGGTCATCGGTCCATCTGTTTCTTTGGCAGAGGTGACAACCAGCCCACATGGATTACTCTCTCCTAACAGTATTTAACATTCCATAATCCTCAAACCAAACAAAGTCAATCCCATAAAAATCCAGGGGGCAATCTAAAGAATTTCTATTGTGGTTATTGCCCACAATGGGCTTGAAGAATCATAGATATTATTCTATGGTAAAAAAGCACTGTTTTTAATGGCCTCTCATCACCAAGGTCGTCCAAATGAAATTGTAAATGATGTCTCTATGTTGACAATTATTTCAATTTCTCTCAACTTACAGTGAATTTTATTATAAATAATTTAAAATTATAAATAATTTTATTATAAATAATTTTTTTTATTTAAAAATAAATTAAATTTAAAATTTTATTATAAAAAATTAAAATAATAAAAAAAATGTGCAACATACATTGAGCTATTTGTTTTAAAGATGTCATTTGTTTCCCATTTTTACTCACAAATGCAAGTATTTCCATGCTGTTTATAATTCATGTGATTTCAGAGACTTACGTCATTTAGATAAGGTATTGTCAGATTTGAGTAGACTCCAGTGCATTTACCTATGAAAGATTTATTAAAAATGTAGTAATTACTTGTGATAGTGAAACAACTGCAGTAAGAAAAATAAGACCTTGATTAAATAACACCTGTACCTTT
The DNA here is from genome assembly GCF_048771995.1 of Taeniopygia guttata. Taxonomy (NCBI): domain Eukaryota; kingdom Metazoa; phylum Chordata; class Aves; order Passeriformes; family Estrildidae; genus Taeniopygia; species Taeniopygia guttata. The sequence goes on along the minus strand of NC_133027.1, from coordinate 29,765,179 downwards.
GACTTACGCTAATGACTAACAAGCTTGTAACTATGCTTCTATATCAACACAGAAATTAATGATTGCTATAAAAAAGTCTAGAAATTCCACTGTGAATTTCAGTTTATGGGTGTGTGTGGTTCTTCCTGGCAGTTCTTGTGCCTAAGCTGATAAGCACCCAAAACCAAAGAACATGAAAGACTTCATGACTATCCTTCTTTCCTTCAATCTTACTGACATCAGAAGACATTAAATACTAACACAAGCAAGGCCTGACAAGCAACATCATAAAAATCTTCAAGGCTACTGCAAATGGATTAACTCACAATATTTGCACATGAGCTAGATACCTGCTAAAAGAGAGCTGAGCAGAATTGAAAGCTGCATTTCAAGCAAGTGGTGCATTTGATCTGAAATTAGCTCCTGTTCCCAGTGGCCTAAATAAAGGCTTCAGGATTGCACATTAAACTTTGTTCCCTCTATGAGCTTGGTCAGGAACCTTGGTAAACACAAGTCTGCGGTGTGACAGAAAAACCTACATGACCTGCTGTTGACCAAACCTCCACATGCTCTTGAGCAATGCTACGTAGCTGAGAGAATATCAAGCTGATCCCAAAGACATTTTGCTTTCTTAGAAAAATACACAGTCACAGAAGAAGATGGAATACACCCTTCACATATAAATATGCTATTTAAAGTAAGTATCTCTTAGGGAGGCAGAGTTGCATGTTTGTGCTCGTACGTAGCCTGATGAAACTTAAGCCCTTGGTTTTTCTGGGATATGGCTCTCACTAGCAGGCAAAGGGCTCATGTTAAGTGTCAGTATTTTCTGGAATTCCTATGAAACTACATTACCACAAGACATAAGAAAGCAAGATTTATGGGCTCAGCAGAAGCAACTCAAAGGAAACATACTATGTACTGGAGGTTAAAGTGATTCCTGACCAAGGGAACACTAGGCTGTGGGACACATACACGTTTGATTCACATCCCTGCTTGGCCCACTGCAATTTGCTTGCCTGACTACTCTACCATTAGAGTAGTAATAGGCCTTGCAGAAATGAATGAGGCATGGGCTGGAAGGCATATCCTGCCTTTTGTGACTGAAACCTTTTTTTGTGCATAAAACCAATGGAGAAAACCAGTGGAAGCAGATGGCACAGAGTAATGGGAGAAAAGGAACAGATTTGCTGAGAACACAGAGGAATCATGGGCAAACTACAGCTGGGAATACTGGACTCTTCAGTGACTTCAACTAGTTGTGTGACTGGAGTGATGAGGAAAAAGCAGGGGATTAAATACAGGGATTCTATTGCCTTGCTCAAGCTTGTGCACTTCTCAGGCTAGCTGAAATAAGACAGGTTTTTGTTTTCTTTTCAGGGTTTATTCATTTGTAATTCCTATGAAGCTTCTGTGTTTGCTTCACCTGTTTTATGCCCCAGATGTGATAAACTGTAAGCTTAGAGCACTGATAAGACTGGAGCTTTGTGAAAGTGCAAGCTTCTGAGAAATCTGAGAGTTTAGCTGAAAGAGTAATGTAAAGAGCTAACAACCTAGACATAAGACAAAGCACAGGGTGACCAAAGGGGGAAAAAAGTCAAAAACCATGCTTAGAGCCAGTATAATTTCAAGGGTAGCGAAGTATGTATAAACCTCATGTTAGGAGCTGCAAACCAAGAAGCACGCTCACTATTTAGCTCCACAGGGGCAATGTGACAATTTCTAACAGAGAACTACAAGTTACAAATAACAAATATACTGAAATGGACTTTGTGGCCTGAGGGTCTGTCTTATGAGAGGAACAGTGTGTGATCATCCTTCAAGTTAGCATGCACATAATGTATTCTCTGATCAACACAGCACTTTGTGTCTTCGCCAGCACATCACTCCTACCATGAGCAATGTGTGTCTGCCAAAGGAACAAAGAAGAATACCGGGAGTCTTTTTAACTGCATGCCAAAAGGATCCCTGTCCTGAAATGGCAGAATTCCTGACTGTATCACAATACCAGACACAATCTTGGTGTCATATCGCAATAGTGTATTTCAATAGAAAAGATTTCGCACCTCCAGTATTTTTCGTAAAGAAATCTCCAGTCTACCCTCTGTCAATTCACCACTGTTTAAGTTATTTATGCATTTTGAATTAATCCACATAAAACAAAGAATAACTTCTACATTTTTATGTTTTAAGTTAATTTGAAATCTGATTTTCTCCATATAAATATCTGCATAGACTTCAGAATACAACAGTGATTCTCCCTAATTTGCCAAAAAAAAGATCACCTTTTATTATTTGCCTTTAAAATATACAAAGACTGTACGCAGTCATGACACATAAGCTCAGGACTTGTAATAACTGAGATATGATGAAGACTGGACAAAATTTCTAAATCCTTCGTTGGTCTCAGACATGTAACAAGGACCTATGTTAATAGAGCTGTGCAATTCACAACATTCTGTTCTGCTAGCAAAATAATTTCCATTTTTTGAGATCAGTCCTAACCCGAATAATAGAAACCAGATATTTGAAAATATCCACATTTATTTTAATGTAAAGTTATTTTCTATGATTTTATATACCCATCTGGTTAAAGGAGACACGCAAGAGCAAACAAACCTTAGATATATAAAAAATAATTTGAAATTATGCCATAGCATTACTGCAAGATACTCAGGATTTTTTAAAATGGCAGTTAGTAATCTCTGAAACTTAATAATTGCTATACAATGTTTCTGTAGAGAGCCAAAACATCTTGTGTGCTTGTTTTAGAGCTCTCACTTCAGGACATCTGAGTAAATTACATATTCTGTTGTTAAGATGATCTTTCTGTTGTATTTTTTGATAACTTCTATTATGTATCCTAACATCCTTTAGAGGAATATATTTTTCCACAGTTCATATTGTAATAAATATAATCTTCCAATACTTCATAATTTAATGCCCTCTTCTTAGGATGAACTCCTTGACAGTGGCTGTCATCTCAAATTACTGTCAACTTTGTGCTCAGACATGTATTCTAGAGACAATATAAGCCCAGATTTACACAAAAACAAGAAGCAAAAAGCATCTATTTCTACAGTAGTTGTAAGTCATAGTCAAAAATCAGCCAACTTTTCCTAAAGAAATTCTTGTTTTTATCCATATGTATTTAGTATGATACCATTTGTCAAATACAAATCAAATATATGACACTACTTTTTTCATCTAGCAAAAAAAAGATGCAAGTTTTAGAATGCTAAAATATTGCAACAAATTCCATGGCAGCTTCTGGACACATTCAACAGAAAGGGGGGGAAAAAAAAGTACAATTATTATAACCACTGCCATTCTCCATTATTCTAAATCTATTTTAGTTTAGCCCTGTATGGCAATACATACAGCACTGCAATGCCATTAAAAGGCCTCAGGACATGTCAAGTATTGTCTGAACTTGTTTTGTTCTTCCTGGAGCTTTGTTCGGCTTGTTTAATGACCAGACAGCTATTGCCTGATTTGTTTAACTTTTGCGTATCTTGGTAGAGTCATATTCATTTTATAGAACAAACAGTTGTTCTGTATTTTACCCCAGCATAACAGGGCAGTGCAGAGGAGCACAGTGCTGGCAAAGAGCATGATTTGAGAGCAGAGGTGTCCAAGCAGGAGACAGTGGGTGCAGTGCAGGTCTGGAAGGGCCAGTGAAAGGCAAAAGATGATTTGGGGATCCCAGAGCTAAAGAATAATACACTGATGATCATCTAAAGCCATGCAAAACTGAGTTCCAGGGTAACAGAAGCAAACAATATTTATTGAACTTATGGAAGGCAGTCCATATATAGTAAATTAATTGTTATTATTGATATTTATTGATATTGATTTGTTTGATTGCAATTTATTATTGTTGATGAGATTAATTTCTAATAATATTTAGAGAAAATATTTTTAATAATAAAATAATGGCTTCCTGTTCTAATATTGATTAGACATATTTAAGGAACCCACATCTCCAATTGAGAGCATTTACCAGCAAACCTGCTTCTAATTAAATACCATTTACATGAATAATGATGTTGATTCAATGAGTTTATTTATAGACAAGTGAACACAAACACAGGAATTCAGTAATGTCTGAAAAATATTTAGATGCTACATCCTGGCACACTTGGATACCCTGTCATGTCTTATTTATTCCAGAAATTCAGTTATTGTAAAGTTACTATACATACAATGTTACCAGACTAAAACCTATTTTTTGCAACAATTCAGATTTCACATGGACAAAAATCCATTATCCAAAAGCTTAAAAACATGGAAAAGAAGATAAATGTCAAAGCCCTTAATTCTTTTCATCTGTTTCATCTACCAAGCAACCAATAAACTCACACATTCATTTCAACCACCAGAAAATACTCAGGGAAAAAACATGGATTTGATTTTCATCAGGACTATGAGGGGAAATAAAAACTTTCAGGTTTAGTAGTAACAGCAGAATCTATATACACATTGTGACACTGATTGCCAAGCAAAACTTTGATGTACTTATCCTCATAATATTACCAGAAGGCAAGGCAGTACTATTATAACAACACCACGGGAAAGGAACATCAAAAAGCATTTACAAAGGAAATCAAATAAGTTTACACACCTCATCACCACTTGCAAGACCCACATTGAAACTGAGGACCTCCAAAATGTTCATCCCAGGGCAGCCCACACCCACTGGTGTTTAAGAGCCTCAAGGCAACCTGAGCAAGGTGCACACAAGGGTCTGGGTGTTGCCTCACAGTGACAAGTAGCAGACTCCTGAGCAGAGTGATTCCAAAAGGTGGTCTTAGATCATACTGGCTTGACCAACCTTTTCACAAGACACAACCAGAGATGGCATCCTCCTTTTATAGGGGCACCTTCCTTTTATAATTGTCTGTGTATTAACTGTCAACCGAGACCTGAATGTCCTATAAACAATTGCAGCCCTTGAAGCAATCTGGCTCTGCCTCTCAGAAGGTTCTGTCTGGTCAAGGAATAGGAATATTATTGATTTTTCCCAATTATGAAGCTGCTCCAATTTTCATGAAAATATTAAAAATTCAGTGAATACATAATTGAAAATTCATTTACAAGACAGGAATACAGTGGTTCCAGAGCAGGCTCCAATTATTTTTAGGTACATTAAACTCTCCCAGGACAATAATTATTGAAGTCTTCTGAGTAAAATTTTACTTCAAGATGTATAACCAGTATCTATTGCATTTCTGAACCTAAATAATAGCATAATCCACTGAAACCCTATGGCCCCATACACAACTCACAATTTTATCAGTTTCTGGGATTGGCTAATATCCCAGCCTTAGTACATCCCTCCCTTCCAAGGAGAGAAAAACTTTATGATAGGCTTTCTATTATTAGTGAATTCCTAGACATTTGACACAGACAGACCAGCTGGACAAGGCTGTGTACATATACAAAGTCTGTGCACATTACACCTGCAGTGCTGAACGTTTTCCCTCTTCTCCTTTGTCAGTGTGAAGTACATCTATCAACCTTCAAACACACCAGTACGGAGCATCTGTATGTTTGCCAGTTACTGCAGATATTGGCCAATGCCGCAGAACAAACAAAACACTCCCAAGGATAAAAACACAACTTGTTGCAGTTCAAGCTGAAGTGCCCAGCTTTACAGACAATTAAAATCTTCCACGTGTACAGTACAGAAGGGAATGAAAAGAATAGGGCAGAGAAGCAAACACTATTTAAAAAAAAAAAAAAAAAAAAAAAAGGCAAACCATTTAGGATTCAAAGAAATAGTTGACATTAAATGCTCAGACTTCAGATTTTCCAAAAGCCTTTCTGGAAAAAGCAGTCTTGCACAAAGCACTATTGTTTCTTATAACCAATGGACAGCATGAATTAGATTCTCTGATTTTGTAATCTGTAATTTAAACCCTTTCTAACTGCAGTACTGTGGAATGAGCTGCAAAGGCTTTGCCGACTTATCCCCAAGCAGTCTGTGCCCACTTTCATAGCGATCTGCACCATTCTTCAATCGTCAGTGGGAAGCCCTGGATAAACATGTGTCTTGGACTCTATTTTGAAGGATCTGCCAGTAATACTGTAATCAAACATGGTGCAACGGCCTAGAAACACAGTATTACTTAATTGGCTGCCAACCTGTGCAAAAGAGCAGGCAAGGGTAACATGTATCGACGAGTTTTTGACAGACATTTTTACCTAAGCAAATTTAATCTGCACTGAACCAGCATCATCGCTTCTCCCCATCTTTTTGTGCCACTTCTAGGTTCCAGAGGAAGTTTAGCTGGGCCATTATAGCACACTTGCCCAACATGAAGATCATATGTCTAAAACACCTAACATGAATAATTTTCTACTTGGCCGGTGTACTAAAATAACTCAGCAAAGGGAAAGCAGTAAAGCCACAATGGGGCCTCAGATTCTCACAAGCAACATGTTATAACATACCTCAGAGAGTGACAAGGGTTAACAAATTCCTATTTAACATAAGGAATGTATGTGTATTCCTACATAATAATTATAATAATCATTATGTAAGTGTATCCCTACATAACTGACAAATGAGCTAGCAGTACATGAAGAACAACAGGTACCAGTCAGCTCCCAAAATGTTTCACACCTCCCAAAGAATTAAAGAGAGCAAATTAGCAAAAATTGCCCAAAAGTGGGTGACATGTTCACCCCATTGTCACCAATTTTCTATTGAGCTACCAGAAAATGGATGCTATTCAAATTTTATATTTTTGTTGTGGTTTCTGCCATTTCTAGGAGATATAAATACAATTTGGTCTTAATTACTGAAAATAGCTTGCTTCCAAATTTCAGCTGCACACATTTTCAACGCCATCAAAGAAATACTAATTTGAGTGCATCATATGCCTTTTTCCCCTCCAGATAATGAAAATGAAACTGAAATAAAGCACAGAGAGACAACTAACCAGCTGAAACTGAAAGAAATGCAGCAAGAAGTTACAAAAGTGAGCTTTCTTGAAAGTATATCTGCTTTGTTCTACTAAATGTCAAGGATGGTTTCAAAGGTAAAACAAAAGGGAAGAAAAAAAGAATTTAAAAATAAAAATTATGAAATAATTTGCTTTTGGTAGTACAAACACGTTATTACTGTTTCACATCTTTTTTGTCATGTCTAATCTAATCTGCATTTAGACCAAATTATATTGATGGAATGGTGAATTTGTCTTGGGTAAGGACAATAACTTGGCCTTTGCAGAGCAAAGTAACAACATGGATCTTGTACCCTGTTATTATTGATTGTGCTTATTAATTCTGATGGTGGCTAGTCCATCAGAAAACTGTGTCAGTAATTTGACAAAAACTTTGTTTATAACTTCTCTAAAAGATTAATAAAACCAAGAATGACTTTGAAAAAATTGACTGTCTTCCTCTTGAGATTAAACTAACATCAGAAAGGGCCGAAACTCTGAAATATTCATAAATCAGTGATGCATAATTTGTAAATTTGTATTTTATATAATGTACAACTTTCTCTGTCCTAAAGAGCATTTTATATTTCTTGTTAACAGTGAATGCAAATAATGCTCAATGGAATTCTGCAGTGACCTTTGTTTTATTACAATTACTGCATATTTATAAATGAACAACTAAACTCCAATTTGAGTGCTACAACAACTTTGAGTTGGAATCCTTTGATAAAACACAACTGAATAAACTTTATAAATTTAATTCCCTAATAAGAGAAAAAGAAAGTCTTCTCTGAAAATTCCTCTGTGTATGCCCACAGACAAAGCAGATTTTTCCATGCTTTTGCAAGCAGAAAACTAAACAAAACAGCAATATGGTCAGATTTGAACAGAAGAGGATAAATTGCTTTAAAAAGAGCACAGGAGAACAGACTGAATATAAAACATAATGTAATCACTGTATTATATAAATTCATAGAATAGAAATATGCAGGAATAAACCACTGCATAATACTAAAAAATGTGTTATGTCATAATATAATTCTATGGAATGTCACTAAGACTTCACAACTGAAATCCACCTGTAAGCAGAATCTACATCAACTTCTGCTAATAGCTCTTCTCTACTAGAAGACTTCCACATTTGTCAAAAGCACATGAAAATCAGATGTCAAGGTCCAAAATACAGTAGATACTGTGGACCTTTTTCACCCAGACATAGGGTAATTGGAAGAATTTGAAGACAAAAGGCACAGCTTACTGGTACAAAAGACCAACAAAGAAGGCATGACTGGTGTGAAACACCTGATGGTGTAGAACTCGGTATTATCAAACACTTGTTCACTGGAAGCAGCAGCAAGACAGTTTGAATTCTGTTCCTAATTTGGATATTTGCTTTGACTTCATTCTGAACACTTAACTTGTTTCTATACCTTGCCCATTCTTTATCATTGTTTTTTATTTATGTCCTGCATTTCTTAGAGTAGAGGTTTGTAGCAGCATTTATACCCAGTTGAGAGCAAGTCTTCCAATGTCTGAGTGCAATAATGTACACAAACAGAGGTTTGATTCAAGCAAAAATGACAGGTTGAGAAACTAAAATTCTGATTTGGGTTATAACATACTATTCAACTGAAGCCATGAATGTTTAAAACAAGCAGTTGAGTTGATTAAAAACTGCTATTCAAATCCTATACAGCACACCTGTGATCCCTTCTAAGGCAAACATTAGACTGAAGCCAGCTGATTTTTCCCAAAAATTAATGTGCCATCTCATTAGTGGGTGAGGAGTGCTGAACAAAATACTGAGAGAATCTGTGATACCAAAGAAATTACCAACTAGAGAGAGAGAAGTACATTTACTAATAGAGTATTTAAATAACTGGAAGCAAAGCCATTTATATAGGCCTTTTTGTATCATAAAGGAAATGGTCTGGGTATTTTCCTTTTTCATAGCATCTGACAATTCATTTATGGATTGATCCAAATCCCACTGAATTCCATACACATACATGAAGTGCTGATTACTTTTGCACACAAATTTCTGAACTTTATGCCAAAACATGAATCTTCATAGTCTACTGAAGTAAATCAGGTAGAAAGAATCAATATAACACAAACTAAAGTGCATTCATTAGTGATAATCACATATGATCATTTAAAACAAAGCTAAGGCTTATTAAAGAAGGTGTTGATCAAAACAGCTTCTTCTACAGTGCACTGCTTCAAAAAAAGAATTTGAAATAAAACTCACGTGACTGTGATAAAGCACCCTATTATGAGTGGTTCAGATTAGCTCAAATATGTACTAAAAGTACAATGTTTTAGGGTGATCATTTTCTTCTAGCAAAGTCAAAATAGGGCATATTATGTAGCACATGGGAGTCCATAAGAGATTTAAAAATATTTCCTTCCATGGGGAACCAGACTCACAAATATAATCTCTTTAACTGATTCTAATAATGTTTCTATGATGTTTTTTGGCTATGAACATTTTAGCAGGAACAATATTTATGTAAAAAAAATTACTTAAAGTGAAATTACTTTTCTTTATAGTCTAGATTGTCACAGAGATCAAACTGCTCATTACAGTATAATAACAAAACTGCTTAAAACTGCTCATAACCTGTATGGTAACCACTTATTTCAGCATATTAGTTTTAAGTTTTTAAAAAATATTTTGTAAAACATAATGAAAAATACTTTTCACACAAAATTCAAAGGTGTGTTTTTCCCTTAGTGATCATCCTCCTTCGTTCCCTTGAATTTATGAATAAAAGGGCCACTGCAAGCAGAAGGCTTTTTAATAATTTAAAAATTATTAAGCTTTTTAATAATTTAAAAGTTATTAAGCCTCTTTCAAGTATGTTACTGTACTCATTCAATAGTTTGGACAACTGTTCTATTTATTTTTAATTTTCTAAATTTTACTTTAGTCTCAAATAGTTGTTGCACTCGAAATATTAAATATTCCTGTCAAAGTAGACTCCATTTTGTAATTTTTGATCTTACTAGACAAATCCTACACTGATTTAACAGTTTTAATCCTGTGATGGAGCCATGATATGACATGTTATTACTGACTATGACTTCCTGACTAGGGATGTCCAGCCTACTCATTGAACTAGTAACCTCTGCGTATGTGATGAACATTATGAATTAATCTCAAATGTGTGCAACAGGAAGTGGGCATTCATGGAATGGCATATAAATAAATGAATACATGTCATGAAGGTTCTACAAAACTGTCTACCTCCTACATCACACTATTCAACAGTGTGACATAAACTATTATTTTAAAGACACGTATATTACACTAATTCTCTGTTAAGATCTCTGTGTAGTCAGACTTGAAATCAGGAAAAAAAATCAGTTGCTGAATACTGAGATGCTGGTACACAGTGAGCTCTTAGAATTTCTGACAAAATGGACCAATGCTACATTTCTGGCATTATAAAATATCGCTACTAAAATTATTTTAGACCATCTGAACATGAAATACAAGATTAAGCCTGGAGCTCCAAATGCTGAGATTTATTAAATGTGAACATCCCTTATCTTTTCCTCCTGGATGTAATAACAGATCAAAGAATTCTTTCCATTCTTTTAGGAGGAACCCTGTCAGATTTGGCAGTAAACACAACAGGAAATTCTCTATAATTTCTGTCTAAGCAACTATTACAAAACCCCACAATAATATTATGGCCACAATAAGAAAAAAAATTTTGGGTTCTCTCTTGGATTGACTACATACAAAGTCTTTACCTGTCTACTAGACTTGGAACTGAGCCCTGTCTTATTGACAGAAACTTCATTACGTACTTCAGCCACAGCACTGACAATCAAGAGGACAAATTCCCCACAGGCCTTAAATTTAGGAGCCTACCAAAGTATTCATTATTATCTATTTGCCAGTGCTTTGATCCAGGGTAAGCATCTCAAACGTAAGGCCATAGAAAAGGATCTAGATACAAGGAAACTGTGTCTAAGTAAAACGGTAGCGATTTTCAATATTGCTTTAATCAATGACACCAGAGATGATCTTCCTACAGAAGAAATGCTGAATAAACCACATATTTCCAAACCATTTTATTAAAAAGCAATAGATACAGCTCTTACTTTTTTGACCTAGATCCTTTCATTGTTCAACACTTCAGCACATTTAGAAACACAATGATCCATTGTATACTTGTCACATCTTCTGTAAAATGCAACACTACTTAAAAAGGAAAAATATCCACTTTTATCCATTTTCCTAAGTCCGTTATCATATTCAAAATTGTAAAGTCTTCAGAGGCTCAAAATAGAAACAGTTTGCTTTAATCTAAATGCTCTCTATTTACATAAGGGTTCTAAAATGTGACTGAAAATAGTTTTGGGAAAAGATTTTACACTTCATACAGTCAGGCTTGATGAAAGCAAATCTGATGGATGGGAAGGTTTGCATAATACTTAGAAAGCTGTCAGGTCTTTGCAATTCCTTTCCAAAAGTCAGTTCTAGGCAATGTCAGTACCAAACCTCAAAATAATGCACAAATTTATAAAACACAGTCTTACCAAATCTAGAGCACTCTCTCAATAGTAAACTCAATTTCCCTTAAAACTCAACTTACACTAGCAAAACTGTATTTTCAGTTGCCATTATGAACCCTAACAACCATTTCTTAGTTTTTTGTCTACCTTATTTATGCTACCTGTGCCAATCTAACTTGAACTAGATTGTCTGTGCAAACAAAATTTGTATTTCTTGACTTAATGTTTGCTGACAGATGTGATGAATTGCTTCATATTTGTAGCAAGAATATTCTACGTTTTGATCCCTCAATAAGGCCTTGAGCGTTTGCAAACAGATGCACCTGACCAATGTGTTTAATGAATGGAACTGTATCTATAAAAAAACAAAGACTAAACACACCTCCGTTGCAGATTTTTAGCCATCTGAGGAAAGGGAAAAAAATACTTTTGACACTGAGTGAAAACCAAAAACCTTACTGCTAACTGAGAAGTACTGTAAGGCTTAATTTGCAAACTGATTTTAACTTTGAGTTAAAATCTGATGAAAAATTTCAAAGTGCATTAATTGAAGTTCTAATATTGTAAAAATTGTACATCAATACAAAAAAGCCCCACTTAATAGAGTGAAAAACAAACAAATCAAACCTTCCACCTACCAAATTAAATTTCCACCCTCTCTAACAATGCCATTTCTCAAGCTTATATGCAGGAAAACTCAAGAGTAGGACAAGAATTTAAATATATCTGAAACTGGAAGCAAAATATGCTGGAAACATGTTTCAAAATTTAAGGGAAGATAAAAACCAAAGAAATGCTTGCTCTAAGCTTCCTCCGTCCTTTCAACTATGTTCCCGAAACAGATGCTTTAGCCTGGATACACTTATCCGCTTGGAATTGGGTGTATTTTGGGGAAAGACGTGAGGGCCCCCGGCGGCCGGCGCAGCCGATGTGCGGGCGCTGCCTCGCCCCCAGCCCCCCGAGGCAGCCGAAGCCAGGGACGGGATCCAGCGGCCGGGAGGCAGGACGGGCGCGCCGCTCCGCCCCGGCAGGACGGGCCGCCCCTCCGCAGGGTCGAGCCACCGCGGCCGCGCATCCCGCGCGTTCCGGCCCGCGGAGTGGGTGCTCTCCCCCGGGGCCGCGGCTGCCGCGGTTCCCAAGGCCCGCAGGCGGAGGCCGGAGGGGCGAAGCGGCGCCTCCCGCCCAGCGCAGCGGCCGCGGACGGGCGGTGCGAGCCCCCCGCACCCGCGCAGCGCCCGGGGCTCCGCCTGCTGCGGCCCGGGCTGCCTCCGCCTGCCTGGGCGCTACTCAGCTCTAAAGGATGTTAAATACCATCCCTGCCACTGAACGAGCTTCTCTAGGGGGTTTTGGCGGCAGCCGGGCCTCGCCGTCCGTCAGAACCGCGCTGCTCCCGGGCTGCTGCCGGCTGGCGGGGGAGCGCGGAGCCACCGGACGCTCCAAGTGTCCCGCTCGCCAGCCTTCCCCTCCCCCGGCCCTGCCCTTGGCCGCTGGCACCGCGGCAGCTGGAGCAGGTTCAGCTTTTCTTCTCCCACAGCACTGGGGCTTGGCTGCCCTTAAAGAAAATCGTCTCCTAACAACGTGTCAATGTTACATTCCTTCACAAAGCAACTTCTATTAGGGGGGCTGGGAGCTTGGCACTGCTTCGCCACAGACTGAGAGCTTTGTGGCTATGCAAAAAACAACGAGAGAGGGAACATTTCCTGCATTAAAATGCAATACCCCAGACTCGATGATTTATCCTTACCCTCCCCCCATTCCCTCATGGCAGCTCTGAAGGACCCCCTCGCCAAGAGCCTGTGTCCAGAGCCCCCATCTATGCTCAACCCGTGCTTTCCCTGCATCACAGCCCATCAAAGTCCATCTAAAAATCACCCTCCTGCCCCAACCTCCCCAAATTGTCAGGCTAAACCATCCTGGTTTATGTATGTAGCAGAGGGACTAGGTGGAAGGCTGCCATGCTAACAGCTAGACCCCTGACTTCCCACCTTTCCACAACAGCCCCCTCTCCTTTTTCCAGCAGGGGTATGAAGCAGCAGCTGGGACTGAAGCAACTGCTGGGAATGACACATCAACCCCCTCCACGCTCATTCTGCAATGAGATTCTGAGCCTTCATCTCCAGGAGCTGGGACTGCCTGGGGAATGGGTGCAGGAGCAGCCACTGGCCCCTTCCCAAAGCTCCCAGGAGGTTAAACCAGCATGTCCTGCCTCAAGGCATGTGCAATGCCTTGCCTCTCCAAGCATCTCAGGCAGAGGCTTCACCCTTAGGAATTGCATTTGCTCTTGCTTAATTTGTAGGTTGCTGAGGTCTGGCCCAGGGACCAGGTATCCTGAACATGGTAAATCTCTTGGTCTTTTGGTTAGGATGCCTGCATGCCTTTGGAAATATATTCCTTGCAAAGTCAAGAGATCATATCAAGAAGGCCAAGGTTTTGCAGTTGAGTGGTTGCTGTAAAGAGATGGTGAGGGGGAGAGTGATTTCTGGCTCACCACCTGTGGGCATTACTGTAAGTGAGGCCTTAAAACAGATGGATCCCACTTGTGAGGAGTTTCAACAGTACTCAGCAGAACTATTTGCTGTAGGTTAGGCTGGTTTAGAAATGAAAATGCAGCCTTTAAGGGAGTGTGCATCTTCTCCAGCCCTTTCGCCTCATCTAGAGGAGAGCCAGAGTGGAGAGCAACTGAAACGGATGTGAGTATTAAGGAGAGCTGGCAGCAGGACTTACACATTGGCATGGCATTCAGCCCCCCCTCCAAGAAGCACCTACCTTCTTTTGGCGGCCTCTTGGCTTCTCTGGTGAGATTGCAGACCTGGGTGGTTTGCAGCTCCTGGGTCAGGCAGCCTTCTGTCTGCTCGTTGAGGGGCAGCACCACATTATTGAGCAACACCAGGGACTGGTCATCTATTCCCCATTCTCCCAAATGCTGAGGGCAGGTGCATTTTGTATACATGATCCCACAGGACTCGGTTCTCCCATTTTCAGATTTCAAGCAGCTCTCCAACCAAGTGCATAACACATGGCACCCAAACTGGCTAGGGCTCACCTTGTTCAACACCAAAAATTCAAAGAAGGATTTTTGGTCTTCTTCTTTTTTGTGTAATCCTGGGAAGTTGATAGGATAGACGCGACGTATCTGAATAAAATTCTTATCATACTGCAGAAATACAAAAGCATTCTTGGAGTTGCAGAGCTGCATTATAGAATGATTATTTTTTAAAAGATCCTTTATTTTTTCATGAGAAAAATGATCAAACTGATAAGCCAAGAGGGAAAAGTTGGAGCAGCTGAAGTCCTTTTTGGAAAATTTCAGGTAAATACTATATTTGGTTGGATCTGGATTTTCCAGCGTCCAAGTGCAGTTTGTGAAGTTTTTAGGAAACATTTCACTTACAGAATACGATCCATAAATGACCCCCTTCACCAACGTGGAACACCAGAAGTCTTGGGCAGCATTAAATCCAAACATAACCAGTAGATAGGTGGAAAATATATAAATCAGCAAATTACGAACAGCCTTCATCCTATGTCATTTGGCCTGCAGGAGATGAAATGAAATAAGAATGCAAGTAGAATTCTTCAGGCATAGAACACCAAACTCCTTCCAATATTCGAGCCAGCTGTTTTCAAGCTTGCAGTTAGAGCCCCTTTCAGAAAGAAGGGCAGGTAATTTTTATTTTATAACGCAAGGGCCGGGGTTGCTGCTGTGTGCACAGCGCCATCACGTGGCCATCGCCACGGACACGTCTTCCACAGACAAATTAAAACTCAACATCTATTAGATTATTAATAGGAATGTCCTCTCCTCCCTAGGATTTAATCATCATGGCGTGGACTAGAACTGCTCAACTTAAGTAAAAACCTAGATGTCTTACCTGACAGATCAAGAGAAGATTTATTTATTTATTTATTTATTTATTTGAAAAGCAAATCATTAATCTGCTATAGTTATGTACGTGCATATAAGATATGCACATGCAGAATTTCACCAGAATCGAACAAGAAATCTGGTAGAATTTGTTATATATTATTTTCTCTTAAGTCTGAGAAGTAACTGAATTATTACAGCTATAATTTAAAAATGCTCAAATTACTATTTGTTACAGATAGAACATTATCTCCCATATGCCTACATGTCTTCACCCTGGCTGCCTGGTATATTGAGGTCTCTAAAAAGGCAGCAAATACCGAGATTAATGTCATAATACACTTTTGACAGTATTGAAGAAAGAAACAAAGACAGATGGATATAACTACTGCTAATCTGACACAACCACTAAATGCCAGCTTTTTAAGATAAGAATTTCAATGTGCTTTAGCCTCTAAGGATATAAAAAAATGGATCTCAGTATTAGTATTACAATCAGTAGCTCTATGTACTGGCTGTGCTACAGCAGGATCTCTGCACCTATTGGACTGCATTTGCCCTCTGATTACGAATTACTTGCACTGTCTGATTAGGTCCTGTGTTTTGCAGCCCTGCACTTGAACAATGAAAGAAAACATTACATTTTCTCTGCTAGTATGTCCAAATAAAGCTGTTTTACTGCACCTGCCAACCCTCAGAGTCTCCACATGCTCTGTTTCTTTTAACAGTGGCCTGGGTTCATAGAGTGAACCTGAGTTACATTTACCTCCATAATGATATCCCAAAAATTTTAGGTTGAAGGTTTTCAGCATTAACCTTTGAAAAGTTGCTTATCTCTTACAAATGAGTAGTTTTTCACTCTCTGCTCTTAAATGTAAGCAGAAAGAAGTGATACCAACCTAATTTCAAAACTCTCTAGATTGCAGTCTCTTCCACTGTTGCTCTGGAAGCAGAGGCACACATACACAAAGGCACCGTTTCTGAGTTTTGATGTGTGTCTTTGCCTAGCTTTTCATCTCCTCACCAAACAGCAAGGCATCTTCTGTTTCCCATTGCATAACACACAGCAAGTCACCGGATTAAGCTCCCTTGAAGAGATTTTCGTATCTCCTAGATTATAATGCAAACTCTGAATCCTGAAATAGGCAAAAAGCAGCACCAACTCTAACCCTCTTTATAGCAGAGGTTTAAAAAAAAAAAAAAAAAAAAAAAAAAAAGAAGAGCTGCTGCTGGTCTATCCACATGGTCAGATTTTCTCCTTTCTGAGCATCCATCTCAATGAACAACATGGTTCTCCTTCTTCAAACAGGGCTGGTACAGCATTTAAGGTTTTAAAAAAGAGAAACTTATTGGGAATTCTGGAAACAATTTCCCCTTTGCTGAAGCACTTTGCAGGCAATGCAGTTCTGCGCAGTGTTATTCAGGATGGTGTAGGCGTTGAAAGCCAATGTGACAATAAGTGTCTAAATTAAGAATTCCACCCATGAAAAAGGATTAATTTTATAATCTGGAAAGTAGAAAGGGAGCTTATTTGCTTTTCTGTTTTAAAAGGAAAAAAGCCTCTGACTTTTTCCATCCTATGTAATATCTGCACTAGAAAAATAAAGACCTCTGCAGTGCTAGGCTGTTTTCTATGAAGAAATGTAAAGCCCTCATTTTAGTTGTGCATTTGTTCATGCACGGCTACTGAAACGGAACACTGTCTTAATCTCTCTCTCCCTGTGTGCATTACACACGCACACATGCACACACACACGAACTGAGTGTGCCGGCAGCGTTCAGTTAGTTTGCAGCATTGATAGGTGCTCGCTGGAAGGATTAAGACACACAGATTAAAAAGATCTTTCTTTTCCATTGAGGTGGGAGTTAAAGGATGGCCACAGAGGCCATCCTTTAACTGTTTGGGAAGGGGGAGAATTCTCTTCTGCTGAAAAGAAACGGGCATTTAGTTTGGATATTCCCCGAACCGATTTTCTAGGTGACACTGTAGTTTAGCCGAACATAGACGGCGCCATCACTCCATTTATTTTTTTTTTCTCCCAACAGAAGACCCACTGACTTATCTTATTTTAACTTCCTATTAACCTAACAATTCCCCCCACCCCCCATACAAATTACCCCAATCGTGCACAAACCTCAGGTTTTCTCGGTCTCGCTGGAAATTACTCTCAGGGAAGCAGACCCGTCGCAAAACGGACTTCTCTAACTTTTAAACTGCAGCGCTGAAGTAAATGCGGAGATCATTTCGTATGTGCTGTCTCTCTCTCTATCCTTCAGCAACAGCCTGTCCCCCTCCTCCGCCGCCTCCTCCCCGGAATCCCAAGCTGAAAGATCTCCAGTCGTAATCCCTGGAAATGGGAAATGGAAATGCCCCGGGCACCCTTACCTTCCACTCCGAAAGCTGTCAGGCTATTTCTCTAAAACACTAGCACCACAGGCACACGTCCCAACAACAGTGATGGAGAGATTCCCCTTCTGACGGAAGCACCGTTTCCCATTTTTCCCGGCTCAGGTTGAAAACCAAGATTTAAAAAAGCAGCAGAAGATAAAAAACGCAGCGAGAAAATCCCCGCACGCCACACGCACAGCCCACTGAGGAAAAAAAAATCAGCTTTAGCTCCGGATCCACCAAATCCAACCACATGAAGGGAAAGAAAAAAGAAAAAAAAAAAACAAAAAAACCCAAAAAACAACCACCTCAAACCAGCGAGACTGCAGGGGAAAAAAAATGGAAGTGGCTGAGGAAGCGAAGGTTTTTTTTGTTTGGTTTTTTGTTGTTTTTTGTTCTTTTTTTTTTCTTTTTTTTTTTTTTTTTACTTGAAACAAAGTCTCAGCACAGCAGCCCGATGCACGGCAATGCCAGGCAGTCGACGGTCTGAGAGAAGGACTAAGGCGCTAGTGCGGATTTGTTGGTGGGTTTTGTTGTTGTTGTTGTTGTTGTTATTACTAATAGACTTATTCCTCCTTCCCTCCTCCTCCTCCTCCCCCCAGGCACTAATGGCCGGACAGCGGCGGGGGGTCCTCGGCTGCCGATGTCGGGGAGCGGAGTGAGCGCCGGGCGCGCAGGGAGCACGGCGGCGGCGGCGGCGGCGGCGGCACCGGGAGCGGGAGCGGGAGCGCGTCTGTGCCGCTGCGTGCGGCTCTGCCCGGCCGTGCGCGCGCGCGCGGAGCCCGCCCGCCTCCGTGGGAGCCGCGCCGTGAGCGCGCGCCCGTGCGCGCCCCCGGCCGCCCGCTGGGGGAATGGGGTGGGGGGGGCGCGCCTGCGTGCGCGCGCCCGCGGCGCCCCCCGGCCCCGAGAGCCGCGCCAGGCGCGGCCCGGGAGCGCCGCTCGCTGCTCCCGCAGGTCTCCCTGGCCGCCGCTCCCGGCGCGGGGACCGCTGCGCCCCGGCGTAGGAAAAACCCGCGGGCGGGCAGCGAGGGAAACGGGGGCGCCGGGGCGGGAAGCTGCACTTGATCTCCTTCCTCTTGTTTTTTCTTCCAAAGCACAACCTCCCCCTCGCCGCAGCCCCGGGAGCTGTCGGCTCGGCCCCGCGATGCAGATTAACTGATACAGGGCTCCCGGGATAAACCTTCTCAAACTGCCGCCCGCCTCTGACTAGAAACAATAGCAATTTTCTCAACGCGGCTGCAATTAACGCCGTGTTTGTTCCCCGCCAGAGATAAGGCAGTGCCCGATCGCAGCCGCATCCATTCCCTCGGCTGCCGCCGGCCGCCCTCTTCGCGCGGGGAGGGATGGATGAGGGATGCAGAGCCGGCGGGGCTCGCCGGCGCGGTGCCCAGTGCGGGAGCGACGCTGCCCCGGCTGAGAGCGGAGTTTGCGAGGCGACAGCGGCTGAAGTGGCACCGTCGGCGGCGGGTGGGGTCAGATGGGGGAGGTTCATGAAAAAAAGCTTTGCCATAAGCAGGGCGCTCCCCTTTTTCGTTTGTTTTTGTTTTAAATTTTGGTACATCTGGTTATGGTTGAGTATGCTTTTCTTAGCCCTCCCCTCCCGCTGTATCCCTCCTGCTCCCCAGGTCGAATTGGGTTGTCCTCTGGTTCTTCCCGCTGGTGTGAGATATTGGGGCAGTCTGCACGACAACAGATATCCGGCGTGAAAATTAGGAGATGACATTTTAATAAATGCTGCTGTCAGTCAGCAGCTCTCAGCCTGGATGTCGTGTGCTCCCGCTGCTGCCATTCTGCAGAGAGCACAAGGCCCTTCCGAGTTTGTGGGGCAATACACCCACTCCAAGCCTTCAAAGTTCATATGAATTGTGACTTTGTGGTTTCAGACACGACCTCCCACCCCGATGAAATAAAAGTTTAAATTTCTGGACAACATCCAAACCAATCAATCCTTAAAGCAACCAGTTTTCTCCCCTGCAGTCCTGTTCTAGCCCCTTCAAGGTTTGAATTCCAGTAACACAGAGCTTTTATGATTACAATTAAATGCTGCACAAATTGTGATCGGAGGTATTACTGGTCACAAACCACTTTGGGCCAAAGTAAACCAAAACACGGTTATAGCTCTTTACTATATTTTCCATAGGTATAAGCTGTAAACCACATCCCTGCTAGCTTTTACACTCATAAATATGTTATATCCCTGTTGTCAAAATAAAACAAAAAGTATCTACCCAAAGCAAGGAAAATGTGAGTGATGTTCATGGTCTATGCCCAGCAAATGCAATGCAATGAAAACTGAACTGTTACTAGCTCAGAGGTAATCATAAGTCTCTCAAATTTCATGACGTTACATACTACCTGTGGGTGATCATCATGTTGCTTAAAGTACTTAAAGGGAACTTCTGTTCATTGACAGGGTGATATGAGCAGAACAAAACAAAGGTGTACATACAAAGCAATATTTGAATACTTTTTTCATCTCCTTTAGAACTGTAAGGTAAGTCACAAAAGAAAACAACTTGAATGGACTCTCTTATGTGTTTTCTATGGCACTGGCAAGTTGTAGGTCCTTTAATTGTGAGTGGAAATTAAAAAATAATGAATACGCAATGTATGGTAAGTAGTTGTCTTTAGACATCTCCTAGGTATTCCAATCCAGTGATTAACTTGAACTTTTCAGTTTTATGAAGACATGGCAATGCTGGAGAGGAGTCTGGGATGGAAGGCTCCTTAACCTCTTGTCCACAAAATGAAGGAAAGTGTGGACGTTGCACAAGTCATACTTAGGTTAACTATGGCAGCTGAGGGGTAGAGGGGTGGGAAGCGATGGGACAGGCTGGGATGGGAGGAAAGCACAGAACACTCTGAAAATATATTTACAAGATTTGTGCAATTAGCCTTGAATGAATAAGGTTTAAATGACTGGAACTAAAATAAGCTATACCATTTTTCTGAGTAAACAAATATCTACAATCCACTTGCAGGTGTTTTTCTACTGGAATTGAGGCCAATTTGAGAAAAAAAAATTGTTTGCCAGGTGTCATGCAGCATTCGAGAGAAAAGAAAAAATGTTATTTTGTATTTATATATGTTATTTTGATAGGCTAAAAGTGAGAATCAGGATATGTTTAAGTCTGCAAAATATAAATAGGTAGAAATGTGACAAGATGTTTGTTTAATTTGGGCATGCAGATCACTGGTGTTTGGAATGGTCCTATTTTGTGTGCACATTTATTCCTAAGCTACAGCCTGAAGGGCAGATGCAAAGTGAACCTATGCACGTAATTTGGAAATATTGAGTAGATCAATCTTGTTTGAGTACCTCTGTTAAAACCCAGGTATAATGCATTAATGCAATCCCACAGTGTTTCATGGGAGGGCTGTCAGCCCTGCATGGTGCACGTGGTGCCATCTGTACTACAAAGAAAGTATCAAGGCACTGAAAGAAGTGTTATGTTGCTCAGTAGTAGTGTTGTAGGGATAGGCACAACATAGTGAATGCTAAATTTATAGTGCTACTTTCTAGACTCAATCCAATTGTTACTGCAAAGTTGGGCTTGATCCAAACGAGGAAAGAGGGAGGAAAGTAATGTTTTAAAGTACTGTCTGTATTAATGAGAAAAATGAGGCCTATCCAATTTAATATGTTGGATGGAATAAATTAAAGGGCTTATTTAGTTGAGTTTTTTTCCCCCAGATCTGCAGAAGCACTTTGAGGTCTTCAGTATCTTGGTGACAGCAACTAGATTATTTCAGCCCAGATTTTAGTGAACATAGCACAAAAATCAATACAATTGGAATTATCACTGACAGTTTTGGTGCAGATTTGGAAAGGAAGACCACAGTTTAAAGCAAGTGGCTTTGGAGCATGGGCTGTTCTCTTATTAAACCACCAGTGACTCTTACAGGGACTCTTTTCAGGTAAAGGTCTCTGTTGCAGCCTGCAGTGTCACTCCTTTGAGCAAGTAAGACAGTCTATCTCCAGTACTGAAGGCACACATTTAATAATAAAAAAAAAATCTTAAAACTGTTTTCAACAAGGACTTTATTCATTATTGTTATTGTCATCATAATCATAATCATAGTGTTTAACTGACTCCAGAATTACATCTAGACATGTCCTTCTATGTACACGAGAAAGGAAACTGTTCTTATGGTAAGAGTTGAGGGATAGTTACACTGAGCCTCTTGGCTTATGTAGAAGTGCCACTGGTCTGTTTCCCACATCCCACTTTTCGCAGATATGCAAGGCCCTTCAAAATCCCCTTTGGCAAGAATAGACTTTCTACTCTGCATTACGTATTCTTCTGCAGAGCACCAAGCTATATTTCCCAGCTCCAAGTCAGGAAAAATGTTAAATCCAAAGCTGCTGTGACCAATTCAAGAGAAATGTCATGTAATTTGATATGAAGCAAAGAAATAAAATGGAAGATGCTGGCCATATTACAGGTATTATAAAATTTACTAAATACCTAAATAAGAAGAGAAAAAAATTATTTTGTAGTTCCAACAGATTGAGAACAAATGTAAATTGGAAAAAAAAATCATGGACTTGCACTTGTTTTCTGGTCCAGGATGTTACAAACCATTAAGAATTTAATGCATTTCTCTATTAATTTCAGATTCTAAGTGAATTTCACCAGTATTAGTTTTCTCTATGTTATTAAGAGGAAAGATTAATTTAATAAATAATAGACCATGTTCTGCCTTCTCAATTTTAAATATACTTGGAAAGATTATATGATTCTAATTAATTTTATTAGAGAAGTGATTCATATATTCATAAATAGTTAATTAATAATGCAGCACCAGTAGATGGTGCTCAAGAATATATAGCATAACTGGAGGCATGAGTGAATTAAATGTTCTATTTTTAAATTTTAAAATTTTGGCAAAAATACTAATTTACTTTTGGGAAGTTGATTTTTCATCAATATTGTCTCCTGCCAAATTCAATCAAACCTTTGGTTGGTTGACATTTTTCAAGTTGAAAAAGTCAGTGATTTATTTCTTGTTTGTTTTCATTCTTTGTATGGCTTCTTCAGCAAAGGTTTTCACAAGTAATTTTAAATTCTGCTACTAGCTTTAACTATTTTGATGTTGTTATTCAGTCCAGTAAATTAAATAACTGGGCCGGTTATTGAATTTATTGGATTAATAAATAATTAATATTGAATTCATGCAATAGGTGACACTAAGAGCGTGGGCAGAAGGAGTCTGAATCAAATGTAAGGCCTGTACAGCATTCTGCCACAGATGGTGGCTCTTTAAGGTTCCTGAAGAAGGTGCAGAAACCCCAGAACATGACTGTTTTTGACAATCCGACTTCAAAAAAATCTCACCTAGAGTCCAGTATGCAGAGCTCTTTTTAAGGCTCCAAATAATTTCAAGTTCCCCTACAATACTCATTTAGCTAGTTTAACTCCTAGCATTCTTGTTTTCTATATAAGCACCTAATTGTTTCCAATCTTCAATTTTTTTCTATCTCAACATTGTCAAATGATGAGTCCCACAGCATAAATACTAAGTGAAAACTGATGTTCTGTTAGATTTGCTAATTCAACATACTCATATGTCACCATATTCTTGTATCAATGCAGGGAGAAGTGAGATTCTGGCTTACTTCTAGCAGTTATGTCATATTTTGCCATGCCTCTATTTAATATTCTTTTAAGGTATTTCACTCTGTTTCCACAAAACCCTGCTTCTATAATTCTTGTCCCTTTTCTCTTAAACACTTCATAGTTTTCTGATATCTTTCTAAGATGTAGAAATCAGCACTGCACACAGCAGTTCAGACCAGGATGCAGCTCTGATTTTTATAACATTTTTTTATTTTATCATCTCTTCTTGATAAATTTTAATACTTTGCTTCTTCTCAGAGCTGCTACACTTAACAGAGATCTTCAGTTTTCTGTCCATGTCTATGCTTTTTATCAGTATCCCGTGAGAAACTTTGTCAAGCAAGTTTAAATAAATGATGTCTGTTGGTTCTCCATTGACTACTTCAGTAATTCACTGATGTGTGGAAGACATTCTAGCAGATGAGTGAGGTATCATCATCCTCTGCACAGATCTATCATCTCATGGTCTTGTGAGTCTTTTTTTTTTTTGTTATTTTTATTTTGTTAGGTACAGAATGTAAGATTGATGAATCTTTGATTTCCTGAATAATTGTAAACTCCTTTTATGATGTACGTGAAACATTTGCTATTCTCTAACCTTCCAGTAAAGGAGTTGTTTTTCAATTAGAGATTCATAGCTCAACTACTTGTTCAGGATTTTCAGTCTTGGTGGCTTCCTGCTTTTCAAATGATTGATTTGTTCCAGCACCTCTTCATCTGATAGTACCTGATTTTTATTACCCAAGAGTAGATATTCCCTAACATTCTCTATTGTGAAGACTGATGCAAATAAATCTTCTGTGCTCCTAACAATGTCCTTCTTCTTAATTGCTGTCTCTGTTCTCTGAAGTTCCCAGAAGACATAATTGCTCTTAAAAGTTTCTTGCTTTTGATATATTTAAGGAGGCTCTTTTAATTTGTTTTTATATTTTTAACTTCGTATTTTTTGAGTTACCTTTGCTATCTACTTTTTCCCTTTTTGCCTCTTTGCTATTACAGCCCACGATAATTTCCCTCATTTCCTGAAAGCTGCCTTTTCAGATTATGACAATTCCCTGCTCAAGTAGCATCTCAAATACTTTCATTTCAGTCCACTGGTTTGCAAATTACCTTCCTCGTTTATCTCCTCCCCTCCCACATATGTGCATTTATCAATGGAAATATTCTTGGTTTAGGAAGGAATGCAAATGCGAAATTTTGACTAAGATACATTCTATTGAAGGCCTCTGTCCAAAGGTTAGTGTTGTGACATTTTTTATATATCTTACATCTTGTTACATGTGTTTAACCTCTTTATTTTAAGACCACTTTACATATTAGTTTAGATATCCTTAATCCTTGACTTCTTTCTGCTTATTGCTGTTGCAGTCTAAAAATATGTCTCAACTCTGTTTTAATAATGGTGTCCAGTTTATCAAGCTGAGCTCATTGATTTAAGGCTGTCTCATATCTTGCAAGGTGACATTCATTTCTCAAAATAGTTTTCTTTTGATTATGTGCTGTTTCAAGAACGAATTTCCTATAGTTCTGAGAAACTATATTTTTAATCTTTGCCATATACATATCTGATTTGTTTCTGGGTTGCATAAAATTTATTATTATTCTGTTTTGTTACATATTATTGCTTTTTTTATACTTTTTATGTGTTGCACCCTTAGTATCTTAGTTTTGACTTTCATTTTTTGACATGTGTCTTTTTATGCTCGGGGCTTCCATTCTCAAGTACAGCCCTCTTCACTTAGAGGTTTTTTTCACACTGGAATTTATAGATTCTTTTATGTACAAAGCAAAATTCCTCATGGAACTGGTTCCTTCTGTTATTCTGGGGCAGTTTACAAGGCATTGTAAGTTTTAAAAAAAATTATATCATAGAGCCTTCTTCTATTGGAAAGACTTCTATTTCACTTATTTTACATTTAATTTTTTATTTTACATAAATATTTGAAGTTCTTTAATTTTTACCAGATGTCATTCTATGGCACATTTCCTGGATTTGTGCTTCTTTGGTTGTATTTTAAAAGGATACTCAGCAGTATTTTTATTACCAGTAACATTTGTAGATTACTTGGTGTTCTTTGCCTCTGTTTATTAGGTGTTTGGAAAAAAAAAAAAACTTCTAGCCTTTCAATCTATGAAATAAATATTTTCAATACTTAATGTCTTGCTTATATAACTGCTGTCATTTGATAATAAACTTGCTGCTATTTCTTGTATGCACATAGTCGAGTGGTGAAATTCTAACTAGCTGTACTGGTAAAGTTATGAGAAACTCATTGCAGTCCCTACATGTGGGCTAGATAAGAAACTTTTAAAAATTAATTGGAGAATATTTATGCAAAGATCAAAATAAAAATAAGGCCACAGTTTTCATGTTAATTATCTAAATGCACTGAAATCCTCTTTATACTGGGAGGAGTACAAATATTTTAAAAATGCACTTTCATCTCCAATGTTATTAATGTACTCTAAAATATTACGTAGTCATTAATCAAATTGAACTGTGATGAATACAGAAAAACATACAAACCCTGTGTCCTTTTGGCTTGCTCTAATAAAAGGAATGAAATTCAGAGTTAATACTGAATCCTTCTTTAATGCCCCTCATTTTGCTTATGTAGGCTAGAGAATAGTAATTTTATGTACTTTGTGTGTCATTAACACCACTAATCACAAAGGGCAGTGTTAAAAGAGTTTTTTCCTGGCATTAATGAAAATGAAGCACTGATAAACCTGCCTAGAGTTTAACTTTCTGCTGTAAGAGTTTAGTGTTTAGAATGGTGGTGGTTTAACCCTACCTGGCAGCTAAGCCCCAATAACCACTCGCTCACTCCTTCCTCAGTCATGCTGGGGAAAGAATCAGAAGAGTAAAAATAAGAAAGCTCATGGGTTGAGATAATAATCGACAAAGCAAGGTCTGCACACGCAAGGAAAGCAAATCCAGGAATCCATTCACAGCTTGCCATGGGCCAGCAGGTGTTCAGCTGTCTCCAGCAAAGCAGGACTCCATTAGGTGTAATGGTTGCTTGGAAAGACAAATGCTATCAAAGTGATGTTTCCCCCTTTCTTCTGCTTCCCTGAGCTTTATTTACTGAGCATGACCCCATATGGTATGGAATGTCCCTTTGGTCAGCTGGGCTCAGCTGTCCTAGCAGTGTCCCCTCAGCTCCTTGAGCAGCCCCAATCTCTGCTCTGATGGAGCGGGGTGAGGAACAGAAAAGCCCTTGGCTGTGTGCAAGCACTGTCCATCAATAATGAAAACATCAACACTGTTTAAAGCACAAATCCAAAACACAGCTGAACACTTTACTACTACTATAAATAAAATTAGCTCTACTCCAATCAGAGCTAGCATAGGAATGCACAAGTTATGCTGCTTGTCCCCTAACAAGTTCAGTTGTGATGTGTTTTAAGATGTTGATAAAGATACCCATCCAGAATCTTGTTTAATAAGTTCTTAATGGAAATCTTGGGTTCCAATTCATTTTTTGAGGGTTTGAAACCTGAGGTTTTTCCTTGTTATAACTTTCTAAGCCAGCAAAACGGACAGCAGCATTTGTTTAAGGCTAGCAACAGCTTTTGTTATTCCTCTTAAGCCTCATTCAGGGACACCCAGTCCACAATGTCTATTCAGCATGAAACACAGAAAGAATTTTTTAAACTAGGATCAGAATCCAAGTGGCTCTTTATTCTCTTATGTCTTTGGTTCTAGGGAGGGGAAGTACAAATAGTATGGTGGCACCATTACTGCTTTATTGCTGCTGACCAAGTATGGCCGGCCTGTGTCTTTAAAATAAAGTTTCTGTGAACTTGATTTGAGGGGAGGAATCAGAACTGTGTATCCCGTGCATCCAGAAGTGATAGTTTGAAATTAATTTTTGGGAGGTTTCAAGTATATCCTTTGTAGCAATATCCCCAGTTATCTGGGGCTTTAGGTTGCCCCTCACTTAAAATTATGTCTTTCTGAGGCACATAGCTATTCCCAAAAAATTTAGTGTAACAAAAAGCTGCATCCTAGCTCAGGCTTCCAAATTCTGTGCTAAATAGGAATTGAAGTTTCAGCACAGTCCTCCCCTGCATGCTTGTTTGATCCGAATGCTTAAATTTTTAGAAAAAAATAAATTAATATGATGAGTTTTTACAGATGATATTTTTTCAAATACCCAGTATTTTCATGGAAAGATCATTCAAAGATTAGTTGAAGTTTCACCCTGGAAAAGAGAAAGGGATATATTATGAGACTATGGTACTACAGAATCAAGATTGGCAAGGAAAGATAGGCTGGATTGATAATTTGCTGTCCAGCAAAAGATTAGCAGGCATCATAGAAAGCTGGAAGGAGTCATGCTCAAAACAGAAGAGTTGCTCATGAAGCAAGTAACTGACCTTTGAAACTCCTTGCAAAAGGATGTTGTAGATAATAAAAAACAAAATACAAATTTTTGTGGACTCAGGGGCAAACTGGACAAGCATATGAAGGAGAAATGCAATGATGGTGGGGGTTGTCAATAAGTGTGCAAAATCAGGTCCACTTCAGGAATTCCCCTGTGCTGAAAATAATTAGAAGTTGGGAATGTATTAGGGGAGAATCTTAAGCCTCCTTCAGCATTTATAGTCACTTCTGAAATGGAATGTGGGCCTGAATAAAACTTTAGGGTAGTACAACCATTTTGATCTTCACTCTTTTTGGATATTTTGATAGTGACTGGAGAGGTAGATTTTCAGGGGTGAAAATCTGAGATTTTTTTTTTTTTTTTAGAGATCCTGAAATTGTTGAAATTTGGAAGCAAGCACTGAACATTATTGTTCAGAATGTTAAGACATCTATTTCAGTTTTAAAACTTTGGCTGAGCGCCTATAATTGCCTTAAGTGAGTGCTCATCTTTAAAAATTTGAGGATATAGTCCAGATTCAGATCAAGCTGAGACCTAGGGATGAAATTCTCAAGGTCTTTTTTCTCTATCTAAACACCATTTATTTTGTAAACATATTATCTGCAATTCCTCATGTCTTAAAGGAGGAAGAAGCTATGTCCTATTCTAAAATTGTCTACTATCTAAAATTTGATTGAATGGGCAAGGCTTATCTTAAGCTAAACAAATTTTTTAGAATTGGGAAAAAAAGATACACTTTATAATTTTGGAAGAGAGTACTTGGGAGAAGAAAAAAATATGCTCTCTTAACCAAATAATTTCCTTGGCTGCATGGTGGGCATCCAGAGTAAATTGTTTCTTTGAAGTAGTCTGTTTAAAAGTGTATGTATATGTCAGACACACTTTTTTGTACTGAAACACTCAGTATTTTTTTTTTTTTACATTGTATTGTAAAAAATTATTAAAATATCTGAAAAAAAGGAAGCATCAGACAGTAACAGCCTATAGCAGCGTGTGGCTACAGTGACGATCGAGATTCAGGGAGGCCACAACAGCAGCAGGGAAAGCAGACGAGACAAGTTTCTGTTGTTTAGCAGGGGAGTTCATTTTATTGCCCTGCCCCCGACCCTGTGCTGGGGCAAGCAGGGGGGCAGAAGCCTGGGAGCCTGAGCAGAGCCCAGAGTGCCCAGAGCTGAGAGTACGGATGAGAGAGGGAGCAGACCCAGGGCTGTGGGGTTTTATCAGGTGTCCCATGGTGTGGGAACCCAGGACATCCCTCTGGCTGCCCTGGCAGGTCTGGGACCCTGGCAGGGGGTCAGGAACCCCCCTGTACAGAGCCCCGAGAGGCACTGTCACTAGTCTCTGTCCATGGAAAAGAATTTTCAATCTTACAGGATGAATTACAAGCTCTGAGTGTTTGATATGAGTAATAATTAGTGTGGCATGAGTGCAAAAGTAGAATTTTAGGATTCTAGAGAAGGGGTTCAAAGAGGACAAGATGGAGAAAAATTGGACTGCCTTGTCCTTTCTCTTCTTCATGCCCTCCATGTTTCACTGTAGTGTTGGCATTTTTCTATTGGTTCAGGCTGGGAACACACTGTTCAACATAGGTGACAGATATTGGCACATTATTGTAAGTATAGCACACGTAATTTCTGGTATATAATGTTTGTAACATCCCACTGAGGGGCAGAGCCCCGCATGCTGCCCTGCAGGACAGACCTGTGGCAGGTCAGACAGAACATGTTAGAGATAAGCAAGAATAAACAACCTTGAAAACAGCACAGACGAATTACGACTTCTTTGGCAGCGGGCCTGAAAGACAGAGACTTTCTACAATGTTGGGATCATTTAAATACCACAGGTTCTGACAGCATGGGAGGAGTTTTAAAATCAGATTGCAGCCTCCTCAGAACGGGGAGGCTCCACAATAGCCAAAGATATGAATGACAAATGCTGCTTACTGATGTGGTGATGGCTTCTTATACAAGTGTCAATAAGGGGTTCATGGTCCACACTTCTGCAAGGAGGTGCTGTGAAGCTCAACTGCTTGAGGAAAACAGATGTGAATGTATCATTCAAATTTTAAGAAATACAGCTTTTTGGATGTTTTAAAATATGTATTTCAGGTCACTGTATTAGTCTTCCAGCATGGAATTTTAGAGGAATAACTAAGTTTACTGAGTTAGAGGGTTGTATGTTGGCAGTAGCTCAGCTCATATCCATGGCCTGATATCAGTGTAAAACATGTGAAAATGGAATCATGCTCTTGATATGTGCTCTGGGCTCAAACTGGAGTGAGAGGAGAGAAACACGTTTATATTACTGAAATATTCTGTGAAAATGTGGGGTATTACTATTAGGAGCTACAGGTGGTTGTCATCATTCTGAAGAGACACATTTTGACAACACTATACAAAATATGAGAGATTATAAGAAAAGTAGTTCCCAAATTGTCAGGCACAGGGAAGGGGTATTTGGAGGGTAGGTTTTTGTTGTTGTTTTTAAAGATTAATGACTATGAGTGAGTGAGTGAAAGGAAATTACAGAGATGTACTAATTTATATTGCTATCTACCACTGAATCCAAAAACGCCAATAAATAAAAGGAATTAACCCAAACACAGTATAGAGCATCTACTCCAAATGTACTAAACCTTCTGCTAAGAGCCATAGGTTTTTGTCTTTCAAAAATTCTGGCAATGTTCTCAGTCCTCTCTTGCCAAATAGTGTCTGATTGCACTGAAATATTTTTCTCCTCTATTCCTCTCTTTCTTTTTCTCATTTGCCTTTCTCTCTTCTGCCTTTCTCTCTTCCTTCCTGTATGCACACTTGAATCTGTTTTTCACTCTTGTTAACCAGTGAATCCTAGACCTTTTATTGAAGTGATATAACTAAAAATTTCTGGTGAATGATTTTTTGGTCTGTTCTTGCTGAACATTGCTGACTGTTATCACAGTAAATGTAAGTAGTGTCACTGAAGTCAGCAGATCTATGGTGAATTAATCAGTATGGATTCTGGTCCTGAGAGTCATAATTGATAAAGTCGTTTTTGTGCTTGAATCAAGTCGTGAATAGATGTCTCAGTATATGTTCCTTAAAACTGCCTTAACTATACATTTAATTAATTTTAGAGGGTGTCACCTTCACACAGAGCGACTCAGCTTCAAAAACGTTTGGTAAAAGTATTTATAATGTGATTATTCATAAACTTCTTTTTTGTTTATTAATATTTTATTTTTGTCTGTGCTTTATATTTTGTATATTAAATACCTGGCTTTTAAAAATAAGTAGATTACCTTGCAGAAGGAAAGCCAACAAAGGGCTGTAGTTTCAAACACTACACTGTGCTGTATATTAAAAAGTGACACACAGTTAAAGAAAAACAGTAGCCCATTTCCAGTGAAAGGTTTAGATATGAACATATTTCTATTTTATACCTATCTTAAATATGTGAAAGAGACTGAGAAATATTTAGTGATGAAGCTACTAAAACATGATATTCAAATATACTGACAAGATGCTGTTCTAATTTCTTTCCTTCCTGTCTTTTATATGCCTCCTCTGTCTTCTTCTCTCTTCATATATTTAATACAATACTTTCATCCCATTTATGCAGCCTTGCCTAATCTTTTTTCTTATATAGTTCTTGCACCCATTTCTCTCTCTCAACCATGTATGTCTATGTCTTTTTTCTCTTCTATATATTCAGTATTTCTTCTCGTGCTTCTCTTATTCCTGTGCTACTGGCTTCCTATGAGCATCAATATTGTTACACTATTTTCCATATTCTAATTTTATCATCTATTGTTGCTCTTTGAATTTGATTCGCAAAGTATTGTTTCAGCTATTGGAAATACAGATAAAAGTTCAAGGATATTGCTTATTTAAACAGCAACTTTCTTAAGTTACCAAGAACATCTGACAGTGAAGAGCAAGATTCCTTCCTTGACTGTTCCTGCAAGGTGGAAGTATTTCTCAGTCCTTTTTTCACCACCATTCCACAGAAAACTGTCTCATTAATGGGATTGGAATCATTGGAATCATATGCATTGGAATCCATCTACGCAGTTTTGGATGGACTGCTAAAATGCAGGTAGATGGATTGTTGGGAAGGATGACATCTTAAATGCAGATATGTATAGAGGCTGCTTATTCCCCTGGTATGGTCAACAAACAGAAACAAATTATTCTAATAATGTTTTCCATTGAATCTTGCTGTGGATCTTAGAAGTAAGTTAGCTGATTCACATCCTGATAGCTTTTATTTTCCCTGTTCTGATGTAAATTCCTGAAGCTGTGTGAGATAAACCTTATTTCTGCCATCTCATAGTGGGCTGGTAAAGTTAATTCTCTGTTTGACTTCCCAGTTTCTTTGGGTATCCCCTTCCCTAAATCTGTTTTTGTGTCTAATTTGAATGGAAGTCAGACCTTTTATAAAGTTTCTCTGCTAGAGACTTACTATTTGTAACAAGACATACTTAAGTTATGCCTTTGAACCCATCAAGGAAGGTCTCTGATGCAAGATCCAGTCCTTTCAATCTGGGAGTGAGGACATATCCTCCCAAGTCCTAGTAAGCAATCATAAGAATGTCCACATCTGTCTCCATGTCTTTTTCTTCAAGCAGCGTATAGTTTTTCTGACCCTGTTTCCATCTTCACTTTCCACCAGTGACCCCACACTAAGTTGGACTAAGGCATCACTGCAGCAGTGGGGTCACACTCTCGTACCTTCCTGCAAGATGCATGTCTGCATGTCTAAGGGCAGGCTGTGTTCTGACTCCTCCTGCCCCCAGGAAGCAGACAGATGCAGGCAGGGTGCTGCATGCCAGCTTTATGCCTGGCAGAAACCCAGGGGAGTGCTGAGGTTCAGGCAGGATCTCTGTGTTGCTGCAGTGCTTGCAGCCCTGCTCCTCCAGCATGGCAATGGTACATGGCTGAAAACCACCATCTCGTTCCTGTCAGCCACAGGCTTGGAACCTACAGATAGTCCAGTCTGTGCTCTGGGATCCTCCATGCTTGGAAACAATCTGCTACTGCAGTCCTGCTTGTAAATTACCAAAAATCAAAAGTATGGTAACTGGCCATCGGCCACATGCTTGGGAGAAGGAATTTTTATGATTTAAGGTCTTCACAAACATTACTGAATTCAGGAGGTATGTGGCACATTTAAAGTCAGGAGTTCACATACCAGTTCATATGAAGGGTTCTGATACCTACCCTACCAACTGGTGCTGTAGAAGGACTTGCAGGAGTCAATGTCTTTTTTTCTTTTTTTTTTTTTTTTTTTTTTTTTTTTGACTGCTGGTCTGTTTAAAACAGAGATGATATTCTTGGTTCTCCTTCTATCTGCTTGTCTTCCTTAATGCAGTGCTCTTCTGCCTTTGTCTCCTTTCTTGAGTTATTGTCTTCCAACATGTCTTAACAAGTTTCTTTAAAGCTATGAACCCTTTGAGGCCAGGGACATGTCTTGTTAAAACTTAAGAAGTGGTGTAGAAGTGATTTTTACCATGCTAGAATGAAATTTAAATATAGATATGAGATATAATAAAACTCTGCACTCATGTACATGGCCACAGTTGGAAATGTACACTTGAGAGCAGAACAAGGGGCACAGTCTGCAAAGGTTGGGCTCACTAACTATGTATTCAATAATTAGTAATAATCTTCACACTATAAATGTAACTGATAGAACTTCACCATAATTTTTTTTTGTTGTTGTTGTTTAAAAGGTTTGGTTTGTGATACATTAATGAGTACTTGTCTAAATTGATTATCGATTAATTAACCTTATGGATCTGAATATGCACATTTTCTTAATTCTGATCTTTATTATGGAAAACGCCATTGAGCAGTTAACTTTAATACAGTAACTGCTGCTGAGCACTTTGAAATAAAGATGTAGGTGGCATGTCTTGTGAGTTACCAACTGGCATTAATTATGAAGTTGAACTTTTGCACTGAAGTTCTACTACCTCTGTGGTTTTAATATAGAAACCATGTCTCTTGTGAAAACATATTTTTAAAATCTTCATGTGGATTTTTCTCCCTGTTGTATTTTTGGACACAGGATATTAATTAGAAAAGTTTAAAATTGTGGTTGGTGCAAAGAAAGAGGAATAGAGGCAAGTTTAACATGTAAGAAATCTGATCCGTTGCTATTGGCTCAAAATGAAAAAAATTGTAAAGCTCAGTTATTAATCACATGCATTTTTAAACAATAAAATTGCTAATTCTTCTACTATTAGGTGAACCTTCCACCAGACCAGGTTACTCAAAGCCCTGTTTAGCCTGGCCTTGAACACTTCCAGGGATGGGGAGTCCAGAACTTCTCTAATCAACAAGTTCAAATGCTTCACCCCCTCTGAGTAAAGAATTTCTTCCTAACATCTAATCTAAGCCTGCCCTCTTACAATTTAGAACTATTGCCCCTTGTCATGTCACTATTTGCTGTATAAAAGTCACTCTCCCTCTTTTTTAAGCCCCCTCAAGGTACTGGAAAACTGCAATAAGGTCTCCCCAAAGCTGTTTCTTCTCCATGACAACCCCAGCTCTCTCAGCCTTTCCTTATAGGAATGGTATTCCAGTCCTGTCATAAACTTAGTGTTTCTCCTATACAGTCATTCCAACAGGTCAACGACTTTCTTTTTCATTTTAAGGAAAGCATTTTCCCCATTTTTATCTTAACTTACTGTGTTTTAAGTTAAAACACTTGCTTACTTGCTTTTTATTCCAGCTGGTTGGTAGTAAGGTGAACATCAATGTAAAATCTGAGAGTTTGGAGTAACAAGATGATTGTGAAACATACACAGTTTTTATGTTTCCTGACAAATCAGATGGAGAAATAAGTGAAGAGGGAAACAGGCACAATTGCCTGAAATGAGAAGGGAAATGAAGTAGTTCAGAGATATTTCACCTAAGCAGGTATGTCAGAATTATTTTTCTTACAGCAGCATTTTGCCATTGAGAACATTGCACATTCAGCCCATGACACAAAATTCTAATTATTGTCCTTCACCGTTTGACTTGAAGACATGCAAGGCTAAACAGCACAGGTGTCTTTAGTCAGAAATAAAAGTAAAGGAAATTGTTGTAGTGTATTTTATAACAACAGCTTATAATGCACTGATGAACACACAAGCATTTTTAAAGAATTTCCTATACTTACGTAAAATTAAATTATCTGGAAAGCACTGGATTAGCAGTCTTGGCAACTACTAAATATTTACCCTACTCTGATCACAGCAATGTTTGACTTCTTAAGTATTCCCTGCAACTGCAGATGCTCTGTCTTATTGCAATGTTCCTCTCTTTAGCATTTTTGAATGCAGTGCCAAAGATACCTGTGTACCTTCTATGTACAGCAAAAAGACGATCTTATAGAAAACTCTGCAGCACCAGGATTTTGTTTATTGGCCCCTCTTTCCCTTCCCATTCGGCAAATCAACCAGGCCATCCTCCAGGACAATGGCCAGGTTCTTGTTCCATACTTTTCCACCCTGAATGTTTCCATTGTTTATGTTTCTATAGCATGGAGGGAAAAAAAAAAAAAAAAAAAAAGAAATATTCTTGACTTCCAGCTTTATGTGCCTTTCATGTAAAATGACTTTGCTAGTGCTGCAGTTACTAGACTAAACAGCATATTTCACTCTCAAAGCAGTACATTTCACCTAAATCCAAATGGATTCCTACCCTGTTAAATTTTCACTCTGTCTCATTCTAAGGAATGGGAATTAACAAGAATTGTCTTTGGACTGAACAGTACCATAGTTAGTCTTCAACACCCTGTATTGATTAGTCGGTAGGTGCATGTGGATTGCATTCTGCCTCAGGTAAACATTCCCGATATGCACTTTTACAGATTTGTCTTGGACCAATGTCAAAGGGAACTTTTCAGAGGCCCAGCTCTATAATGGGTGAGGAGCAAAGCTACAAGACACACTGTGAGGTAAAATCCACAAATTCAAAAAAATATCTTTAAGCACAGGGGAAGGATTTTTATTGTTTGCTTGTGTTTTTTCCTAAAGAAAGTTTAAGGCAACTATGTGAGGTTTTCTTTTTGTGTAAAAAATCTGAATGGACAAATCCTGTCTTGGTTTGCAGCATTACCTTGAGGAGCAGATTAGTTATTTCATCTTTTGGTTGGTTTTCTATAAGCTTAGGGTGATACACCAGTTCTACAAATTAATTCAAGGGGTTCCTAGTGAGAAACCTGTCTTTTGATTATGCTGACTTTCTTCCAATCTTCATCTTCCTTGCTGACTTAGCAGTCAGCGCTCCAGAGTTGAAGCTGGATGAGTTGGTGGAGCCCTCTGCATGATGCCTTGAGCAGCTGCTGTGAAGAATCACAGGGCACTGAGAAGCTGAACACTCGATCCCAGTAGCCCTTTGTCAGTTCTTTGGCCATGAGCTCTATGAGTCACAGTGAAGGTATTTTACTGTACTGTATTTCAATACCCTTGGAAAAAAAAAAACCAATATACAATACTGTCTCCTAAACTGACACCATGAAGGAATGCCTTCATTTAAATCTTTTGCTTCCTGCATATCTAAGACCATATATGGACACACACTTCGTTCACATGGCCAGTCCAGTAAAGGACTTTCTGCCTCATCACTATTTCCTCTGCATGGCCTGTGGTGTGTCTCTGGGTGTCTGTAAATTGAGCAGCTTTCTAGTCTTTATTTGAAAGAGACAATGACAAAGGTAACCACAGGAGATTTTGGTGTGTCTTAGCCATGAAAGGTGTAAGAGTGGAGAGTGAGCTAGTGTTCCAGAGCTCAAGTGAGATGAATCTACAGTCTCTAGATAAAGCTTATCTTCAATTTCAGACATCACCACCAACAGGCCTTTAGAAGACAGTGGGAAAGGAGACTCAAAACTTACCAGCCCAGGTTTCTTCCTCTGTTTCCAAATGGTGCCAAAGATACTGGTTAAAGATTAAACAGCATCTCCCATACAGTGGTACAGGATAGATCTCTCAGACATATCCCAGAGCAGGTTTTTACAGGTATGCTGTGAGAGCTTATGGGAGAGATATAATATCTGAAGACTCCTTGTTTTCTAAGCTCTGGATGTGCTTGGGATATGCTGGTATGATCATGGAGGCCGGAATAGAACGCACCTTAGGGGGTTGATTTTTGGAAGTGGTTAAAGCATACCATCACATAGTCGCAGACAACCCAGATAATGTACTCTTCTGTATAAAACCCTGATTATGCAGGGATAGGGATGAAACAAAATGGACAAGCTTGCTTGAATGAATATATGCACCCTCTTTCTCTGAGAGGGCTGTCATTCAATTTGAATTAAATGTTCTTTTCCTTATTTTTCCAGTATTTGGTACATCTTGTATGTTCCAGTATTTGGCACGTACATTGCCAATGTACATGTTACTTCGTTCTCCATTTTATTTTGTGTTATGATTATCTCTTTCATAGGAATGAGGGATGGGGAGTGAAAGCAAATCATTGAAGTTCAATTTCATGAGAGAGGAAACATCCAGACACTGTGAATGAAGCAAAATGAAGAAAACTTGCATTATTTTATCCCCACCACCCCCTTTTCATTAGATCTGTTTATTTTTCAATAGTTTTTCCTTTTTTCCATTTTACTCTATTCTCATGTAATGTATTTATGATACTACATTGAATAAGCATATCTTTTTCAACTATAGGTTTGAAGTGTTTCAAAAGATGTTCCAGTAACTATATTCCATAGACACAAAGATGTTAAATTACTTTGCCAAGTTAACTAAGGAGAGAACAATAATAAAAATGAGAACAGAGAACCTTTTTCTTACTCTATTCTTCAGTGACAACCTGTGGTGCTTTTAGTGCAGAACCATGACAATGGATGCAGAAAAGCTCAGATGTGTTCATAGATGACATTCAAGAAAATTAAAATTATCTGTAATAGGAAAAGAATGAATACCCTGACCTCTTTATACCTTTATGCACATTAGATTTTATTCATGGGAGTAATTTTTCACAACACAATAAAATTTTTCGTTTGGTACATAAAGTTAAGCATAGTTTTAAGTGCCTTCAGCATGACAGCATTGTGAATAATATTAACATTATCAGAGTTGTTTTCTGTTTTCTTTCTGAGCCTATACTCTTGATTTTGATTGTAAATTTTTGCTTTTTTTTAAATTTTGTTTTGTTTTGTTATTGCCTGCCCTTCATAAGGAGCTGTTAAAAGGGAGCAGCTAGTTCTTGTCTTCTGTACTAGGTGATTGCCATTTGATCTGAAACAGATGAAAACAGTGAGTGAGTTGAAAAATAAAATGCACTATGAAAATCCATGAATATGGGAAAGTTACAGCACACAGTTAAAACAAATAAGACATTAAAGCCTTTGCTGCCTTCTACATAAAGGATAAGTTTTAGTTGAAGTACACAAACACTCAGCTTTTTTGCAGAGCTCTCACTCATGTCTTTTTGCTAATTTGTCTATTTGTACTATAATATATTTTGCAAGCCATTTTTCAAGGTAAAATTTGATATAACTAAATTTACCTTTCAAAAGATTAAACATAAGTGGTTTAAAATGGGTAGTTTTAAGGGAAGACCATCTGGTACATGGTTATTAAGAAAGCCCATGAAAATATTGCATGACAAAATTAATACATGGCTAAATTAGCATAAAAACATAAATTAACAAGCCAGTTCAAAATACTGATTATGATTAATTTTGTATATAAGTTTGCATAATTTTGAATCTCTGTTATGACCCCTGGAGAGATGTAGAAGGGATTTTTGTAGGATACAAAATATAGCAATATTTGAGGGGATTAGTAGTACTTGAGGGGATAAGAACTGGTAGAAGTCACTCAGCATTTTTTCTATCAGGTTACCCTATTAATAAACATCTAGATTAATGAAAGAATTGCAAAATTGGATTTTTGAGGAGGTTAAGTGGGATTTTTATAAGCTCACTTTTTATGAGAGGCTTAGAAGTACACTGAAAGTTATAACAGATATGAAGTTACTATGCATTAATGTTTAATCTAAAATACTGATCAAAATTTCCTGGACATTGCATTTTTGTTGACATTTCATATTATTCTTGCCTTGGTCACTGAAATCCTATTGCTCTATATCTGTGGTGAATTATGAACAGTCCCTGTAGTATTTGGCTGATTAACTTAATAGGAAGCTGTGTGCAAAATAAGCAAAAATAAATAAATAAGTAAACAAAGTGCACAATCCATCCCTGTCAGCATTCCCAAGACATTAAGTGAAGGACAGTACTGCAATTTCTTAGTGTCAGCGGTTCTGGTTTTGACAAGGTGCAAACTTTGGTTTGACAGAGATAGTCTTCAAAGCGATACAGCAGTTAGCAAATACCCTTATATGTTTTGATTTCTAGGAAATTGAAGGTCAGTTGTTACAAACTGCTTAGGGAGACAAGCTGACAGGAAGATGAAGGGAGAAAACTCTGGGAGCTGAAAGATGGAGGCCTTCATCCATTCTGAGAAAAGCCCATTCTGGTAGAGAGGCTGAAGGTGTGTGCAATGAGACAAGGAGCTGCTAAGGCAGTTGTCATAAAACTAATACAATTTTTTCTTCTTGCATGCCAGCTTAACCCACTGTCATAGCGCAGGCATTGTTCAGTGGTTCAGCATTTGGGAATGTCCTGCAAAAGTCCTGCTGTATTGGTAAAAGCCTGATAAATGGCTGATAGTACTTTTCAAGGCAAATTTTATTAAACAGGTAAATATTTGGTGTGTTCAGAAAACATGACAATGAAATCTAGATAATAAATGATGCTGGCAATATAGAGGGTGGGAACCAGCCTGGAGAATTCCAGGCAAAATTGGGTGTCTGGTGTCACCTACCCACACTCCTTTTTTCACCATGTCTCCCTTACATACAAGACCTAGAACAGGATGTCTCCCTTCCTTGGGCTCCTCTTTTTTTGGCCATTCACTGTAGGGGCAGCCTATGGTGAGCTACTTTGGATCTATGTTTTAGACGGCTGAAATGAGGTGAGATAAACCATGTCTAAAGTTCATAAATTCTCTTTCCACAGTCTGCTCTCCTCTCCACTCTCTTTTTCTATCCATCTATCTATCTATCTATCCATTCATATATAATTTCTACATGGATCTAAAACATAGACTTCACTTCACAGGTGTATGTGTTTGTGTGTGTGTGTTTATGAACACGTATACAAGCACATTTGTCAGATTTTTTAAGGATGTAATTCAGCCTTTAAAAAACAGCTCTTATTTATATGTGCTATATGCCATCTGCATATATGAGAATTGGAAAAGTAAAGAATCACCTGAGTCCTTCCCCCAAAATTTAAAAATTCTGTCAGCAAATGTTTTAACAGTTCCCTAATCAGCAGCCTTCTCTCTATTGGATCAATGGTTAACTATTCCTCAATTGCTGTAATAAAAATCTGTAGCCTCTCCCCAAACTGTTGCAAGTGTTGTGATCAACACACAAAGAGTTTGCTGGATCTCTAATTAGCTGGGACTGTTTTAAGTCCTGTCTTTGCCCCACAGCCCAGCTCACAAATAAAAATATACAGCTTTTAAATTAAATATGCAGGTAAAATACATGAGTAAGAAAATATTTACACCTCACAGGTAAAAAATAAAACTCTTTCCCTTTTCCCCTTGCTCTTATTTTAATTGCTTTAGAGTGGAGAAAGGACTAGGGTTGCCTAACCACTTTTGAGGATGTGAGCACTATTTTTAGGGTGTCCTGATGTCTGCATTGTCATTATGATCACACAGAGGTTTAAGAGCAGGAGTGAGGCCCCCTACTTATGACCTGGATGGCATTGTTTAACCAGTTGAGATGAGCAGGCAACAGGTTATCTAAGACTGCATAGCCCATCCTCTGTACTTCAGTCTCATAAATTAAAGAAAGAATAGTGTCATGGTATAGTTACATCATAAAAAAAAAAAAAAAAAAAAAAAAAAAGGCAGGTGTGGCTCCAAACTCAGCAGGAATTGGCTACCCATGCAGTCAGAAGGAGATGAGAGCCAAGACATCTGCTTTCACATTGGTAAAATCCTGTCTAAGAGAGGCGCATGAGGCTTATAAGTGCTGAAGTAATTGGTGGCTGGAGGCAATGAATTTCTTGCTCTTCCAGAAATGACATGCTCGTGTAAGAGGCAGAGCTTCTGGATCCAGGCCCATGTTGAGCTCTGAACTCCACACAAATTTGCAGAAGCAATGTGGTTTTCAGTTCTGTAGTTTTAATTATTTTTTCCTACTGGTGGCAGCACAATGTAAATTCCTGAACTCAATATTATTCCAGGTGAAAAGACAAATTAGTATGATAAAATGCCTGTGATATTAATATAAGGATTCATAAATAACACATTTTTATAATTCAGGTTTCATTAACCCCAAATTCACAAAATATCCTACTTTTTGAAATGTGTGATTTCTGGAAAAATAGAGTACCCAACCCATTACCTCCCCATCCCCATTTCTACAGCAGCTGGGATTTTTCTGTGTCTGTTTTTTTAAAGCTCTGATTTTAGCTGGGCTCTGACAATCCTTCCTCTTAGCAGCTCATCTCTGGGGAGGTTACTCATGGTCTCCTCCAGTTCCTTGGGCATGGTCACAGAGCTTGGTCTGCTCAGCTGATACTACTCAGTGTTCACTGCCCATGGGCAGTCAATAGTTTGACTTCTACGTAGAAGTGACGAAGTTAAAACAAACAAGATAATTGTATTTCCAGTAGGCCAGAGAGTTCCTTAAAAAAACTAGATCTCATATTTTAGTTACCAGGGACAACAATTTTAAGTCTTTGAGGTTATTTCAGTCTCTTGTGTTTTTAAAATAGGATACATTGGATACAATTCAGTGTGTTACATGTTAACTTTTAACATAAGCCCTTGAAAACTTCTTTCTTAGCGCAAACTTGATTAACTTTGTTAACTGTTAATTTTGACAAAATAAGCAAGTGGATTTGGTATGATTTACAAAATTATGGCTGGTTTCTCATTTGTTGCATGATGTACTTTTGACCTGCTAAGACCTGATGGCTGCCCAAGGGAGGTGATGTTGGATTCACTGACAAGTTGAAAAGAGCTATATTTTTTCAACAAATTAGTGACTCAGATAATTATTTAGCAAGGTTTCCTTATTTGCAGCATCTGAGGGTTGATCTTGCATGGTTTTTTGCATAGTTTTTTGCTTTTTGTTGAGACAAATTGTTCTAAATGTCTCCTTTTCTTTTGTTTTCTTGCCTTGCCTCTTATGTTTGTTCAAATTAGTGCATACAAATCCTCACAATTAAAGTCTATTTTAAAAACATTTGCAATATTTTTTTTTCAAAAGATGTGTACTGCTAAATTAAGTTGTTTTTTACCAGCATATGATTATAATTATAATCAGTGATAAACAATGCCCAGTGTGGGCTACAAGGATGAAAGAAGTCCATCAGTATATTTTTTTTACCAGGCATTTTAGCACATAAAGCTTTTGATATTTCATCTGAGATTTTGAATTGTTACAATTAGGAAATTCATAATGATTCAGCAGTACAGTTTACCAATTCTGCCTGTTACAGTCCTATTCATGTACACACAGCTCATGCTATCTTACTCTGTTCTGGAAATTAAAGTGAATATGAATAATTTCAGTGAATAACTTAAACTAAATTCCATTAGAATTATTTATTGTTCTGGGATTTTGAAACATTTGTGTGGCAAATATCCATGTTTTTTCTGTTACAGATGAACAAACTGCATTCATGGTTCAGTGTGATCCATTCATTGGTTCATGGAGCCCAAAGTCCTTCAGGAAGTGTGACAAATCCACATAATTT
Organism: Taeniopygia guttata; assembly: GCF_048771995.1. Lineage (NCBI taxonomy): Eukaryota > Metazoa > Chordata > Aves > Passeriformes > Estrildidae > Taeniopygia > Taeniopygia guttata. Next base: position 29,722,673 of record NC_133027.1, on the reverse strand, counting down.
CCCTGAATGCTAGGTTTTGCATGTTTTGTATCTGATTAAGTTGAAAGATGTGTTAAAGAATCGTAGAAAAATCCTCATATATAAAAATCCTCAGACAGCTCCCAATAGCTACATATCTCAGAAATCTCTGGTGCATTTTGTTATTCAAAGCAAAATTGTCAGTAATTTACACTCAATAAATTGGTTCCAGATCTGCCTCTTTCAGATGATATCACAAGGACACAATTTTATGTGCGATTCACTTACCTTTTGTCAAAGAATGTGCTTTTTTGAGAAATTTGCTATGGCAAATGCAGATGATAGAGACTCCCTTGCCTTGCAGAGCATGAAAGAATGTAATGGATCAATGGTTTGTATATAAGCTATGTTCTGATCAAATAAAATCATCATTTTTCCCCCAAGTTTTTTGAAAAAGAAGATTCTGGATTAATGGAAAAATCTTAACATATATAATTCATAATGCATTGATAAAGCCTCCATTTGCTACAACCACAACGTCTTTGCAGAGAGGTACAAAAAGTTTTGATTCATAACCAAAGAAAAGTGAAAATTAAGCCTTTTAGCAGTCAGGCCTTGACTTTGAAGAAATAGACCTTTGTATAGTTTTAAGTTCATTGCTATTTAACAGCTTTACCAAATAATACTTTGTTACAAAACCGACTAATTTGGTTCAGGATTTTTTTTTTAAGGCAGCTGTGAAGAAATACATCTTATTTGTCTGCAACATGTAAATTCATAGAAAAAAAAAAGTAGTTTAAAAAATAACAACACAAATTATAAATAAATATGAAAGTGGGAAATTAAGAAAATGAAAATTTAGACTGAAAGACAAATATTTTTCTCATGGTAACATCACTTACACTTGAAACTTTAAAATAAAAATAAAAAGGAAAAAAATCACTGTCTAGCACTGGGAAAAGGATAGCTTAAATAATGTAATATTTCTTTTATATTTTGAACTTACCAGCTCTGTGATTATGAATGGTTGTAATTTTAGAAGAAAGGAAGGAAAATGTGCTTTGTTCAGATGATAGTTGTACTTTGTTGGTTGCCTGCATGTGCCTGGGAGAAAAATGCTGTTGTGAAGTTGCTCATATCTTCATACATTCTGTTATCTGAAGGAAAAAATACTTTCAGTGAAAATGCATTAAAGAGGTCCATAGACACCCATTGCTTGACTCCAGTTTAAGTTGCAGTTGCAGGATGAGGTCAGCAACGTCTTGTACCTCTGGTACAAGCATACTTTGTGACTTGAAATCAATCAAGTATTGGAAGCACCAAACAACTCTCCTGTCCTTATCTCTTTCTATAAAGGAAACCATCAGATAAAGGTAATGTTTTTATTATTTCTGTCGGCTTTGTGCCACTTGTGGAAATTCTGGTTTTCCTATTGCAGTGTAAGTTTAACTGACTGTTATACCTCCACCTTTGACCTTTATTACTTTTTTTTTTCTTTTTTTTTTCTTTTTTAATTTCAGGAAAGCTTGAATATATGCAAGATTCCACCATATTCCTGGAACTCAATATTTATGTACTCTATTTCCTTAATCTGGGGAAAAATAAATGCACTTTGTGCTTTTTTCCCAGTTACTGACAAAGATATGTTTATAGAAGCATTTTGTCTCTCACAATACGTTGATGAGACTTACTCCTAGAGTATAATATTCTTGCCTCCTTTTTCACTTAAAAATATTTATTTGCTGTATTTGTCTTTTTGTTCATATTACAGCACTGCTGCTAGATCTTTAATTGTTGACATTCTCCTTTATGGAGCTCCTCAGAAGTACATCAATTCTATTAGACAGATCATTGTGTAAGACCCCTTCATCTGAAACAAAACTGGTCCTACTGCTTCTTTATATGTTTACATAGGCTATCCATAGCTGTCTGAAGATATCAGGTATCAGGAGTAACAGTCCAAATGTAAGAAATTCTCCATTTCTTGTTCATGTAAAATATAAGAATAATTTACATGATACTAATTTAATTTTCATTCGAGATGTTAGCTTTTTCGTGATCAAAAAGGCATTTATATGCAGGTGTTTATTGTTTTTCTTGCTTTAAATAAATAAATAAATAACACAGAAACCCAAGTTCTTAATCAAAACATTAAAATAGTAGTGAAGTATTTGTTCCCTGAAAGAAATCATAGTTGATTTGTCCCCTGCTGTTCTGAAGTGCCAAACATTTTATATAGATTCATAAGAAAATAAACCCAAATACTAGAACTTTTGAATACTGAAAAAGAAACTGTTTAAAAATAGCATCTAAAACTACTATCAGTAGTCAGTTGATGAAACTTTTGGTGCACCATGTCTGATTTTTCTGTCATATGAGTAATTTTACAAATTCTTTTGGATGCAGTGAAAAGAACTACTCTTTCCTGTTTTTACATATTGATATTATTCTTTCCCTATGGAAAAAGTCTTTAAACAATATAGTGGGTTGGCAAGGCTCTGATAGTGGGAAGATACAGGAGTGGCTTCTGTGAGAAAGAGGTTCCCTTCATGTCAAATAGAGCCAATGCCAGCCAGATCCAATATGAACCCATCTCTGTTCAAGGTCAAGTCCACCAGCAAAGGTGGTAGCACCTCTGGGGTAATGTATTTAAGACTGGGAAAAAAGTTATTGCATGGGAGCAATTGCAGCCAGAGAGAGGAGTGAGAACATGTGGGAGGAACAGCTCTGCAGACACCCAGATCAGTGCAGAGGGAGGGGCAGGAGGTGCTCCAGGTGCCAGAGCTGAGGTTCCCCTGCAGCCCCTGGGGCAGTCCATGGTGAGGCAGCTGTGCCCCTGCAGCCCTTGGAGGGCCATGGGGATTCAGAGATCCACCTGTGGCCTGTGGAGGATCCCCATGCCACAGCAGATGATGCCCAACAGAGCCTGTGACCCCATGGAAAATCCATGCTGGAGCAGGCTCCTGGCAGCACCTATGGAAAGAGGAGTCCATGCTGGAGTAAGTTTGCTGGGCAGGACTTGTGACCCTGCAGTGGACCCACACTGGAACAGGCTGTGCCTGGAGGACTGCACCCAGTGGAAGGGACACAGACTGGAGTAGTTTGTGAATTACTGCAGCCCACAGAAAGGACTCATATTGAAGAAGTTCACAGACTGTTTCCCATTGGAGAAACATCACACTGCAGGAGGTGAAGGGTGTGAGGAGTTCTTCTTCAGAGGAGTAGGGAAAGGTAGAGACAATGTGTGATGATATGACCACAATCCCCAGTCCCTGAAAAGTCAGGAGTAAAGTTGAGCTTGGGAAGAAGGGACAGGTGAGGAGAATATGTTTTAAGACTTGGTTTTATTCCTCATTACCCTGCTCTGATGTGACTGGTAATAAATTAATTTCCCCAAGTCAAATCTGGTTTTGCCCAGGCAGTAACAGCTGAGTGATCTCTTCCTACTCTTATCTCAATCTGTGAGGCTCTTCTAATTTTTTTCCCTTTATTCAATTGAGAAAGGGGAATGATAAGAGTGACTTGGGTGGGCACATGGCATCCAGCCAGGGTCTACCCACCACAGACACTCATTTATGCGATCTTGTGGTTGTGGCCTTGCAGTCAGTAGCAAAATAGCAGGTTAAATATTGCTGCATTTCCATTAGTTCCAGGGGATTACACCTTCTTATTTCTTGCATCTTGAGACCTTTTAAGTGATAATAATGCTGACTTCTTGCTACAAATTTATCATGAGTTATTGTATGAGGGAATTGTGTTTTTATTTTAATTTCATGCTCATACGCACATTCTCATAACTAGTAGAGCATGTGTTTGTCCAAATCGTCTGTCCAATATTCAAGGATTAACAGGCATGTACTGAGGTGGCCTGGCCAGGATTTCCTGTGATGCCTTGGAGGGTAGTGAGCATACTGAGTCATTACCATGGCTCTCAGCTTTTTCCTATGTTGGCAGCCATGATAGTTTTTGATATCTTTTTTTATATCCCTTAGGAGTTGACCTCAATTATATTTTTTATTCTGTCAGTTGTTTTATTCTCTCCGAACCCTCTCAAACTTCATGCATCATTTTGATTAGCTTTGCTTTCTCTCTGTACCTTTGTGTACCCTTTGTCTCTCTTTATACCTTTGCTCATCCTGTTCAGGGTGTGGGCTGTCATATATTTTCTTCTCCCTAATTTTCTTCTCTTTAATACACTGCATGTACCAGAACAGAGATCTTCTTAGTTTTCTTATCTAGGTGCCATAAACATTGGGTTTTGTACATCTCTCTTTTGCTGTTTCAGTATCGTTTCTGTTGCAATTCTGGCTGGGGGGACATGACAGCATGAGGACCTGAGATTCAACAAGGCCAAGTGACATGTTCTGCAGTCTGGCTACAACAATGCCATGCAGCACTACAGGCTGGGACAAGAGTGACTGTAAAGAGGCCTGGTGGAAAAGGACATGAGGGTGCTGGTTGAGAGCAGCTGAACGTGGCCCAGTGGCCAGGAAAACCAATGGCATCCTGGCCTGGCCAGCAACAGTGGGCTGGGATTGTTCCTCTGTACATGGCACTGGTGACAACACAAATCCCATGTCCAGTTCCAGGCCCCTCAATGCATAAAAGACATTGAGAGGTTGGAGCAAGTCCAGAGAAGGACAACAGAGCGGGTGAATTGTCTAGAGGGTAAGTCCTATGAGGAGTGACTGAGGGATCTGGGGTTGTTCATACAGGATGAAAGGAGGCTTGGGGGGACCTTATTGTTCTCTACAACTACCTAAAAGGAGGGTGTAGCTGGAGAGGAAATTAGTCTCTTTTCCCAAGCAATAAGTGACAGTACATAGCCTCAAGCTGAGCCAGGGAAGGTCCAGGCTGGACAAATTTGTTCACTGGAAGGGTTGTTAAACAATGGAATGGTCTGCCCAGGGAGGTGGTAGAGTCACCATCCCTGGGGGTGTTCAGGAAACAACTAACATGGCATTTAGTGCTATGGGCTAGTTGGCTAGTTGGTAATCAGTCATAGATTGGATGTGATGTTCTTAGAGGTCTCTTCAATCTAAATGATTTTGTGATTCTGCCATTTCAGGACTTTGAAGTTGCACTGTATGTTTCCACTGAGGTTTCAAAACTGTACTGCAGGCAATAGAGTCCACCACTGTCTGAAGCCAAAGTCTTGTTCCTTTCATTAGAGAAGGACCAGCAGTAGAAGGTGGCCATTTAAGCAGTTTTAATGCAATATTGCACAAAGCAGGAAAACTATACCCAGAAAAACATCCAGGATGATTGCTGATTTTCTAAAAACACCAGGATTTGCAGGTTCATTGGTTCCCTGCAAAGAATTTAGTGATTGGAAATCTAGGCTAAATGGACACAAAAAGGACCCTTTTCTCTGACCCATTGATTTTTTCATGTTTTTACATGTCATGGAAATCAGGAGATTTATGAAAAGGGCCTCACATTTGTTAACCTTTTGTTACAGATATCCATTTATCATAGCATCCAGAAGATTTTACTTTGTTGTTGAAAAATAGGTGATGCATTCTAAAAACAGCTGAAACAGAAAAATAATTTCTGAAGTGAGTTGAACCTGTTTAATGTGTGAATACATGTAATATGATCTCTTGTAACATACACCTTTGACCAAATACTATTAATAATGATATGCAGGATAATATGGCATTATGGAAAATCACCTCTTCATTGGAAGATGAAAACAAACCAAAAACCTAAATAATAATAGTCTTCACAGTGGTGTCTAATTTTTCGTCAATCAAGTCTTTAATGAATTTAAGATATGAGTATAGTCACAGCAGTTCCAACCCCCACATTGTAAATCCACATGTAAAGAATACAATTTAACAATCCTTTAATGCTATTTTGAACAAGCTGCAAATACAATTTTAGAACTATTCGATTTTTCAAATAACCTGGTAGGAACTGCAGTTTGTATAACTCATTTTGTGATGGTATTATGTTTGTATTGTCCTCTTAATCTGCATAGGTATAATTAGAAGTTTGGCTTGATTAAGAAAAACCATTTACTCAAATAAATACCAAGCCTTTGAGGTTTTCTTTAAAAAAATTCTTAGTAATTCTAGATTATTTTAAAGGGTAGACAAATGTCATGAAAATGTATTTTAAAAGCATTTCATAGAAACAATAGAGTTGTACATAAGTGTTCATATCTGTTCTTTCATAATTCTGAGAACTTATTTTAATGTGTATAGTGATGCATCATAGAGACACGATTTAGCAATTGATACTTGACTGGGAAACACTTTGCATATTTTTGGTACCATAGAAACCACCTATTAAAAACTACCTATAAACATTAATAAGGGTTTTAAATGAAAAAATTTTAACTGTGGTAATTTTTAGCACATTCCCACCCAGATACAGTTGGAATTATAGTAACAAAGTTGAAAATGTTATGGAGTTATTGTCATGGATAAGTTCATTGCCATGACTAACAACATCAGTGGGAAAAAAAATGCAAGACCTACTTAGATTATGTACATACACAAAACAGTAAAATGAGGAGAAAGTTGGAGAGACCAAGTGTTAAATTGTAATGCTAAGGATGAACAACATCAAACTTGCCCTGGAGTTGTTGAAAAAGATGCCTTGCTGTTTCTCATTTACCAAATTGGTTTCTAAAATGTGCATAAATTAAAATATTTCATAGAACTCTCTTTTTTATTACTCTTCATTATCCTATAAGAATGGAAAGGAATTATAGTTAACAGTTTAAAAATATTGTGCAATTCAGAATGAAATCTTGCATCTACATGTAAAAAGAAAGAGGCTTGTATATTATACTTCCTTTTTGAAAATTTTTTTCCTATATAGATATATGTAGGCAAAACATTAAAAGCTATTTAGCCTACTGCTAACTCACTCCTTTTCAATATTAACCATATCCCTTAAACTAAATGGCTAAGCCAGATAAATAACCACAAACATGAAAGAACTTACACAAGTTTTGCAACTCCTACTATTTACTGAATAAATGGCATATTTAAAATTTTAAGATTATCTTTAAAATTGACAATTAACAATTTAAAACAAAAATTCTATGCTGGACAACTACTAGAGGTTTTCATTTATAGTAAATTGTTTTATTGTGTGACATGGGAAACACAGGAATTGTGACTAATGGGAGAGCAGAATTAAGAATTATGCAGCATCTTTCAAGCAAGGTACAATCTCACACCAGCCCTGGTGAGAATTAGGTGTTTATTACAGGTCTACTGGGTTCTTTCCAAAGACAAGGAAAGGTCTTGTTCCCCTAAGTCATTCCTTTATTGACTTAGAACCTTGAATTGAACTGAACTGAACTGTATTGAATTTAGAACTGCATTGAACTTAGAATTACATATGAAAAAGAAAGAGTCTGGAGAGCAGTGGAATGGGTTTGAAGCTTTTGAACTCCAGAACATTTTTGAAAGGGCACATCTTACAGTCATTAAGCTGTAATACAGGAACAAAATACTATATAATTCTGTACTACTTGATTGTATTTTAATAGCTATGTATGTTCACATATGTAGTAGTATAAGATACCAATAGGTCAGAGAGATCTTAATATGTTGAATTTTAAGAAACTTTTTACTTTCCATATATTTCTTTATATTTGTTGATTTGAGGAAATCCTGTTGCTTTTACTTTAAATCTGAAAAATATGCAGACACTGAGCTGATAATTCCTATGGAATGAATGTGAAAAATACTTTATTTCTGTTTACATAGAATGTAAACAAATAAATAAACCAACCCACCTCTCCTCTTTTGCTGTTTTCTTTGCTTTCATTATCTAGCATTTGACATATGAAGTAATTTTCCATCATATTTTATTACTGCAGAGGCAAATCTTACCCTTCACTTACACCTGGAAACTCAGGTCAAACTAGAATTGTAGTTCAGGTTTTATTAAGGTTGTATGGCACATCTCCTGCCCCTTCCAGATCAACTTCACAATTTCAAAGAAAATTCCACCACAACAGGTCTTTGAAGGAGTATTAGAGGCAGAATGTACTTGTTAATGTTTCCCTCAAGCAGTGCTAACACTATTGCAGTCTTTGAGTTTCAGTAGCATTTGCAACGCAAGTTAGAATGAGGATTATTTTGACATAGGGGCCATTAATATTTTTTTTGTGCTAAACTTAGATATGCTTGGACCTGACCTCATCTAATATTACTTTTTATTGGGTTTTTTTCAGAATTGTTTACAGTCTAGCAAGCTCTTATAACAAAGTAATTTTGGATGTTCTTTTGTAAAAAGAATCTTGTTGTTCCTTAACTACTGTTACATTTCCAAGAAACTAAATACGGAAGCCAGTGCTGACCATGTGTTTTACATTGTGACAGAAAACAAAAAGAAGCCCAAAACACTGTGTGAGGAATCTCTGACAGGATATGTTCACATCAGAATTTTAGTTAAGATCGGAGAAGTATTTTTGAGACCAGTCTTGCAGTTAGCTCCCATTCTGTAATATCATTGGTGTCATAGGGGCATCTGTTGGTGTCATAGAGCATGTGCCCTGTGCAGAAGTGATGAAATTAAGCTGTCTGTGTTGGGTTAGGCTCCTGGTGAGCCTATCTCAGGCACCCAGGCTGCTTAGAAGTATCTGATTCATAGGACCAAAACAGTTTTTCGAGTAATGATCTCTGAAGCATGTGTTTAATCCATATCAGGTCCACAGCCCCAGCTGTTTAGCTCTACCAACCCACTCCTACTGAATACCACTGCTTGCTAGTTGTAAAAGCAGTGGACTGTCATCCTACAATGGCCATTGCAACAACAGAGAAATGTGCAAGTCTGAAGAAGTTCCCAGCCATGTAGCTGTGCAAAAGGAGGAAGAAAATTTTTGGTTAAGTGCACACATAGCCCCATTACTTGGATTTTCCAAACCATGGGTCTGTGTTTCTCAGTTTTACTATAAAAGTTTAGGGACCATGATCACTGGTTAAAGTGTAACAGTTCTATAAGTGTTTGAATGCTGCTGTTAGTACAAAAAAAGTTAAAAAAAAAAAAATTAATTTTGCGCTGGAATAATGTAGATTAGATCTATAGATCTAGATACTTAATTTGTAAATACAGTCCTTGAAATACTGTGAAAAAACATTTCATAAGCACAAAAGAATAAGGAAATGAATATTTGCAGGTCTGAGAGGCTGTTACTAAATATAATAAGTAAAGTAAATTTATTTGTTACAGGCCTCTAGTAATGTACACTTATCAGATGACTGCTACACAAATTAGAAAATCAGAACATCTATGGGGTCATTAAGGTAATGCTTTCTCAGGGTATTCTACAGGATTCTGTCTACAAAGTGCTGTGTAGGTATTTATATACTCCAGTTTAAAATTACTTAAAGTCTTCCCGATTTCACACCAAGGCATTGCTTTGTAATTGAATGCATATCACTCTGAGATTGCTTTACAAGTGATTGGCACTCTTCAGAATATATTTATAACACAGCTCTGGTAGAACAAACAAGTGTACTCAGATTAGATCTTAAGGAAGCTAATTTTCTCAGCCACTGCAGTACATTTGTAATTCTCCTCACTATTGACCCAGTGTTGTTATGCTCAGGCATATATCTCTTAAAATCTTATCATTCACCTGTAACCTTTGTTTTATTCTTTTCTTCCTCCTAACTGCCTCCATGTAAAATCTTTATGTCCAATGTGTGTGTGCTTGGACTCCAGACTCAACTGCATGAGATATTGACAGAGTATTACAACTGGTGAAGATATGTAAAGAGGCATGATTTTGTGTTAAAGAAGACTTTTTTCTGTCCAACTTGTAGTGAAAATGCAGCATAATTTGTGTTGCTGAGATTAACCAAAAAAACTATTAGATGTTGTCTTGCCACACAGAAGAATGCAGCAAAATTTTATTTACATTTTCAAGTTCTGTAAGGAGCAAAGATCATGAAGAGGCATTTGAAATGCTCAAGCATTAAAATATCTTGAGGAATTTGATAGATAGGAAAAGTGACCATGTGTGGTGGTTCTTGCTCCTTGGTTCAGCTTTCATGTTTCAAGTGTTCCAGTTTGCATATTGGAAGTAATGACACGTTCTTGATGTAAGCATGAATTAATTCTTCTTAATTATCTAGAAGCAGAAAATATTCTGTGTGTTTGTCAGAATTTTCCTACATCCTGCTAGCATAGCTATTAAACTATACATAGCAAGAGAGCACGTCAGTTCTGCTACTCCTGCAGCTTGTGTGTGTGCTGGACTCAAAGAGAGCAGTATGCAGAGCTCAGAATATCACAGGTGAAGAGGATAACAGTAGTACTGTAAGAAGCCTTAGGAAAAACAAATACATTTTGTCAAAATATCTTACAAAGTAAAGACTGGATAATTAAAATAACAGAATTCCAAAGCCGCTTTACAGTCTTTGCGGGTGCTCTGGTTGTAGGTTGATCTTGATGGGTTGCGCTGGGTTTGTGTGGGCAAGTTTTCAAAGTGTGGGGGCTGCAGAGGTGTCTTTTGCGAGAAGCTGCCAGACGGTTCTCTTCATGCCTAGTAGAGCCAATTCCAGCCAGGTCCAGCATAAATCCTGCTCTGGCCAAGGCTGAGCCAATCAGGATAGTAGTAATATATCTGAGATAGTATATTTAAGAAGGAAACAAAAGTTATTGCACAGATTTAATGGTGGGCAGAGAAAAGCGGGATGAGAATATGAGGGAGGAACATCTCTGCAGACAGCAAAGTCAGTGCAGAAGAAGGGGCAGGAGGTGCTTCAGGTGCCAGAGCTGAGATTCGCCTGCAACCCATGGTGCGGCCCATGCTGAGGCAGCTGTGCCCCTGCAGCCAGGGAGGGCCATGGGGATGCAGAAATTCATCTGCAACCCACAGGGGGGACATGCTGGGGCAGATGAATGATTGAGAGGAGGCAGTGAACCCATGGGAAACCCATTCTGGAGCAGGCTCCTGGCAGGGACTGCACACCTATGGACAGGGAAGCCCGTGCTGGAGCAGGTTGCTTGGTAGAACTTGTGACCCTGTCATGGACCCACTCTGGCCAGGCTGTGCCTGAAGGACTTCATCCCATGGAAGAGTGACCCATGTTACAGCAGTTCTTAGAGAATGGTTGCCTGTGGGGTAGACCTGTGACTGAGGAGTTTGCAGGACTGTCTCCCATGGGAGGGACCCCACAGTGGAGTAGGGGAAGTATTCCTCTCCAAGAAATAGGAGGAACAATGTGCAATAAACTGACTGTAACCCCCTTTCCCTGTCTACCTGCACCACTGGGAACGAGAAAGCAAAGTTGGGAAGGAGAGAAGGCTAGGGAGAAATTGCTTTTAAGATTTGCTTTTACTTCTTATTGTCCTGCTCTGATTTTGTTAGTAATAAATTCAATTAATATTCCTGAATTGAGTCTGTTTTGCCTGTGACAGTGTTTGGTTTGTGATCTCTCCTTGTCTTTATCTTAACTCATGAAACTTTCATTATATTTTCTCTCCCTTGTCCAGCTGTAAAGGGGAGTGATAGAGAGGCTTTGGTGGGTGCCTGGCATTCAGCCAGCACCAACCCACTACACAACCCCCACTCTCTCATCCCCCACTTCTCAGCTCGATAGAGGAAAGAAAATAACATGGAAAACAGCTCATAGGTTGACACAAGGCAATTTACTAAAGTGAAAGTGAAAGGTTGAACATGCACATTCAGAGAAAAAAAATCCCAAACTTTTATTCTTTACTTCCCATCAGCAAGCCATGTTTAGCCACTTCCTGGGAAGCAGGGCTTCATCATGTGCAGTAGTTACTCCAGAAGGCAAACATAAATAACGAATGCCTTCCCTTCCTCCTCCTCTTAGCTTTTATTTATAAGCCAATGTCCTATGGTATGGAATATCTCTTTAGTCAATTTGGGTCAGCTCTCTTAGTTGTATCCCTTCCCAACCTCTTGCCTGTCCCCAGCTCAGTGTTAAAGAGGAGGAATGTTGGACAGTGCTGATGCTGAGGGAGCATTATTCAGCAGTGGCCAGAATGCTGGTGTGTTATCAACACCCTTCCAGCTACCAGTGCAAGGCACAGCACAGTGAGATCTGCTGTGGAGGAAATTAACTCCTGCGCAGTCAGACCCATACAGCATCTGCCTTGTGCTGCAGAAACATCTGGTGAGGAGTGTGGGACCACTACCTGAGCGTAAATGCTGAGTGTAAAGGCAAAGCCTGTTGCTGTCAGACAGTGAAGTGTGGGGAAGCCCTTGCTCTCCACTAGGACCTCAGAAATTCTGGAGAAAAATTTAGGTACATTTCAGCTGGCCTTGATTCTGGAGCTGTAGAGGGTACAGGTGTGCCGGTGCTGACAGTGGGGTATCTGTGAAGAGATGCCAGGTCTTCCCTGCGCTGGACATAGCTTGTTCCAGCCAGCTCCCACTGCTGATTTGAGTACACTGCTAGGGTGGGGACACCTTGGAGAAAAGGTGTTTAGGAGAGATGAAAACTTCACGGAGGGAAGAGGAAGGAAGAGAAGAAGTGAGAAACAGAGAGCAAATGCCAAAGGGAGAGAATAAGAAGGACGAGGTGGGAGTGAGGGAAAGATGGTTTTGTTTTTGTCTTTGTTTCTCACTATCCTACCCTTTTGTAATGGGTAAGAAATTAAATTAGTTTTCCCCAAGCTGAGTTTGTTTCGCCTGTGATCTCAGTTGGTGAGTGATCTCCCTGTCCTTATTTCAACATATGAGCTTTCCACTTGACTTCCTCTCCACTCTCCTGCTGAGGAGGAAAGTGATTGACAGAGAAGAGGTGGAGGTCTGCAGCCATCCAAGTCAGACCACACCCACCACCCACTGTATGTATCCACATGTGATCTTGGCAACTCTTGGCTCATCTATCTGGGAGTTAGGGTCCAAGAATATACCTGGGTGTGAGTGAGCGTGAAGGGTTTCAGGAAGAATAAATTGGTTTCCCTGGCAACCATGCAAGCTAAAAGCTGTATGCAGTCAAGGTCACGGAGGAAGTGGAATCCAGATGGGGGAAAGGGCAAAGGTTTACTGTAAGATTATGTGTGCACATGCCATGGCACTTCAGGATTCTTTTGTAATTCATTTAAACATAAAAAACTAAATCCTTTGAAGGCAAAAAAAAAATAGGAATTATTCAATGAAATGAAATCTCATGCCACCTGCTGTTATAGACTAATTGCTCACAATCAATGAACTCTTATCTTTTTCATTTCAAAACTATTAACACTACTTTGGTTATTAGTGTAATTTGCTGTTATCCTTTTTTCTTTCCAAATTAAAATGCAGCATGTTATGCTCTAAAATGAATAAGAATTTTAATTATTTTTCCAAGGGAAAACATTCAATTTAAGTTTATATTCAATACTCCTGTGGAATACATCAATATTATCATAAAAAGGCAATTTTGGTGTGTGAGTAAAATAATTGAAAAATGTGTGGGACATGTATGGTTAAAATGATCAGCTATAGTAAATTGGTACAAAAATTCATCAGTATCTCACAGTCTATATTCTTTCTTTTAATGCACATACCTTGTCGCTCAGCTTTTCTTTTGCTAAACCATTCCTTGCTTCTGTCTGATCCTTCAGACACTTACTTAGACATCTGGTCTCTGAACTTATTTAGTAAATAATTGATTTTTTTTTTTTTTAATAACAGACAAGGATCCCATACTTAATAGTTTGGTCACTACCTACTTTTGCATTTTTTACTTTTTTACTTTGACATGTCACAAGAATCACAGATATCTAGTTATCTATTAGATTTCTTCAAATTTCTTCTGAAAAAAACAATTTAAATCTTAATTTTTTGGCTGAGATTAGCCAACTGCTAAACTAGCCTTTTCGAGCAAGTTTATTGAATCATTAGAGATAACACCATTTCTTATCTTCATATGAGCTTTGGAATGATCTTGTTGGCTATTTTGAATGTGACTATTGAATTTTCATAAAACATAAGTCATATGGTTTTGTTGAATAAATATTCAGAATACTTGATTTGGTTAGAATGCTCAAATTTAAAGCTGATCTTACCTGTTTGTGTATTTTTGAAAGATGACAAGACTTAATTTCCAATTTATTTTTCATTTATTATTATTGTTATTGTTATTGTTGTTATTATATAAAAATTTAATTGTGATTTTCAGATTTTCTAATCTACACTACCCCACAGTGCTTCCTATAGTTAAACATCTTTATTTGCGCATTTCAGTCTTGGCTGGTTTATGACAGAGAACAACCAGTCTGTATGGAAGTCAAACATCATTACACTCAATTCTAATTAGTCTGTTCTTCCATTTTCACAGGAATGTACCTCATTCATTTTCATTGTTTGACTGCATCTCACTTTCCTATTTGGTCTTTCAGGATAGAGTCTTTCTGAGTATAAGATTATAGGACTTTTCTTGACCTCTGTATTACTTCCAGATCAACTTTCTGATATTTAAGTATGAACGTTCTTGGTTTTACTTATATATATATCCATTTTGCTACTTCTGGTTCCTTGTCAAAACATTGAACTTCCTATAACAGTAATTGCAACTCCTTCTATTTACCATTTTTTCAACATTTGCATTCTATAAAATCTAAGCCAGTGAAGCACTTAAGAGCCAAGGGGTAAAATATCTCACCACCATTGTGATGCTGTGCAAAATCTTATGGTTATGCAGTTTCAATTATGCATTTGGACAGTTCACTGAATTTTTCTTTCAGTACTCCCTGCAGCTATAAATTGTCTCAAAGGAGCTGGAAGGGAATCAGAAAAACTTTATTCCATAGAATTAATGGTCATGTTTGTTCAAAAATCTGTAAGTTGGAAACATCATGAACCTGAAGGTGTCTCTGCCTCTTGTCTGGGCGAGCATGACTATTTCAATATGCGTCTCACAATTCTGTTCCTTACCCCTTGAATCATTGCTCCCTGACAACAGTATCGAGGTGAGACTAATGATGTGAAGAAAACAGGTAATTTAAATTGTCTTGTATATATAAGCTTCAGCTTCCTTGTATTGAAATGTCCTTATTTCTTTAAACTAAATATTTTTATAAGAATGGAACTAAACAGGACTGTTTTTCCAAAATGATATTTCTTTGACCAGATAAGGATTTTTTTGCAAGTGAAAGAGACAGAAGATATTTTAGGAAATGATGAGAAAATGAAGACATGGCTAGACATGTGTAAGGTATAGATGAAGTTAAAAATTGTACTGACTAGGTCATTAACCATAATGAGTGTGTATAGAAAACTAAAGTATACGTTATCTGCATTCCAGCTGTTTCTCAGTGAGGATGAAGGAAAATGAAACTCCGACTGGGAAATTTTGTTTCCTTTTTCCTGTGATATGTTTAAAGCACATCTGTTACAAAGTTAAAAAGGATATTATGTCAGAATTGCCAGGAGAAAGATCTGATTGTTCTTTTAATTTTACAGTGACTGCAGGTAAAGTTAGAGTCTTCAGCCTAGCTATAAATGTATTTTGAGAGGGAATTATGTGTTCTGTTCCATTTGTTCGGAAGTTCTTCAGAGACTTACTGTTACAAAAGCGATCTAGAATCACAAGTGCAGTGAGAGATAGGCAAGACATCATACTTCTCATGACTGCTATAAAGAAGATCCATAATCTGAGATGTTGCTGTCCAAAAGCTAGTCTGAAATATTATCATCAACCACAGGATATACTTGCCTGTGTAAAAGGAGCTGGAAGTAGATATGGAAAATGGAAGTATGATTGGAATACCAGGGAGGGATATACAATGATTCTCTGAACATGCTGAAGTGGATCTGACAGATAAAAATTCAGATGGAGTTACAAATGGAGACAGGAAGGAAAATAAGTAATGAAGGAGAATATGAAAGGCTCTTAAAGCTACATCAGAAACAAAAGGAGAACCAAAGAACAATTTTGGCATGTTGGATGGGTTGGATGGTTTTTCACCAATGAAGGACACAGAAGAATTTCCGAAGTCCTTGCTTCCTTCTTTTATCCTCAGACCCTGGGACATTATTAAGAAAATCCTCTTAGAAGCCAGTTCGAGACACATAAAGGTCAAGAAGGTGGTCTGGAATAATTAGCATTGGTCAAGTAGGGGCACACTCCTGTATCAATGATGGTGCCCTCTCTGAGAAGATGGCTGTCACTAGGATGATCATTGGATGACATTTGTTTTAGTAGTGTCTAGACTTTGACAATGTTGCCCATAGCATCACTGAATCCAAGCTAGGGGGATATGTACTAGATGGGCAAATTTTAAATGTGAAAAATTTGCTGTACCATTAAGGTTAATGGTTTGAAACCTAACTGGCAACTAATTGTGAATGATGTTTCTTGGGTAATACTGAAGTTCATGCTACTTAAGATCTTAATCTGGTCTGCTTAGGGGACAGAATATTTCATCACGAGATTGATGTGAGACCTCAAATTGGGAGGACTGCTTGATATACTGGATGGCAGAATTTCCTTTCACAGAAACCCTGACATGCTAGAGACAGAGTCCAATAGAAACTCAGTAATTCAGGAAAGACAAAAAGTTCTGCTGAGATGGAATAAACTCATGGAACATTGCAACCTTCCAGCCAGGAAGATGCACTGCAGAAAAGGATTGTGCAGCCCTGGTGGACAAAACACCTGCACCAATGAAAGCTAACTGCATGCTGTTTTAGTAGCAGTGGAGTCAGTGAGTCAATTTCTCTGTGACACTTTAGGGCATTTATATGTTACTCTTCCCAGTATTGTTTCTTCCTATACAAAAGAGAGATTGACAAGCTTCAGAAAGTCCAATATTTGGTTAGGAAGATAATTAGGAAATGGAGCATATGATGCAGGAGGTGAAGAAAACTGAATAGGAGTTTTTCAGGTTGGAGAAGAAAAGATCAAGAAAATCTAATTGCAGACTACTAAAAGTTAAAGGGGTTTATAAAAAAGACATAACCAGACTTCTGACAACCATTCACAGTGAAAGAACAAGAGGCCACAGATGCAAATTGCAACAAAAGACCATCCAGCAGGATACGTAAAGAAAAAAAGTCAAATATCATAGTGAGGGTGATTAAGCATTAAAGCAGTTTTCACAGACAGGCTGTGAGAACTCCATCCTTGGAGGTAGTCAAAGCTTGACTCGACAGGGCCCTGAACTGCCTGACCTAACTTTGTTCATGATCCTACTTTAAGAAGCATATAGACAAAATTACTTAGAGAGATCCCTTGCAACCCAGAGCATTTTATGTTTCAAAAACATTTCAGGATCATTGTCTACAATTATTTGTGGTGTAGTCAAGCTGCTTGGGTTGTTTTCCTGGACTTGAATCCATTCAGCTTCCCATCTGGCCCACACTCAGAGATATTACAAATCCTATTTCCTTCCACTTGATCCGCTATTATTGCTTGACTAATGACTTCCACAGTAGTTTTTGTGATAGCTGGTTCTTGTGATAGCTGGTAAGCCTGAGTTTTGGATCCTTAGATGTCGATTATACCCCTCCACCCCCAAAAATAAGTGGTTTGAGTGTTAGCCCTTGAGTAACTTGTGTCTTCCCATAAATTTTCATCCTGTCAAATATTTATATACCTATATATAAGCTTCCAAACTTACAGATTGAATTATGGTCTGGACCAAGGCTTTGAATCAGGTTACTGCCCTATATGAGCCCTTACTGCACAACTGGGTGAACTGGATAAAAATAGGGAACTTTGCTAACTTCTCCATCTCTTTGCTTTTCTTCTTGCTTTCTGAAAGGTTTCTTTTGCTCACCCGCTCTAGGCCAAGCATACCAAAGGGCATACCTTCCTCTGCCTGAGGTTTTATTCTGTATGTCTTTAGAAAACTTTCTGAATATGAAGAGGTAACTTGCATCCCCTGCACACTGCAAAATAAGTACTGATATTAAAATAATGCTTTTAAGGATTAAGAATAATGCTATTAACTACTACACTTTTATATAATGGTATATATAAATGCAACCTCAGGTCACCCTGAATTTTGCAGCATCAGTTCAGAAATAAATAGAACTAGAAAGTATAATCACTCTATATTAATATTAATATAAAATAATATCAAATATTTCAATAATTATTCTGTTAATATACATTAAAGCAGGAAAACTAAGGTTAAAATGTCATCCAGACAATAAATTCCTGTAATTACTCTATGGAAGAACAACTCCTTGGGTTAGTAAAATTAGTGCTTCAGTGACATCAGTCATATGATATATTGTTTACATGTGTGTTTGTATCAGTTAATATCTTTTAAATTAATGGTGAATTCTAGATTCAACCCTAAACTGAGGTTCCTTTTTCACAGAGTCATGGAATCATAAAATCATAAATAGTTTGGTTGGGAAAGAACTTTTAAAAGCCATCAAGTCAAATGATCTTGCAATTAGCAGAGACATTTTCAACTACGCTGAGGCGCTCAGATCCTCATCCAAACCTAACTTTGGATATTCTGGTGATGGGGTATTTACCACCTCTTTGATCAAACTGTTCCAGTGTTGCACCACCCTCATCACCCTCTTCCTTCTGTCTAGTCTGAATCTACCCTATTTTTGTTTAGAACCATTATCCTTTGTCTTATTGCAACACTTTCTGGCAAAAAGCCTGTCTCCAATGAGCCCTGTTGCATCTTTGGATATCATAGAATCATAGAATATCTTGGGTTGGAAGGAATGCACAAGGGTCATCCAGTCCAGCTCCTGAGTCTGTGTAGAACAGGAATCAAACCATGTGACTAAATATTGTCCAAATGCTTCTTCAACTCAGGTAGATTTGATGCCATTACTGTTTTTCTGGGGAGCCTGTTCCAGTGCCCAACCTCTGGGTGTAGAATCTTTTCCTGACATGTAACCTAAACCTTCCATGATGCAGGTTCAGGCCATTCCCTCAACTAAGACCTGTTCAGATTCTCAAAACTGTTAAAAAATCGTTGAGAGAGGCCTTGCGATGACATAAGCCAGAGCTTTATGTCGTCTGAGATGAATCCCATTGGGCACCATAGACCCATAGACATACACCTAGAGTAGTAGTTCCTGAAAATTTCAGGTTTGACTGGGATTTTATCATTCTCAAAGCCATGGTGATGCCTTGTGAAGGCTGACCTAGAGCAGAGACTCGACAGAGCTAAAGAATAAAATAGGTGTTTATTAAGAGGCATCAATAGATCCGCCTTGGGCAGCACAAGCCAAAATGGCCACAAAATGGATGACCAGCCATGGGGTCTCACACTTTTATAAATTTTGGTCCATTAGCATATTGGAACTGATTGCCCAACTACATCTTTAGCCCATGAAGTCCCATTCTTCTTGTTTTCTCTTTTCAGTCCACTGTTGTTGGCCTGCGATCTGGATCGGTTGTCCTTGGGTCCCCAGCTAGAGAAGGAGTTGTTTTGTCTACCCATTCTGTGAGGAGAGCTTTCTATCCCTATGAAGCGTAGACTTACACACTAAAACAGAATAGTATCTGAAAAATATAAAAGTTAAAACCTGGGGCATCAGTGGTTCCCCAGGTCAGGTCTCTGGGATCCCCATAGCCCATCACTGGTAATGAAGAATGAAGGGAAGAAAGCATTAAACAGCTCACCTCTGTCCCTGTTTCTGAGGTGACCAGCCTCATCAAATAACAGGTCAATCACCTAGTGCAACCACTCCACTTACACCCAGGGTCAGCTGTAACAAGATTGATCTGTTAGTATTCAGTTGTTCTGAATATTTAGAAGGATGAAGACCCCAAGACCTCTCTGGGAAACCTATTCTAGAATTCAACCAACTTCTGAAAAAAAAAAAAAAATTAGCTTAATTTCTTGTATTTCAGTGTGTGCCCAGTGCCCCTTGTTCTGTCACTGGGTACCACGGAAAAGATTCTTGTTCTCTCATCTCCACTTCTTCCGAGTCAGGCATTTATTTGATGAGATTCCCCCTTAAGACTTCTTTTCTGAAGGCTGAACAGTTGCAGTTCCTTGAGTATCCACTCACACATCAGGTGTTCCAATCCTTGATAATTCCTGTGATCCTTCACTATATTTGCTTTATTATGTATGTATCTCTGTTGTACCGGGAACTCTAAGACTGGACCCATTACTCCAGATGTGAGTGAGGTGCTGAGAAGAGGTAAAGGATTGCTGGCAATGTTCTTCCTAATGCAGCTGAGGATACTGTTGACCTTTTTTCCTTCAGAGCACATTACTGGGTTGTTAATTTAATTTTACACTGGGATGCTTTGTTGAGAATTTAATTTATTTAAATATGGTGTCTTACTGATTGGTGATAAAACTCATGAACAACTTCTATTTTTCTTCCAAATTGAAGTGAGGGCTCTGAGATATATGCAGTACTGTTTACAATAAGCTGTATTTTACATCAGGGTCTTTTTTTGGGATTTTTAATCTTTCAAAGGATGTCATGTCAGGGGAATTATATAGCATGCATGGTCTTAGTGAACCATGCATGGTCCACAGTTTTCAGCTTTAATGTTTAATATG
Source organism: Taeniopygia guttata (assembly GCF_048771995.1). Taxonomy (NCBI): domain Eukaryota; kingdom Metazoa; phylum Chordata; class Aves; order Passeriformes; family Estrildidae; genus Taeniopygia; species Taeniopygia guttata. Next base: position 29,702,282 of record NC_133027.1, on the reverse strand, counting down.
ATGATCTGACAAATTTTTTATTACTCCATCTGGCTTTTTATTGACAGGTTCCTGGATAGATACATTTACTTGCAGTAACTGTGAGGGTGGTCACATTGGTTGTAGTGCCATGTCTTCCTTGCTGAACAAAAGCACATTGCAGACACATTTCAGAGGAGATGTTTTGGACTGGACAGAATGATATAGATTTCAAGCTGATATTTTTGCTCCTGTCACATAACACATCTTTCTTACATTACAACATTTATTTATCCTTCACATATCACTCTTATTCCATCACTTGGGAATTCCTTACTAACCCATTCAAGACTGAAAACTGAAGTTACTCAGATACCTATAGTAGGAAAATGCATTAACAAGACAAAGTAATGTGCCATTATCTTTCTTCCCTGCATATAACCAATATGAAATGTTTTCTATATTTTATGAAATCTATATTTAAGGATCAGAGATTTATTTTATTTTGCTTTTATTTTTTTCAAACAGTATACAGAAAAGGAAACTCTGAGCCCAGTCTTGTCAGTATTTTACTGACAGCATGAAATTGTCTTGTTGTCCCAGAGGTTAATAAGAAAAAAAAAAATCTCTTATCAGACATCAAAGAAAATGCAAAATTATCACAACAGAAAGCAATACTCTTTCATTCTTTAATAATAAACAGTGCACGTTGCTACAGGAAACAAATGTCCCCAACTGAATAGATAAATCCATAAATAAGAGCTGACTTTTTGCTTTAGCCAAGAAACAAATTGAAAAATATTCTACGTATGGCTGAAGCCAAACTGTGTTAGCAATCGGGAGATTTACTGGAAAACACATTGCTTTTAGTGGTCCTTTAGCCCTATCCACTAACACATTGTGGAAACATAATAGAAAGCAAACCTCTGATTGAAGAGCTCTCCACAAGAGCAACACTAAATGCTGACAGACAGTATTTTCAGATTAACTTCATAACTAGAAAGAAATCAGAAATTATTAGGATACAATAAAAGGGTTCATGCTCTTTAATCAGGCCTTAGAGGGGATGTATTGCCTAAATCCAAAATGGTGTTGCTGAGAAACCACTCAGCTGCTACTTAGCTCTGGAATTTCATAAGGTTTGAAAGCCTCTACTTCCTGGTAGTGGGAAATGAAAGGTTTCTTCTGGATGTGTCTTAAAGGAAGTGTGTAAGCCCTGATAGTGCTCAGGAATCAAGGTTATAGTTCATATTTCCAGGGAAGGCTTCAATGCTGAGTACATCATGTGTCTTCATAAATTCATCTGGGTAAAGAGGCAATGTGCTGCATGCATCCTGTTCTCAGTGTTTTTTTAGAGACCAGACTATTTCATATTGCATTTGGAGGGCAGCAAAATGCCTTCGCAGGGCCTGTTCAAATTTGCCGAACTCCTGTTTGGGACTTTCAGTGCTTTTCTTTGGGCAGATGTCTAAATGCCCATCGCTGGGGAATCCCAAGCAGCTTAGGCAAAAGAAACAACTCAATTCAACTCAAAAAGAAACAACTGAATATCTATAATTTGAACCCTAAGTCTTTGATTTATCTTAAATCATCTGAATTCTCAATGCATATAGGTCTTCATGAGATCTGAATTGTTTTTCTATTATGAAAAGTCTAATAGATCTTCTTTTTGATTTAAAGATTTTATTTCATTTTAGATTCTTCACTTTGATGAGGCACTATTACTTTCATTTGATTTTAGTTAGCTGGCATTTTTTTTTATCAGTTCCATTTAACATCAAAGAAAATACTAAACAGGCTACCAGGAATCATTCTGAACTTTCAATAATAATTGCAAAAAAAATCTAGTAATCCCAGAAATAAGCTAGGACTTCACTTTACTAGTGCTAATACTTCTTTACCTTTAATGCAAATAAAGCATCTGAGCTTTTTAATCTAGAATTTTGATATTTAACATTGTTATCACCCAAGAAATAAACAATTGTTTAAGGAAATGGGTGAGAGTGGTTCTCAGTGCTACAGTGCTGAGTCAGTCATGCAGAACTAATTTCCTGGCTGTCTCTGAATGCACATAAAGCTGCTCTGTAGATGCTGCTGACAATGAACTAGTGACTGGAAAAAGGAATCTTAAACACAGTCACATCTCTTGACTGTTAAAATCCTTTACACAAAGCATGCTGATCTAATGTACTGTAGTGAGCAGTATCCTTTTCTCTCCCTGCTTGTTAGTAAAAGAAGTTTTAATACCTGAAGCTGTTGCTAAGTAACCAACTGCTTCCAAAATACATCTTTCTTGATAATAAAACTGGTTTGTTTTTCTGCTAATTAATATAGCTACATTGGAATTTCAACACTGGTATTGCGTAATGGGAAAAATACCGTAACAATAGAAGATTGTTATGCATAACTGAGGATGCCTCATTCATGTGGGGAACATATTACAGGTCACTTAATCAGAAAATCTGTATTTGAATACAACTTCCTAGCAGTTTAGAAGCAAAATGCAAATAGAAGTAAGATGCCTGTGTGAAAAGAGGCTTCCCCATTTCTTTAACTACATGATATGGTGCAGAAAAAAAGAACTGATGCCTGTCCATAATACATGATATCTAGAGCAGGCTCACAAATAGTTTTGCTTTCATAAATAAAATGAATTTGTTTGAATGGCATTTCAATACAAAGATGCTCAGAACCAAAAAGTCCAGAAACTATCACCAAAATAAAAAATATAAATGCATTTCTGTACATAGATTAACTAGGACTGCAAGAAAACAGAAGATGCCCACAAGTAGCAATAGTGCTTCTAGCTTAATGTCGATTGCAGTGTTATTCTTGAAATAAACTTAATGGCTGCAAGAAGAAGAAGGTGGGAGGAAAATGCACTCAGATCCAAGTTTACAGTGTAACAGCCCACACAGGGATGTAAATGAAGATTTGGACACAGGATTTGCTCAGCGAAGCAGAAGGTTTTACTGCCCTCTAGTAAAATGCAGTTACGAAACTGTCTTAAAATGTATGCATGCTGAGTAAACCATTTCAGTTATTGTTACTGAAAATGTGATTAGTCTTGGATTGTCATCTCATTGTTTCCATAGTCAAAGAATAAAACATTTATGTTCAATCTAGAATGAAGTATTTTTGAATTAAGGAAAATAGCAATAATGAAGCACAAAAGCAAGGTCTCTGTGGCTGCATCTGCATGAACAAATCTCATGCCAAATTTTCAGCAGTGTTATTAAGAAAAGACTAAGTGGTAGCACAGCGCAAAAATTCCTGAGTCCTAACTACAGGGGAACTTACCCTGTTGTTACAATTGTATCAGCACTGAATGAGCAGCTCAAGAGTGAGCATGATTTGTGTCCTTTAATTTCTGCCAACAGCAACTCTGAGAATTAAATGGCAGCATAACTCTTTACCTAGTGCTATAGAGAACTGGAGGGTAAGTTGCAGGGAAGCTGTAGATATTTAATGACCTGACACACAGGAAAAAAAGAAATGAAATCATAGTGTTGTTGCCATACACATAGCTGTCCCATGCAGTGCTGTACTGACGGATTATTCCTAACAAGGATGGCACGAAAGGATATGTAAGGCTGTCACGGAAAACATCTGACACTGATGGTGATTGTTGTAACTGTGTATACTGTGACTTATTACACAGTGCAGGCTCTGCCTCTCAAACAGCAGCAGGAGAAGTACTTGGGAAAGGGCAAGTGCTAACTGCTGTCTCACAAAGTACCTAGTGCATTTTTCCAAGCATTTTTCTTTCTTTCTTTCTTTCTTTCTTTCTTTCTTTCTTTCTTGCTCCATTTTCCTCCCCTCAAATGTAAAATATAAAACTGGCAGGTTTTTCAGGAGCCACATAGGCCTTCTGTGAAAATTATATTTTCAATTTTCAACATCAGTAACAAAAAGTACAAATATTCTGTCAATCCTACCACTGAGTTTTTACAAAGGAATATTCATTCTCCATATATTCTTGTTTATATAGCTTCATAAATATTCAAATACCTGGGGAAAATAGGCTAGAAATGGGAATGTTGTTTTAAAGTAAATATAAATTAAAATAAACAGTAAGGAACAGAAAGAGTTTATACTCATTCATAGGAAAGATCCGAGTAGTGAGTAATGTAATTTACTTCTGCTACCTCTTGCCTCCCTCTGCCAAGGACAGAGAATGCCAGGGGCATTATCTTGTGCACGGACCACTAAAGAGGAGGAACGTTCCACCCTGTGATGCTGCCTTTGCATACTCTCTCAAAGCCAATGCATAACTTGAATCTAGAAACTCAGTCCTATCTTGTACATTGGTGGTGGTCTGGGATCAGAGAACTTCAGCTGGTTTCCTGACCTTTTCTCTTGAGATCTGCTGAGAAATGGGTGTGAAATCAAGCTCTCAAGTGCTCCAATACTTTGTGCTATGCAGGAACAGATGCAGAAAAACACAGTTTTCAGCATTTTTTGTGAAGGCTGTTAGGTAATTTTCCAATCCAAATTCATGCATTCCTACTAAAAGAGGTCTGGAAGGGGCTGTGGGAGACAAACTAATGCAACCTTCATAAAAAAGGAGAATGATTTGTATCTCAGTCATTGTTGACAAATGCTGACACTAACTAGCCTGTCCTTGAAAATCTCAAATAGCAGCTACTCCAGATACTCCAAGGTCTTTTCTGTCTTCATTAGGTAAGATCCCTGATGAATCTTTACTTTTAACTGCTCTCCTGTTTGTGAGCTACTTGCCTCTTTATCTCATTGACTGAGTCCTGCTCCCTTAAAGGCTGTTTTACATTTAACTCTCCGAAAGATTTATGCTCTAAAAGAATACGGGGGAAAATATATTGTTTGAGCTCCCTGGAATACTAAGCTTAATTTTTAAACACTGTAGTTTAATTTAAGATATATTTTTACCATTTCACTTAAACTTTCTTAAATAAGAGAACATAGTCCATTGGTTTTCATTTTAAAATTACTAATGTAGTATGTATATGCATTATGCATGGGACAGGTATTATGTTATGATCATTTGTCCTTCCATTGTACATTCGTAGCATTATTTATTAACCTTTAGTTGGTTTGTTGTTCTAGTACTGTGAGCATATTTGGAGGTTTGAGCTATGTGAGGAGTTGATCAGATTTATTTCTGTTGAGCTTTGTACAATTAGTAGGCCATGTTAGTGCTGTTTCATGTGTATGAAAGAAACTTACTCTTGTATTAGGCACTTAGATAAAAATACCTTCCATGATTTGTGAGTGCATGTTAGACAGCTCTATAATCTTATATTTCACCTAAATTCTGAAAGGACCAAATGTGCAATGGTGAAAAATAAACACTTCAGAGAGCCCTCTAGGTAGGTAACACACCAACAGCTGTCACTATAGTCTCCTTTCATATTTCTGTTAATAGCAGCAAAATATTTTCTTCATAGCTCCATTCCAAAATATTGCCTGTATGTCTATGTGTAGCATGCAGTAAAGAAAGAAGTTGTATGCTTTTAGCTGAAAGAAGGATAGGTATAGGCATCTTAAGTGAAAAAGTCTCAATTTGTTTTAATTTAAAGTCAGGATCCGAATAATGCGTTGATAAAATGTACTGATGAGGCTTGGATGTCTTTATTTATTTGTATTATTTTTGGAAGTCACCATCACTTCTGTATGTGCTTCCTAACCTAATCTGTATTTCTATCCCTTTTCCCCAAAACCCAAATTCTGTAAGTAGAATAAATAAATAATTTTTTAAAAATTGGAAGAGAGTTCTAAGAATGTCCAGAAATATTTTAAATTACATTGTGACCACAATGTGGCCCATGTATTTCTTGTCTCTGGATATCTCAGAGTTTCTAAGTTCTCAACAAATCAAATTGTGTGACAAGGTCGTAACTAGAATGAATGCAAAATAGGATTCTATGAACATGTTAAAATTTTCCTATCATGAATCATATGAAATTACAGCCTTTGTAATTTTTTTAGGAAAATAAAAGTGCAAGGAGCTTGCCTCTTGTTTGATGCATAAATCACAGTTTCCTCCTGTCCATTCAGCCTTTGATTCACAATCTTGTCCTCCTAAGGCATCTTCTGTGTGAACATTTGATGAGGAAGACCCTGGAGCGTAAATGGCGAAGTGCATACTCACATCTCTGCTATGCCTGATTTAGACCAGAACAGGGATTTTCAGCCTTTGCTCTGCAGACCCCTGTGGTTTTCAGAAAAAAAAAAACCCAGCAAATATAATGCCAACTTCCCATATGCTGCAGAAGTCTACAGACGTGACATTTCTGAAAGGATCCACATCTCCTCTGGGAAATTTATGCAGGTAAACAAACTGAAAATGACTGAAAAACTCTGGACTTGAAATTTGGGTTAGTCACTCTCAATGGTTACTTAGTTCTCATGCTGTTTGGAAGCTCATGTGTTTTGTTGGATGAAATTGTTTCGCTTCTTAGAAGGGATTATGTATCCACTGAATGGGTGAGGCAAAGAGTGTCTTTGAAGTCTCTGTGAAATAAAGGTATGGAACTATTTAGACAAAGTTGAACAGCTTGAGCAGATGCTTATCTAGACCTTAGAGACTCTTGTATTCTTTTTATTTCTTTTGCCTTCTTTTTTTTTTTAATCTATGCTCTACAATAATAAAAGGATTCTTCTACAAGACAAGAGAATGATGAAAATTAAATCACTTCCAAGAAAATGGTGAATTAGGCCTTCTGTATATTTATGAATCCTGAAAAATGCTTGGATGAAATCAGCATCACCAATTCACTCCTGTTGTTCTCCCTCATACTGTGAGTCTTTCCGAATCAGTAGCAAAAATAGGAATGATTGAATCAGTGAAGCTGTGAACATTACAAGATGCACACTCCAACAAACATAAAATGCGTGAGTGCCTGGTGAGCATTAGGAAATCTGTCACTATGAACAATTGAAGATGACAAGTTTAAATAGACCGAGGAATTCCAGTGTTAACTTACTTTCAACAAAATATTTTCAAAATTGTCCTGATCACTTTTTTTTTAAACTGAAGATTAGCTGTGTGAAAATAAGTTCATTTAAATTTTTAATGTAAATGAAAAAAAAGAAAAGATCTTGGAAAACCATTAAAAATGGACACAAGAGCAATTGTGCACTGATCACCTTCCCTTTTTTTGCTAGAACTTTCAAGAACACCTTTCCATACTCTTAGTCTGGAGCCTCTCCAATATTACAGCCTCTCATGGGGTACTGATGGTACCTCAGCTAAAAAGTCCTCAGTTTTCTGTTGTTTTCTTGAAAAGAATGCTCTATATTTGAATTGTCTACTGTTTTCATAAATAACTTGTGAGAGTCCTATGTGAGACTGATTCTATACTGAAAGGGTTCAAGCCTGGCAGAAGCACCTTATCAGGCAGCTTCGGGAGCATCTACCATGATGGCTTTCACAGCAAAATGGCAAGCACAGGGAGTGACCATTAAAATCATTACAAACAGTTTGCCTCCGCAGTATTTTATTCTAGAGTTATTTTAGCTGGTTAAATTCTACAGATAAGAAGATGGGAAATGATAATTAGGGCTAAGGAGAATGGGACTGTCTTGAGATAGTTAATACCCCTCTCAGTAGGCAGATAGATTGTCTGAAAGAGGAACAAAAATTGCATTTTTTGAAAGCAACTCTAAATTTCAGAGGACCAGGGAAATTGTTTTCTGTTGTATTGTGTCTCATATACCTCATATAAGATATTTAAATATGAGTACCCCTTTAGCACATAACCTCTGCTCATTTAGCTATCTAAATAGTTTTGTTGATTTTAGTCTTTAACCTAAATGGTAAAAGCAGTATACCAAGGAAATTTTTATAGTGTCTGTGGTCATAATAAGGGTAAAATGTCAGAAAGTAGGTTTCTGTCTTTTGTACAGTTAGTATATTCTAGTATAAACACTTTGCAAATGACCTGTGCACTTTCATATTTCAACTTTCTTACTTATACTGCATGTTAGATAGAAGTGCTAACTTTAAAATTAGTCATCCTAATGTGCAAAGTGCTGCAAAAAGATGGATGTTTTGAACATAACAGGCTTTACAGTAAACTCCAGCACAGATTAGATGAATTGTGGAATTATGTCTAATACTCTTAAGGGGTTTTAGTGATCAAACACACAGTAGATCCATGCTGACATTAGGTTCTAGCATGTCTAAAAAACACATAGTAGACATCCAGCATCCTACAGACCTGCAGTCCCACTGGTTTATGTTTAAACTTTTACAGTGCAAAAATATTGACTGAAAAAGCCCATTTTTTTATAGTAAACAGAAACTCCAGTGGTGTTTCAGAGCGGTCCTGTCCCTGTGTATTTCACAGACTATATGCTCTATGTATCTACTGCAATACTGTGTGGCCCTCTTAAACTGTAAGTAGACTCATATTTGCAAATTATACCTATGTGCTAAAAATATTTTTGCCTTACCATTAGACATTGACGTGAAGTCTGTTACGATAACATATGAAGGTCTATACATTTGCAATATACTATTTTCTGAAAGACTTAAATTAATTTAAGGACCACTGATTTGCTAGTGTTCACTTACCACTGAAGAAAGCTTTTCCCCATCCACAGTATGGATTTAATCTCAGTAATTTTATTCTCCTAGACTATTTCATAAGATAAGGAGAGATATATGGAGCACATGGCATCTCAGACAGATTAACTCCTGCCTGGAATCTCCTGTCTCTGTCCAGGACTAGACTAGTCAGCTGAAGTTAAGTGAGATTAATCCTGTCTGCAGTATGACAGCTACAGCACAGCTTTAGATCCCTCAAGATGGGAAATGTTCCTCATGCTTGCAGAGGAATCTGAGAACTTCCTGTCAGAAGTCACAGTGAATAGTTCAGTATGGTTAACTACAGTGACTAATGAAAAAGCTGGCAAGTTTGAGTTGTAAACAGATCAATTTTAAGCAATATCTAGATGTGAGTGTTCACTGCAAAGGATGATATTAAATGACCATTTTTACTAGTAGTCAGGCTGCATGAAAAAATAACACTGTCTGGTATTGCCATCAATGAATATGTGCATTTTAGACATTTCTAAAGTTTTGTGTGTGTTTTTTTTTTTTTCTTTTTTTTTCATTCTACTGCCTTACTATATAAGGTGAAACAAACTGAAAAAACAAATTAGATCTGTGTGGCAAAGTTTTGGTAGCTGGCAGCTGTGTGAGCAGCCTTTGTGAGGAGATATCAGGAGCTGCCCTTATGTCAGAGAGGGATCCAGCTGGCTCCAAGACAGACCCAGTGCTGGAATCCTGGATGCGGAGAATTTTAAACTTTCTGTGCTTAAATGCACAGAACCACAAGAGAACACTGCATTTGACCTGAGGTCGTGGAACAGGCTTTTAAAATTTATTAATAGCACTGGGATTACAGGTGTGTAGTTGGTTAGAAGTCTGTAATATCACAGGATGTAAAACTTGGAGTTTGGGATTTTCGAATATAGAAATAAATATGAAGCAAGATGGAGGTTTTAGGGTGGAGGAAAATTGTTCTTCACCTTCTTCCTTTTTCTTTACAGGTTTGGGTGATGTTTTAAGATTGGACAGAAAAGTACGCATTGTGGAATTCGGGGGATCAGTTATAGGGTTAAAAGGGAAAATAATCTAGGTGTCCTTTCTTAATTGGATTGTTTAGTTTTAAAAGACCTTGTAACAAGAGTTAGTTACCCATTTTGTGCCTTGCTAATGAAAAAGCTGCCAAACTCACAGCAGTGAGATTGTAACATAGGTAAGAAATAATAAAAACCTGAGTCCAAACATGAAACACCATCTCAAGTGCCTTCAGTCTGGACCTCTAGAAACTGACAACCCACCACTAAGTAAAACTGAGCCCATCCGAAACAGTGGGAACACCTCTGTGGTAGCATATTTAAGAAAGAGAAAATCCCATCAGAAGCTGGGATAGAGAAGTGAGAATATGTAAGAGAAACAGCTCTGTAGGCCTCAAGGTCATTGCAGAAAGAGGGGGTGGAGGTAGTCCAGGCATACAACCAGAGATTCTCCTACAATCTGCAGAGAGTGTATAGTGACATTCCTTGCATCCCATGGATATCCACAATGGAGCAAATAGGCACCTTCTGCCTTTAGACAACCCCACATCAGTGCAGGTGAAGAGCCCTTAAAAGCAGCTGTGAGTCATGAAGGGCCTGTGCTTGACCTCCTGACATGAACTGCAGCCCGTGGGGAGGACACTATACAGGAGCAAGTTTGCTCTCAGACCTGTGACTGAGGACAGCACTCCACAGCAGGACCCCAGTGGACCAGTCAGCCTGTGGGAAGGACTAATACTGGAGAAGTTAATGTATGACTGTCTCTAATGGGTAAGCCCTTATGATGGAGCAAGGGAAGAGTATGAGGAGGAAGGAATCGCATAGAAGGAGTGTTATGAACTGGCTGTAATTGACCTTTTTCCCCATCCTACTGCACCACATGAGGTGCAGGAGTTAAAAGAGTTGGGATTGAAGCTGAGCCTGGGAAGAATGGAAAGGTGGGGGGAATATGTTTGGGTTTTTTTTAATTTGTTCTTATTTATTATTATTTTATTCTGCTTGGAAATAAATTCAATTTATTTTCCCAAGTCTAGTCTGTTTTCCCCAACTTTTTTACAATTGGTAAGTGATCTTCCTTATTTCCGTCCCGTGTTCTTCATTGTCCCTCTGTCCTGTTAAGGAGGAAAAGTGATAGAGTAGCTTGGTGGGTGCCTGGCAACTAACCAAGGTCAACCCACAACAAAATATTAAAGAATTTTTTTTTCTGAACCTGAGACTGTGGAAAATAGATGTCAGAAAGGAGACAGAAAAGTAACTTATGGTGGATGAGAACAAAGTCCCCAAAACACTGATGCTTCATCTATGCACTAGGTTATGCAATGCAATTAGATACATGATTAACCATGGTTCAGTTACCAATCTGAATCTGTCCTGATGAAACAAGATTTAAAATTGCATGAAAATGCCCATGTGATGTAAGAGTTTAACTAAGATGAAAAGATGAGAATCCAGTGGAACTTGATGGGACAGATGAATTTCAGACTAATGTAAAAACAGCCCCTAAACGGTAGAGGATATGAAAGCCTTTTTTTTTTTTTTTTTTTTTTTTTAATAAATATCACAATAGATTGTTTAGTCAAAAATAACTGTGTTTGTATCTATATTTTTTTGCATTTTTCAACTTCTCATATTTTATTACTTCTGTATTCACCTGCGGGACTCCTGAATCACTCGGTCTATGTGAGCCATGGTAGACATGACTGTAGCATTTGAATAAAGAAATTGAAACATCTGAATTAAACTTCCCCTTGCAGAAACACTTGTAAGTTACTGAAGTGATCTGTTTCCCCTGTGAACTGATGCATAAGGGATTTTAAACATGTGCCACTGAAGTGCATTTTAAAGGCTGTTTTTTTAAAAACCTTTTGTACAATGCTGAAATGTATTTAACTTTCTCTTAATACTGCTTGGTTGGGCACTTGCCAAAATAAATTTATTATGCAGCATGTATTATCTGGTTTACCAGTTTGGAATTTTGTCTATGTCTGCATCCTCAGTATTAATAAAACAGAATTTTCTAGGAAAAAAAGTTAAATTCTAAAGGCAATTTCATGGCTTTGATCTTTGTGCACCAATCCCAGTAACAGAGAGAATAACCACAATGAGAAATGAGGGTATGCTCCAACAACAACTTCATACTTTGAAACAAAATGAGAAAAAGGATTTTGAGGAAATGAAGTAAAATAGGTTGATCTCCAGAATATACAATGAATGCAATATCTTACATTACAGGTAATATATCACCTGAGCTTATTTTTGCCTGTGCCAGGAATTGCTCACTTGCAGACCTTACGGATCTGCATCACCCAGTAACAGGAAGCATATGATTTCCTTTGGAGACAGGCAGGGGAGCTCTTCACACTGACATAATGGAAGTAGACACTTTAGGAATACTTCAGAAAAAACAATGAGATGGATTCTAGAATTCCTCAGAATATGTTCAGATCTTTTTTGAGTAGCTTTTCTAATATGCATGTCAGAAAAGAGAAGGGCTATTTCTGATCTCCATAAAAGAAATATATGAGTTAAATCTGGCAGTTATTACTATTTCTAGACTGAATTTTGATCGTAGTGCCACATTGCTCTGGCTGTTTTGTAATTAGGTGCCATTAAAAGAGGATGTCTATCAAAATGTTAACAAGGATGGTGGTCAATCTCTGTCAGATTTATTGAAAGCAAATACATTTACAAGTTCCATCATAAATCTTGGTCAAGTAATGAGATTCTCAACTTATTTTCCATAAAGTGGTTATTGCATTATGCAGGCAAAATGTCATGGTACACAACAGTTCAATTTCATCAGCTCTTCACATGGCAATGAAATAATAAACCAGTACTGCTCAAATTTTGATTTATTTCGTTGTCATATATTAACCTAAAATACATGCATGTATGGAATATTTTGGCAGAATATATATTTAAAACCCCCAAGAATTCTCTTATTCCGGTTGGATTTCCAACAACAAAATGCCAAACTTTTAGTTAAGAATAAAATTAGTATTAATATTTTTAATATTTTTTTTGAAATGATGAAATCAAGATTTGAATTTATTACTATATTTGGCAGTAACACTGAAATTAATACACACAAACAAAATTATTGATGCTGAACCAAATTATGCAGAACAACTTCTTTAATCTCTTAACTTGTAGTGAGCAGCTCCAAACAAGGACCTGCTTCCTCTGAGTATCTGAAATAATTAAGCATTTAATGCAACTTGGAGCTCAAGGTAAATTTTCAAAGTTCTGGGCTATAGGTTAATATTTACCATATATCTCAATATTTTCCGAAGAGTAGTTTTTACTTCAATGCCTGAGGAAGCCATATAATGGTAAAATAGTTTCCTTGTGAGCACACTTAATGAAGAAGTATGAACTTCTGGTTCATCTTTCTGCACTAATCAATGACTGAACAATCAGTTGATATTTAAGGTATTCCTATAACTAGTATGAGCTGTGGTTTTGGATTCCCTCACTTGGAAAAAGAAACTGAAATTATTTGCTACTATTCAAGCTATGCATTTCTCATGGAATAAACAGAGAACATAATGTTAGAGCATTCAGCATTCAGTCCTCCAGAATGTTATAACTTCTTATTTCTTCCACCTAAAATTATGCAGGAAATTAAAGTTAAATTGACAAGTAGTTTGGGGAGAAAATAGTAGGTTGTTTAAATGAATATGCTGTAGAAGAAACTCTTCTCCAATACAAGACTATATCCAATTCTTCTCCAATACAAGATACTTATCTGTGTGGGTGTAGTTACATCTATATTGAATGTTAGGTTTAATAATAAATTTATGTTTAAGCCTATAACTGCTGATGTTGGGTATGAAAACCTACCTTAGTCTAGTCCCCAACAGGTGGCTGTACCCCAAATTCAGCAGTAAGCAGTATGTAGAATGTCCAAATGCAAAACAGTGGTGTCTATTGGCCCCTCCTGCTGTGTATAAAATTCATCCATATATTGAAAGTCATAGCTGCAGAAAATCCAGCAATGGTGATTCTGCAAGTTTTTGGTCCACCATTTCTAGCCTTCAAAAAACTTTTACTTCTGTCTCCTTTGCTTGTGATTAGAGCAAGTGGGGACAGAAAAAGAAGGCTCAGTCCTAAAAGGAATTTGAAAAAGATTGTGGGTCAGTCTAATGTGGGTCCAAAGTAATGGATGCAAAAATGTCGATTTTGTGTCTTGAGTCAGGTGGAGATGACCTTCAGATTAGACCCTAGGGATAGCTGTGTGCTATATTACTTAATGTATATTGTTCCTGAAAGGTGTTACTGACTGCTTTGTTCTGCTTAGATGAGCAAAACAGTCAGATCAGGATTGATTATGCACTGTGCATTCATTTGTGGCATAAATTCAGCTTAATGTTCCCATTGTATATGTCTTTTCTTCTCTTTTTGCATTCTGTAAAAGACTTCACAGAGACAATATTGTGAAATTGAGGAAAAATAGTAAATCGGTTGATTGATTTTGATATAGTTTCTGTCCAGGAAATTTTTAGACTCGTATTAAGCTTCTGAATAGAAGTTGTATTTTTCTATGTAGTTCTATGTTTGAAATGCTGGAAGTGAGCCACAATTTTCTGGATTCACAGTGAACCACTTCAGATCAATATTACCCTGTCTGAATATATGTTATATCTTGGCTGACTCCACAACACAGTTTGGAAGTTATCCTACAACTAGATTCAAGCACAGATCCCCATTTATCGTGTAAGTAAATATGTCATTTGTGTTTAAATGATTTTTTTTGTCTTTTCCCTGCCCAGGAAAGAGGAATTTGATGACTTGCTGAAGGTTGCAGAAAGCTCCAGAAAAATGACTGCTGTACTTCACGATCAGTTTGGACACACAGGATTTACGTATTGTGATAAACATGATCTGGCTACCTAGAAACACTGCTGTTAGCAGTTTTAATGGCTAAAGGGCAGCAGCAGCTACAGGGCTCACAAAGTATATGATGGCATATTCTCAAGCATATGGTGTGTTTCCTGGGTGTTCCTCTTAAATTTTGCTGTGAAGGGGATTAAAGGAGAAGAAAACATATTTCCTTGGCTAAAATTCTGCTCACTCATTGAGGAAAAGGTCCCAGATTTATATCCTTTCCCTACTGAAAGAGTATAGTAACCTTACAGTAAGAAGCTTGTGCCCAGCATTGTTTCTATGAATAGTAGATTGCAAATTTGTACTGGACAGCCAACATACAATAGTTGGTGGCAACTCTGACTAGTAAGTGTTACAAAATTGAAGAGTGATTGAAGGAAGCTAGTAGATATAGTTGTTCTTCCAGAATTCCATACCGGAGGAGAAAAGCAGGGACTGGAGTCAGAAGGATCAGGGAAGTAATCGGGAATGAGGTGTGAGGGAATAAAAGAATGTCCAAGAAAGAATCACATATGATGCCATGGTGCACTGTTGCCCTCTCTCTGTAGCCCCCCACTGCTGGGGTTTTAGCTGCTCAAGTAGGGAGTCCATCTTCGATTCACTCCAGCTGTGTAACCTTGACTCAGACTGCTGAGCCAGAGGTATGAGACTGTCTGTACCGGGCTAGGGAAAGTAAAACATTATAGAGAGCAGCAGTAGGACTGCTGGTGTGCGATAGATAGGAGAACAAGGACTCAGCAGAGAAAGCATCAACATGTAATGCTAACACCTTAAGGAAAAGAAATGAAGGTAGCTGGAGGTTGGTCTTGTCAGGGACAGTCAGGAACTGCCAGGTTGGGGTTCATCCATCAGTGCTGACCGTGTAAAAGGGAGGAGCAGCTCTGCTCCCGTGGTGGCTCTCGGGAGCCGTGGCCACCAACCCCTCACTCCTCAGCAGCACCTGCCTGGTGAAAGCTTCCCAGCTGCTGTACTGGAGTGTGAGCACACCTGTGCTTAACCTCACAGTTCACTAAATACCAGCTGTCTTTTATGTGTCCTGGCCAATAAATAATTGCTTTATACCTGTGAGTTATCCATATTTTTCTTGCAGAATATTTTTGTGCCAGGCTAATGATGCCCAAACAAACTGACTATAAAAATATTTTGTAGAGGCTAAGAGGTGATTTTATTATTATGCTGGGAAGCCAACATGAATATTTGAGAAAGTAGTAGCTTAATAGGAGAGGAACATCATCTTGGAAGAAGTGATTTACATTTTTAGAATTAAAAAAAAAATAAAGTCATCTAGCAGAAGGTACACTGTTCGTGGGATGGATGAAGAATCCTTTGCTGCAGCCATACATCTAGAAAAGCTCTGATGCTCAGAGCTATCTGACATTAAATCATGTCAAGCAGAAGCAAACAGCAATGGAAAAAAATCATTGCTGTTTTTAATTAGGTTGTCTTGAATGCTCATCTGCATTCTAAAAGCAAAGGGCTTATTTCAGTAAAAATCATGGCCAGCTCCTGTAGCAAGGAAACTGGCTGTACTCAAGCTGAATTGGGCCCTAAATTTGTTGCTTGGCAAGAGCAGGGAAATGTTTTGCTCTGGTGTCTGACTCCATTGGCAGAGGTGCTTGTTAATCACAAAACCCATTACAATGCACTGTACAAGGAGGAATCTCAAAAACATCTTATTGCTGAGCTAAAGGCTATAAAGTGCAGTGCTTTCTGCTAACCAGATTTGTGCTCTGTTGTGTTTAGTGGTAGTTGTGCCAGTCTGTGATTACTCACAAGCGGTGACTAGAGACTGTGGCTGAGAACCCTGCGTGTGAGTGCGAGGAGGGGAGGACCTCTGAGCTCATGCTTTGAAGCAATATTTAGGCTAGCTTAACACTGAGCAATAAAATGATGACAATAACATGGAAAAGGAAGGCTAAAAATGTTTAATTACTTTACCCTGATCACTCTTCTCCTTTCCAAGTTGGCAAGCAGGAACTGGAACTTGCCAAACATGTTTTATTTTTAAATCTTTTATCTATTGGCAAATCTGCATATTGCATCAGACCTCATAAAGGTGTTTTACAGTTCTGAACAGTTTCCCAGTCTGTACAAACCCATGTGTTCATGCACACACACTTAGAGAACTGCTGCATAGAGGGGCATCTCTGACTGTGGTGTGTCCATTCCTCACTGAATTTTGTAACTAGGCACATTCTCTCTGGGTCATGCTTCCCTCTTTTCTCACAGCAGCAGCAGCAGCCCTAGCAAGGCTAGCACCAAGATGAGCTCTGCAGCCCACTGGAGGCAGTACTGTGCACCCCTGCATTCCTTTGAGGGAAGGAATCCCCCTGCCCCAGCACCTTCCAACCCTCCAGCTAGAAAGCTCAGGAATTGTCCACATATGGAGTGTTTTTTGTATGTTGGATGCTCCCTCTAAACAGTGCTCTGGCATCTTGTTTAATGTATAGTAGAGTGTGTGAGTATCAGCAATGTTGGAATACTGACAATAATGACTAAATGGAGAATAGCTTTAGTCTCATAAAAAATAGATATCTGTTACTGGAATCATAGTCCTGGCACAGCACTGCCTGACTTCTTTTCATCTGGGAGATGGGAATCACTGCAGCTGTGCACACTTTCATTTACATTGCTCAATTCCTGTTCTCCTTTCTAGTGCACAAACAGCCCAACTAGCAACTAAAGTGATATTTTTTGTATATCAGCATTCTGATGAGTGTGACATTTAAGTTTGGGTATTGGTTAGTAAGCAATGTCTGGCATTACCTGATGGCTGGTAGCTCAATAGAGTGTGATCTTGTTCACATTGTTAAATTGCTTTCAGTTAATTTTATATTGTTTTATTCAATGAGAAATAAACAGGGACAGTAGCTGTTTTTCTGGGAATAAGGTATTTGAATCCCTTTTTTTTTGAGGTGCCACAGATAAATGTCACTTCATCACTGAAGAGTTAGAGCTAACTTCCTAGAATTTGTGTGCAGTGTGTCTGTTTCATGCATCTCTGAATGTGCTCTTCCACGCAATGTAGCATGGTCCAGAGGTGTCAGCAATGTTTTGTGTTACTGTAGTGACTGAAATGTGCTTTCATTATTACAATGCTTTGGCTGATCTGCAGAGAAAGTAAGAAGTGTCACAGGGTGAAAAAAGACCATAACTTATAAGTAAAAACAATGCACTTAGGGAGGTATGCTTATGTAGTTTGTGTATATTTAATTTTCACAAAAGCTAATTATTTATTACCAATTCCTGGCTCAAAATTAATCCTACAAAATTAATTGTTTCTAATCTTAAACATTTGACAATTACAAATCAAGATTAAAAAATGGCACTTAGTGATTAAAAAATACTTTATTATCTTTAAATATCCTTTCCAACTCAAACTATTCTATGATTCTATGCATGTAGAGTCTATCTCTAATTTTGACACTATTCTTATTTTTATCTTAGTTTTTAATACAGTTCCTTTGCATATTCCAACAAATGACCAATGTATATTACAATCATGTCAGTTCTGTATCCAATTTATTTTTCAAATAGTCAGTGTGCTGAATCACAGTTATCTTAAAGACCACATTTCTCTTCATTACCTGTCAACAGACTGTGCTTCATTGCAGGAGCGTGGCCAACAGGGTCCAGGAAGGATGCACTCCTGTGCATTCCATGGCATATTAACAGCTTTAAGTCTGTGTCTTCTTAGCTAATAATAACCCATGTTTTTCACACAGGTTCTAGGCCTCTTCCTTTTCTGGTAATTTTTCTTCAGTGATGAGAAGTTTCAGATAGCAATATTTATCATTAAAAAATTAAATTAAATACTGGAATGAGTGACCATTCTGAGAAATATATAAATCATTGTTTTTTACCCTGTACAAAATAAGATTTTCTAGATATAAATGACATTGGATTGATATATATATAGTTTAGCAACATATTTTGCCTATTATGGATTTTGAAAGAGATGAATTTTTATCTAAGGAAACACAAAACCTTGTGATTTTCAGTGTAATAGGGAACACTTGTAATCTATCAAAGCTGAGATTTCAATAAATCCTTATTCTAAAATATATAGGTCAAAAAGGGAAATTTGAAACTACAAATGGTATCTAAGAAGAAATAATTCTTTCCCAAATCTGCAGTTCTTCCAGGCTTACATCTTATTGAAACCAAGTAGAGTAAATTTAATATTTTAATAATTGCAGCATAATAAACACACCATTTTCATTTCTCCTTCTAGCAATATTTATATTTTTTTAATGTGGTAGTTTAGAGACAGCATCATCTGAGGTGATTTATGGTGGTTTAAAATTCTGTTTAAGACTTCTTTGCAAGATGTTTCTTTTGAGCTTTTCAGCTACTGGCCCAAAATTTGAGTTGGTCTATTGAAGGGCCTGTACATACCAGACAGTCTGATGCAGATATCTTGGAGACCCTAGGATATTGCAGTACCAACTGGCTTTAGAAGCTGTGTTTAGTCAACTGCATTGTCTTTCATTTAACTTCAGCCATCAGAAGTACAGGAGAAGGATTCAATTCAATATTGATACCTAAATTAGGTCTTTACCCCGTTCAAATGGTATATATATCATCTGTGTGCAGACAGACAATTTAGAAAACCTCAAATGGCACTAAGTGTAGTTTTGGCAATCGAATTTGTCAATTCAATTGCCAATATTCTTACTGAAGCCTAGTTGAAAAGAGACTTAAGTGTAATTCAATGTTTAGTTACCTACTGGGTTTGTCCTGCCCAATTTGAGTAGCTGCTTTGGGCTGTTATTAAATCTTTCTGGAGTCACCAATTTATGGAGAAAGACCTATAAAATTAAAACCTTTTCATACCTTAAAAGTTTAAGATAAATTTAAGGGTTTAAAGCAGAATACCTAGGGTTTGGATAGTTTAAGACAGAAAAGATAAAAAAGATAAAATATATCACAGATGCTAAAGTGTTCAGTTTCTTATCTCATATTAAAATAAGAACGATCAAAAATCAAGATAAAGCACTACTTTTATTCTGAGTAATTCATTCCTCATTATACAAAAATCAACTGTCGGCCTTAGTTACACACAGAAAATTATAATTTCTGAGAGCTCTGACATGTTTTGCTATTTCCCACTGCTGCAGTGTATGAGGTTATTGCCCTAGCTCTCTGTCCTAAGCAGGCAGTATATCTGTTTCTTACTGCTTCAGTTAATAACATGGTATATGAACTCAAACTGTCCTTAATTGCAATTACCGTCCTTGTCTGAGAACTGCAATGCTGCATAATAGAAATGTTGCCTACTCCGTGTCCCCCGTAGTAGGACAATAAACAGTTGACTACTGCAACCTCTTCATAAATTGCAGCAGAAAGATAACAGGTCAACCACCTGGCAGACATCTCACTTATGAAAAAAAAAAAAAAAAAAAAAAAAAATCTAAGCCATGACAGTCAAAGCAATAAAGGGCAAGAATTTGTTTTTCATCAGAAGGATCACATAAATTAAATTCATACTGCTGAAGAACAAAGCAGATGGTAATAAATGCCAAATTGTCTTTAGAAATCTGGTGAGAAAGGCTATTCCCTACTTCAAAATATTTAAATCTGTAACTCATACAACATTTACATACATCTTAATAACTTTATGAAATAAGGAGTTTATATTTCATTAAGACAGAGGGGAGACCTCACTGCAGTTACAACTTCCTCATGAGGGGAAGACCAGGGCCAGGCACTGATCTCTTCTCTGTGGTGACAGTGACAGGATCCAAGGGTGTGTCCTGAAGCTGTGTCAGGGAAGGTTTAGGTTGGATATTGGAGAGTCTTCACCCAGAGGGTGGCTGGGCACTGAAACTGGCTCCATAGGGGTATGGTCATGGCACCAAATCTACCTGAGTTCAAGTGTTTGGACAATGCACTCAGGCACATGATGTGAGTCTTGGGAATGGTGCTGTCCAGAGACAGGTGTTGGACTTGATCCTTGTGGGTCTCTTCCAACTCATCTTATCCTGTGATTAATAGCTTGGTAAATTCACTTGGGTTTGCTTTTTTCAAAAGAGAATGCTTTTAAAATTTCGATTTGCAGAATATTTGAAAACTTGAACTCTTCAATCCCATTCAGACTAAATGAAATTTCAAGAAGACTTGAATTTTCTGTGAAAGAGAAAAGGTAATTTTAGACTGATTTGTTGAAACTTACACATAAAATATGATTTATCATATTCTCGCTATTGCATTAAAAATCAAGATCTGTTTTCAGTTATTACAGTTGTGGAAGTCACATAGCTCTTAAAAATAAAAATCTGTGCCCACAGATCTTCCAGTCTATCCATACCCCAACTAGCAATTTATCTACAATAGCACCCTTTTCAGAAATTATATCACTAAATTAAAGTTGAGCTGTCTTTGAGTTTTTGAGTTTTATGCAATAACATTTTATTCATTAAAGCCAAACAGAACAAAAATGTAACCTTATGAAAGACAGACATCATAAGACATACACAGGAAGCCCAGAAGGATGATGAGGACTTAAAAAAAAATGAAATATCTGTCCTCTATTTAATTATAACTATTTTTTATATGAAAATAACTTCACTTGAGCAAAAGGACAAAACTACATTACTTACCCTTCTGGTTTAGAAGGGTCTGTTATGCTGGTTATTAATTTTGGTTAGTATAATAAACATGCCTGAAAGTAGCACCTCAAATAAATGATCAGACACATGGAAAAGAGAATTGACCTGTTTAAATGTCAAGAAATTGCACATTTAATTAGTGAGCTTGTTATTTCTCACAAGGAGGATTATCAGATGACAGCATTCATATTTTAATTAGGTGAGAATACCTTTGCACTCTTCCTGAGGCAGAGTACAAAATTTGTCATGCAAGCTGATTTTCTTAGTGAGCTGTTCTGCTCTGTCTGCAGGCCTGAACTCTCAGAGGCAAAACTGCACTGAAATAGATAGCATACATACCTGAACAGCTTGGAGAGCCTTGGACAATTTCTTTGACATGAAAATGTATTGAACATTATCTAATGGCATCTTCTAGTTGAGGAGATATTGTGCTGTCTTAACAGAGTCATAATTCTTCCCATAAACCTAATTTGGCTTCAGATTTGTATACTTTCCATATACTCCTTTGATTGTCTGTTTTGATCATTTCAGCTAACTAGCCATTCCCAATCAGAAGACTAATTCAGCACCCATTTATCGTCATTTTTGGTCCTTATGGTTTTAGTTGTCTTTGATTCCAGCAAAATGAAATGTCTACACACTTCCCTCACTTTAGCAGCAACATCTGTTCAGTCTTTTTCTTTAGTTTCTCTGGCTTCTGCTCCCAGCTCACTTCTGAGCCATGTGTCTGTGTTCTTGTATCTAAGCAGCTAACAAGCATTGTGGCTGTTTCTTGTGGCATTTTTTGATGGGCTTCACTTTGAAGACTAACTCCACTTTGTCTTTTCAGCATGAAATTGAATGTTCTATTCAGTCTTTAATATACCAGGTAGGTTTGAAAACATTACTTATAGTCTGTGCTACTCATTGGGCAAGATCTCTCATTAAAAAAAAATTATATATATATATATATACATATAAATAAACACACACACACATATATATATATATGCCTCCACATTATGCTGATGACAGCAGCCATAGTATCCTAGCAACAGCCTCCTTTTAAGATGAGTTTTTCAAAGGGCTACTGTCCAGAATGCTTCAAATAGGCTTAGCTCTCCATGCAGGTTCTCTAGCTTCATAATTTATTTGTTTATGCAAAATCTTCTTGATAAGGTTGTTGTCACCAATAAAATATCATAAACACTACATTTTTTGGAGGGTTTGTTTGTTTGTTTTAAAGTCTGCATTTTTATAATAGCATCATAACAAGGAAAAATAGAAATTTTTCTCTTAGGAAATCACCCATAGTAAACTGATGAAGAGTTTTCTACAGAAATTATTTTCATGGGATGCGTGCTTTCTATGTATTTGTCTCCATTTGCTTTTCAAAATCAATCTTGAAAACTTGAAAAACTTTTGCTGCTCCTCAGGGAGAATAGAATGCTTCCACTGCGCACTCTGTCTCTGCTCCAGGGACCTTCCATTCTGCTCAAGGGCACAGCTTCCCACAGGACATGCATCAGATAAGTCTGGCTGCCTAATACTTGAGTTCAGACACCATGACAACATGGGTGGTATGCTGGCATCTAACTGGCAGATGACTGAATAAGAAATTAGGTCTAGTCCTCTGACCCTGCGAGAACCAGGGCATCAGGGTCCAGGAATACCACTGCCAATAAAAAAATGGGGAAGTGGAACAGATAGATGGAAAGCTATCAGGAAACACATTTGGTTTTATTATTCCCCAGACATATGAAAAACATTAATAGAAATTATATTAATGCTATTTTAGGATACTTATTTTAATTTTACATTCATTGTATCACATAGATTCTCTTTTACCTTCCGGTTCTGTAAAATGTCAAAACCTCTGTCAAGTCTTGAAATAACTGTACTGGTTATCATGAGACAGGACTTTAATATTTGGTTACCTAGGAGTTTAAAATCTTTAGTCAGTCCATTTTAGTCTCACAGAATGTCAGAAATATAATCAGTTTAGACTTTGAGCCTTATTTGAATGTTTAATAGATAAAAGCAGTAATGATATAAGATATAATAGCAATTCTACAATAAATCCTTGCCATTTTTTTCTGTGGTGTTAATTTTTTGAGATCTCTTCAGTAAGGAAATAAATTGGCTGGAACTTTCAAATTTATTTAATATGTGTTGATTATATGTTGATTAGCACCATTCTTCCTGTAATACTGGTTTTGCCAACATTATTTGGAAAAAGGTTATTTGCCTTGTAGAATATGTCAGCAAACATGTAGAGATAACTTTAGAGAAGAACAATGAGAGAAAGCCACTACATTTATCATTGAGGAAGTGAGTAGGCAGAGATCTTCTGGTGATGTCCTAATGACTCCCTGTGGCAGATTATAGAAATATAACTTTTCAACAAAGTAAAAAATAAAACTGACAGGAGTGCTAGTGCAGTGGAATCTTTTAAATACTTTATACTTCTTAACTAATTTTCATACTCTTCATATGGTTTCTAACATTTTCCTCTGATTTTTTCCTTCTTTGATCATTAGAGTATGATGTTCCTCTGGGAGGTCATAACATATAGCATACCCTATGCTGTGGAGATATGCTAGGAAAATAAAGAAGAGAGCTGCTCTGGGAAATGTTAAGGAAGAGTTCAAAGCCTTATAATTTTTATGGTCAAAAAAGCCTAGTGTGCTTGGTTATTCTGACCACACCATAAAGTAGTCCTGGAAGCTTTAAGCCTATTTGTCATCTGACTTAAAACACTTATGGGAGGAAACTGCAAACACCAGTAATCAGTGGCAACTAACCCTGGGTCAAGAGAATCTGACATATCTTAGTGAGGTTTAGCAAGAAGATGTAGGCATGGCTGAGGATGATTTCTGGCTGTTTTGCAGAAAATACACAGTTCATATTCCATCTATCTCCATTCACATGAACTCATAAAAGTGCATAAGTATCTAAAGGGAGGGTGTCATAAGACCATTTCCAGGCTCTTCTTGGTGGTGCCAAACAATAGAACCAAAGGCAATGAGCAGAAGTTGATGTACAGGGAGTTCAACCTGAATGTGAGGAAGAGCTTCTTTACTGTAGGAGTGATGGAGCACTGAAACAGATTGCCCAGAGAGATTGTGGGGTTTCCTACCTCATCCAGACACAATGCTGGGCCATGTGCTCTAGGATGACCCTGCTTGAGCAAGGAGGCTGGTCCACATGATCTACTGAGGTCCCTTCCAACCCGACTGATTCTGTGATTTCCTTCAGGTTTTATTCCATTGGTTTCAGAGGTTTAAGTTTCAACTTTCTCCACACCCTGGAAAGAAAGGAGAAAATGTGAGACAATTTAATCTATACAGACATACATGTTTATGCTGCACTGGGAAATAATAGAAGTTTGCATTAGGATATCTTACTCAAAACATATCATATTTTATTTCTGACAGGATTTTACAGAAATGAAGGACAAAATAACAACCTTAAGCAAAACTACAGATCCTCCCTTAACTATATTAGGATGAGAATTTAGAGAGAATTGAAGGTTTACCAATCTTGCAATATTTCTCTTTCTATAGTGCTTTAGGGATAATAGTCCTGGGTTCTGTGGCTCACATCTCACAATCCCTTATCCAAAGACTTTATATGCTTGACCTTACACACATAAGGAATAATCAGTGGCAAACTTAAATTATGCACTTCTCAGTGTAAATTCCCCAGGTTCCCTTTGGTGAAATTCTTCTGCAGCTGGCAACATTAATGAAACAGAGAAGGCATCTGCTGGCATACATGATTGTTAACACCTGCTTTCTCAGGATTTGTCTCTAAATTGTTAACACTTGCTTTCTCAGGATTTGTCCCTAAATGCCTCAATGGCCATCTCTGAAAGGCAGAAAGATAACAACATTTTACCACATAACTGTAGGACCAATGAAAATGTAACAGGTTTCTCCTGCCAAATCTGAGTTTATTCTAGGTAATATTATAAGAAAAGAGAATTTTTTTTTTTTTCTTCTTGAGTTTTACTGATGAGGAATGCAAAATCTTTGCAGTAAGATAGCTGTGAAAATTGGTGGTAAATTAAAAGTTTAAAGACCACAGTTTCCTAAATACAGGAACCATGCTCACCAGCACATTTTCTGTGATAAAAGTATCCTTGGAATTAAGAAAGAATAATAGTCTCCTGAGGTCATGAGTGATAAGTCACAAATGCCTGGAAACAAAGAAGTAGATGATAGAAGGAGGGAAACAATTAAAATTACTCTTGAGGTAATTTGGTAATGCGTGCTTCTGGTTTATGGTAAAAAATAAACATAGTTAACATTTACATGAAATTCTCAGTAAAAGGAAGTTAAAAGAAAGCATAAAAACCTTAAAGTTAAAAAAAGTAAAAAAAGCTTTCATTTTGCAGAGAATTACCTTCTTATTCCTTGTCTTTCACCCATGCGGGAATAGAGTAAATGGAAACTAAATGAAAAACAATATAATGAAAAATTGAAAAAAACCCAAAACAATTTACCTCATGTATTAGTCTAGTTCAAAGTGTATTATTTTATAGCCAGCAAATTCTTAAGATTTTTAACGTGACACATAGGTGTTGTGAGAAGTTAGAAACTACACAGGACTGAGCCACTCCTGCTCTGATCTGAAAAAAAGATCTGACCAAAAAAGATGTGATTTAGTTACTTGTATAATCTCTACTGCCTTTTCAAGCAGCCAATTCCTTCTGCTGTAGTTGATGTGAAACTAGCCATTTCTAGTGGTGAGATACTGTAGAAAATAGATTGCTGTTAACTCAGACATGCATCTTGTGAACCAGTCAGATTGTATATTAGCTGCTTAGCAAGGGAAAAAGGTAGTCTCAGAAAATCTTGTTGAAACTATTCCTAAGATTCAGCTCAGTAGAAAAATGGTGATACTGTCTTTCTATCTATTTAGGTATGTCAATAAACTTGGCTTTTGCCAATGTTCTCCAAGAGGTTGTCTCTGGTGACTTTGATCCTAAAGATCTCTTTGTTCAAGCATCATTAATGAATGATAAGAATAAGCCTGCTATTTTATTGTTGAAAGACAAAGAACATAATTTTCAATGTCTAGGAAGCAAATAAATTCCTCCAAAATAATAATTATCTGAATATACACAGTGATATGCTATTACTACTGAGACAAGTGTGGCATGGTTCTTTCCACAGCAAACATAGAAGCATTAAATATGGGGTTATATTTGTGGTGAGAAAATGGCCCTCAGAAACTAAAGTATATCTGTGGCTAATTTATATGCTTTAAAAGATTGGACACACTGTTGTTCTCATGCTTAATAGAATGTGTTTCACAAAAGGACTCTACTGGCAACAAATTTTATGTAACATTAATGTTGGCAAAAGTAGCATATTAGGACATAAATGCATTGCTAATAAACAGAAAGGTAGGAAATGTTTTGTATGAACACAGAAAGAGCAAAGTTATGCATAAAGAAGAAGATAAACTATCATGAGTGTTTTCAGATTTAATCAGGTCAAAAGTCTTAGTGTGTTTGAGTTTGGGTGCATCAAAATGAAAGAGTGAGTTTAGTGGCTAGAATACAGAACTGAGAATCAATATTCCTAGATTTTATTCTCTGATACTAACTTGTTGTGTGACTTTGGGCAAATCATTTGAGAGCTTTGTGCCTAAGGTTGTTCATTTTTCAAATGAGATATTTGCATGATTTATGAGGATGTTGTAAGGCTCAAATCCCAGAATATTTGCAAGGAAAGGTACAGTCTGAGAGGTACTAGAAATATTAGATGTAATGACAATAATACATTGCCAATAATACATGGCCAGCTATAAATGTTTCTTCCTCGTAATGATGGAGCCAAATTGTGACTGTTGAGTATATCTTCATGCTTCCAAAAGTGGAAAACCATCTCATGGGTTTTTACCAGTATAAAACTGCCTGCCTATGTTGAAGTATAAAGCAGGAATTCTTTGTAATCTCTAGTGCCCTGTGGGACTGCACATGGTACCTTTTTGCTGTATTGTTTTCAGAACTCCTGCAGGATGAAGGAGCACCCGGCAGGAATACCAAGGAATGGAACTGAAATTAAAAACAAAAACCACAAGTCTGTGTTGCAAGCAAAAATCCATCTGCTTTAAAGAACAAAAAGAAGAAAACAAGTGCCTGCATTGTGCTGATTTATGGTGAAGCTATAAGTTGAGTAAATGAGAGAAGATGGATTATTTTGCTAAGAGGAAATGGCTATGCCCCCATTAAGAACAATCTGAGTTTTTTGATTGATAGGTTAAAAAGGAACTGGCTGGAGAAGTTCAGGTGAGCCACTAGATCACTGTGTACTTGGCATGGAGATACAGATATGTACTGCCAAGAGCATCTCTATAGATGTTATCCATTGTTAGTGTTATCCATTGTTAGGACCTAGTGAAGTATTTGAGAAAGCAGAATATGTGCTGCTTTAACTTACCAAATGACAAATGTCCAGTGAATTAGATTTTTTTTTTTTTTCCAGTGAAAAAGCATCTACAAAGAGTTATTTGAAAAGCCATCAGGTATTCTACTAGCTGTCATGGTCCAAGTTTGTGTCCAGGCTTGGGTCTCTGAGGTGTGAGACAGTAGTGTTATATAAATAGGTAGAATGAGTGAGGAAGGAATTATCACAGAACTACAAACTGGTTGGTGTTGGAAATACCTCTGGAAGTCATCTGGTCCAGCTGCCCAGATTGATCTAGTGGGACCAGAGCTAGTTGCCCAGAGCAATGTCCAGATGTCTTTTGAATATATTCCACAGCCTCCCTAGGAAATCTGTGCTATTTCTCAGCTGCCCTCACAGTGATAAAGTATTCTCTGATGTCTAGATGTCTAGATGTCTAGACACCAGGTCTAGTTTGTACCTATTGCCTCTTGTCTTATCACTGGGCACCACTGAAAAGAGCCTGTCTTCACCCCTTTTGTGCCTTCACTTTAGCCATTCATATACGTTGATAAGATACCTCTGATCCTTCTCTGCTTAGGCTGAACAGTGCCAGATCTTTCAGTATTTTGTCACAGGTGAGAGGTTCCAATACCTTAGTCATCTTTGTGACCCCTCATTTGGTCTCATATTGAAGAACTTGAAACTGGTCACTGGCCAAGAGAGGCCTCTCCAATTAACAGAGGGTAAGAATTGCCTCCCTGTACCTGCTGCCAATACTTTGCCTAATGCAGACTAGGGTAACTTTCTTTGCTGCAAGGGCACAATGCTGGCTCGCATTCAAATTGGTGTCTGCCAGGATTTCTGGGTATTTTTCTGGAAGGCTGAATTCTAACTGGGTGGCAGGAAATTGCTCAACCCTGGGTGCAGGATTTTGTGCTTTTTCTTGTCAAATTTTATGAGGTTCATGCCAGCCCATTTCTCCAACCTGTTGAGATTCCTCTGGATGGCAGCAGAACCCTCTGGCATATCATCCAGTCCTCCCATTTTTGTGCCATCCTCAAAACTGCTGAGGGTACACTCTGCCCCTTCATACAGATAATTAAGATTTTGAAAAAAAATTGAGCCATTATTGACCCCAGAGGTACACTGCTATTAATTGGACCCCAATGACGCTTTCTGTCACTGATCACCATGCTCCGAGCTTGGCCGTTCAAGCAGTTAATAACTCACTTTTCTTTCTGCTTACCCAGTCCATACATCAACACCTTGTATATAAGGATCTTATGGGAGATTGTGTTAAAGGTCTTCCTAAAGTCCAGGAAGATAATATTCACTACTCTCCCCTCATCTACCAGGCTGGTCATGTAATTGTGGAAGTTCAAGTTGACACACGATTTTCCCTTAGCATACTCCTGACACTCCTGATGATTTGATTTTCTTTAATGCACATGGAAATGGCTTCCAGGATTAGCTGTTCCATCACCTTCACAAGGATTTAAGTGAAACTGACTTGAGCCTTTCAGTTGGCTAAAGTGTTCACTGACATCTTTCTCACTCCAACCTTTCTCTGTGATCTTTTTCATCCAGACAGGCATTCTGACATTTTTTGCCCGACCATATTTTTTAGAATAGAATACTTGAGCTTGGATGAGGTAATCCTTGAATAGTAACCTAGATAGCTCTCCTGAGTCCCCCTTCCCTCCAGGATCTTATCCCACAGGACTCTGATAAGCAGATCTCTGAAGAAGCCAAAATCTGCCCTCCTGAAGTTCATGGTTATGATCTTGCTTTTCACCTCATCTCTGCCCTAAGGAACCTTATCATGGTCATTGAAGCAAGGGTTGCCTTTGATCTTCACACCCCAACAAGTTCCTCATTGTTGGCGATATGAGAACCAGCAGACCACCTCTCCTCATTGGCTCAGCTTAGAGGAGGAAGTTGTCATTGATGCATTTCAGAAACTGACTGGACTGCTTATGTCCAGCTGTGTTGTCCCTCCAGCAGATAGCAGGCTGGTAAAAGTTCCCCTTTGAAAACCAGATATTGTCATTCATAAAGAGACCATATCCCTCCATTGCAACACTAGTCATGGGTGCTATCTCACCGTGTTTCCTCTGTCCCAATAAGATTAAAGCCCTGCTTCTGTACAAAGGTCTTTAACTCATCACATGTGTTTCCCATAATTGCATACATTAGTGTACTAGCACACCATTTGACGAGAACGAAGTGTGATTTGAAAATGTGTATCAGAAGCTAAAAGGGCTAGTGCAAGTAGAGTGAGGCCATAGCCTCCTGGTTTAATAAGAACTTCCTTTCACACAGATAACTTTTCCTTCACAATACATATGCCCTCTTGCCTTTCCTTATTCATGTCCCTGACTTTCCATTGAATGTGCCACAGTATGTTGAAAATACTGTTGATCAATGGCAATTTTAAAGTAAAAATAAAACATAAAATTTCCATGCAAGTCACAGACATAATAAGTGTCGTAAAATCGTTATGGCTAAGGCCCTTTTCGTTAAAATAGTTGAGAATATTCTCTGAAAAGTGAAGGTCTTTGAAATTGTGTTTAAAGTTTTAGTGATCCTGATAGAAAAACCTCCAGGAAAAATGATTACTTCCTTCCCATGTTCTACAATCATTGTACTAACAGATCCCTAAATGTCAGATAAAATATTTTCATAAATAATATATACAACTACATATTTGCCTTAGATATTGCTTTTTAAAATTCTAGTAGTTATTCACCACTTACTGGAGAAAAATCTTATCTCTTTGAGTAGATGTTTAAAGCTGGAAGAGAGGGGTTTTCTCTGGTTTCAGCTAAACATATAGTCAAGGGATGCTTTCATAGCCATGCTTTTTCATAGTTTCTGTGTATGTTACCACAGAATACTTTTCGTTAAAAGTAATCATGAGAGACATTTTTTATCTCTCATTATCACACATTACATTATATTATTCTGTTGACTTGGAGAAAATAATAGAACAATCACATACTATTTTTGCCATTCTTTAATTCTTCTATATTCCTGAAGGTACATAACTCCATTAAAAATATTATGTATTACTCATGGCAGTAAAAAAAATCCTTTTCAAAGTTTAGACCCACTTTCACATATGAATCTTACTTAAAAACAGAACACACTAATTTGCCAAGCTTTCAAAAGACATGTTGATTAAATATTTTTAACAGTTTTAATAAGCAAAAGCTATTGTTAGATGTAAAATGTGGATTTTTAAGCTGGCTATTCATCTTAGCACAGTAAATGACTTTACCTCTTTCATAAGATGTCTTTTCTTTTTCTTCATTTTATTGCATATGCATTTAAAATCTCAAGACTTTTTTTACTCTTACACTATGAAATTAAATACAGTGGAGGCTGATAAATGTGACTTATAATTGCCACTGATTAAGATCAAGAATGTGGTCTTTCGTCTCAGGCAGTTAAGCCAATGAAATACAACCATATTCAGTCATATGATCATACCCATATTTGCAAAACTTCTACAGTAAGTAGAAAATACCTTCCCCGAGGAAACCCTACATTTGTAGGGCTGTTTAACTCAACACTTTAAAAATCACCATTGAATAATTATTAACAGATTTTTTAAAATATGTTTTGTTCTTCTAGTATGTGGAAAATTCATATAACCTTGCTTATTATGCCTTCACCATCACAGAGAGGCATTTGAATTTTGCTTTAATAAAATTGAGGTGTTTCCTTACCACTTAAGGCTTGCTACAGTTGAATGTGCTTTCATTAAAAGTCTGTGTGATCAAATCTGCTTAAGTATGTTTCTCAGATTCTCCATCCTTTTGTGTGAAAATTGATGACAGAGGAGTAGCTAACAGTGAAAAGCAGTCATAGTACACATTTTAAACAAGCTTGCCATTCCGAGTGAAAAATTCCTGTTACAATATGAGTGAAGATCCTCATGTTCACTTACACATGTGACATAAATTTGCTACACTGGCTGTGTAGCCCAGGGGTGCTATAGCATAAAAAAACATAGCCTACGGCTTGGAAGAGTGTATTTTTTTTGTTAAGGGAAGAACAAAAAATGTTGAGCTCTTGAATGAAAATCTTTCCTGAGAACACTCTCCTATCTAAAGCTGTCACTGATAGCCACCTGAAAAAAAAGATGAAACTCCTAAAATATTTCCTAGCCTTGCTGTCCCCCGGGGTTAACGGGAAGTACTTCCAAGCAAGTTGCTAAGTTATAGCCATGTGGAAAGGTTTCTGTATTTCAGAAATCACATGGCAACAAAGTGCACCTTGGCACCAGCAGCTCCAGATGATTAAGTTGGACATATCTTACATCAATAGGTATAAATCTATTGGAGAATGACAGGTACAGTGTGTACAGACTAAATTGCAACATTTTTGTAGTTTCAGACTTTATGAAAAGGGTATTCATATACAAAATGTGCTATTGAAATGATGTCTACATACCCTCACCTTCCCCTCCCTGCAGGTGTGTTCCATTGAGGTGGCAGGTGCCACATGGCTGATTTTGATAGAGGTAGATCTGTACAGAGATCATCTAGAGATAGATGGCAGATGTCTACAGTGACAATTATATTCACCAGGCAGCAAACTCAGGCACTAAACACCTGTCTGTCCATCCTGCTTAATTGTCAGCTTGTTCCCAGCTGTTCTACAGATCATTACAATTAGCTTTCTGACAGACGAGAACTAGTGATCTTTCTGCATTTGGTCTTAACAAAAAAAAAAAAAAAAAAGGAAAAAAAAAAAAGGAGAGCTAGCACTAGCCTGAGCTAGTTTAATTGCTCCTTTCTTCAATAGTGCTGCTATACTAACCCTGTAACACCTGCTGGAGCACCCAGCATGTACATTTTAATATGCTATAAAAACATAGATCTGTTGGCCTGTAGCAAACAAAATTTTCATGCTGTTTCAAGAAATTTGAACTGAAAAAGCATAGGAACAAAAATTACCATAATCAGAATGCCCAAGTGACCAAGAAGACCAATGGCATCCTGGCCTGTAGCGGCAATGATGTGGCCAGCAGGACCAGGGAAGGGATTGTCCCTCTGTGCTTTGCACTGGTGAGATTATACCTCCTGTGTCCAGCTCTGGACCCCTCATTGGCAGAAAGATGTTGAGGTGCTGGCGCAAGTCCAGAGAAGAGTAACAAAGCTGTGAAAGGTTTCAGAGCCCAAGTCTTGTGAGGTGTGGCTGAGGGAAATGGGATTTAACCTACAAAAAAGGAGGCTTGGAGCTCTTATTGCTCTCTACAACTACCTGGAGGAATGTTGTAGGCAGCTGGGGATCTCTTCTCCCAATTAAAAAGTGGTAAGAGAAGAAGAAATGGCCTCAAGTTGCACCAGGGGAGGTTTAGATTTGGTTTAAGAAAAGATAACTCCACTGCTTCTACTGCTGTAGAAGAGGTTGCCCAGGGAAGTATTTTATTCATCATATAGTGTCTAGTATAAGCCATTTGGACTATGGTCCAAGAACTGGTGCTTGAAGCCTTGTATTCAACAGTTTGGAAATTACTGTGATAATTTCATGAGATCATTCACCCTGCTTCTACAAAGCTTTTTAAAGGAAAGTCATAGTTTATTTCTGTGAAAGGGGCAATGCAGATTAACTGTAATTTAATTTTTTCTTCAGAAATTTTCTGGACTTTTCTTAGACATTAAGTAAAGGAGGCTTATTTCTCCCTTCCAAAAAAGAGCAGTTTTTTCCCGGATTTCTCCCTTCCTTTAAGGTGTTTCTTCCTCCACCCACTGGCGCTAGGATATATTAAAGTAAATCCATCAGAGAGTTGTTCTGAAACTCTGTTTATTCCCCCTCTTTTCACTCTCTGTAAACCTCTGGTAAAAAGCCCTTGATAAATAAATCAAAAGTTCTGGCATTGCTTGAACCCCACTCCATCTTTTAAAAATCATGTGGGTTAACTTTGGAAGGCACCTAAACCCCACACAACAACTCCTTCATTCCCCCACAATGTGATGGGGGAGGGAACCAGAGGGGTAAAGTGAGAGAACTCATGAATCAAGATGAAGAAAATTTCAGAAGGAAAGAAAACTGCACTTAAGCATTAAAAAAAAAAAAAAAAAAAAAAAAATTACATTGAGAATTCTCACTGGCAGGCAAGAGTTCAGCCATTTTCCAGGAAAGCAGAATTGCAGAATTTTATTATACATGCACAGTTACTTGCTATCACTCTCAATGTGCCCCTCTTCCTTTTCTTCCTCCACCTTTATAAGCTGAACATAACTCCCAGCTCCCTTACTGATGAGGTATAGTGAGAAGCAGAAAAGGCTTTGATGCTTTGAGAGCACTGCTCAGTAATAGATAAAACATCCCTGTGTTATCAACATGGTTTCCAGCACACATCCAGAACGGAGCACCTTACCATCTGATATAGAGAAAATGTGCTCCATCCCAGTCAAAACCAGCACAGATCGCCTTTTTTTTATTGTTTTTTTTTTTTCTTTAGAGCTGTTTTTTCTATTCCTCATATACAATTTGTGGTTCAGAAAAAAAAAAAAAAGGCACAAAATCCATATAATTCTTGTATCTGTAGAAAGACAGCATATTGGATAAGTTAAAGGTGGTCAGTAGAAACATTTTATTAGATTATATATGCAGATTTACTGGAGTAACATTATGGAAAAAAAAAGTAGCTAGAATACATGAAAAATTAAACATTGTTCTGTATTATTTAGATAAATGCCACATGCTGTTTATCTGTGTGAGAACTTGTTTTAATGCCTAAAGAGGCCACTGGGAACAGAGGCTGGACAGAGTCAAAGGAATAAGTAGGTATTTATTGAAAAGCCTTTAAAGGACACACCTTGGCCAGCACAAGAGCCTGGCCAGGGCTCTGCCCAAGATGGACCTAAGGCGGACACAAGGTGAATGACCAATCACAAGTTTTCACACGTTTATAAGTTTTGGTCCATTTATCTATTGGGGTCAATTGTCCAATTACAGCTTCAGGTTAGGAAGTCCCATCCTCCCAGATTGCTCTCCTCAATTCACCATTGTTTAAACTTTTTGGTCCCGGAGCTGCAACGGTGTCCTTGGTACTCAGGCTGGAAAAGGACTGTTTTGTCTAACTAAACTGTGAAGAGAATTTGCTAAAATATTATATGAAGTTCAGAGTTACATACTAATTCAGTACAGACTCTAGAAAATATGAAAGCCAAAACTTTAGCAATCAGTTAGAACATTTTGAATTAAATGAAATTGCACTTTATAGAGATATAGCAGAAGAAAACAAAATAAGAAAAAGAAGACCTGTGCTACAGCGTGCCAAAAGTCTTTTGAGGAAAAAAAGCTGAAATCACCGAAAGTATCTCAATTGACCTGGTTATGTACACTGTTCTCTAACTAAAATCTGAGG
Organism: Taeniopygia guttata; assembly: GCF_048771995.1. Classification (NCBI taxonomy): domain Eukaryota; kingdom Metazoa; phylum Chordata; class Aves; order Passeriformes; family Estrildidae; genus Taeniopygia; species Taeniopygia guttata. Next base: position 29,667,495 of record NC_133027.1, on the reverse strand, counting down.
TCAAAGAGAATATTATAACCTGTGTGCCTGAAGGAAAGGGTTGAAGTAGATTTCATCAGAATGAGGCTGTGACACAGAGACACATAACAATGTGAAAATATGCTTAGACTGGGAAGTAAAAATTCTCCCTAAAAAGTGCAGAAGTTTATGTGGTAAAGGAGTACCTATATTTTCCAGTTTTTTTGGCTCCTTCAGCTGTCATGAAAGGTGTTTTCAATTGCTTATAGTCTTTTCAATCCAGTCCAGTCTAGGAAAAACAACAGGATAAAACTTATTCTGAAATGGTAAAATGTAAGAATATAGGAAAAGAAAAAAACACATAGATTGTAAAATCAGACTGAATTGCAGAAGTTCTACATTAGTTGATAATCCAGCTGAGAAACCATAATCTGAAGTGTTTAAATAGGAAAAGCAAAATACTAGAGAAAACACAGAGGTGTCTAAGCACTAACTTTATCCTGCCTGACCCCCAGCTGCCACGCCTTAGAGCCCTGATCTTCCTGCAGAAGTTGATTTACACCCTCTAGCCCCTCTGGGAACTTAACACCTGATATGTTTCAGATGCCTTAGTGCCTGTTAAGCACCTGTTCCTGGGTATTTACACAGCTAAGTCTCTGCCTGGGAGATGTAATTTAGAAAGTAAGACTGTATTGCCAGTAAAATAAGCAGCTTTAAGCGACATTTTCACTTGTCATTCATGGATCTGATGTTTCATTTAACCTCTTATTTTTAAAACAATTGATCACCAGCTGGTCATAACCATAGAAGTTAAAAGTCCATCCCTTATCATATATCAAACCTTACTTGCTTAAGTATTTCTGTGTCTTTGTATCATATTTTCTATTGTCTTCCACCAATTTAGCCTTTACTGACTTCAATTAATTATGAGAGAGAGAGAAAATAATTCTTGTTTATTAATCATTCTCATTCTCAGTAATTTTTGAGGATTTAGCATCTGAAAAATCTCATTAAGCTAACTCAAGTGCTTTGTGCAATTAAACAGAGTCTAGATTATCTTACTTAGACTTTAGTCACAAAAGGTAGCATTCATTTTGTCATTCTGGATTGATATTTCTAGTATCTTAGGCCATATTTTCATGATGGTTACTAGCTCTGAGGTTTTTGGGAGGAGACAGCCAAGAAATTTTCCAGTTTAATGCATCAGAAGAAAAGATCTCTTATCTCCATGTTAATTTGAAAAAACCTTCCCAATTACTTGCCTGTTTATAGTTATGGTGGGACAAGTGAATGTATGTTCATTTCAAATCTTGATAGCCAAGTGAACACTGCTTATATTGTAGAAGAAATAATGCAGATACCACGTTTCAATGACAGGCTTGTGTTTTACTTGTCCAGCAGTTTTATAGCCAAAAATGCTTTCAAAATTAGGCTTAATGATAAGTTCTCAGAGGAACATTATGGTGTTTTGTTTCCAGGTTACTGATCAACTTCCCTCACCCGTGCCTGACAGATGGTAGGTAACCCCAGTGAGGGTTGTTGTTTTGCAAGCCAACTAGTTGTATATTTTGCAAGCAGTATTTTAAATAAAGATAATAAAATATTGATTGTTTTCACTAAAAATTGAACTGTAGAGTGTCCTTGAATTCAAATTGCTCTCAAGAATTAAATTAGCAATTCACAAAACCCAAGAAATATTATTTCTGACCTCATTACAATAACAACGTTATCTAATTCTTCTACAAGTCTTTGTGCCAGAATCTAATTTGGCCGTCTTTAATCTTCAAAGATAAAAAGGTTTAATATTTTAGTAAACAGCTTACAAATTATATCAGACAAAGAATCTGCAAGGAATTTTACAATATTCTCTGTTAATCTGTTTTCCATGCTTTCTCTCTCAAGATAAATCACTTATAGTGCTTACCACAATGTATTTTCATAAAATAGTATTTACCAGCATTTTGCTCTGCCAGCTTTATAAAATTTTGGAACAAAACATGTGATTTCTTTTGAGTAAGATTACTCTATCAACTCTTCCCTCCTTCCTTCCTTCCTTCCTTCCTTCCTTCCTTCCTTCCTTCCTTCCTTCCTTCCTTCCTTCCTTCCTTCCTTCCTTCCTTCCTTCCTTCCTTCCTTCCTTCCTTCCTTCCTTCCTTCCTTCCTTCCTTCCTTCCTTCCTTCCTTCCTTCCTTCCTTCCTTCCTTCCTTCCTTCCTTCCTTCCTTCCTTCCTTCCTTCCTTCCTTCCTTCCTTCCTTCCTTCCTTCCTTCCTTCCTTCCTTCCTTCCTTCCTTCCTTCCTTCCTTCCTTCCTTCCTTCCTTCCTTCCTTCCTTCCTTCCTTCCTTCCTTCCTTCCTTCCTTCCTTCCTTCCTTCCCCTCCCTCCCTCCCTCCCTCCTTCCCTCCTTCCCTCCCTTCTTCCCTCCTTCCCTCCCTTCTTCCCTCCTTCCCTCCTTCCCTTCCACCCTTTTTCCTTTCTTCCCTCTCATTCTTTCCTAGTTACTACTAAAATAATGTGTCAGGTCAGAAATAAGATATTGTCTGACTACATTAATTGTACACAATCTTTTTATGTTGTGATCACACTAAAGAGACAATCAGGAGATATCTACCTCAGAGATATCTCAGCGATACCTTTCTACACGTGAAAACTATAATTTCTCGAAATACACCAGATTCTTTTTGGAATATATTTGGAAAATTATTTTATACAGTGCTTCATATTTCTTTAATGTTTGCCTTTAATAGATGTGTTGGAAATAAAATAATAATATCCAGATATCTGCCTGAGTGACTACGTGAACATTATCACAAAAGTCATTTAAAAGTTCAGGGACATAGGTGCCTACAAGTCACACTGCAAGAACCTCTCCTTTGAAATTGAGTTCTGTTTTTTTGCTTGCTGTGTAATTATTTATAATTTGTATTGTGGTAAAATTTGTGTTCTCCAGTTAAGTTTTAAGTTGGACATTCACTGAATAAAATTTATTTCCAGTAAAAAAATTGTTTACTGTAAAATATAAGAATAAACAACAGTGATATAATTAAAGCAGAATGGGGATCACAAGAAAGCAATTATGTATTACTGGTTTGCTTGCTCATAATAAGTAAGACATAATGATGCACTTTCTAGACAACTATTAACTTGGGAAAAAGCATTGCAGTTATACATTGACAGGTCCTGGTAATTTATACAAACATCTGCCTGTCAAGATCAATTTTTAATATACCTTAAAAAAATTCATCTACAGTACTGGAAAGCTTCCAGTCTTTGAATAAGTAGCAAGAAAGGACAAACCAGATGATCAGCTGAGATACAGCCCAATATTTTAGATAATAGCTTAAAACAAATAAACAACAACCCCAAATATACCAGGATGTAGGTTGTGCTAAATTGAGTAATAGGGCTTTGAATGAAATAAATTTGGTTAAGCAGACTTGATGAAATTTAAAAAATGACCAGATAGTAGCACTAAGTTTAAGAATACTGTTAATTATAAACAAGACAATTGCATGTGTGGTTTTGTTTCTATGTTTGATCATGAAGAGGATTATTTTTGAGTATTCCTAGTATGAATTCTTGTTGCCTACCCAAGACAAAGTTAATTGCAATGATCAGTATCTTTACAAGGATGAAAGTAGATGGAGGTGCAAAAGGACATTTCTTTTTTCCTTGAATAAGACATAAAATAATCTAGGAATGCTCATTAAAACAACAAAAAACAAAGAATGTAGGTATTTTTTTAACAAATACTAAAAGTATGGAGAACTAATCAAAGTGGTGGGCTGTCTCTCTATCAAAATAGAATTTTTCCAAGACATATACTTTAGCTAAACATGAGATTTTCAAGAGAAAAGCTGGAAGAATTGGATAACCTATAATATTCATGAGCTAATAATAGTTTATGTGGTATTAAACATCAGACCATGAGGAGCAATGGCATCATCTCTATAATACAGTATCCTAAATAAATTGATAGATTTTTAAATTAAGCTTTTCAGTACAGGTAAATCAACAGCAGAATTCCTACTAAATACATCCTTAAAAGTGCTGATAAACAAAGAAATAAATTAAAATATTTAAAATCTTATTGAAATTTACAAAGAAAACACTCAAAACCTGACTTTTCTTTGACTAATAAATTAGCAACTGAATAAGAAGTATACTATCATTTATGCATCTAATACAAGTATTTTAATTTTAGGTTTAAAAATATTTTTTTATGAAGTAACTAATTTGCAGATAAACTTGTCATATGTATTTTTGTTCAGACAGAAAGGCCCAAAGTGCAACCCAACACTCACTGAAGCCTATTAGAAACCATCCATTAGAACAATAGACACTGTATCAAACATAGAAATTAAATAAAATGACAAATAATAGGGTAGGAGGAAGCAGTGGAGGAGAAAATTCAGAAGAGATATATAATGGATTATGCCAGCACAACGGTACAGTACAATTGCTATAGGTGTGGAAGTTTCAATGTTACACAAAAAGGGTGTTTCTGTAACACCTATTGTGAATATGACATGCATTTTAAACTTCTTTTAATGCATTTCTAGAATTAGTTACTAAGGTTGCATAGTCTTTTGCAAAGGAATTACATGGCATTACTGGTGTCAATAAGGTGTCTGAACATGCCATTCCAACAACTTTGCAATGCATAGGAAATAATTATTAAAAGTAGCTATGAAATAAATCACAACAATTATTGAGTGAATATTTGGTCAATGCAAATATTAAGGATTAAAATGTGAGATGTGTGAAAATTACAAGCAAGTACATGAATACCTGACAAGCATTTGTTCTTTCCATCAGGAAAAACTTGATCCCAATTGCTATTTTATCATCAAATAGCAAATGTGGACCTATGAATTTCCCATTACAAATATAGATAGATTTGCCATAATCCCTTTAACTTAATTTGAATGAAAACTCTCTCTTCCACTTTGCATACTTATTCCTCCTCTTTTTTGCAGTGACTAAGGAATAAAGTAGAAAATAGCTGTGTAAATGGATTCTGTTCATTTGCTGCTTGGAAAGAGAAAAAGAACATTTCAGTGTTCATGTTTTTTTTTCTTTTTTTTCTTTTTTTTTTCTTTCATATTATTCTCTAAAACAAGAAGGAGGAAAAGTAGGGCAGTCTTTTGTAAAATGCTTATGCCAAATTAAACAGGCTCTAGGCCACACTGATGACAATTTCCATTATTGGACTGAATGAATGGATGAGAACAGAATACTAAAATCTACTGTCTAATTTTCTGGAAGTCCACCTGACTTTCCATAGATTAGTTCTTTTGCTATTTCCACTTCTTGTAATTAGGAATAGATCTATCAACCTCAGCGACACACACCCTGCCCTACCTTCTCTATAGGTATATACCCATCCAGCAGCTGGGTTCACAGTGGGAACTGGAAATATTCAACAGATAAAAATGAAATCACTTTCTTCAACCTATCCCTGCAAGGATAGAGGACACTGTGAGCTCAAGTTGTAGGAAACTAAGAGTATGAGGCAAACATAACAAACTCCCCCCTCCCCCCCCCCATTCCTTCAGAAGAAGGTCTCCTGTCATGTAGGCATTCTTGGACTGGGCTTTTGCTTCTGCCATTGTGACACTTACAAGCTGGATTATTGCAGGTAATAAACATGCACGCCAGTGGACATATATACACCTATGAATGTGATGCTTGCAATTCTAGACCTATCTTGCATGGCAGCAATAAAGTCAACACTTAGTAAGAAAATAATGGAAAAATAATACAGATGGAGGGTGACCAGGTCAACCGAAGAATAAACCTGGTTAGATTATAAACAGCAAAATTCAAATGCCTGGTGCGGAGAAATAATAACCCCCAGTGTCCAACTAGTTACATCCAGCAGAGGTAGCAATTTCTCTAATTCATCCAGACTAACAAGCATCATTCTCTGCAACATATTCCTTTATACACTGAAGTGCTATTCAAGTGTTGCTCAGTTACAACTTATTTTCCTAGCTGATTAAAATGTTGAGTATTAAAACTGGCACTGGTTCAACCATCAGTGTTCATTAAATTACTCAGGAGATGTGGACTGTGATAGTAAGGCCCATGAGGTAAAATGAAATGTTCTATTTATCAAGTCATACCCTGCTGTGCTATTCATTTGGTAATAAAAACTTTATTTTCTCCACTTGTGTCCTCTCTCATTAATGAGATATTAAGCATAGTCATTTTATTGGTTTGTACAAATACCTGAACAATCAATCAAAAGACAACAACCCTATATAAAGCTACTCTGGAAAAAAAATAAGAGTTTATTTTTTCAGAAATAATTATGTTCCTTTTTGTAGTTGCATGGTAGTTGCATAATCAGTCATCACATATATCAAAGTGATAAATATCTATTATCTAACAGAGATAGTTCTAATAATGTAAGGACAAAAGTTTCAGTGGTGCACCTCTGATATATTTGTTGTGCCCCTTTCTACATGATTTTTGTAGTGAAGAAAAAACAGGGCTGGCTCTGTGAGAAGCTTTCCCCATATCTAACAGATTCAATGCCAGCCAGCTCCAAGATGGAGCTGCTGCTGGCCAAGGCCAAGCCCAAGTGTGACAAGTAATCCACCAGCAAAGGAAGGAGCAGCAGAGGTTTGTGATGAACCCACTACAAGCTCTGTACCCCATCTCCCTGCACTGCTGGGGGACAGAAGGTAGAGAGAATGTGAGTGAAGTTAAGCCACATGCTTGGTCCTAACTTTGAGGACCTCAGGACCGACGCTTGTGAGGCTCACTCTGAACTTGTCTTGACCTGTCTGGAGTTTTTATATTACCTGGTTTTGCTGTAGCAGCAACTTCTCTTGTGATCAGGAGTCTATGTCTAAGTGGTGTTACTTTTGCTTATCTCTGTATGATACACCATTATTTTTATACAGATAAAAATAACAAGCAGTTATTATTTACAAATTAAAAATTTATGACTGTCACTTGATAATGTAGTGTGGAGAAATATATGCCTCTTATAAGAGCAGAGGTCCAGAGAAGTGGAAAAATAGGGTGCAGCATTAGGGAGTACAGGCATGGGACATTAATACATGGTTCATAGGCTTGATACTGGTCATAACCCCATCCTTATAAACAATTAACCAGCAGTCAGTTAGAGAAGTTCAGAACTAGACAAAAACAGTATGAAGAGCAGCGAAGAGAACTGGAGGACACAACCAGCTGGGATGAATAGTGGTTAACCTCGGTGGCATATACAGGAGGAACCAACCTGAGACCACAGGAAGCAGGATACTGAAAGGGAGATATCTTGTCAGGTCATGGTGAGAAGAGTGTGCTCATGGGAGTTAGTATGTTGATGGAACTATTCTATATTCAGTCATGTTTCTGGTTCTTGTTCTCAGTTGGTTTGGAACCTGTCACATATAAGGTCATGTTCTGAATTCGTGTTCATGATTGGACCCCTGCCCTCAGAATACCCAAATATATTGTTATGTTTGCCACACCCCCCAGTCTTTGGATCTTGCTCCTCAGATAATGTGGTTTCTGCATTTGCTATTTTGCTATTCAAGTTTTTGGGGTTTTTTTTGGGGCAAGTCCATTGTTTCCACTCCTCTATTTTTGCCATGTTCCCCCTGCTGGATTGGACTCAGGGTCCCAGTGAGCCAGGCTGCAATGGAGAACAAATACGAAATAGTTTGTACCATATTTAGCATATTTGAGTATAATGTGAACTTGTTGACCAATCAAGAAAGACCAAGGTCTAAAAGCAGATTAGCAAATGTTAAATTGAACTACAGCCTGGAAAGCGAAAGAAAACCCACAAGCATTATAGTCATCCTTGGTGAAGGGCAAGGGACAATGATGACTCATTGTTCCCTACCCCAACAGATGGAAGGCATCAATATTACCCCCCCAGAGAGAAGTGAAGAGTAATTTTTAAGACCCCAAACAACAGGAGAGATAAACTCCAGGAAATGTGAGTAAAATAGGTAAATGTGTTGCTATTAGTACTTAGAACTGTTCTGTAAAAGAGAACTTAAAAAAAAAATATTTTTCTTCTGGTGAGTTGACTTTGGCTGGCTGCCATCTCCAGCCAGCAACTCTTACTTTCTGTCCTCAACAGGGCAGAGGAAGTAAGTAAGAAAAAATAAGATGCAGTATATTGTGACTTTATCTAAAGACAGATCACTTATAAAGCACCTACATGGGCCAAAACAGATGAAGTTTGAGAAAACTGATCTAATTTATTGTCCATTAAAATAGAGTTGGATGGTAAGAAGAAAAAGTCTAAACCACTCTCCCCTCAACACACCTTTTACCTGGTTCAACTTCACTATTTCATTGATGACTCTTCCACTTCCACCCAAAGCAGTGGAGAGGGGGGTGGAACAGAGGATTGTGGAGAGTCCATAGCAGGTAATCTCCAATACTTTTCATGCTTTTCCCCCTCTCCAGCATGATCTCTACACATTTCTTTCAGCAGTAACTCACACAGACAATTTCCAGCTCCAGCCCACCCATGGCAGGACACTGCTGAACCCAGGCACCAAGGTGGTGGTGCCTTGGGGAAAATGTATTGAAGAAAAGTGGGGAAATATCACTGAGGGAGGAGGAAAGGACAAAAAGAAACAGCAGAGGGTACAACAAGGGGAGGGAAGAAGGAGGGGAGGAAGTGCTCCAGGTGAAGGAGAAGAGACTCCCCTGCAGCCCATGGAGAGACCATGGCGAGCAGATATGCACTCTGCAGCCTGTGGATGACCATACACTGCAGCACGTGTGTATCTGCTGAAAGAACTCTGGCCTGTGGAACTTCACACTGCAGAATGGGAAAAGCATGAACAAAAAAAAGTATTGGAAATCAGTGTTAATGGATTGACTACAATCCCCCTTCGCCTCCACTCCTCCTTCTTCCCTGAGTGGTACTTAGGTAAAGCTGAAGCAGTATTTGTTCTAGAGATTTCATACATTTGTAGGAAATACAGCAAGTACTGTTATAGGGTGTAAGGATTTCTATAATTAGAGATAATTATAGCTATGAATAACTACTCCATCATTTTCTATATAAAGAGCAGTGACAGAAAAATCAGTGAATAACTTATTGGAAATCACACAACTATTACAGTAAAAAATTAAATCAAGCATTTCAGACATTTAGTCCAGTAGTATAAACAGAACATATTCTGCCTCTTTTAGTGTACCAGTACAGGATGCATTACCTCCCTGGGATTACATACTACTCATTTGTTAACACACAAAAAAAAAAAAAAAAAAAAAAAATATATATATATATACATATATATATATATATATATTATCCATCTTTCAGTAGGAGCTAGGTTAATTAGCCTGGAGTTGCAGCGCTTAAGTACTGTTGGTCTGACACTGAATCATGTTATCCAAAATTACCCTATGTTTTGGCATACTGAGCTGCTCTAGGTCCAGGTAGACTCTGACTGATTGTGAGAATGAAAAATTCCCTGTATTTTCAAGCAATCTCAGGCATTTTGTAATGTTATGGACAATATAGCTATATATATTTCAAGTGTAGCAAGTTGGAATGTCAAGAGATCACTATTATCTGATACTGGTTCTATAAATTACAAATTTAAGCTTCCATTTCTTTGCTTAACATTGCTAATTGTTTTGCCACCTACTTCTCTTTTCTATATAACTTGTTTCATCTACTTACAATGTCCTGTCTGGCAACAAAATGAATAATAATAAGTCAAATAGAAACAAATAATAATAAGTTAAAACCTCTTCTAAGCTTTACTTAGTACTGAAAATGTGAGCAATTGTCAAGGGGGATTGGAAGAGAAGTCACAGACGATATCCTGTGGGAAGTAGATAAGAATTTAGGTATGCCTGGCCAAGATCAGTTGATGCCTAGATAGAAACATCTTGGAAAGAAGAAGGAGATTTCATCAAATATAGACTTTTAGGAGCATTTTTTTCAACGTAAAATTCCCTCTAGCCTTCAATTTTCCAGATGATTCCTGCAGGACACACTTCCTATGCAGAAATCCCTTGCAGATACCCCAGACTCCATAAAGGTTTTTGAGCAGGTCCTGGGGAGTGAAGCTTGTATTTGGGGGCCTGAATGGTATCTCAGCTGTTTTCAGTTTCCTTCTGGTTTCTTTGCCTTGACTGTGTGCTGCAGTAAGGCATCAGGACTATTCAGAGAGTAGGAATTGGTGTTTGCCCTGAGGTGTCCTGGAGAGAATCTGATAGGTAAACTCTAAAAATTAGAGTGAGTGATGTTTCTCACTGATGGAAGTATAGGCAGGAGATAAAAGGGAGAATCATAGTTGTCAGTATTTTGGTATGTGAGAGAGCAGGTGATGATGGAAAAAGGCTCTCAGGTGAAGGAAGGATGAGGAGAGTTTGCTGAAGTCTTATCTTAACAGAGAACAGGAAGATATGATCTTGTGGGTTTAAGATTACAATTCTATTTTTCTCTTTGCCAGGAAAACAATAGTTTTCCCCAAATGATCATTTTTGAATCTTGGCTCCATCAACCAGTCAAACAGACCTATTTATAAGAATTAAATTATTTCTAAATGTGTATTGTTTCAAAATATCAATCATCACTGTCAAATGTCCTTGATTATTGCAGGGCTGGCACCAAAATACAAAATAAGTATTCATGAGATATATTTGGGAGGCATTTTTGCTATGAAGATGCATTTTAAATCTTCCAAATTAACTTAAGAATGGGGGAATTACAAATTTAGCCAGAGACTAAATTATACTACTTTCATATGGATTCCTGTTAATAATAGGAATAGATAGCAAATTAAAGTGGGTCATTTCAGTAAGACTCACTAGTTTACAGATTTCCAGGCACATTCATCAAAATTTCAGTATTTTCTAGTTGTCACATAGTTTGAGATTACATATTTCTCTTATTGAAGTGGTTTGATGAAACATTACTGCCATAGATGATGAAACAACAAAAATTATAAAGGAAAAAGTCAGTGAATGTGTTTCATTTCTAAGTGCAGAACTGGCAGAAGATACTCAGAAAAACCAGCATAAGTAGTGAAGGGTTAACATGGTACTGAAGCATAAAATTGGAGGAACAAATATTGGGAAGGATATGTAGCACATGGTTTGATGAAGGGTACTTAAAATGTGTATCATCTCATATTATGCAAACCATTCTGAGCATGAAACCTCAAAAGGCAAAAATGACATACTGGCTGAAAAGCCAACAGAGATTTTTCAGTGCCAAGAATGAGAAATAAAAGTGTTTGTATTTTATGAGCAACCAGACAACAAACCTTGCAAAAAAACTAATGGTTTCTTAAGTTTCCTGGCTAATTACTAAATGTAAACATGTACACACAGTCAGAAAAATAAATGCTCATTCTTCCTAATGCATCAAGAAGTTATTTTGTTATACATGGGGGCGTATTTGCAACTCTGCTAAAATACATTCTATTGTCCAGTACTGAAATTATTTGCGTTTAAATAAAGTTACTTGATGCATTTCTATGAACTGCAAAATAACAGAACCTCTTAATATGTAATCCCAAAAGACTTTTAATTCACTGAGTGTAGAAATGCATTTAATTCAGCTTGACCACTTGCCACTGAAAGATACTTTCTTGATGAGAAGCTATAGGGTGCTGTGTTATTTAATAGTTCATTTTAAGAGAAGATAAGAGGAAAGTATTGTATATGAAAAAGGGCTATATTGAACAAATCAACGTTGCAAGAGAGCTGAGAGGTGTTGGAAAGAAGTAGAGCTTAAAAAAAAGGAGAAAACTTGATATGCTTGACTTGGCTTCCAAGGCAAACATATCAAGTCTAAGGTATTCTAAAAGTGCAGTAGAAAGAATAAACTTAACAGTTTTTCTCTTGAACTTGAAACTGGTTTATGTTTTGTAGAAAAATGGGAATAAGCTGTCTCATGGAAAAATCATAATGCTCTTTTTTGACATCAAAATTGCATTTATTTCATATACTTGCTTGAGCTATTCTTTATCAAAGTTATAGCCAGTAGGGCTTCAGTTCAGTTGGCTAAATATTACCATTTGAAATGACGAAAAGCATCCCAGTATCTGTGTGTGTTGGCAGTTTAGAAAACATGCCTATGAAAGGTTTTTGACGAAAGATCTTACTGTCATGACACATGAATGCCAGGCAGCATAGCCCACTGTATTTCTAATTACAGGAGAGCTTGCCTTTAGAGAATAATTTAAGCCCTGTATCTCAGTTGGCAATAGTAAGAACTGGGAGACAGTATGCATGTAGATGTTAGCATAACTGGGGTGTTTAGATATATTAACCTCATACTGAACCCCAGATTAACTTCCTAAAAGAGGAAGATGACTGGTAAGAAACATGTAGAGATAATTCATTTTGTTGTGGAATTTAGGCAAATAAAGTAGTCTTGGACTGCAAACAATAAGGCCAGTTATGGTTTGTTATCTGCCTGGTCCCCTTAAGCACTTTTAAAATGTTTTGATGACATAACTGTTGATCAGCGTGACTTGATTTAATAACCCTCAGTATCCATCTTTTCACTGAGATAGATGAAGCCCTCTTGGAGTTGTCATGGGGTCAATCGTACAATACAATATTTATTTCCTGTTTACTGAAGTAGTTCTGGCTTTTAGTCATTGGAGGGCATTACTTGTTAGAATAATTTGTATTTAATGTCTTAACTCATGTCTACATAAAGAGTATTGCTTCCCTTTGCTCAGGAAAGTGGCAGAGTCACCATCCCTGGAATGCTCAAAAAAGCATGTAGATATAGCATTTGAGGACATGGTTTGGTGGTTAACATGGTGATGGTGCCAGGTGGATGAATGACCTTGATGGTCTTAGAGGTATTTTCCAACCTTAGCAATTCTGTTATTCAATGATTCTGTTATTCTATAATTCTATGCATCTGCAAAAGCCTTTTCTTCCTCAGACTTCATGAATAGAATATAGGAGTATTGCCTTTCAGAGAGACTATTTCAATTTTCACTCTAGTACAGACAAGATCTGCACCATTGCATGAATGAAGTAAATGAGAAGTATTTAAAGTAACATATTAAACTGTTAACACTACTTCAAATTAGTTGTAACTAATTAGTTTGACCTAATTTAAAGAAAAAAAGATATTTTAAAAAGACATGTTTTACAAATCTGTAAAAGAAACCATTAAATAAAATTGTCTTGATAAATAAACTCTTAAGGATAAAAAGAGTTAAGGAACAATAATATCTATGAACAAATACTAACTATCCCAAAATGGAAGAAGGCAGGAAAGCACAGGTAGGAGAGAAATGCAAGTAAGTCTTGAATTCTTCATTAATCATAAACCTAAGCATAAGTCTTACAGAAAGTAAAAACAAGTTGCAAATATCCATCAGGTTCATAGAAAAGTAGCACAAACATGAAGAGATTTGGGCTGGAAAGGCTAAGACAGAAAACAAAATGCAAAGAGTATGAGTCATCAAAAATTGAACTGAACTTTGTAGCGGGATTAGTATGGAATTGTTGGTCTACTGTTCACTGGGGAGGGTGGATTGTAAACAGATGACACAAAGGAGGATGAAATTTTTAATGCAATTTTTTCTTCTGTCTTCCCCAAAGTGTTAGCTTGAGCTACTTACTAGGGTAGTCAGTGCCAGTGAAGGCAGAATTAGAGAACCTGTTCCATTACAGAACTATAGAATGTAATGGTTTTTTTGATGAATGTAAGGATATATGTGATATCTTCACAGAGTTAGCAGTTATGACACAAATCCTCCTGGAGAAATAACTGGAGGCCAGTCAGCACACCTAGAACTACCTACTGCCAAGGCAGTAGGTAGTTAGCCTGACCAAAGACTACAGATTTCAACTGAATCTAGGCATCAGTAGGAAATTTAGTGAAGATTTACATAACTCCACAATTTTGAAAACATCTCAGGGTAATTCACTGTCATCTCAAAAATGACCTATGACTGCCTATCAATTTGAAATTAGAACACTTAAATTCAGATTTGTTATATAGGTGTTTAAAGGTATGCCAGGTACTGGATCAAAATACCCTCATGTACCCACACTGAATGGTGTTTTGAAACAGGGAACTTGAATCAGGGTAAGAATACCCTGCAACATCTCAAATAGCAACAGATATTGCTAATCTGAAATTCCCACTGTGGTCAGCGGAATACAAAATGCATTTTGGTTGCTCGAATTTCAGCCTCTAGTACCACTTGTGGTCTTCAGACTAGCTAACGAGGACATGGGGCTCACACTGATCTGGTGTTATATCCCCAGGGGCTGTCTTGGAGACACTGCATGACCTCAAATGATACTAGACACTTGTATATGTAATTTAATCTGAGGGGGGGAGGGGGAGACTCTATTTTCTCCGTATTAAGAGCTTAGGCACCTTCAAGACTTGTGGAAGCTTCTATGTAGATAAAAATTATGTTATTATACCCTTATAAATTTAGTAATATATATCTATCTCACATATATTCTGCTCTGAAGTATAAGGAAAAGCAGTGCAGTAGTGGTCATAGAACTTGTGGGAAAGAAGTGTGTATAGGAGAGGGGTAGAGATTTATACTGACAAAGAAAAGTTTCAGAATTAATAAACTACATCAAGCTTCTGAAAGATAATGGACAGATAAATTAATTTGAGCTTGAAAAAAAAAGAAATATGGTCCAGCTCACCTAATTTTTTTGCACTACAAGATCAGAGGCCCAGGGAATTTAGGAATTTAGTATGTTTTTAAGTGCTATAAGGTCTTGTTTTCTTCCTTTCCTTTTTTTTTTTTTTTATTTTTTAATTTTTTAAACAATTGAGGTAAAGAAGTAGATTTTTTGTTGTCTCTTCTACAGAAACCTTAAACAATGTTTGGAAAACTGTGCCCAGAGAATTATTTGTAGTTCACTATCAGAATGAAAAGATGTACATAGTGGAGCTTAATTTGTTTTTTTCATTAACAACGGGGATGATGGAATCAAGAGCATATGATTAAATTTTCAGAGAACACATATCTGGGAGGGACTGTAGGCATACTGGAGGATAGGATAAGAATCAAAAATGATCTTGACAAATTGAAGAAATGGTCTGGAAAAAAAAGCCAGATGCAGTTCAACAGAGACGAGTGCGAGGAACTACATTTAGACAGATATAATTAACAGCATAAGTGGGAAGAAAAACAAATGGTTGTGGAAAAATTAATTTCCTGCCTTTCCAGGGATTATAGTGGATCATAAACTTGAATCTGTAAAACTTGAATCTGTAAAATCATCCTGTCATGAAAGAAAACAAACATAATATTCAAAATACAATCAAGAACGTAAGCGTGCAAGGTGTGTGAAACCTATTTACTCATTAGTGGGGCAACAGGTACTACTGTCAGGGTAGGTCACCTTCAAAATATATGTCAGTCAAAGAGAGGAATTTGAAATTATAGCAGTCTCAGATGCAGATTTGAGATCTAGAAAACCAGATCTAACAGGAAGTATCGAGTAAAGCATAGCGAATAGGATACCATGGAGAATATGACCAAAAAAATCTCTCTTTAAAAAAGGTTATTATTACAGAAAAATACATCATTCTGGGTCCAACAGACCAAGTAGCTGCTGAGGCTGTTACAGCTCCATGCCATAGGTGCAACCAGCAGCAAAGTGAGCTTGTGGCCCCATCAGGCACACACACACGCACATTCACACTCACAGACAGAGCACACAAATTTTTCCACACAGACCAGACATACAGAGCACTCCCACAAATACAGACAGCAGAAACAGCATTATACTGCCCCCATCTCTAGCTGAGGAGGGTGGAGGTTTGCTAGTGAAAATATATTTAGGCACATGAATATAAATATGTATCTACATACGTGTAACATGGACCTTCCTCAGAAGCTGGGCTCTGACACTCAGTTTGTCCAGTAGCTGTACCTGGATCCCAGTCTCCCCGATTTATAGCACCTAGGCATACAAGCCCCTGACACTACAGCCCCTCTGTGGCTGCTGGTGTGATCATACACACATGATCACACTCAAGCACCTAGAGTGGATGGAACTCCCCTGCTACCCGGTAGACAAGTTCCCCAGATTCTCACCCTTACAGACACACACACTAGCAGGTCTTGCCCCTAGAGACTCGAGATCCTATAGTCTCTCTAGAAACTGCTGGCACTCCTCTGCTTTTCCAAAGTCTGGGAAAGTCCCATTTCCTCCTAGGGTCTCACTCATGGAGTGAGTGAGATCCCTATCCCTGAAGTCACCTGCTTGCTGGCTTGTCTGACTGAATTTTTGCTAGTGATCACACACATTCCTACATCGAGGGTAACTCCAGGTGCTGCACTGTGGGCGCATGGGCCTCTGACTAAAGTCCCACAACAGGACTGGCACTTGGGTTTCACTCAGTTTGGTCTCTCCAGTCCAATTGCTGGCACCCAGGCCAATGCACCCTCTGACCTGTGGTCCCACACCTATGGCTGGCATTCAGACTATCCCACAGACAGGTACACAGAAGAGGAAGTCTTTCCTGCAGAATGAAATAGCCAAAATCTGTGCTGAGTAAATGCATGGTACAGTCCGAAAAAATATTTTGAGCAGCAAGCTTTTTACATGCAGCTAGCCTTTTTTGTCTCCATATCCTTATGTTTTCCTAATCTTTTTCCTACACAGGTCATCTGGATTCCCTTTAATACTTTTGTCTCTTCCCTAAATATCGCCTTATGAGTCTTCAGCAATCTGCAAATGCTCTTCCCCTGCATCCCATAACGTGTTCTATATACCTAGGCAGTCACTCCACTGAGTCCAAAAGGTTCTCCAGCATTGATTCATTGTGATGAGTCCACACGTGACACCCATCACAGTGAATCAATGCTGGAGTATAGGACATATGGGATGCAGAAAAGTGTTAAAAAGAATGCCTGTGGGAAGGGGTCTGAGTGCCAGCAACAGGCGTGGGACCATAGGCTGGTGGGTGCATGTGCCTGGCTGCCAGCAAATGGACTGGAGAGACCAGAGAGCCTTCTTGGATCAAAAAGTTTCTGAATGACTTGCCTGGATTGTTCATTTTTTTTGAATTTGGGACGTGGCTGTATCATTTATAACAGTCTTAGGACATGTCTCCCATTGCTGAGCACTTTGCCTGAAGGGTAAAGAAGAGGTGCTTACAGAAAATCTCAGCCTAGAATATTTGATGACGATATTAACTAAATTAAAGAGAGAAAAGCTTGGGATTCTTCCTGAGTATGAACAATTGACCAGCAATGAGATGAAAGAAGAAAAAAATGCTAGTTGTGCTCTTTTATGTGTTCAATAATTTTGCACAGCTAGAGCTGTAACAGATTTCAGCAGAATTAATCCCTATATCTTCAAAATTCTTTCAGGTTACCTATTATGAGGGAAACTTTCAAAAGCAAGTTCCTGCAGTTACTTATGTCAGCACATAAATTTTCTTCAATAGTTTAGTTTCTTTTCAGCTCATTGAACTGACAGTTGTAAAATTTCTGTCTATGTAAACAATACTTACCCTGTTAACAGTCTGCTCATAATAATAACAATTTGCCCAAATTCTAAATTTTCCAACTCAGTGGAAAGAAATCTAGTGAAATAATTCTGATTAGGTCATTCAGTTTTTTGCTAGAACATGCAAAGTATGCATTAAGTAATCAACATTAAGAGAAGACATCAGGACAACCCCTGAAAATGCTTAGGAAAAAAAAACCAAAACATTATCTGTGGTAACCAGTCATGAAATTATGGGGTTTTTTTCCTAATTTAAGTGTAAAAAATAATACAGTCTAGTTAAATTTTGTGGCTTTTTTTGGTTTTTTTTTTTTTGTTTTTTTGGGGTTTTGTTTGTTTTTGTTTTTTTTCTTGCATAGCACTTTTACATAATTAGCATTATACATAGCTATAAGAACAGAATAATCTTTCCTGTAACTTGTCTTTACTTTGGTTACTTGTTTAGAATGTTAATTTTTGCATTTTTTTTTTGCATATGAAACAGAAATATTTATAATGTGAGGATGACTTAACAGTTAGAGATGGCATCCTCTGAGATCATTGATTTAATTTCTGAATTCTGCAGGTGAATCACATTAGAGCATTTGCTTCAGATTCCCTTCATGTGATGAAAATTTATTAATATTTACCGATGTTGATGTGCAGCAAAACAATTTTTTTGCAATACTTTGAAATAGTGTCATGGTGTACACTGTTTAGTAAGTGCTTTAGCTTTTACAAGATAAAAGATTATTTTTTATTGTCTTTGTTAAATCTGTTCCATCAGTTTGGGATTTCTACTAGTCCACTTAAAAGAACACAAGTACTGACATAACTGTAGGTATTTATGGACATGTATTTGAAAATTATTATGAATTTCATAAAGGTTATTTTAATCAGCAACAGATGTTTCACCTGTGCTAGTGTTCTTAACTGAGATTTTCATTAAAAGTTCTCTAGAAACAGCAGACTGCAGAGAACAGATTAATAAAGTTTCAGTTTGAATTCCTAGACGTTATAATTTAATATTTTGTTATATCACTTGTTGTATTATTATAGTAATTTAAAAATTCAGAGTATGTAATAAAATGACCATTCACTCTTATTTTTACCCCTTTCTCTAGGAAAACTGGTCAGCATCAGGATGATGAACAGGATGCGAAATAAATAGTAAAACAGATTATGAAAGTTTAGGACAAATTAATCTTTTTAAGATATAATGCTTGATAAATCACTGAGCTTAGAAATATTTAATTAATATTAAATAAGTAACATTGCTATTCTATACATGAAAATTCTGCTGGTTTTTTGTACAAAGACAGTCTAAAATCTCAAAAGGAATCACACAAGATTATAATGCACTTAAGTACTTGAAAAAATATGCCAAGATATAATGCTTTGTTTCCCATAATAAATCAATATATACAAAAAAAAAAAAAAGAGACATGGAGATAAAGAAATTAATTAAGAATTAATTAAAGAAATTAATTTACATTTACTGCATGAGTTCATGGTAATATTGCCTTTTAACAGAAAAAAAAATATTAAGTTTGAAAATTATACTAAGCAACAGGAAAGAATATTTTACCTATATCAGGACTATCTCATTATCTATGTAAATTAAACATCTTGCTAAAGAAGTTTACAGGACATGAAAGAGTTGATGCAAGGCACTGAGGAAAAATGACCTGTCTTTTTTTTTTTCAGCAAGAGAATAATTTTAATAATTACAAAATATCATTAACAAAAAGTTGTTTGTTGCTGGCTCCTTTTTTGATCATTCTGCCAAAATACTGAAAGGTAATAAATTCTCTGTGTCTACTGGGGAAAAAAAAGACAGAAAGCTGTAAGCTAAAATGTCAGCTGATCCTGACTGGGGCAGAACAGTTTGACTGAATAACCCTATGAGTTTCCTCTCAGTCATATTTCATATGAGTACATAATTAGAAATTGGCAAATGTTTTGAAAAATGCTTAGCTGAAGTAAACAGAGCAGTCACGTATCTTCCCTTGTGTGTCCCTGGAGCTGTTTGCACTTATGATAGTTCTGTGACACAGAACAGTCTTGCACCTGCCCTTTTTTTCCTCTTACTGATGTCAAAGTGCATTATAAAGAGAGCCAAATATATTGTCCTGATTTCTCAGACTGTGTGACAGAGTCAATTAAAGGTTAATAGAGTTCTCCTAGGTCTGGCAGGAAGCTAGTGGCATAGGAATATAACCAAAATTTGATGATTCCCAGTTTAAGCACAAGCCTATCACACCTAGCAGTGCTAACAATACTTTGAAAAGTTACACGTACCATATGTATATAGTTAGTCACTGGAAAAATGTAACTGACGTGCTGGTATGGCATACTGGAATATTTAAGTTTTCCCAGTCACAGAATGGTATAGGTTAGACCTTAAATTACACCTATGTCCAGATTTATCCATTTTTCCAATGTTTTTGCAGCTATGCTGAATCAAAAAAAAAAAAAATCTCAAAACGGGATAAAGATCACATCGCTTTCCTCCAATATTTTTTTCTCATTCTATTATTCCATAGGAAGAAAGAGATAGAGAGTTCCCCATACTTAAACACAATAGTTGTATGTGTTGTGATTTTATTATTATGTTATTTCCATGCAGCATAACTAACACATTC
Source organism: Taeniopygia guttata (assembly GCF_048771995.1). NCBI lineage: Eukaryota > Metazoa > Chordata > Aves > Passeriformes > Estrildidae > Taeniopygia > Taeniopygia guttata. Next base: position 29,647,443 of record NC_133027.1, on the reverse strand, counting down.
TTTTACTTTTACTGTGATTTCTTTAGTTAAGTGGTACAATCTGTAGGGAAAACTTTCACTGCAGCTGTTCCCCTCATAAAGCAAGATTCACATCTTAAAGCTTTTCTTCTGCAGACTAAATAGGAAGAGCGTGTGAGGCATTTCTCATATCGTTGTTATATATTTATAGATGCATTTTGATGGTATGTTTCTGCCAGAATATATATACCTACATATTTAAAGAACATCCTTAAAAAAAGGAGGAAAACATAATTCAAGATTTTTACAAGTATTAACATACTGTCAGGACTAGAAATTCTAGTGATTTTAGTGTCATAAAAATTATGATGTGCTTTACATTTTGGACATTCATAATTTCAAAGCATGTGCAAAACCTAAATACATTCAAAGTCACTTTTGGCAGGTTGTAAACGCTGCTGGTGTAGCCTCTGTGGAACATAGCCCCTTATTCTGTTTTCTGCCTCACAATGAATAAAAGTATTTCTGAGACATATTAGAGATTACTTAAATTCTAACTCCTAGTTCTTCTGGTAAAATAAAAAAAACCCAATGGAACTCCTAAATACTATTGAATTTACATTAATTTAGAGGCATGGATGGCTTTTTATCTTCTGATAGAGGCTGAGCATCAGATTGTATATTTATCCATGCAAATAAGCATTTGGGAAACCAAGAAAATTACAAGACCAACAGGAGTTTCCTAAGAATTACAGCTTTTGAAATTTGAACCTCAGGATGACAGGTCAGAGTCCTTACCAACATCCTTGCTTGGTATGTGGTGGCAGAGTTTAATTTTATTTGAATTTCTAATAAAAAAGGTTTCACAGACCATTTTGCTTTGTACATAAAAAAGCAAATGTAAGCAAGAAAATACATGTAGGAGATGGACCACAAACTTTTCATTTCAAACATAGAAAAAATACCAATAAGGTAGGTAGACTTCAGACAACAACAACCACAAAACTGTAGTAAACAAGCTGTGGGATCTGACAGATGGTGCAAAACATTTTGTATGCTCTAGCATTAAATATATTTTTCCATCTTGAATTAATGTAATGCTTTTATTTCTGTGGGGTGAACCTAATCGTAACAAAAAATATCCAATTCCTGGAAGAATAATTTTAGATATAAAACGTTCAAATTGATGCTCCTTGTCCACATTAAGCCAAAAATGGATTTAGCTGTTTTGTTCCCCTGTACTTCATCAGACTACTGCTAAATTCTCAGCAGTAGGATACCGTCTGTTTTGACCCTCCTAATCTGGTTTTGTTCAGAAATTCTTTTTGCAGCTCTACAATGTAACTTTCCCTAATTCCATTTCTGTTGAAATTAATACATTGCGTTTCAATACTATAATCACAGTTCTGTGAAGAAATGTTTACGATTGATTCAGGTTATACATTAATCTTAAAATACTTATTTCAATATATTTATCTTTTGTTCATCTTTTTTTTTTAGTCATACATTCTGATTTTTAGACAAACAAGAATTAATAAATATTACAAGCAGTACAGATGAATGAATAGCATGAAAGTAGAATTAAGACTCTTTTGTGCTGAAAACAAAAATAGTTAATGGTTTGGAACACTCATGAAGCAGCATCACAAATCTTCAAAAATTTAACAGGATAATCAAGTAATTATAATACCCTGTGTTAAGAAGAGTTTTGACAATGGCTGTTATGATACAAAGAACATCACAAAATTACATGCCATCTGTACGCGTGTTTGCTTTTATATGTGTGCATATTATGAGAAAATAATATTCGTTTGGAGACAAGAGCTGCTAAATTAAGGAAAGCTTGAATTAAACAATGGCCAATCCTTCAATTTATTTTTAAAGAGACACTGTGCCAAGTGGCAAACAACAGTTTGAAGGTCATAATTGTAGTGACATGTCTGTGAAAACAACATGTTGCATTTACTTCTCCCTTCTAATAGTGTTTCTAACAGCCAATATTGTTGCAAAATAATATTTATGGTGTCAAACTCTGTCTCTTCTACTCCTTCATTCATTATTGCCACTCTCTGTCATTACTTTCTTTTTTCCTCCAGCAGCACTAACCTTGTCTCTGTCTATAAAAGCACAGACTGCTTTAGATTGTAGACAATAGTGAGTAGCTTCAGTGCACCCTTGAAGTTTAGATCATTATCTAGCACATATTTCCCATTCATCTGCTTTAATTTTTAAGGTATTTGAGTATATTTTTCTCTGACATTTTACTTCCAGTGCACTATAGACCTCCTTCCTGAATATATCAATGTAACTTTTTCTTAAAAGCACTTTTTAAGAAATTTCAGCAAATCTAGGTTGCCAAGTCCAGGTGATTGATCACTTAAAGCCTGAAACTACACCAGGGCTGTTTTCTGACCATTTTTTCAGGTTTCTTATGATTTCTAACCTCTCAAGAAAGAGTATATAATTTATTTCCAGAATCACAATCTATTTTTCTGATCTCATTAAATAAACTTTGTCCCATAACCACTTACCTTTTTTATACACTCCTGGCATTTTATTCATTGATATCACCTTTTCAGTTCCATTGTTTTATTTCTCTGAACTTCTTCCTTTTCTGCCACAAGACATTGAATAATTTTCTACTGTTTAAACATTATCTTCAACCTTTCCTCCTCGGAGATATCATTGCACTTTATCTATAGATCTGTTTCATTAAATTTGTCTTAATTTTTGCTTTTCCTTTATTTTCTTTTTGACAGTGACTGAAAGCATCTAACACAACTGGCTAAAAGTGTGCCATCTACCATGGCAGCAAATACTGGACAAGTTTTTCACATAGCTATAGCTGCAAATAGCTAGAATGGAGACTAAATATTCCTTCATTTGTTCAGTGTTCAATTCTGAGACACATTCTTTTCTGTCACAACAAATTTCTGCATTTCTTCATGATGATCCTTCAAGATACCTGGATGCATTTTCCTCAGTGTCAACTATTCACTTGTCAGTATGAATATTTTTCATCAGGGGTGTACATTTCACTTTGAAAAGCATGTCAAGGCTTGTGAAATTTGTTTTTGAATCAGGAGCTTTGTCTTTCTCTGTGGCTAAAGTTTATTTAGTGATGTCAACAGAAAATCAAACAAATAAAATGTGAAAAATATCCAGTCATTCAAATAATTCTAAGTGATAATTAGTTCTCACCATGTTCATTTTTCCTTTGAATTTAATTTCTGTAGATGGCTACAGTTAAGAATTATGACCTAAACTTGATCTATTGGATATTCAACAGCAAGAAACAGATTATACATATAAATTTATCAAATTTAAAATAATGAAAAAACACTGACTGAAAACACCTGTCAGTCTTGGGTCATTTAAAGGCTAATAGTTGCCTGGAGCCAATGCTACAGCAAGATGTCAAAACAGAACAGTTGTAGTTTAATGTCACCCTCTTTTCTGGATAGTTACCACTACATGTGCAAACATATAAAATGTTATGCTAATTGAAGATTACATGTGTTTGTTTCCTTCTTAGGGTTATACTTATCACAGGTAAACCAATTTGCCTCTTACTGTATGCAGAGATCAGCCTTTGCTTGTTACCATTCTTTTCTTCAAATTTATTATTTTTACTAAAATCTATGTCATTCCTTATAAAAATTGACTAAATATAACTACTATTTATAAAGTTAGCTTTTGTGATTTTTATTTTTTCTCTTCCACAGGTTACGCTTTTTTTCTTTAAAGAAAAAAATCAGCCTTTAAAAAAATCTTTGTTCTTTGGTATCTTCATGTTCTCTGAAATTTATTTCCTCAGTGCTATCCAATTTAAAAGTAGATACTTTTCTTCTGAGCTTATGATGTGCCTACTGAGATTAAAAAATCCCACTCTAGTCCTATGAATAAACATTTAGCTGATTTCTTCTACTTATCTTTTGCAATCTGTGAGAAAGAATGTGAAAAAAGCCTAAATGACAGGTCTATAAAGAAAATCATCATAAAAAATTAGTCTCCTCAAAGATTTATCCAAATGTTTTCTTTGCAGGTTGCTGTACTCAATTGAAACCTCCGACAGATGAGGTGAGCAAAGCACCAGTGTCCTCAGCTGTGAAATAAAGCCCCAGAGCATTGCTTAGTTAGGATTCATTAAAGTGGTGCTAGCAGAGATTGATTCAGTGTGGCTGAAAACATATCTGGAGGCTGAAACTTCACAAAATTTTTTCTACTCTAGTTTTAGAAATCTTAAAATTCTAAGTTTTGAGAAGCACAATGTCCCCCTGTTCAAAGCACTCAATCTCTTGTTTTCCTTTTCGCATCTTTGAATGATTTCTCTGGGATCCAGATGGGACAAGCAAGGGACACAAATGTGGTTTGGCGTGTTCTGTATCTTGCAGTATGAAAGACTTCTCAAAAATTGGAGCAGTCAACAGTATTTAATAATGTGTTTGCAGCATTTAAATTATCCCATTCGTCTGTTAAAAGGAATCTTATATAACCTTCATTTTGCCTCTAAGTAAGTAATGTGCTGTGAGTTACACGTTGTTTCAGTTGCACACTTTGCTTTATTTCATGATAGCACAGCATATAAGAAGAGTTTTTAATCACATTATGAACACCTTTATTCTCTGAAATCCCATCTTTCAGATGCATAAGAGAAAAAAGCATATTCCACTTCCAAAAGGGATGGGGAGGAGTATTTTTTCTTCACCTATTCCAAGCCTAATAGTTCAAATGACTTTCCTGTAGGATTCTGGTATCTAATACAATTTTTTCTAGTGGTCTGTAGTGCTACTCATATTTGTTTTAAGTTTCTCCACTACTGTGTATAAGGAATTTAGTATTTGAGTTTTTAAGCTGTAGTGGGTTGACCCTGTCTGTATGCCAGGCACTCACCAAAGCTGCTCTATCACTCCCCTCCACAAGTAGGCAGAGGAGAGAAAACACAACAAAACTTTCCTGTGTTGACAGAGAAAGTGCTGAATTTCACTGAATACTGTCAGGGGCGAAACAAACTCAACAACATGAGTCCACCCCATGGGCAACAGTTTTCCACAGACTTCTCCAGTGTGGGCCACTCTTCCATGGGGTGCAGCCCTTCAAGCACAGCCTGCTCGAGTGTGAGTGCCCCACAAGGTAAGAGGTCCTACCAGAAAAACTGCTCCAGCATGGGCTCCTCTCTCCATGGGTACACAGGTCCCAGCCAGGAGCCTGCTCCAGCGCAGGCTTCCCATGGGGTCACAGCCTCCTCTCAGGCATCCACTTGCTCTGGTGTGGGTCTCCTCCAAGGGCTGCAGGTGTGTCTCTGCATCCCTGTGGCCCTCCATGTATTGCAGGGGCACAGCTGCCTCACCATGAGCTGCACCAGGGGCTGCAGGGGAACCTCAGCTCTGGCACCTGGAGCACCTCCTGCCCCTCCCTCTGCACTGATCTGGGTGTCTGTAAAGCTGTTCCTCTCACATATTATCACACCACATTTCTTTGGCTGTAATTAAATCTGTGCAATACCTTTTTTCCTTCTAAAGCATATTATTACAGAGGTGTTAACACCATTTCTAATTCGCCCAGCCTTGGCCAACATCACATCTGTCCTGGAGCTGGCTGGCATTGGCTCTGCTGGACATGGGGGAAGCTTCTGGCAACTTTTTACAGAAGTCACTCTTCTAGTTCCCCCTGCTACCAAAGACATGCAAACTCAATAAATAAGCTTATTTTCCCATATATCAATGCCCACACATAATTTTTTCAGAAATTAATTTCCATGTGATTTTTTTCTTTTTGTTCATTGAGGTCTTTGTATTTTCATTCTCTTCTCTCTGTTGCACCCTTAGTAATTTCATGTTACCTCTTCTTAATACTAAATGGGATCTCATTTCTGGAAAGCTTATGCATAATTATCTCTGTTTTCTGTGTAAGGAAGGTATTAATTAAAAAGTGGGAAAATAAAGCTGCTCAGTGAATAATTGTGTGTATATTATGAAGTGGATGTGTTTTGTACTCTGCAAGTGTGATGCTTTTATTTTCCACCATTGGGGACCTACCAGAATGAACAGAAGCCTCTCTCTTCTTAGGATTATTTCAAGGAAAAGCAAAGGTGCAGCACTAGGACTGACATAGCCCAAGATGAAGCATGGCTAGCTTTTATATGTGATTTTGAGACAAAAATAGAAGGTTTGGATGTGGAACCATGTGCTGTTTAAGTTTTCCATGTGCCGTGTACAAAGGAATTTCAGAAACTGGAGGAGCATAGAATTTTCTGGTGTTTTCTTGAATCACAGCATTTCATACCCATTTCCTCTTGCCAGCTTTCCCTGGTGGAAGCTGTTCCTCTATTAGGCAATGTTTTATGAGTTTTATACTGGTAAATTGTTATGTTGTTTGTTAACTGTTTCAACAGCCTCCTAAAGAGGCTGTGTAATGCTTTTCAGGCATAGTTCAGCTTCTCATGTTATCACTGTAATGACTCATCCAGTTTTCTAATATAAAACCAATTCTGGCTTGCAGCAGATCTCTACTGGATGAGGGAAAATTTAGGAGCTTACAACTAAATGAAAGTACTATTTCAAAGTTAGTATTCATGCTGCCTGACCTTGTGCCACTTAATGATCAGTAAGACAAATACTTTATTATTCTATGTGTCCTGCTCCCAAACTATATTGCATCAAGAAGACATTGTGGTGACTTTTTAATTGTCTGTTTTCTGGTATTTACTCTGTAAAATAGATCTGTTCAGTCTGTAGCCTTTTTTTGTTTTTCTTAATGTTGCTGTGGTTAGACAGCAAAGCACCACACAGATGCTTCATCACTCTCCCTCAGTGCAGTATAGGAAGGAAGGAGAACTAATACAAACATTCAATAAAAAAAAGTTTCATACTTGAAGGCAGACATTTCCCTCTATTCTTTCTCTCTTTCATCCTGAGATCTTAGTGACTCTCATTCTTGATTAAATACACATTTAAATTAAATGAGCTCTCACCTTCTTTCATAATTTCCTAAGTTGGCTCAAGACAAGAGTGTTTTGTATATGTTCTTAGAGGAATCAATAATAAATATTTTCTTATTTTTCTTTGAGTTTCAATTTTCCGAAAATTAAATTGAATTTTTCAAAAGTTAGTTGCACCTGTAAGTTCAAAACTTTTAGTATGTGATGAATCAAAGAGAGGAACACCTGTTACTGTAACTGAAGCCAACTGGAGAAAGGTTAAGATATCTAAAATTAGTGAATAATTCTGTAATCATGGGTAAAAAATAATCTTCTGTTCTCACAGAATTTCTTTTACAAATTCTTTTCTTCCTTTCCTCAGGTCCTCTCCAGATACAATAAAGCTTAAGGGTCCTAAGCCCTTAATGGGCTGTTTGTGTTTTATTCAGCATAACACAGGTCTGTGAGGGAGTAAGGATTTCCACTAAGCCTTCCAAATCTGGGGCTCCTGCCCTCTAGATGTTTTTTCACTTAAAAATTGACAGTAAAGGAAAGAGGCCAGGTTTATTGCAACTTTATTCAGAGCAGATGGAAGCAGATGAAACTATAAATGGCAAAGTAGCTGAGCATGGAAGCTAACTAAAACACTAAGTGAAGCTGTTAAATCTGACACGGGGACTAAAGATACACTTCAGAAAACATTGTTGCTGAATTAAGCACTGACAGAAAGCAGGAGCTGATTTCATAGAACAATGAAAACCAAAAAAGTTTGTTAAAAAAGTTAGAAAAAGATATTGAGAAATAATCTGTGTTAATTTAGAAAAGCAACATATTAGTTGGTCTAATGAGCCTTAGAAACTGCCAGTATAATGTGTTCTTGATTTCCGTCATAAAAGAAAATGTGTAAATTTTGCCCTTGGTGAGTAAACTGCTTTTGAACATGAAGAAATTGTTTCCTTTTAGGGTCCATAAACCTGCCTCTAATTTTATCTGCATAAAACTATAAATCATAAAAAGACCAGCTATGAGGGGAGACATTTTTGGAAGTATTTTCAATAATCACAGAATTATAGAATCATAGAATAGCTTGAGTTGAAAGTGACCTGAAAGTTCCAAACCTCTGCCATGGACAAGGACACCTTCCACTAGACCAGGTTACTCAAACTGGTCTTAAATACTTCTGGGGTAGGACAGTCACAGCTTGTCTGGGCAACCTGTGCCAGTGTCTCACCATGCTTTGACTAAAGCATTTTCCCTAATATCTAACCCAAACCGACTCTCTTTCAGTTTAAAACCATTCTCCCTTGTCCTGACACCACTTGCCCTGCTGACAAGGCCCTCTTCTTCTTTCCTGTAGTCATCCTTTAGGTACTGCTACAATAATGTCTTCCTGGAGCCCACTCTTTTCTGGGCTTGTCTTGGTTTGAAAAGACAGGAGTCTGTAAAGGAAGGCAAGCGCCTCCTGGGAAATGGAAAAGGTAAACCCCTCCCTCCGAATTACCACAATTTCAAAATTAAAAGGCTCTCAGGCAAAGATATGGGAATGGGAAATAACAGTTCTTTACTAGGGAAAAAAAAAACTAAATTAAAAAAATGTAATTAGTACAAATAAAACTACTGATAGAGTCAAAAACCTGACACCCTGAGGAGTCAGGGTGTTGGTAATAGTCCAGTTAAATGGTGGCTGCTCCTCCTGTAGTGGCAGATGAAATGTTGCTGAAGCGGTGATCTGTAGAATGGTGTAGTTTTCTCTGAAGGTCTGGTGATGGAGTAGTTGGGCCTGGTCTTCCTCTGGGGATCCAGTGGGGAAGAAGCTGCTCCTCTGGGAAACCAGCTCTGATGGATGAAGGGGATGCTCTGATGTCCCAAAAAATGCTGATTTTTATGCAGGTAGGGATGCTTGGCTCCTCCCTCTGGGTGGAGCATCTCACAATAGGATGATGCAACTTTACCAGTCATGCAGTGAGTCATTCAATGATCCATTAACAGAAGATATCTCCCCGGAGGGAAACATTGTTCTTGGAAGAGATAAGAAAACTGCCCAACCTCCAACAGATGGCAAATGGAATACATGCTTATCTTACAAGCCAGGACAGGGCTGAACAGCCTTGTCTCTCTCTAAAGGTGCTCCAGCCCTCTAACCATTTTTGTGACCCACCTCCAGACTCACTCCAGGTCCATAGTCACAAAAGCAGGGTAGAGGAGCAGAATCACCTCCCTAACCCAGTTGGCCATGTGTTGCTTTTCACTAATCTCTTTCAAACTCCTTCCCTTTGACCAGTTGAATTTATGAAAAAGAAGAAAAGAAGGAAAAAAAAAAAAAAAAAAAAAAGAAACAAACCAAACTTGTGCTCCAGAGATCCTTACTGTCTCTCTAATCTTTCCTGGTCCTCTTCAGGCTGCTCCTGTCTATCACCCACATGGAGCAGCAGTATCCTGGAACAGTACACTGTACAAGGCTTGGTGTTCTCTCAGTGACATCCCTGATACGAGCACACAGCAAGCAGCACACTCCTCTGGAGAGTGTGTCAGGCTGCCAGACATGTGCCCTCATACCTCTCAGAAGGGAGCTGCCTCTGCCACCACCCATCATTTGCTGTGTGATCTACCAGCTCCTAGGAGGTCCCTGCACTCTCCTGGGGCTTTCCAATTTCAGGACCCATTCCAGTGTGCTGAAGTACCCCACTTCACTGTGGAATGCTCCTGAAGAAAAACTTATCAACTTGACAAGCGAATTCATCACTAAGATGCATTTTCTTTCAAGAAGTGCAGGTACTTACTAGTTGCTGTGGTAGTCACAGCTGGCAGTAGTCTCTGCCTTAAGTGCATTATGACACAAAACAGAGTTCAGGTACAGTTTGTTTTGCTCCTGGCATGCTAACTAAAATGATGCAAGGCTGTCTGCTTATTTACACATCTCTCCCCCTGTGTCTCTCTATTTCTGAGAGCCAGCTTGATTTCCTGCCTGAATCAAGACTGGTATAGGTGAAAGCTTCTATAATCTGTCATTAACCTATGGATGCCTTGAATTAGTCATGATGCCTTTTAACAGCAGTAGGACAGTGGTGTCCAATTTCTTTCAATTATTTTCCATTTCAGGCATAGTTTGAAGAAATATTGTCATCTCTGTTGCTGTTGTACATATTTCTTGTTAGTGTTTTCTATGATTTTTAAAGTGAAGGCACACCTATTTCTGACATAATTAATACTTGATTGTAATCTGTTTACAGTTGAGTGGCTTTATAATTCCTTAAAGTGATCACACATATTGTCTTTATGTGACAAGGCTCAGGTAGTGAGAGGGCTATAGGTGTGGCTGCTGTGAGAAGCTGCTAGAAGCTTCCCCTGTGTGTCATAGTCAATACCAGCTGCCTCCAAGACAGACTCACTGCTGGCCAATATTAAGTCCATCAGTGATGGTGGTAGCTCTTCTGGAATAAGATAGCCAAGAAGGAGGAGAGAAACCCAATTGGGCAGCTGCAGGCAAAGAGTGAAGTGAGAATACAAGAGAACACAGCTCTGCAGACCCCAAGGTCAGTGAAGAAAGTGTTTCAGGTGCAGGAGAAGAGATTCCCTTGCAGGCTGTGGTAAAGACCATGGTGGGACAGGTGTGCCCCTGCAGCCCATGGAGGTCCATGGTGGAGCAATCTCTCTATAGCCCCTAGAGGATTCCACACCAGAGCATGGATCCCTGAAGGACACTTTGACCACATGTGAAGCCCATACTGGAGCAGGTTCCTGGCAGAATCTGTGGTCCTGTAGAAAGAGCAGCTCCTGCTGGTGAGAAGTTTTGACTCAGTGAGGGTCACATGCTGGAGCACTCTGTTCCTGAAGGAATTAAGCCCATGGAAGGGACCCATGCTGGAGCACCTAATGAAGAACTGTAGCTTGTGGAAGAACTCGTGTTGAGGAATTTTATGCAGTATTGTCTCCTGTGGCAGGGGAAGATTGTGAGGAGTCCTCCTGCAGGGGAAAGAGCAACAGAGAAAATGTGTGATGAATTGACCAGTGCCCCCATTCCCTGTACTGCTGAGCTGCTGACAGAAGAGGATTCAGGAGTGAGACTGAGCCTGGGAAGAAGGACTTTTTTAGCATTTGTTTTTTATTTTTCATTACCCTACTCTGAGTGGATTAGCAATAAGTTAAACTAATTTTCCCAAGCTGAGTCTGTGTTGTCCATAATGGTAGCTGGTGAGTGGTCTCTTCCTGTCCTTGTCTTGCATCACCAGACTTCTCTCGTATTATTCTCTCCCCCACCCAGCTGAGGAGGGAAGTGGCCACTTTGGTGGACACCTGGCACCTACCCAGGGTCAATGCAACCATCATATAATTTTAATAAAAATAAAATCCAGGAAGGAGATAAATAGATGTAAATTTTATGAGGACAAGAAGGGTATTCTAAATTTCAATCATTCTCTTTGAAATACTTTAAATTTATTTATACAAAGATGAGGTAATTTAGAAATAAAGCTTCTTGGCTTTGGAATAGGCATACAGATGAGGAAGAAGTAAATTTGATGTGTCCCTACAGTTTTTGTTATGAAGAAATGAGTGTGATGGGATGACAGTAATTAACATCATCATGTGAAGAAATGACACCATCCATGTTCTCTTTTAGGGAATATAAAATGGATTGTTGATCATAAAGCTAAGAGGCAGATCAGAGTAAGGAGGGAATGGGACTTCTGGTAGAGAAATTTTAAATCCCAGAGATCTCAAAAATAAAAGCCAGCAGAATAGAAACTGCAGATTGTTTAGTCACAGGAACATATGGCATCATGCAAAATACTGAAACTGAATGATTAAACAGACAGACTGAACATTTATATGCATGGTACAGAGCTTGTAGTCTATTTAAAGTCAAAGATAAGTACTAATTCTAAAAGCTAATGAAATCAGAAAATCATTTCTGGAAGCAATAGGCACAATTTTATGATGTTGAGTACCTTGATTACCTCAATTAGTTGCATAACATGGATTTACCAGAATTTACTTGCAAAAGTAATTTTTGGCTAGCAGAATGTGCCAAGGTAGTTGAGTGTGTCCTTTATATGCATGTGTCTTTTACATTATGCTTACCATTATACTTTTAAATACATGTATATATATATATATATATATATATATATATACATAAAGAGAGAGCGAGAGAGAGAGAGAGAGAGAGAGAGATTTGAAAACATAAATTCCTTTTGTTCATCCTTGAAGACTGGTTTCTGCAATGCTGTTGTTGCAACAGCATTGTAAAATGTGCCTGATTCCAGCAGAGAAACTATGAACACTATATAGAAATTGGAATTTAATTATCTCCATGGTATCTGAATAAATCATACAAGTACCAATATTTTCTGCAATAAATAAATAAATACCTGAAATACACTGCATGGGACAAAAAATGCTTTACTATTTAGCACAGACTTATCAGAAAACTATGAATGTTTTCTAGTCTTTAACACAGTCATAATCTGTGCTGGGATTATTTTTTCTTTTGTTTCCTCTAAGTTTTATCTGTCACTAGGCATGTGAAGTCAAGAAAAACAATGAGTCTATCTTCTTCAGTATGTGTGAAATGTGTTAAAATTATTATTAATAAAAATAGATCTAATTTATTTGCTCTTGAATGAAGATCTGACTTTCCTGAAGCCAAAGAAAATTTTTTTTTTCCTGTTGGTTTTTTGTTCAGGTGATATGTTTACTTATGAATTTTTAAAGAGTATTATTACTTGTACTGGCTTTTGGATAGTTATAAGCTATAGATGTATTGACTTAGATATAGGCTGTTTGTTGCAGCGACTGCTTGCATATATAGCATGTCTTTTTTATGACACACAGTCATATAAATTTTATGGTGTTTTGTTTATGTTTTCTTTTTGATTTGCTATTCTTTATTTAGTTTGATTACACTTATATTTTGTATAGTCATGACTGTTGCAGAGTAGTTTTACATGAGCACAAGCAAGATAACTTCTTGGGAGGCTGCTAGATAAGTGCCAAGAATAAAATAAAATGGAATTTAATATCTATTTTCTATAGTCAACATTTTGATGCCTCATGTTCACTTTCTAGCATTGACTGTAGGATGAATTCATACTGAGATATTTATCTAATTGTGGTTTTTATCTACTGTACTTTTCAATTTTCATAGCCTAAAATCTCATACATTTTTTAGTTAAAGCATACACAGAGAATATTTATGGTACATGAAGTAGCAGGTACACATTAACCTCTAGTTGATTTCATACTCTTGCCATTGCCTATTAATATTCTAAATTGCTGTTTTCAAACAGTAGTTACCTTAGATCCAGATGTTCCAGTAAATATTTTGTGTAATCCTTTGAGGAAATCTATCAATCAACATAGTTTTCAAGAGTTGAAAATATTAAGGAGAAAGCAAAGACCATGAGTTGAGACAAATCCTATCTACACATGTAAAAGTGCTGAAAAATAATAGCAGTAGAAAACAAATGCCCTATTTGCATTTCTTTATTTTTCCTTTAGGGTGGGTGAGATGAATGTATTGTTCCTCTAACAGTCATAGGAGATGGATCTAACAGATGTAACACTTAAAGGGAAGATTTTCTCTCCACCAGCTGGAAACCTGTTTGAGCTTCACACTTTAGAGCTGGGCAGATGAGAAGGAATATAACAATGGGCTGGTTTAGTCCTGCTGACCTGTTTTGTGTTGTCTTCTACTGATCTTGTTCCCAACCTCTCTACTGTAATTGTGCTGAAATAGTCATGCTGAAAACTGAGGCTTATGTAAGTGTTAATTTAGCTCCTGAAAAAATTATATGGTAAGCTCCTTTAATTCTGATCACTGTTTTCCTTGAGTACTGTTCCAAGTGGAATGTATACAAATAGTCATTAATTAACCCATAATGTATCTGTCCAGTAGATCACAATGATCAGATAATAACAAATTTTTGGCCTACAGTGGTGGTTATTTTTTGAGAAAGTTAGTCTTCTTTCCCAGAATTACAATGTATGGACCAGAACAACATACCTCATTTTCCTCCTTCTGCAATGGTGGGTCAAAATGTTAGGTGGAAAGATATAATATTTTCTATACTATTGATTCTTTTTCAAGTCTGAACCCTTCTGATTCAGATTCAAATACCAAATCAAGCCATAGCATAAACAATCTCAGCCTCTGGTCAAATAATTCTATAATTGTTCATTGTGATCACTCTTTTCTGTGAAAAGTAAAATTTTCCTAGTGTCACTTGTGATGCCAACTTTTAGTGATGGCTACACTAGAAATGCAATTCATAGGGCTAATAATTGTAAATCCTTCTACTGTTCCTATACTACTCCCCAAACACTTTTTCTGTCAGCAACTAAACTATTCTATAAAATATGAATGACAAAAGAGAAATTAATATTCTTTGTTCAAAATGTATGATTCAATCTTCTAAGTAGTTATGTAGAGCCATGTGAAATTCAGCCGGGAATTGTTACTTCAAGTGATGAATAATGTCCCACTCTGAAGGGATTTTTTCTGCTATTTTGATCCTTGAATGTGTAGCAATCTACTTGAAACACTGGGAAATTTATACCTATTTTCCATCTCAATTTGCTACCTAGTGAAGTTGACTAAAAAAATTTGTCACTGAATCCAGTGGTAACTGGATGGGGTCCGTGATACCTGGGACTACAACTATAGTAAGAAGAACTGGAAATTTATAAGTAAACAGTTATTCTCCATGTTTTTATTTGTTAATTAAACAGTCAATCCCTATGAATAATTTTATGTCAACTAATAGTTAAATTAAGTAGCAGTTAGGTTTTCCCAAAAATTTACAGACAAAGGTAGGTTCCTCCAAGAGTCATATCACTGGTTATCTTAGCAGGGGTGAGTTACTCTTTAGATTTGTTGGAGAGTTGAAGAGTTCTTTAAGACATGGATATAAAAAGGTAAGACACAAGCTTGAGACCAAAAGAATTTTGGAAGGAGATTAAAATTACTCAAGTTGCAGATAATCAAAGTTATTAAAACTTTGTAGCACTTCCAGTAAGACCAAAATGTATCCAGGGGCAGAGACAGAATGGCTAATGGCATTGTCAGAATAGAAATGGAAATTACCACATCTGAGGAGGAAACAGAAGTCAGAGTTTAATGTGCTCTGATCAAGACATTTATTGACTGTCACTGCAGAATAATGAAAAACTGGCACACTTTTAAATTTTGATGAGTAACTGATTTATCAAATTTGTAGTATAAGTATACCTGTAAAATAATAAACATTGTACTTTAATTAATAGAAGGAAAAACATAACCCTGAGAAAAAGAACCTATGTTTAAAATTCAAGACATAGAAACCTTTGAAATCAATTAGGAAGTATAAATTCAAGAAATATAAATTAATGAAAAATAAAAACCATCTTTTAAAAGATAGATAATACCAAGATAACTTGGCATCTTTATTTGATAGAATAATTTATTCCCTGGATATGAGAGAAGTAGAAAATATAATTTATCTTTTTTATTAAGTGTTTAACTATAGAACAATATAAGGTGTTGAAGATATAGAATTAATAATAAAAAAATATGTTGAGTAAAAACTAAACAATTGACTGTCTTAAGTCTGCTATCATTTATACATTATATATCATTTTTATATTTTATGACTTTGCTAAATTATTTTCTTTCAAAAATAAACCCATTTCTGATCTGAAGGTCTTCAGCATAAATTGTTTCAGGATAGTATTAGGAGAATAAGAAAATCAATTCCTTTGTGGGTAGAACTGCTTGGGTATGGTCAGTTAGAAATGATAATCATAAACCAGAAAAAATACATTAGAAAGCGCAGTGCAAAAGTTAAGCATTTTAATTCTGTTGAACCATTTATGTTCAGGCATATCTTTGCTCCTTACCAAATTCTTGGCCCAGGAATAGTCCTATAATCATTAGGCCCTACTCATAACCACAGTGAACAGGTACAGCTGCTCTGAAATCAGTGAACATGCACAGGTTTACAGTAGCTGAAGTCTGTCAATAACGATTCTCTTCCCTCATTAATAGATACGGCTCCTATGCACAATACCCTTCAGATATTAACAAACTCCTGGCTTCTTTGAAGAAATTAATTTAGAAATACTTTGAAATTATGACAGTCTTATTCTGCAGAAGAGCTGCACAACTGATTTCATGACTGATCAAAGTGTTATTGAAATCAAAGATAACCATGAGAATTACAACAATTTTTCTTTAATATACATGAAAATAGAGTTTTCCTTAGTGCTCGCTCACCAGTCATCATGTAAGAACTTTCCTTCATTACCATGGACCAGCTTTCATTCATTTCTCTGTCAATGCGTCTTACTTTTAGGGATGGAACCATTTGTTGTATATGGTTGTGTGTGCATGTATGCATACACATACATGCATGTACCTTAAAAGAAATTAAGTTAGGAATCAGATTTCACTGTAATGGGTATATTTGAAAACATTATAAATAATGACTGTAATGGTAAAATAAAGCTTTTCTAGATTGGTACTAATTAGCAACACATTTCATGCAAATCTTTTGTTCTCATTATTAACCATTAACATTGCATTCTCAAAGCCATCACTACCCAGCAAGCACATCCAACATTAGCTTTGAGTACTCAACTGCACAGAGTTGACCTGTGTAATTAGCAGTGATGGCAACAATACTTCATGTCCCTGGTCACCACAGTGCAGATGACCAGGCCAAGAGCTCTTTAATACAAAGAGATGAAGTAAACATCTCCTCACTCTTAGCCATTAGAAGTTAAAATTCTTGTTCTTTTACAAGGTGGTTGATTTTCAAGTCAATTCCCAGACCTTGGCTCCCACACTAAGCTACACACTGCCTGAACCTAGGAAAAAATTATTTTCCAGTCTGCAGCACTTGCCTCATCCTATTGCTTGGCTGCTGCTCCCTTGCCTAAAGGAGAAGCAGTCTTCACAGGTGCTTTATTTCTATGATGAGTAATGGCCCATCAGTGCATTGCTAGTAAAGCTGTTGTGTTCACAAAAGTTTTTACAGGTATGTTGACATGCTGTTTCATACAGGTAGGTCCATGCTGTTTGTTTCTTTCAGTATTTGACTTGTCTCTCAGAATAATAAGTAAAACTATAAAGTGTCTTAAAAAAGCAGTTTTAAACCACCATGACACTGAAAACTTTTTATTACATAAAATTATATCAAATCTGGATATTTTTGTTTTTATCAGAACCTTCTAAAAGTAGTGATTTTGTAACTTTCAAAATGGCTGTGCTGTAGCACTCCTTGATGCAGTGGGGATGGAGTTTGTTTATCCAGTTCTAAATCAAATATGGTAAAATTGTTTCTTGGAACAGGAAATTGACTCTGAATCTGCCTTTACACAAAATATTTTTCTTCTCCATTTTCATTATCATGGCCCATGTTTTATGAATGCTGCTTTGTGACACAAATATATGAAGGAATAGGTTCCCTGATATATTGAAAGAGTGTTTCTGTAAAATATCTTAATTCTGGCCTTTGGATAAATAAAAGCTGTCAAATAACTAGACTCTTTTCCCTCTACCCACAAAGGAATTGACTAGTGATTAAGCCTTTGTCTTCTTTCATTTTATTCATAGCTTCTAGTTATGTAGCTATTTCACTCAACCCTGATAGACTTCAAACACTTTACTACTGATTTAGCCATAGACATATCTAATTGTATCAAAAGGTTGTGAAGTCCCAGTTGTTTTAAGTCTATCACTGAAATGTGTGACTGTAATATTGTGAAGAAATGTCTATTTTTCATTAGTTAACACATTTTATGGATGAATAACAGATTGTCATTCAAATTGATTGTTTCACTTAAAATGTTTAATTGCTGAGGTGGATTGCATTTGTACACCATTACTCAAAGCAGAGAATATACTTTTCAGAAAGGTTTAAAAATGGAGTAATTAAATGATATTGAAGTATGGTCACTGTCTTACTAAAAGGAAGGTCAAAGCCTGCTGACAATATTTTAAAGTTATTCCAATTCTTTTTATGAATATTCATAGAAATCATTGTAACATTAATGTCTTCTTTGCCACAAGGTACATGAGGTATATCAGACTGTGGGGTTCTGAAGGATTTTATTTTAATTTTTGTATTATTATTATGGGTACATAATTATATTATGAATTAAAATATATATTTGTGAGTTTTATGTAAAGGGAAAGATTGCATCACCAAAAGCTCATATAAAAATGGAATTCTTTTTAATATTTTCAGGTACATTAATAGATACTATCCATTACAGGAAGCTGTTGCAAATTAAAAATTTTGTGTGATTTAGCTTTTGTCTGCCTAGAATCTCTCCCTCAGAGGCAGAGCAGTGAAGCATTCTGTTGCTCCATCTCCTTGGAACAGAAGAAAAAAGAAAACAGAGAGAGCAATGATGTCAAAATTAGCAGGAATGGTAGTGATTTTTATTGAGAATTTAGTCTTGAAGTACAAGTACAGAGAAATCCATGACCAAGACCAGCAAAAAGACAGAAGTTGATGAGCTGGTGATGATGGAGTAAGACCATTGAAACTTTTCCCTCTCCATATATTTCCCTTTTTTAAAATTTTTCTGAAAATCATATGTTTAGCAATGTTTCAGTTTGTCAGGATTAAAATAGTTTTATGTATGTTTGCATTCTGGGACTTAGTAGTTGAATGGAAACCCTAGATAATAAAATATTGCAATAAACAACATTATAACAGTATAGGTAAAAGCTTTTATATTCAGTATAAGTAATATGCATGTAGAATTTTCACCTGAAACAAATATTACAATGTCTAATGAATGGATTTCTGTCTTGGCATTCTGATTCATAGCAGTTTAGCTAAACATTCTGATTTATAGCATCTTAGACTCCCCATCCAGTCAGTAGAGAAAATGGGTGCCTCTGAAAAACAATTTTAGAGAGTCTCAGTGATAGGTACATCCAAAGAATGATAGAATACTTACATAGACTGCACAGGGACTTTTCTAGACCCAGGAAATAACAAAGCACTAGATATTTAGTATATTGGCATTAGCATATATGAGTATGGAGTAAAATTTTCCTCCTTCAGAATTTAATGATGACCTTACTTTGCAGGACAGATGCCTAGTAATTTGCAATGATTTTCTATGGGCCATTACATCAGCATAGAGAATCCAGAGCCGTGATTATATATCTTTTACTCCCACGTCAAGGAAGGATGGAGGAGAGTCAGCGCTACTACTTAATTAATGAATACAGATAACACAAGGACGAAACAAATCAACTTTTACTCTAGTGGCAGAACTATATGACTTTTTTAGGAAGGAAATTGAGCAACATACTTGAAGAAACTAGAGGAAAACTTTTTTTTGACAGAATAAAATAGTAAGAACTATCATTTGGCTTGATAATATCTTTATTTGGATTCTGTGCAGTCATCTGTAGTGACTGCAGCAAGACCAATATATTTCTATGCCTTCTGAAAATTGGCCTAAGTAAAATTCTCAAAATTGTGCTAAAAACTTTCTGTAGTAGTGTTTCAGAAGACAGATACCATATACCGAGTTACCAAGCCCTTAATGGGATGATCAATGGTTTGCTTGGCTTTTTTGATATAGAAGGAAAAAGAGGAAGAAGGAAAAAAAGAAAGATACCTCACCAGTGTACTTTGACTGTCTCTTTGATTCTCGTAGCAGAGGGGCAGGGAGCTAGAGCAGAACTGTTATGCTGATTTGTCTTGGCTAGAAAATCCTCTAGGGAGGGTGCAGATCAGACAGGTGTAAAAGCTGCAAAATCGGGATGTGAACCACATTTAACACTGGCAGCACACAGTGACAAGATGCTAAAAAAGTGGTTTTATCTATGGTGAATCCAGATTCTTAACAATGAAATAATATTCAGAGTACATTGTGTTACTATTTCATGCAGGGCTAATGCTCAGCTCTCTGAAGATGCACCTTTAAATTTATTTTGAAGCCACTGATTCTACCTATTTATTTACCTACTTTTAGACATTTCTCAGCAATTTGCTCTGTAGCATCTGCCACATAGAAGGGCATCGTGATTTATCTACAGCTCTGAATATATTACTTGTTAACCTTTACGAACACCTAGTGTGACTCATTCCATCTTATCACAGCAGACGTCAGTGGGAGTAAGCATCACTCAACAGGACAACCAGTTTGTACAGGATATAGGTGCGTGTACAAAATGTACCCAGATAAAAGAGTCAGTTAATTTTTAAACTGTTAAAAAGGAGTATGAATACAGCAGTGCAGTCTGCCCTGGGATATGAGCCATGTGCATTGCTAGTCATAACAATGGGATCAAGAGCCTGACAATAGCCTAAATATGAACAAGAGAAATTAATTGAAATTTGCACCTCTGTGTATCTCTAATAAAAAAAAATCTTAAAAAAAAGAAAAAACAAAGATAGCTTTATCTCCTTACGAGTCTTTCCCTTTTCCCAGGGAAATCCAATGTTGTTAAACCAGACACTGCAGAACTCCTGAGCAGTACCTTGTTTGCTGTATTTCTCTGGCTAATGCTGTATTTCTCTGGCTAGTGCTAAGTTCTATAGACTTGGGAAGCACTACACTTAAACAATTTAACATTCAATGATTTGTCCATGCTGCAATTTCTAAACTTTTTGTGTTCATAGAGTCAAAATTTTCTAAGATGTGTACTTAACTGCATGTACTGTCCTTTGGATTGATTATATATTGTTAGATTCACACAGGTCTTCCCACAACCAGTAGTGCTCTCACAAAACCAATTTTCTGGCAATTTATACTAAAATGGGCAAAATAACAAATAAAAGTATATAATCCACATAATCTGTTGAACCAATTTAAACACATGCAAACTATCAAAAGTAGGAAGACTGTTGTCTCTCTCAAGTCAATTTTTTTCTGTGAGGACAATTGTCTTAAAATTTCACTTCCAAAAAGAGACTTTTGAAGGTTTTCCAGGAGTTTTCTTTCTGAAATGCATGGAATTTTAAGAATGGTCCAAAGCAAGCTGATAAACATTATGACCAGATATGGTTGTGGGATCATCATAGAATCTGAATTATTTGAGTTGGAAGGGACCTTGAAGATAATCTAGTTCCAACCCTCTGCCATGGGTAGGGACACCTTCCACTAGACCAGGTTGCTCAAAGCCCCATCCAAACTGGCCTTGAATACTTCCAGGGATGGGGCTTCCACAACTTCAACCTGTTTCAGTGCCTCATCATCCTAACAGAAAAAAATTTCTTTCTAACATCTAATCTTAGCCTGCTCTTTTTCAGATTGAGGCTTGGTGTCATCTGCATTTTTGCTGATGGTGTGCTTGATCCTTTCATCTTTATCTAATAATATTACTAAGTGTTCCAATATTAGTAAAAATATTAAATAACACCAGTTCCAAAATGGATTCCCTGAGAGACCTGGAATGTCACCAATGTCCACTGGGACTCTGAACCATGAACAGCTATTTTCTGGATGTATCTAGCCAATTCCTCATCCACCTAACAGTGTCTCCATCAAATCCTTCTGTCGCCAATTTAGAAGGAAGGATGTGGTGGGGACCTACATCAAAGGCTTTACAGAAATCCAGATAAATGACATCTGCAGCCCTTCCCTTGTACACCGATGCAGTCACTCCACCACAGAAGGCCACTGGGTTGATCAGGCAGGATATGGTGAAGCCATAGTGGCCATCCCAAATCACCTCCATGTCCTCCATGTGCCTAAGCACAGCTTCTAGGAGGAGCTTCTTCATGATCTTCCCCAGGCACAAGTTTTTGGGGTTTTTTTAAACCTCAAAAATATAGATTTTGAACTGGACACATTAATTACAAACATTAAATTTACAATTTACTCAGCACCCACTGTCTCAAAATAAGGTGTTTAAAGAAATACAGAAAGGTATTTTTGTTGGAATTATGACAAATGCCATACGTTTGAGTAAGGTTGTTCCTATATCCTACAGTTTATCACCTTAGTAAATTTTAGTAAATTTGCCATTTGAAAGACTTCTTCCACAACCAACAATTACAAGAGATTATTAAGGGCTTAGACATCTACCTAGGTGGCTGAGTTAGGAGCCTAAGAAAGACAGTAAGTTACTAAGATTTTAGATTTCTAGAAGAATTTTAGGTGCCTTAGAGACTCTTCAAACACGTTTTAGATACTTAAAACAGCAAAGTTAAACACCTCAGACAAGGCTGGGTGAATCTTTTCTTGGTTTATGAATGCTAGACCATACATATTTGACTATGCACAATTGTTCAGCTTTAAAAAAAAACTCTTTCTCACTGTTACATTGTTGATATTGAGAATTTTCTATGTATGACAAATTTATGATATCTAAATGTTTTATCTTGCTATCTTGTTGTAGCTAGTTTGTTTGTGAAAAGAAAATTCTACTCCATCCATACAAGGGCAGCTCTGGGCATGGCATGTAAATCACTTACAGTATTGCCCTCATGAAGCAGAGGCTTTCAGATTAGAAGAGACCTTTGCAAACCATAGCTAACATGGCTTTTCAGCACTGAAAATTTTAGATAATGAAGTTGTCATAGATTGGATTACCTTGGTAATGATGTATCTGCTTCTGACATAGAATGTCAGGTTGCAGCATTTACTTAAACTTACTTTGTGCTTTGTACTTTGACACGGTATGACTCACATAGCTTCCCTTGATACGTCTTAAACTGACAACTTGCCATAGATATGCAAATGCTCCCTTTTTCTGAAAAGAGCAATTAATATACTCTTGATAAACCAAGAGTTCTAAAGAAAAATACTGATATTTTTCTACATTGACAGGATATAAATGGTAAGATACAGGATTTGCTACCACACTTTAGCATTTCTTTAAATGTACAGAAGTACTTCTGCAACAACAATTAAGTTATACTGTTCTGAAAACTTTATTTTTTATGACTGGAAACATGATGGTAAACACTGATGCTAATTGATCATACACTTTACAGGAATTTTTATAGATATAACAGATACAAATATAAAAGTAAATCTATAATAAGTTAAGCATATTGTATTTGCTTTCCAATAGCCATTTTTCTCTTTTTCTGTGGGTTTCTGTTGTACATACGGTAATGCATAGACTCAGTTGTTTTTTATCCTTAGCAAGACCAAACCCATATTATGAAATGCCTTCTCTAACTTGTTAGCATCATTGATTGACTTATTTTATTTCTACGGTTGTCCAAAGTCCTAATGTTAAAAACTCTTTGAACTTAGTGTCATTCTTTGCAATTTTCTAAAGATTTAAGCTTCCTTTAGAGAATGTTCCAGATAAACAATATGAAAGCTGGAGGTAAACATTGTCAATCAAAGGGATTTGGAGGCAGAAAACATTTCCACTGGAAATCATTTTGCATAATTTAAGCTGTAGTTTAAAACATGTTTGCGGTTTATACCTAGCAGGGTGAAGCTCATAATCCTATTTAAGTTTATAAATTATCCATGTTTGTGTTTATTACTATGGATATAGGAAACCAACTTCTATATGTTGTTAGGCCTAACTTTTACCTGGCTGATCCACCTTGGAATCATAAGAATGGGATCAAAAATATATGTCTCCCTACCAAAGAAAGTCTCTTAAGACTCACTTGCTCACATTTTCACTCAAAAGTGAAAATGAGTAAATGCTGCCTGAGGTAGCTAAGGGCACCTTAAGCATTCAGGTGTCATTGGCAGACAGGACACCTGTGTCAAATCTCTGACCTTCTGGAGTAGCAGCTGGGGACCAGGTGGTCCCTCCTAGGGAAGGTGGGCTGCCTGAGGCTGGCAGGGTCACAGCCTGGTGAGCCAGTACATGTCTATGTATGAGTTCCGTCCTTAAATCAGGGTACACATGCAACTGTCAGTGACTATCCAGGAAGAAAATAAGAGATGTCAAATTTAAGGAAAGTATTTTAAAATTTGCTTTGCCCATAAGCTCTGTCAAGCACAGCACAAAAGCAGTATCCAGGCACATGTATGCTTGTGTTTACTTGGTCTTGACTATTTGATTTTGTCTTGCATTTTCTTCTTCTATTTCTGCATTTCTTTTACTATTCAAAGAGAGCATGAATCTGTATAAGAATGTTTGTGAGTTTAATTTCACTGACTGAGGGAAGATGGGAGAGGTGGGGCAGGTGACCGAGATGGTCCAATAGGTGTTTGAGATTCATCCTCAGCGCTCTTAAGGACCCACATCTCTGTAGTTTATACTACAGATACTTTTATATCACAGAAATCCCAGTACTCCCAGGTCAGCTCTGCATGGCCAAAGAGTCATGGTATGAATTAATATTTCAATTTTGTAACTATATTGCTGTTGATTTATTTTCTTCAGTACAACTACTGAAGAAGAAATCCAGTGTTACTTGAAAAGTGCTTCAAGTGCCTATGTCCTCTGACACTCTCATTCCACCAACATTATCACTGCTGATAGTTTACACCTGAGATACTTTCTTCTTCCTCATACAACCTCCTATTATGTGTAAATTGAAGAATCTTTAATTCATCCTCATAATAGGTGTGTCACATATTCATCACACAGCACTGTTATCAATGGGCAAAGTATACTTAACTGGGCAAATCTCTTAAACCATCTGTCTCATATACACTGATAAAATTTGGTTTACTAGTACAGTAGTATTATAATTTTTGTTAATAGAAAAATGTATGCATGAATATGTATTTTTACATTATGATCTGCTTGCTAAAACCTTTATTCAGAAGTTGGTAGACAAACAATTCTCTCACTGAAAAGCAGCAAATATATAGTATATTTCATGACCAAAGTACCCTTTCCTAACTACTGCCTTTCTTAATAACCTCCATTTATTCCAACTGAATATGAAGCTATGTCAATATGCCACAAGAAATGCAAATACATCTTGTCAGAGAGCAAACACAAAGAACAGACTGTAGACTACTGGTTAAATAATACCAGTTTTGGATAGGAAGGAAAATGCTACTGGGTATTTGAAGGTCATTTTCTATTGTTGGATAATTCTGTACTCCACAAAATACTTTAGGACTAAGAAAGAAGCAGCGGTGTTGAACCTTAGCTGAGTGAGAGTTCCTATGTCTTGTGCTCTCACTTACTTAAAGGCAAATTTTGCTGTGTAGTGAAAATACCTCTCAGATTTATGTTGTCAATTAAGTAATCTAACGTCTAAGTGAGAGAGGAGAGATGTCTCAACGGAGATACAGAAAGCATGGAGTCACGCTGTCAGTGAAAAGTGCTCTTGCAAAGGTAAATGTATGCAAGTCCACTGTAGCTCAGTTGTGCATGATAGGTGGTCTGCTCTCTTTCCATGTGGTGTTTCTATAAAATACAGGCATTACTGTCTGAGTTGTTCAGTGGAAGAAAACCACTTGGGGTGTTTTATGGATGATTTGTGTTACATTTTCAGTGTGGGTTTTGTTTTGGTGGATCTTTTTTGTGAAATATGGCAATATGATTTTGTGGCAATTGAATAGGAGGCTGAAATTTGTTTTCTGTAACTAAGTAAGGTAAAGAGAAGAGTGCTTACAAAATCCATTACCTTGAAAAAGGATTAGATCTCTGGGTTTAGGCAATATGAGATCTTTAAAGTAAGACAGAAAAGTGTGACTGAATATTTATAGTGGACATTATCAGTATCTTAATTTTCTTTTCTCTTCTAAAGAATAAGCCTCAATAGAAAAACCTTTGCTCCATAGATCAGTTTAAGTTTAGTGAGTCAGAGTTACAATTTTAACTCTCATTGTATTACTTCTCACTGTGACTATGTTTATAAATCTCTGTTTCTTGGCAGGACTAGATATATTTATATGTTAATTCGCATATATTCCAAATTGTATGGAATCCAATATGTTATGAAAAAGTAAAATTTTTGAATTTTCTTCACTTGAATATTTATTAATGACAGAAATAGTGACTCAAAATTAAGATACTTTGTTTATAAAAAGTCTATTTTGCTTTATGTCAAACTTTCCAGATAAAATCTTTCTTTATGCAAATTTGAAGCAGCAAATTTGAGAATAATCCCACTTTTACTTAGGTTAATACAATTTCGTATTAAATACCGATAGATCATGCTAGTATGAAACATTCTTTGAAAATTAAATCATTATTCTCATTGCACAGGCATCATTCTGAATTTACAGCTGTGTTACAGTGTTTACACATCACTGGAGAAGGATTGTATGTGTTACCAGAAGGATTGTGTGAAAAGCACTCCTTGAATGGAGGATGTGCAGGAGATGCTGAATTGTCTTGGTGGTCCCAGCACAGCCCCTGCTGTTAACTCTGCTTTGAGTTATGCTCCTCTGATGGTGGGGATCCTCTCCTTTTGCAGAGGAAGAAATGAGGGCAGTTAGCCTTTATTTTCATCTCTGCTCTAAGAGCCCCAGGAAGCTCAGACATCAAAGTAGGTAGGAAGGGAAACAATCTCTGCCAGGTAAATGTCCAGCTCCCACTATTCTCTAACCTAGAATAAGTCAAAATTAAGGTTTACTTTGTTATTCCTTGAATTGAAATTCAGCTCCTTGTCAGGTAAAGTTCAGACAACAGATATTCCTTAACCATTTATCAGGCAATTTATTAATTTGAAGTCTTTCAGAGGGTGCAATAGTTCAGAATTTTCATCAGAGAATGTTTATATCATTAAGGGCTCCTAACATGCTGTTTCCCAGATTTTGAAGAAAATAGCCAAGAGCAGCAAAGTAATGGACAGAGGTAAATATCCCACAGGTCCAAAAGCTGCCTTCAGAAAACAGAACCAAATAAACAAACAAATAAATAAAATGAAAGAAGTACAAAATACTCTTTATTAAGAGCAGAAGATCAAGATAGCCAATAAAGGAAAAATGGATTGAAGCTCTACCTGCATATGGAATTATTTTATAGAATTAATTTTTCAAACATGAAATGAGTGTTTGATCTTAATCTAGTGAATAGTGTTGCTTCTGCTGGTATCAGTAAAATAATATCAGCTAACAGAAAAGCAGATAATCATAAAAGATGGACTCACTCTTAATTAAAGTGTCAGGACACTGAGGTATGTTGAGTTAGTGTAATGATAATTTTGTAGTATGAGAAATTTCTTTAAAAATTGAATTTGAAAAGACCCTAGCTAGTGGATAGCTTTCTCTATACTGAAATCAATCATGATATCTCTATACTGGAAATTTTAAAAAATAAAAAAGAAAGAAAAAGGAAAACAGAGTTTTCCATGGTTAATATATAATAAAATACATATAATATATAAATATATATAATAGAAAACCCCTGATATGCTACATGTCCTCCCCTTTGTATAAAAATATGAGGACTGAATATTCCAGTGCTTTTTGGTTTGGTTTATCAATTAAAAATTAAAACCGGATGCTCGCCACAATACATATATTAGAAGATAAATTAAAAAAACCATAAATAAAAATTTGAAAATTAAGTCACCAGAAACCAGGGAGTTTTAACAGCAGATATTTACCTTTAAAACAATGGAAGTGAAGCATCCAAAAACCTTTCATCTGCTAAGAATGAGACTAAAAAAAATTTTTAAAAACTTCAAAAATTATGTATTTCTCCAAAATATGCTCTAAGATATACATTAGATTAAATAAGTTCATATAAATATCTTTAAGCTTAATATATTCATATCCATGTAGCTGCTATTTTGAATGGAATAGCAGAATAATCACAACTCAACAAGGTGGCAAGCTGCACTTCCATTCTCTGGAAAATGATGTGCAATATTTATATTAAATAGTATATAAATAAATTATTTAGCAGTATTTTAATTTTAAATTATCATATTACTTGAGCTATGTGTTATCTAATATAAAGTTAATTTTAATACAGCAAATGTAGTAATTTGTATTATTTGAAAGCATCTCTGAAAAAATAATTTTATTTAAAAAAAAAATCTCAATTTTAAAAATAAGAAACTCTAACTAAAGTTTCAAGTATGAGAAACTGTTCTTAACTAGGAAAAATCCATAACAGATTGAACATTCTAAAAAAAATTGCAAATGTACAACAGTAATTATTTTTCAGATATAAGAAACTCTTAAGATGTATTAAAATAGAGTAAATATCAAAATAGACTGTTTGGTACAAAATTAAAGCTAAATTATTCCTAGAGGAAAAAAAAAATAGACATCTCAATTATGAGCCATTCAAAAAAATTTATAAATATATTTTCTCCAAGTGCATTTACAGCTGAGCCCAAAATCTTAAGAGTTCTGCAAGAACAAACCACTAAAACTTAAAGTTGCAGTAACTGTCAGAACGATTAGTGTTCTTTAACTTGACTGCACCATGCTTCACATTGAAGGAGCAATATAACCGTGTGGAGTTGTGGTGGGTTTTTTCCCCCCACTGGGGTTGAAAATAGAAGTAAATTTATGCTTGGGATCCCTCATGCTTTATTGAGGAAAGTAACTTCCAAATAACAATCAATAAATTGATCGTGACTATCTCTAGTAGGACACAGAGGAGTCTATTTCTAAGCTGGTAAATAATAAACAGATATTGTCATTCTGATGAAGTTTGCAATGTCTTGCCTGTACCTGGAAAGCTTGCTAGACCCACTGAGTTTTTAACTTACTACTAATACAGAAATATAAAAAAAACATTCCAACAGAGACTGGATAAGTGAACGCGAATGCAGGAGATCACAGAAGGACTCTTGTAAATACTAGATTCAATGAGAAGACAGAGATCTTCTTTAGCCTTTGAATAACTAAAGTCAAATAAAGCCTTTACCTGTGAACAGATGGAATGTCTGAAAATATTTCAGTGAAATTTCACTGACAGTTTGAAAACTACAAAAACTATTTACTGGGATATTTGGGCCACAGTAAAATTACAGTGGAATCCACCTTCATTCAGACTTGTGTGAGAATATATTCTTCCCCATAATTTATGTTAGAATAACTGGAAATAGAATTGTAGAATAAAAGGGATATAAGGGGTTAGCTTAATTAGGGTACAGCACAAACAGTAAAGACTCAATAGTCTTTCTTTTATGGAAGAGGGCATGATGATTTCATAGTCAAGGTTCCATCTGAATCTTCATTTATAGCTTGTTTTTCCTTCTTTATTTTGAATTCCCCCCTAAATCCTCAAAATGCTTCTGGGTACAAAACTTTGCTGGAGTTGATATTCTAAAATATTTGCAATCATTCCTTTAATTTATTTATTTATTTTACTTTAGGTTCCAAAGTACAAAATCTGCTACTTACGGATCTTTGTAAGAAAAGTTATATAGCCCCAATGAATGGGATTGAACACATTTTAGTCCACTATGGTTATGCACCATATACATGAATCAGAAGGCATATTGCTAACTTAACTCCCTTTATTGGCTATAGAAGACAACCCAAGGACATACACTGGCTTCCTAGAATTTGACAATATGAATAATAAAAGATTATCCAATGAGTTCTTCCACTATATATGAGATCATTTTTCTTCAGAAAGTAGAATAATTAGCTGAAATGAAAGGCAGACCAGATTAGACTATAATTTGAAGATAGTTTACCTGGAAGTGATCTAGAAGAAATACATCAGCAAATACTACAGCTTTATAAAGTATAAATATGTTTCAGTAACTTGAAAACTTACAAAAGTGTGTTGACATGGAAGAAGGGTAATGAGAAACTAAATGGTACATTAGGACCTCTTAAGGATCTGTAAATAAGGAGAAAACGAGGATTAGTATGAAAGAGGTGAGAGGGGAAGACTAAAAATTCTAAAGACATAAAAAGCAATGAAAGGGAAAAAATGCACAATACAATGGTAAAATAAATAGGGAGGACTAGGCAGATGGTGTTAAGGCAGAAAAAAATCTGTGTTTCAATGGACTGCAAACTTACTGTAAATTAATACCATTATTTATGATTTGCACAAATAAATGAGGAATAATTCCTTTATAGACGAAAATGCTGCAGTGAATTACAAAAGTGCGTAATGACATTATTGCAGCTGTGATAATCTAAATTACATTCACGGGGCTAATAAAACATCTTACCTTTCCCTACAACTTCTGCTTTATTAAGCGGAATAATGCTTGTAAGACACAGAAGGTAATTATGATGCTTTGTTTGGCATGGATGACATCTGGCATACTGCCTCTAGGATTGGGCAGTGGACTTAAAAGAAAAACGGACTAATAGGAGACACTTTAGAGGACAGGAATATAAATTATTAGGGATGTGAAATAAAGACATCAAGGGAAAGAAGAAACTGAGGCAGCAGTAACATTTGATTTAAAATACTAAATGAAATGTAAAGGAAATGTCACGATGATGAAGTATACTTCATTATTACTAATGGTAAAACAATAAATAATAGACTTCTTTTAAAAAAAAGTTATTTTGTTTAGTATTAGCATGGATTTATTAAGTATCTAGATAACTGTCTAGGGAGGTTGTAAGGTATCAATGCTAAGAGACAACAAGAAGAAATGAGATAGTGGATCTTCAAGTCAAGTGGAGAAGTCATACATCATAGAAAATGACAGCATTTTCCTTAGAGCACGACTATTCATTAGGCATCCTGTAATCACAGAATAATTCCAGGAAGTAGCTGTGATTCCCATAGCACCACTCAGCTGACTTGGTATCTGCATCAAATATTCACAGTTTCTGGTATCTGGGCAGTTTTGGTGTGTTAAATGTGAATTTCAGGTGCTCACCCAGCTGCTTGCTCACTCCGCCTCCTCAAACAGGATAGGAGGAGAAAACAAGATGGAAGAAAGTTTTTTGGTCAACCTAAGAACAGAGAGAATACTTACCAGTTACTGTCATGGGAAAAGCCTTCTTGACTTGGGCAAATTCATTTTATTTATTGCCTGTTCAAATATATATCAATGATGATAAAAAATATGATCAGGCTAAAATCAAAACCTACTTCTTACTCCCCTCTTTCCAGGCTCATTTCTGGCTTGTCCCTCCATCACACAGCATTGAAGGGTTTGCACCGTGGGTTGTGGTGAGTTCATAATAGCTCCTATCCATCACTTCTTCCTCTTCTTGCTTTTCCACTGCTCCAGCACAAGGTCTCCACCCCTGCCACTGCCAGGATTTTGACACCTAAGCCCAGAACAGTAGAAAAGACAGTCCTGGATTGCCAGTTTTGTAGTGTCTTAAGAACAGGATAGCTACAGGTCATTGGTAATATGTGTCAACCTGCAATAATAAAGGCAAGATTGAATTGTCAGTCCCTTCTAGAGAGAAACAGGAGTTGATCGATTTCAGGTGTGAGATAGGAACTCCAAATTACAACTGTACAGGTACATCTCTGTAAGTTTCTGTGTCTCTAAAAATTTAATACACCACTACAATCTTCCTTTTTGTGGGTCCTTTAATTACACCTGTTCTCATTGCTCATCTGTTCAGTTCTTCAGGGGCTCTTCAGCAAATATATGTCCTCCAGCAGAAAAACTTATCTCAATCAGATAAAATCAGATAATCAGAAAAATCCTATTTTAAACTATTAAGCTATTTTAGACAATCATAGATAATGAAAACAAAGGTAATTTTTGTGGAACAGGTATAGAAATTTAAGAAGATATTGCAGATATCTAGGGAAACAAATTTTGGATATTTCTCCTGGACAGTTAAATTCCTGATTGTGATATTCTCTGCCAGGCCTTCATGATAAACAGATGATTTTCTGAATTGTAGATGATTTAGTAGTTTCAATGGAATTATTATTGTTTATATTTTTCTTACTGTACATGTATATTCAAGTAAATATGAGGAAGTATATAATCCTTAGATATATGCTCATAAATTATTGATAACTCCACTTTTTGCTGACTTCTCATAAAATGATATGAAGATTAGTTTTTCCCTGTAATATATGTGTGTATACCAAGTAACAAATTCATATATGTATTCATATGTGTTATATATGTATGAAGTACTTAATTACTGGAAAGAACACTAAAATTTAAATTTAAAATCAAGCTTTCAGTTAGGCCCCTTTATTGCTTTTGGAAATAGACAGTCTTTAAAAAAGAAAATTTCTTGATTTGTTATTTAAAACATATAGATTATGACTATATGATGGTCTTACCTTTCCTTCCTCTTTATTCTTTCCTCTTTTCTGGCAAGCGCTCTTATTCAAACAATAACTGAATATCCTCTGCCTATTGTGCTTAGGGTACTCCACAAACACATACAGAGACTTTATGATGTGAAAATTTCAGCTATTTTAAACCCTATTCTCGTAAAACACTTTTTTATACAGGCACTATAGAGAAAAGTAGCACTTTTGATCACAGCACCCAGCTATTAATTCTTACACTCTATTACACTGCAGATGATTTAAGGTGAAGGGCTCAACTCTGCTGCAATGAGTCACTTAGCAGGTTAAGGAAACAAAACTCTAGAGTAAACATCTTCACGCTTCAGAAGGAACAAAAGCTTTTCTTTCTTTTTCTCTGTATCAGTGTATCAATTTCTCATTCTCAACGCTTACCTGAAAAAAGCACTTTACTTCATTAGTCAGTTTGGTTCCTATGGAGCCCTCCCTGTATTGTTATTACTTGATTTCATAAGTCCTTTACTGAAGAGGAATGAGCAGGGGAAGGAGTGAAAACAGTCTCTATATTTAGTATCACAATCTCTCAACACCATTCTAAACAACAGCAGATTTCAGTGACCATCATAATGGACATTTTAAAATCTGTATTTGCTCTATACTCTTGGTGTTCTCCCTTCTCAGATAGGTCTTTTGAGTGTGGTAGAATCAGAAGCATTGCAGTGGTGGTGAGCACATCTTGTACAACTGATCCAGCTTCTCAACACAGGTTTGAAAAACACAATATTTCTCATTGATATGACAGAGATAATGGGCTTGAAGCAGTCTCTGTTATAGAGTAGATGCTTACTTTCATTTATACTTTGCAATTTGCACCCTTCAATCTGCATTGCACCTATATGAACAATTTAAAATCTTAAAATTATTTTGGAAGATGAATCATGAGACTAAAAACCAGTTATTGATAGTCTTCCTGTAGTCTAGTACTCTTCCTACATATGGTCGTAGCGAGCAAAGAGTCAGTTGCACATCAGATGGATGTGTCTAAATGGAAAATGTTTGCAAAACTCAACATTTTTTACTAAACCTCAGAACTTTCTGAGATTTTTTTTACTATCTACTTGTCTATATTACAAATATACATTTGTAATCTAAATTTTTAATGTTGCACATGAATGCAGAATTATGACCCTGTTAGACAAAAATTCAAACAGTTCTCTCACGATCAAGGCAAATGGAATGAGATTAATACTACTGAAATAATACTTAGTAGTTTGATAAACCTTTTGACTATTTTTTGGTAAAGTAATAACTATTTCAAAATACTTTGTGATGCTTTCTTGGATAACAGTGTATTTGATATATACAGTATATTTACAAGTTATATTTTTCTTTTTTCTTTTAAAATCTTCTTAATAGTTCAGCTGCAATAGTTCAGCTGTAGCTGCTAAGCTACAGCTACACTTTGATTAGGCAAATAATTCCATTCACTTCACTAGCACGGTTCCTGAAGTACAGAACAATGTAATGAAACCACAAAATTTACAATGATTTATACTATATGCACTTAATATTTTGAGAATAATTTTATATTACTTCCAGGTGATATTGCAAGCAGTAATATCAGAATAAAATACATGTCACTCAGGCTATCAAACCTGTCAGTCTTCCATCTTCATACCCTTTTTGTTTTCTGGGCCCTTTTCACATTGATTTGGTAGCATAGCTCATATTCTATTTCATTATGGATTTAATTTAATAACAATACATTAGAAGTGAAAAATATTGTCTTTTGAAATTTGTATTCAGGAAATATTGTATTGTCATTGAGCATAAGGAATCAAATTTATGTAAATTTCAATCACTACTAATGAAAGTTTAGAATCAATTGATCAAGTGATGGATTATTCCTGGCTGGATGCCAGGTGCCCACCAAGACCACTCTATCACTCCCCATCTCAGCTGGATAGGGGAGAGAAAATATAACAAAAGGCTCATGGCCTGAAAAAAGGACAGGGAGAGATCACTCACCAGTTATCATCACAGGCAAAACAGTCTCGATTTGGGGAAGAAATTAATTAATATAATTTATTGCAAATTTGTCCCCACTTTCCTTGTAGGCCCCCTTTAAGTACTGAAAGGTCACCATAAGGTCTCCCCTCCTCACTCCTCCCCATTTTTGATAGAATTTTCCTCACCTCTTGACACAAAACTGTTAACACTCCTAACTCCTGTCGATATGTTCGGGAAATTTAGAACCTGTGACCTGATGAATCAACTTTGTGAGCACAAATGTGCATGTATCTGCCTAACAGACAGAATGGACGCTGAGGGAAAACAATAAAACTGGCATCTCATAAAGACATAATGTTTCTTTACTGGAAAATAACTTCTAAAATATTAGTTGAGTGCCAGGTTGGGCTGGTCTTTCTTCCTCTTTAAACTTAATATCTACTCTAATAATTCTTAAGCAGCAATGGGAAAAAATTAAGCTGTTATGAATTAATAAATATTACAAAATAAAAATATATTTATAATATATATAATTTATTTTGGTAGCACATCAGCAAATGAAAATGCATTGTTTCAGTTTGTACTCCTTTCTTTTATTATTTGTCATGAAGAAAAACAAACAAAACACAAGATATTCCAGCTCCTTTGTCTTTTTATGTTTATGTCCTTTTTGCTCGAAGGTTCCTTATAAATGTAAAGATGAAACCACTTCTGCAAGAATAATGTGATAAGTACATGATTTGTTTTTTATAAAATAAAAAAATCTGGAAGAACTGAATATTTGAAAGCTTTTTACAGAAGAAAAAGCAAAAACTTCAACTTATTTTAAGAAACGCTGAGTTAAATGTACTGTATAGCATATGTTCACTGGAATTTGGCTGCTTCGGAAGCCAGAATGCCTGTAATATAATATTTTTTGTTAAAAGGAAAAAAAAAATTGAGAGACGAAAATTACTATCTAGAAAATCTGAACAGAAGGAGTTTTGTTTGAGAGTTCATATTCTAACTGAACTGAAAAGGAAGAAAAAGGGAATGACCGTAAAGAGAACCATATGGGAGACAGTCACTAATCTACTGAGCAAAGAAATATAGTTCTCTCCCTTTTAAGTTTCATCCATGCATGAATTTGTCACTCTTTTTTAAGAATTATGTATTTTATTTGCTGGAGATTCAGTCCCCTTCAGAAACCAGTAAAAAATGTGCCATGCTGAAAGGCAATATTTTAGGTCTCTGAAAATCCCTTTGCTCTATTTTCCATAAAACTGTTTCTTCGACAGCCAGTCTCCTAAGCAACAGATTTAGGACCTGATTGGATTCCCATTACATGTCAATAAAATGTTGACACTTGAGAGTAGGACTAAGTCTACAATCCTGGGGTAATTATGATTAAGAGGTCTGATGAAAATAGCGTTCCGTTGAGTATTACAGTCATCAGTTTTTTTTAGTCTCCATTCCATAGCTAGCTCTTTCATTTTTCAAATTCCAGCCTTTAAGACATACTTAAGTGTATAGAAAGTTGCAATGAACTTTAGTGTATAAAGCTGTTTCCCTCATGTCTTGCTGAATTACAGTCTGAAGCAGCAATTGGATTCCAAAGCATCAAATGTATAATGGACTGAGGAGCCAAAACCCCAAAGAGTTTTGAACCTTATATACTTATATACTAGCTTCTCAAAGTCTCTGTAAATAGAGCATGAATTTCTGTAATCATAAATGTTGTCTACATATATTTTTTATTAACGTCTTAATAGAAAAATCCTTGAAGTCACATTGGTAAATGGCATTACCTTTACTATAAATATCTTGCAAATAGTAGTGGTGTTGGAATCGGAGTTTTTTAGGAGCAGAAAATTGTGTAAAACATATTACTAACAAAAGACTTTATGGCAAAATTGGAAAGAATATACTCTACTGTCATACAAGAATAGATAACTTGCCGTTAAAATAAGCTGTTGGTGGAATCAGTTAGTTTCAGCAGAGTTTATTTGGTAGTACTCAGCCTAAACCTACAATTGGGCAGCTCTATAAGCATGGCTTATGCATCTAAAGTCATACTTATTCTATTTTCTGACATTACATTCTGTTGCTATTAAAGCACATCTTCACAAACCAAATGACTGTGGCTCCTTGGGATTTAGAAGTGCAATTACAGTGAGAGCAAAGTAAACACTGTTTCAATTACCATCATTAGTGAAATATGTGGGGGGTTTTGCAATGTTGTTATAATTAAAACTTTGTCTAAAGTTAGTTTTGTTTCCCTTGTTATCAGATGATTATAAATCTACAGTGAAGACTGAGAAATTTCTAAACAAATTTTCTTTTGATTCATAAAAAATTTTCTACTAAGTAAACAAATAATATTTTGCACACTCAGTTGTTTGATGTACAGATGACTTGGAAAAAATCATGCTTTTTTCCCTGGAAACATACCTTTTTGAAGAAACTAAGTGAGAGGCAATGTACCCTTCTTATTAAAACCTTGGAAAATAGCTGGAAAAATAATTGTTGTAGTATATATGGTTTCTTTTTTGGGAGGGACAAAAATATTATGGCCTGCCTACTGGACTGGGAGCTACACTTTAATGTCATCCATCCTATCTCCACTATGATTATGAGTACTTCACTTTTTTGAAGGTGGACCATGTGTGAGATAAGGTGCAATGGAAGTTTGTGTACCTCATTCCATCTCTGGATCACAGATAGACAGACTCAGAGCCATTGAAAATAGCTCAGTCTTCCAGGAAATGACCTCTGAGGGACTGCCAGTGTTTCAGTGCTCCAAGTAGCGTACATGAAAGGATTGCTAGAAATTTTGGAATAAGGAAATGAAGAGTGTAGTTATTAGTTCAGTAGAGTTCAGCACATGTAAAGTTGACATAATTACTCTGGCTTTATTCTGATATTGCTGAATGTAGACTGTGGCCCTTTGCTCCTTACATTTTTTCATTTAAGTAATAAACTCTAAATTACTCCTTACAAATAACTTTGTTTGTTTACTTGACATTTTCAGTCAGTTTCAGAGATATCTTTCGAACAAGTGTCTTGTCACCATGGATTCATTTTATGTGCACAGCAAAGGAATTGATTGGACTGAACTAATTTTGTGTTAATGCTGCTTCAACCTGTACCGCTTTATATCTTCTGCTTTAATCAAGGATTAGTTAGGAATTGGTAGACACATAATATTTTTTTACAAAAATTGTTTTAAGATTTCAAGCTGCAGACAACCTTGGGGTCACTTTAGGCAGAATTTATGTCTTTGTGCTTAGAGTTCTTTCAGAGATAAGTGGAAGTCTTACTGTTATTAGCTACAGTGGTGATATCTATCAATGTGATTAAGATTGGCTAAATGAGAAATTTTACTTTTTAAATAGTTTAGACAGACAGAAGGTGGAAAGGGAGAAGAGAGGTAGATGGACCTATGTGGTATGGATTAAACTTTTAAATCCAAATTATAAAACTTTAAAATTATCACTGAGTTGATCTTTAGATCTAAACCATGCCAAACTGGATAGGTGGGTGTTAAATTCTGAGCACCAGGGTGTTTGCCTCTATCCTGTCCACAAAGAGCTTTCCCACTTCTTAGCCTGTCCATGTGGCTGGGACTGGGACCCATTGCTCTGTCTGCCAGCTGGATGTTCTAAAGAAATAAGAAATAATTCACCCTTGCTCTCCTTATGTGGCTGAAGGATTATTTGATTACTTCATGCAAAGTGGAACACATTCAGTGGGCAAAATTTAAAGTATATTGATGGACTAGATGACCTTTAAAGATCTGTTCCAACCCGAAGTATTCCATAATTCTATGATCCAGTCAAATTTGTGACTGAACCTTGAATTAATTTTTTTAATTGCTCCATGTACAAGTTATAGTCTTCCCCAGCAGCAAAGAACTCATCATGAGATAGTTACCTAAAAAAAAATGAGTCCCACTTAAAGTCTGTCAAATTTAATTTACCTTGATATATTTATAGTAATTGATTCTTGGGTTATCTGATTGAAAGGTAGCAATCACATCTACAAGGGTTTCATCTTGCATCTTTTTTTTTTGTAGAAAATATTGAAAGAGAAATGCTTTATGGAAATCAGAATGGTAGAAGCCAAACTTGACAATAAACACACTTTCTCATCCATATTTTTGGTAGATTCACATCTTTATAATCAGGACATTCAGTTTTAAGTATCACAGTTTTAGGCACCATCATAGAGTATGCTTAGCTCTAAATTTCTAAGTAACTTTGTCTATAGTATATATATATATATTTATATATGTATGTATGCATGCTTCAAGATTACTTTTAAAGTTATACTACTGTACAGAAACCCTTTAAAATCCTTGTAAATCTGTTAATCTTTTTTCAGCACTTTAGGAAAAGACAGATACAGACCCTAGAGTGAAGAATTTCTGCTCGCTACCCAGTGTAACAGGACACTTTGCTTATGCAGCCCAATAATTGACTCTGTGCCAGTCCACTATGAATTTTGTATATGCAACTCTGAAATATACTAGGAGTGCAAGTTTTATTTGATTTTCCATTATTGAACCCCTCTAGAAATGATAATTAGCTTCATCTCTGGAGGCAGAAAAGCTAAAATATGTTTGACTTGGTTGATGAGATATAAACTCATTTCAAATATGGAAATTATATGCTGTGATATACATGAGGAAAAAAACTCGCTAATATGCTAGGTTTTGTGTGTGTAGCTGCCTGACACAGCTTTAATTTACAGTTATTCATTTTCTGCAGTCTCTTGTATACAGACAGCAGAAGCTTAGCCATCATTTATTTTATATACATATATGTATATTTATATATACATATATGTATATTTATATATACATATACATATATGTATATGTATACATATACATGTATATGTATACATATACATATATATATATATATATACACACATATATATATATATATATACACCTAAAACCATTTCCATAATACTGAAGGGTCAGTTCTGAGATATGCAGGTGAACCCATTCCCTAGCCCCATAGCCTGGGCTAGACCCACTGTGACTTAGATTTCTCATATTATTTGATTTTAGAAGTCCTCATCCAACAATATAGGGATATCAATAATAAACAGAGATTTTCCATGTAGTTAAGAGTTTGTCTAAACCCAAATGTCTAGTGTCTTTTGAGATGCCACTGGGTATCTTCCTGGCTTCCAGCTGCTCTCTCTATCTCAGTACTCCACAAGTCCTGTGTTACATCTTGCAACCCAAAAATAGTGGCAGCACGCATATTTGAGGGTGCTTTAATGACATGGAACATCCATCTCCAGGTAACTGAACCTTATGCCAAAGTGCAAGATACAATCTGAGTTAATGTACTGAGTATGTAACTACCTGTGTGGCAGTGGGTAGTCATATCTTTGTTAACTAAGCTTTCATATCAGACAGTAAAGGTTTAGCCAATAGACTGGAGAGCAGTTTGGCTCACTATGAAAAAGATCCTAAAACAAACATCATATTACTAATTAGCTCTTGGATTCATCAATTGCATTTACTAGATCTCTGTTGTCTATGATGTAAGCCTTGACAACTTGTATGTCATTAGACAATTTAACATAGAAACCTAAATATAAGTGTTTTAATCTCAAACTGAATCTTAGATGCTAATAGCTAAGCTTGTCTTTTGTTGTGACTGGAAATTTTAGATCCATTTCAGACTTCTGCTTTTGATTAGTTAAAGTGCATGCCAGCAGTACCTATTTATTTTCTTTTACTATAAGGGTGACTAGCTCAGCCATTAATATCTGCTAGTTTCTGAAATGCACTGTGTTAGTGGTTCATCCAGTTTCTTTATGACTAGAATTGCTCACAATCTTAAATTTAATATCATTCTCAAATGCACTATTATACTATAAAGTAAATATGTTCATTACTCAACTCCATCCATCAACTGGGTAACAAGCAGTGGCTTGCTCACTCCTAGTTGGATGGGGAGGAGAATGGGCAAAAGGTAAAACCTGTGTGCTAAGAGCTGTTAAAAAAAAAGAAAGATATAAGCCCCAAGCAAAACAAGTGATGCACAATAGGGTTGCTTACCACCCTCTGACCAATGCCCAGCCTGTCCTGAACAGCAATTGGCCTTCCCTGGCCAGCTCTCCCCAGTTTATACACAGAACATGACATTCTGTGGTATGGAATAGCCCTTTGGCTTGTTCAGGTCCTGGCTGTGCTCCACACTGGTTTCATCTGTATGTTTTCACTG
Source organism: Taeniopygia guttata (assembly GCF_048771995.1). Lineage (NCBI taxonomy): Eukaryota > Metazoa > Chordata > Aves > Passeriformes > Estrildidae > Taeniopygia > Taeniopygia guttata. Next base: position 29,607,317 of record NC_133027.1, on the reverse strand, counting down.
GCAGAGCATGAGACACTGAAAAGTTCTTCCTTTGTAGCAAGCAGTACTCTGCAAAAGGCAAAACATCAGTCTTTTATCAACATTATTCTCATACTGAACTCAAAACACAGCACTGTACCAGCTACTAGAAGGAAAATTAACCCTTCCAACTGGAACAAGGACAAGTAGAAGTTAAAATACTTCTTTCTTGCTGAATTTGTAAGACCAAAAGGAGCTTCTGGTTTAATTGATGTTTCTGTTGTCTATTGGTTTTATTACTTGAAATATGATCTAGTGAAATTTTTACCAGACTTTTAAATTTTATATTAGCCACTTAAAAGTGCTTGTCAAAATAGTAGCAGTAACTAATCGTTCCCACAAAAGCAGTAAAATAAATAATTCAGTATTGATAACATTTCCAACTGAAGATTACTCTTGTTTTAGAAAAAATATCAAACTTGGGAAGTAATTGATTAAAATTGTCAAAATATTTTTTTTTACAATTCTATGGAAAAATAAAAATCTGTGACAAAAGAAAACCTATAAGCTAGTTCATCCAAATAAAGGGGCTCTGCAGCTGCTGGCTGAGCTCAGTCCTCTGTGATTTCTTGAGCTACCACCTCCAGCTCTCTGCCACCCGTAACTGTCTGCTTTAACTCCATAACTCCATAGCAGTGCTCTGGAGGGAAAATAGGAAGTGGGAATAAATCCAGCAGGCAGCAGAGGGGCCCAAGTACCCTTCAAACCCCAAGCACTGGGGTTTGAGAGGGTAGTCCATTGCACTGCAGTGACCTAAGCAAGAATGACAAGCTTCTCGTTTCTGGCCCCGGCATTTCCCACTGAAACCAGGCCTTTCAGCAATGACATGAGTGGAAGAAACAGCATTAAAAGCTCCACTGCCTTTTCTCTGTAACCAGGACAGTGAGGGAGCCCTGTTTTCCTGGAGGTGTCTGAATTCCTCCTTGCTCATGGGAAGTGGTGAATGAATTCCCTGTTTAGTTTTGCCTGCATGCATGGCTTTAGCTTTACCTGTTAAACTGTCTTAATCTCCACCCATGAGTTTTCTCACTTTTACCCTTCTGAACTCTCCCTCATCCCACCAGAGGGACACGAGAACCAGCTGTGTGGAGCTCAGTTTCCCAGTGGGGCTAAACTGTGACAAAATTTAGGGCAACAATATGCCTTCAATTTAGTAAGCAGCTTTTAGATCTCCGTATTAATGCTAATCTGAAGATATATGGTACAATTTTGTTTCTTACCTGCCTTATATTAAATTGAAACATGAATTTCCATTATATTTGACTGTGGTAATTCAGTATAATAAAAGATCTGAAATAATAATAATAACCAGGGAGCAACTTACCTAATAAGGAATTTTTACTTACATTTACATAGCAAGATTTTGGTAGTGAAGGAGTTACAGGGTTGCCTTCTGTGAGAATCTGCTAGAGGCTTTCTCTGTGTCTAATAAAGCCAATATCAGTAGGACCCACTGCCAGCAAAGGCTGAGCTCACCGGCGACAGTGGCATAACATATATAGGAAGCAGGAAAAAACACCTGTGCAACTGCACTAGAATTAAGGAGTGAGAATATATGAGAAAAACTGCTCTTCAGACACCTAGGACAGTGAAGAAGGAGGGGAAAGAGATCCTCCAGGTACTAGAGCAGAGAGTCTTCTGCAGCCTGTGGTGAAGACCAGAGTGAGGCAGCCCATGGAGGACTACACACTGGAGCAGGTGGATGCCCAGGTTGTGATCCTGTGGGAAGTCTGTCCTGGAGCAGACTGGTCAGGACTTGTGACCACGTGGGGGAACCATGCTGAGAAGTTTTCCTGAAGGCGAGCACCCTGTGGAAGAGACCCATGCTGTGGCAGTGGGAAGGAATGGAAAAATAAAAGTCAGAAGGTCTGCAAAAACTTACAAAATTTTATTAGTGAATTATATACTTGGCATGGAATGTAAAGTTGGTAAGTTAGTTCCTTATCTTATAACATAAACACATGGCGCTGGGTTTTGAATAAGGAGTAGGCTGCGAGAGAAGAGAGAGACCAAATAGAAGGACAGTGAAAGGAAAGGGAAAGGAAATGAGGAAGACCAGTTCTGGCTCCAGCATTGATCCAACTGATGGGGTGTCCATGGTCTTGGGAGGGGCTGCCCATGCTTTCTGAGGCTACGGATTATAGATAAATTCCTCCACCCTGAAGCTTACTTTCTCATTTTCTATGCAAATTATTTATCATGCACAGTTCTAGACCTTTCTGGAAATGGGTTGGAGGGCTTTGGGATCTTTGGTGCTGTTGATTTCCCCCTCCCCCTGCTGGGTCAGTCTTTGCTCAAAAGTTCATATCTGCTTTTCTGCTTAATTCCTGTGCTTGAGCTTCTCTCCAGGAGCCAGAACAAGGATATTTGTCCCATAAAAATGCTTTCCTACCTCAATATGGCTCTCTTCAGCCATATCCATTTTTTTTTCTTACAGTTCTTGCCAACAGTCCTTGGTCGGCTCAATGTCTATCTGGCTATTTTACTGAGGCATCCACATTAACCCCTTATCTTCTGAGCTTCTACACTGTGCCCTTGTGCTGATGAAGTGGGGATGAGGTAGAGTAAATGAGGACAGGTGGGGCAAAAGTGGCTTTAAGATCTGATTTTTTTCTCATGTCCTACTCTGATTTGGCAATAAATAATTTTCCCCAAGCTTCCCGAATAACTTTATCTTTTAGTTTTGACAGGAATAGGTGAGTGTTCTCTTTTCCCTTCTCTTTTTTCACAAGGCTTTCACTATGTTTTCTTTTCTCTGTTGAGCTGAGGAAAACAAGATAGAGCAACTTTGGTGAGCACCAATCTTAATGATTCAGGTGTCTGTGATTTCTTAGTAGTGTGTCTGACAATGAAGCACCAAAAATCATTGATTCACTTTAAAATTCAGGTTTTCATATGTATATATTATTTTATATTCTTCTTCCAGCATTTGAAAATGATCACTATAATGTTATATTAATAAGGAAGTTCTTGGTGACAAGGATTTGACAAAAGCATTTCCATAAAATTTTCAAAACATATAGCTTCAATTTTATTGCATTTCCCTGCAGAGTTAGCAGTGAAAAACCTTTCAAAATTATAGTATTATATCAGAGGCAGAACTGAAAGGCTTTTAGAAATAAACCAGTCTGATTTACCTGTCTAAGTAAGATGAAATGGAAAAAATAAACTCTATATAGTGACAAGCAATTTAGATTAAAAGAAATTATTTAGCATATTTAATGTAATTTAAAATATAGATGAGAAGAGATTTTTACAAACTGTGGTAGGACAGAACTAGTGTGAATTGGCAGACCTCCATTGATTGCATTGGAACTTTGCCGATTACATTAGCTGAGGATGTGAGTTTATATGAGTTTTAACTTCATAGCATCCCTTAAATCATCAGGAATAAGATGCCTTAGTGACTCAGTAAATCAAGGCAAGATCAAATAATTATTAAAAAATAAATGAGAACTGTTCTTTAGTGCAATACAATTTTATTTTGAATAGCACTTCATAAAAATGCATCCCAAGACACTTTACAAGAAAAGCTATAAATAATAAAATTATGTGGTTTAATAATAAATAATAGATTAAAAGCTGTTAAGGGTGTTGGAAAAATAGTTTCATCTTATGTGTAGAATAGAGCAGATTTTGTAGGTTGAAACAGGGCAAGGATGCTAGTTCAGAGAGGAAGAGATATTCAAATGATAATCTGAATGAAAGGGCAAGGGGAAAAAATAAAATGTTTTTATGGTTGAAATATTATATGCAAATAAATCTATATTTCCTTACTCTCTGGAGAATAGCTCAGTCTCCAGATAACAGTCTACTCAGGAATTTGGAACATTTTCAGGCCTGCTGAAAACTGAGCTATTTTACCTTGCAGAAAGAGAGCATAGCTTGAGCAGTGTGCATCATAATAAACCTTATATGTAGCTTCGTGTGGAGAAGAGAGTTAGTGTCCCAACCCTCCAGCCCTCTCCCCAGGTGAGAGGCTCTTTAAAAGAATGAGTCAGACAATGTATTTTTTTGCTTCTGTGTTAAAAATGTAAGGTGAGGGAGGAAGTACTGCAAGGGGAAGAGTGGAGCCTAGTTTTCCTTTACACTCTTCCTCACTCTTGACTTCCAACACAGCATTGTTTTTTTCTAGTTGTTATGGGCTTCATGCCTCTGCATGTGACTCAAAGCTGGTAATACAGATGCTGAGGGAAGATACTAGTGCTTAGGCATTACAGCAGTGACCAAGCTGCTAATGTATATAATCTTTAAGCTAAAAATTATGACCTTTAATTCTTAAATATTTATCCTTTCTAATTGTTCGTCTTTTAACAAGTTATTTTGTCATATATGTTCCAGTAGGAAGGTTTTCAGACATACACCTCAAAGATTGGAAGAGGCATGCAGGGGTGACTTGCTGCTAGGTAGCTCCTAGAAATCCATTGGAGAGGCAATGATGAAAATATGCCTAAGCCATGACACAGACAAGGAATTTCAGGGGTATTCAGAAGGAATCAGAGAGTCAAAGGAACAGTGGGGAACAGTTACAGCAGTGGGAGACATGCAACCATTCCTAAATGAGATGCAAAATTAGCAGAGCCTTCTGCTGTTCCTTCTCTACCCAAGAGTCTCTTAGTTTTATATTCTCGGTCCACAGCAACTGGCAGAAAAATCTAACATATCTGCTAATCAATTTTGAAGAATACTTTGGTAATAAATTATTTCCTTTCTCCTTATTTGCAAATCGAGTATGTTCTCCTGAAAGATGGGAATTGTGAGTAGGAGTCTATAACTTGTTACCAATCTTTATAAAGTATTGCCAAACTTCACAATGACTTAAGAACCCCCATGTTTGGAAATAATCCATTAATCAGGCCAGCTGCTGTGCAGGGTCCCCATTTCCTTTCTCCAAGGCAAGCAAACTGGGTAAAATAAAGTAATTTTTAAAATCCTTACATATGGGACTCCAGACAATCCTTCTGGAATAGTGTAAGTTATTAGGTATCAATACCAAAGAAAATAAGCCCTCTATGACTAGAATGAAGTAAACATTAGTCTGTTATACTCAGATTTTGGTATATGTACATACACATTCACTTCACAAACAATATATACTTTACATAAATCTATATGCTATGGATAGATACATCTCAGGTCTCATGCTGGGCCTTTCCATTTTCATCCATATTGTTCCATGCAAAGGTTAGAGTGGAAATATTCAAAAGATGGCATGAATCACATATGGTAGTTTTGTACTTGAGTTCTACAAGCTTGAGGATGTCTTAGCCTCATGTTGAATAAATTGCACAGCTACATTAGAAATTACGGTCTTCTTCTACCCCTGAGAGATCAGTTGCCCTTCAAAACACTCTTCATGGCACTTCTGTCTTCTTTATATGTATTTCTATTTACAATCAAATTTAATTGTGAAATTTTTATAATCTATCATTGAACAGAATTCTTTGGCAGGCCATGACAAAGGATTTTAATTGTTTATATCATCTAATGCAAAATTTGTAATAATAATGTCTTCTTACTACTTGAAATTATTTTTGTTTTTAAAAATGCAAAAGCCAACAATAGAAAAGTACACTTTTAAAGCTAAAACACTGTACAAAAGGATTTTACCTGCAACCACAGTAACAAAAGGTTTTTCCTGGTGGGAAAGACCTATTTCCCTCACCTGACAAACATAACTTCTATGTACTTGTTATCCCTGCACTCATTATTCCAGTGATTAGTTGGGTGACTGTGAGAGTTATTTGCATCTTTCTTCTCTGCTACAGCATTAGTGCCTGGGGAGAGTAAGAAACCTTGGTTAATATTAATGAAATATTTTGAGACGTGGAGCAGAGCACTAACTCCTGCTGCCTGGGCAGTAATATTACTCCTCATTAAAGAGGAAGTTCATTTCACATTCAATTATAGATGCCTGAAAACTGTTTTCCAGGCAATCTAGGCTCCTTAGACAAGAGAAAAGGGGGAGCAAAGGATCTGTTTCCCCCTGGGATTCGCTGCTCTCTTTACATATACTACTGCTGACCAGCTGGAAGATTTTGTTAAATGACTTGTTGGTCAGAGAGATGTCATATTCAGAGATGATATATGACTCTGGGCTTCTGCTCTAAGACCTAGCAGAAATAATGCAATAGTCTCAAAGGAATATTGGAAGTTTTATCTGTAACAGCTTCAGAAACGCAGCCGCATTTATGGTGTTCTAAATTCTAGATAAGTAAAAGCCCGGCAGTTTTAGTTTTTGGGAGTTTTTCAGAACATAACATTTTGTACACTGTTAACCCTTTTAAATATGAGTCTAATGGGGTTGCCTTTGTTTAGCAAAAGACTGCAGGACTCAGAAGTTCAAGAGGAAGAGAGGAAGCAGAGAGGTCATACAACACTTATGCCACTTGCTGGTTTTTGACTCAGCTTTTATTCAGAGAATTTTTCTGATCAGTAAAAAAAATGCATGAGTTTTTTAAAATATGCAGTTCAGAAACACATCACAAAGTCAATTCTTATGAGGTGTAAAAAAAGGAGACAGCTGATGGAAATGATGAACTATTTCAAAGTCAAATTTGAATTGTGTTTGGGGGGAGGTACTTTGTTTTTGAAAACTTGTGAAATTTGAAATAATATATTTTCCCCTAAATCTATATTTCAGCCTCATTGAAGACAACACAGTCAGTTTTAAGGAGTTGGCTGGTAGATCACACTCAAAGGCTTGAGGTCAATGGCTTGAAGTCCAAGAGGTAAGTGAAAGGCGTCCTTCCTTGGGGCTGGTTTTGGGTCTGGCCCTTTTTATCATCTTTGTTGGAGGCATGGACAGGGGGAGAGCACCCACAGCAATTTTGCCAGCAATGCCCAGCTGAGTGGTGTGGCTGACACTCCAGAGGAAAGGAATACCATCCAGAGGAACCTTGGCAATCTTGAGAGTCAGGCTTGTGTGAACTTCATGAAGTTCAACAAAATCAAGTAGATGGTCCTGCATGTTGATTGGTGAAATTCCAAGAACAGCTGCAAGCTGAGTGTAGAATGGATTTACAGCAGCTCTGAGGAGAAGGACTTGGGTGTGTTGGTTCATGAGAAGCTCAACATAAGCCAGCAATGTGTACTTGCTCTTCAGAAAGTCAAACACATCCTGGGCTGCATCAAAAATGGCATGGCCAGCAGGTTAAGGGAGGTGATTCTGTCCCTTCACTCCACCCTGGTGAGACCCCACCTGAAGTACAGCATCCACTTCTGGTGCCCACAATATAAGAAGAACATGGACATTTTAGAGCAATTCCATAGCAGGGCAACAAAGAGGGCTGGAGTGAGGAAATGCTGAGAGAGACAGGGTTATTCAGCCTGGAGAAAAAAAGACTTTGGGGTGACCTAATTGAGGCGTTTCACTGCCTGAACAGGGCTGACAAGAAAGATGGAGCGGGACTTTTTTACAAAGTCATGTAGTAATAGGAAAAGGGGAAATGGCTTTAAAAGGAAAGAAAGTAGGTTTAGACTAAATATTAGGAAATTCCTAATTTCCTAATACTCCTCACCTATATATTAGGAAATTCCTCTCCTCCTGTGAAGGTGGTGAGATGCTGGAACAGGTTTCCCAGAGATGTTGTGGCTACCTTACCTATCCTTGTGGCTGCCTTACCTATACCTATAACTGATTACACTATACCTGTGTGGAAGTGTTTAAGGCCAGGTTGGATGGAGCTCTGAGTAACCTGATCTAGTGGAAGGTGTCCCTGTCCATGGCAAGGGGTTTGGAAGTATATGACCTTTAAGGTCCATTCCAACCCAAGCCATTGATTCTATGATTCCATTATTTGCTGCCATATATTATAAGAAAACATTCATTTGCAATTTAAAACATAATTTCAGTCTCTTTTTGTACTGGATATATTTGTTAGTTAGAAATCAGAATCCTCAAGTTGAAGAATCAACAGATGCAGGACAGGAAAATTACTATATATTTTCTGGTGTTTAATGCTCTTTCCTTCACCTTCTTTTTCGTAGGACAAGAGAAAGACTTTGAACCCAATTATAATGAAAGGATCATACAATAGCATGTATTGAAACTTGAGAATATTAATTAAAATTCTGGACTGTAATTTATTTTTCTAACAAAGCAGGAAGTTTGCTAGACTGTGATATAACTTAGACCAGTTTCCCTTAGAAAAATTTACTGAGGTAGATGTTTTCAAAGAGAAACCTGAAATCTGAAATTGGAAATGCTCATTACATGCATTATGATTTGCACATATTGTTTCCCTATTTTAGACTGAAATATCTTCTTTGGAGGACAACCTTCACCGCTTTAAAGTGGGGCATTCATTCTACCTTAGATACTGTTTGGTTCCTTTTTTCAGATTTCCCAAATGCTTATCAACTCTAAAGTCTCTCTCATGTACTTTAAGCTTCCTCTGTTGAATCTGATCATGACTTTATTTTCAGGTTTAGGAAACAGTACAGAGCTATAGTGTGCTCAGCATGCTAATGACAACCAGCTCCATACCCCCAAATCCTGGTAAAGTCTGTAGTCTGAGGATGTGTTTCTACTTTGGAAATATTTTGTTTTTAATTTTTTTTTTATATAATAAGATTTTAAAAAGGTTTCTAGATTATTTTTGTTTTACTTATAGAGGGATTTTTTTTAATTTATGCCATTATTTTTGGGTTTTAGAACATATATTTTTAACAGTTCATTTGCAGCATAGTCTAACTGCTTATGATACTTAAAAAAATAAGTAACTATTAGATGAAACTTTAAAAACAATATGCTCAGCACACAGGCAATTATTTCAATGATATTTTTGGTGGAGTTGAAACAGAGAGGATGCATACACACTCTTAGTGGCTGTATTGAAATGACGTACCATAATGGTTCCAAAGGAGCTGTTACAATCTACCCAGTCAATGATCCATGAACAAAGAAAGATTTAGTCAATTTGAAACCAATACCTTCTAACATGTTAAAAATAAACAAGCAAATGGTCCTATGCTCTGCTGGTCCACACAGAAATTTCCTCCTTTACTCGCAGATAATGCACCTATCTTCTGCCTCATCCTCACAGTTCTTCCTACTCTGTCTTCTGAAGTAATTGAAGAAAATGAAGAAAAAGAAGAAAATGTTTTAGTCTGCTTTGATTATTACTGTCAATGGTATTTTCAAGCCTTGGGAAGAAGAGTGGAAGATTTACAAACCAATATATTGTTGTGGTTTAACCCCAGCCTGCAACTAAGCCCCACAAAAGTGCCCACTCATCCCCCTCATGAGTGGGCAGAGGGAGTGAGATGAGGGAGAGAATCAGAAGATGAGAAGTGAGATAATTGAGAAAACTCGATGGGTTGACAGTCTATATACAAAAACTTTGCATGGAAACAAAACAAAACAAGGAATTCATTCACCACTTTCCATCAGCAGACACGTGTTCAGTTATGTCCAAGAAAGAAGGGCTCCCTCACATATAACAATGGCTTGGGAAGATAAACACCTTCCAATCCCGCCTCCTTCTTCCCTCATCTTCATATGCTGTGCATGACCTCATACAATATGGGTTGTCCCTTTGGTATTTGGGGTCACCTCTGTCCCCTTCTGAGTCCTTGTGCACCTCCTGCCTCCTTGCTGGTGGGTTGGCATGAGGAGCAGAAAAGGCCTTGACTCTGTCCAAGCACTGCTCAGCAATGACTAAAATATCCCTGTTATTAACACTGTTTCCAGCACAAATCCAAAACACAGCCCCATTCCAGCTACTGTGAAAAAAAAAACTCTATCCCAGCCAAAACCAACACAAATAGGTATTACTACTAACTTAAGGAAAATGAGTTTTCATATCCAGCATAACCACAGACATGATTGCAGCTTCTGAGTAATTATCTCTTTTACCAAGTATTTTAGCTCACTGTTTGAAAATGTGGATTTATTAACTGCTGCTTTTTTTAAACAGCAATTCAATTCTAAAACTGTCTTTGATACAGATGGTAATGTGATATTTGATAAAGATGAGACAGAGACAGTGATAAGTATCAGGGACATTTGTATTTAGAACTTAAGGAAAACATGGCTGTGGAAAATCCCTAGGAATACAACATACTCTATGTAAATGCATAACAGTAGACTTTTGTTACATTGTGATAAATCTGTCTTCCTCTTTGTTTTAATGGCATGACAGTATGAATTTTCCAAAATAGCTAAGTAGATGTGATATCACTATTTATTATTAAGAGTTCATTGTCTGAATAGTAACAACCTCAAAGGATGCCAAGTTTTGTGAAACATATTTAACCTGCAGATGGAATTCCCATTACCTAGAGGTGAGAGTAATCAGCTAGAGGTGAGTAATCTAGATTAAATGCCTGAATTTGATGTGATAAAATGTAGATGTGGTACCTAAAAAACCTGGAGTGCCTAAGATTATTTTTGTTCAAATTTTTACACCATTTAGATTTCTGTCTAATATTCCAAATAATTTGTACAGTTATAATAAAAAAACCTAATACATTTTAGGTCTGAGTTCTACTGCCTGTCAAAGGGGATCTGGAACACCTATTTAACCTGTAAACAACTGTATATATGTATTTAGGAGGGGAAAAAATGCTGAAATACTGAAATTGCTTATCTGATATTTGTACAATCTCCACAAGCATATGAATGTTGACAAAACATTTCATAATCACCATCAGAAAACATAAGTTCTTCCTATAAATACTTGATATATATAATAGAACTGTAGGATCATAGAATTGTCAAAGCTGGAAGAGATCTTCAAAGTCATCCAGTCTGACTGTCTAGCCAGCAGTGCCCCTGAAACCCCTAAACCATTGAACCACATTACCCAGCACCAGATCCGGACACCTCCTGAGCACCTCAAGGGATGGGGACTCCACCATGTCCCTGGGAAACCTATTCCAATGCCTGACCACCCTAACAGTGAAATTTCTTTTTTTTTTTGGCTTGCTCGGAGGACTTTGAACAGGTAAGAAATTGAGATAAGAAACTGATAAATTCTTGGGAACCGTAATTAATACACATTAAAAAATTACCAGTGAGCAATATAGTTATGGAAAAGTGAATGTCACTATCCTAGCAGTTCTGCTAATTCTTATGTTTTAAATAAAAAAAAGAAATAGAGCACATAGGTAGTTATTAACTGAAACTGAACATATGAAGCTTCAGTACAAGTGGTAATAGTCCATAATTCTTTATAAATATACTTATTTTCTTTTACTATGTCTTGAAGCTTTAGACGTTTTATATGGACATGTTACAGTGAGGGTTATAAAAATTATTCCAACTCATAAGTTATCTGATTTTTTTTTTTACTAAAATCTGGAGTTAGAGTAAACTATTACTCATTCCTGAATAGGCTGACAGTTTTAATGAAGTACTTGACTTAAGATGAACTTCTAAAACCTATGATGCTGAACTTTATATCCATCGTGCATAAAAAGGGGAAAGGAAAGATCAATTTACTGTAATTTCTTCAGACCTAAATAGTTTTTGAATTCAGATATGACTTGATAAAAAAAAAATAATTGAACATATTTATTAAAACAAACATAATACCAAATACTGGCATTCTCCCTAAAAATAGAATTCCAGTACATTTTCGTTAAAGATATGTTCACTATTAGGAAACACTTATTCTTAAAAAAAAAATACTGCTTTTTATTAAGTATAAAAAAGACCCACATAAATTCCATATGCTACTTAAAATCTTAGCAAAATATGTGTTTTCAAATATTATCACACTTTTTCAATTTTTCACTAAAAATAACACTAGACTGGTAAATTTTAGAAGTACCTATTTATATGTTTTCATCAAAGCCCCATTTATTAAGTTGAATATAATTCTTAGATAAGATCCTCTTTCGTATGTAACTTTCACATGTAACATATGTTAAGTGAACCTTTCTATTGCAAGACTTGTATTATGGTTTTTTTTATGAAAACACACACATCTGCATATAGAAGTATGCATCTACCCATCCATCCACACATCTATCTCCCTATGTATTAAGAAATTAATTTATTAAGCATTTTTCCATCAAAAGTGATGGAAATTCTGCACTAAACTAAGGAAAATTAATGGGTATGTGTTCTCTGCTCTAATTAATCATTATTCTGCATTGGAAAAAAAAAGTCTCGATCTAAACAACACCAATCAAATATAGGAAAGATATCATCTGATGCAACCTGTCATAGACCCAGAGAGTTCAAAATAATGCCCCTACTTTGTATATGTTTACCTGCTAGAGATGTGAATCTTTACATGTATTTTAATATATATGAATATTCATTCACTCTATGAACTTTTTATCTGGTCTTGGGATTTGAGTCCTCAAAGTATTATTTATTACTTTAAAGGTTCTGAAATCAACTATCTCAGTTTCATCTGTGATGTAGTCTGCCTAACCTAAAATACAATAATATCCATTTCTACACTTCTCTAAGAAATTCTTGTAATTTCTGTAGAAGACATAGATTTTCAGGTCCATTTCTTTTCCAAGTGTTTGATACTAGAATTCTGTAAAATCTTAGTTTTTACTGCTTTTATTGATTTTATTTTTAGTCCATCCCTCTCTTATTTGTTTGTCACTCTTACATACTTAGCTGAATTTTATGACTTTAGATTCAGGTGAACAAAAGTGAGTGCATTTCCAGATGGGTGTATAGAATAACTCCTGATCTAAATTCCTGTTTCAATTAAATTTGATAATTCTAACAATCAAGAGAATTTTTCTGCTTGTCAGAAGATTCTCCTTCAGAAGATTTCTTCAACTACTATAGATAAAGGTAAGATTATTTCATAGGTAAAGACAAGACACATAAGAAGTGTCTTGAAGATCAGCACAATTTCTTTAGTGTTGATGTACACAGTTACAGCATGGTATAACTCTTCATGTAGTGACTCAATAATAGGAATAAATATGTGCAGCATCAACAGCATAAAAATAAGTTTTACACAGCAATTTAGTTGCCATAGCATTAGACTTTTCTGGGTCTTCTGCAGAAAGTTTGAAAGCTCATTGAATTTCCTATATTTTTAAAAGAAATAGGGCAATAGCTGTAGAATCTTGAAGAGATCACATTTATTTTGTTCCCTTTCTTTCTTAATATGAGGTGATTTTGCCCAGAGAATCATAGAATTATGGAGTCATTAAGGCTGTAAAAGACCCTTAGGATCATCAAGTTCAATCATTCTACTAGGATTGCCAACTCTACCTCTAAAACATGTCCCTAAGTGCCATGTCAATACCTCCAGGGATGGTGACTCAAAGCACCTTATCTCACTTGTGTGCATATGGCATGAGCAGTGAGATATGCACTTAGGTTAAAATGAGTGTAATATTAATAAACAATTATGGGAATGAAGTATTAAGGCTTGCTGTTACAGAAGCAAAAGGTCATAAAGTTGCCTTGTACATATGTAGCTCATTAAATTTTAGGCAAAAATCAACTCATATTCAAAACTGTCCAAGAGAACTCTGAATTGCAAAACACTATTTTAAAATGTAGTTAACCTTTATTACTTACACAGAATAGGCTAGAAAGTATTCATAGTTTTTCAAGCATTTTTTTTTCTCTCAAATTATATAATCTCACATAAATATTATAAAATTCCTCAAAAGAAATATCTCATTGCTTTGTAATTGCATTTGCAACTCATCTGATGGACTTTCTCAAAATATCTTACAAAAAAGTACAACATTTTTTGGAGCAATTAACATTCTATATGTATGTGAAATTGTACGTATACTTGATAGAGGTATATATAGATTCTGTGTGAAAAAGGTGTTATTAAAGATAAAAGTGTTGTTGAGTGTAGATTTCAAAATCCTTACAAGAACTCAGCAGATGCCACTGAGTTTTACAGAAAAGTCTGTAAACATATCAGCATGAATTGCAGTATGTTCTCTAATTCTAAAAACAAGTTAGTGTGCAGCATTTCAGTGCCTTTTTTCTTTTTATATTTTGTTCTTTCTTGGCTTTTTTTCCTTAAATTTTCTTGTAAATGTACAACTTTAAACTTAAACATATTTTGACTTTCTTACATTTCTTTAAATTGAAATAATGCAGAAATTCAACTCTAATAAAGTTTAAAATCATTTTTGGGGGCTTATGAAAAAAGTGATATGACAAAATAATACAAAAATGCTGTTCCACAGGAATCATGACCAAGCAACAGGTAAAGGACAAAGTTTAGCTTACAAACTGGTTTCCTAAACTCTTAGGTTTGATAATGCTACTTGTGATATAGTATGAAAATAACTTTGTATGCTTTTATAAATGACTATTCCCATAACAGAAAAGTAGTAGAGCTAAGATTTCTGTGATGCCTTTCGTGCTGTGAAGGAGATTTTCTACACCAACTCAAAGAGCCAGAAGACCAAGCACATAAGAGTTTCCTGACTATAAAAGGAGATGGCATAAGGTGTCCCACTTTTTGACTTTGAAAATCTGTTCCCGATGCAGTTGATGGCACAATGCCTATTCTGTTACCTGGTGACTTCTGAGATTTTGACATTTGCTTTTGTTCTCTGCTGGAAGGAAAACAGAAGTCTTTGTAGAGCACTATATCAGATTGGTATTCAGGGCAAATACAGGACTTTCAGTGTGAGGTGAGTGCTCTTGTCGCCTTGTATGTGAGGGGTTTTGACTTGTTTTGAATTGAGCAGGATAAGAACTTGATCCTCAGCCTCCCATGTGTTTGTATCTTAGGCATCCAACATGAGAGTCATGTTACTTCTCTTTCTCTGCTGACACTGAACCTTAGCTTAGTGAAACCTTTACCATGAGAAAGTGCTTCTCTGGGAAATACACTAGAGATGTTAAAATTAATATTAAATTCACTGTTCTGGTGAATTCTGAGTTTTGCTTAATTAAAGGATAATAAACACTTCTGAATACTTTGGGAGCCTCTTTTTGATTTTCAACCCAAATTCAAGCAGAGAAAGGATATACAGTATAGAAAAAAAGGATTAATAATTTCACACATGTGGATTTATTTCTCTTTAATTGTCTTTTTTAAAGTACCTAACATGTTTATTTCCATTATAAGCAGTAGGATGACATATGGTTTAGCTGTTTTAGCTGTGAAATGATTAATTTTTTATTATATACTGTTTTATTATAAACTTTTCTTATGTGATGGATTTCCTTTGTTGCGTTTCTTTTGTGGAAAAGCAAACCCTTCAAATGAAGAAGTAACAGTCTTACCATTCCATAGAAAATCAATATAATTTCTGGTTTCTTCTTCTGTGTAGTTAGACTTTGTCAAATATATAATATGCACCTGCAAGCTCTTCTGGTGTTCAATTAAATTTTTTACTGCAAGCACAATAAAAAAAATATATTTTTTTATTTAGCAAATGAAAAATGAGAACTTAGACACTTAATATAGTGCACTGGAAATGCTGAGAGGGTTTATCAATATTTCTGGGATTTAAATTTTTTTTTTAAGAGAAACATGCAATAGAACCAATAGGTCTATTTAAAGGCAATGGGGGGCTGCTTTCTCGACTAACTAAAATCATGCCTAGTGAAAATGCTTGTTCACCCTGATTTTGAAATACTAGAAAATAAAATAATAACTCCAAAGAATAATAACAAAATTCTAAAGAAAAAAATACTTCTGCCCACCAAGAAGAGTACTGCTTCAATTAACTTCCACCAATTAGGTTTATTTTGTTGAATACTCAGTTTCAGACCTATGGTTTTTTTCTGTCTCTTTACCCAATTTACTGCCTTTTGAGTTGTAGCACCATATGGTTATGGAAAGCTACTTTGAGGAAAGGAAATAAAAAAAATTCTGGCCTTGTGCTAGAACAAATTTAAGTTGTCCTAAGATGGTATATGAAAGTACTTATATGGCATTTTGAAATAAAAACAAATAATGTTTTAATGTTATTACTGTACAACCCATAAAAAAATGAGACTGTTTATTTTATGTATACAATGGGAGATGACAGTACTACTACACAAAATAATTAAAATACAGAGAGGCAAATTGGATATTTATTCTTGCAGAATAGGAACAAATGAGTACTCTCAAAGGAAATGAAAAACAATTAATGAAAAATTTATAAAATAAACCAGTATTTTTCTTGTTTCTTTTTTTTCACAAAATGTCTAATCAGATTCTGGAAGTCATTTGATCAAGTAAACCACTATCAATATTAGCCTTTGATTTTTTTTTTTTTAAGTAGTGTTTATAACAGTGCTGAAAATTCTTACCTAAGATAACTTTCTGAACCTACCTATCTTAAAACATTGAAGAAGTAGTAATTTTGCATTATGATGAGAAATTCCTGTTTCTTTTCCTGTTAATATTTTTATATCAAATACAAACAGACAACTAGATTAGTTGGTTATTTTTATTCTCTAGTATATTTTTTTCCATAGTCTTATAAAAAGATCTTATTCTCCTTCCCTTTTTAACATTCAGTTTCCAGAAAACAACACAAAAGTTTATTGAAACAATTTTGGCATAATCTGAATTCAGTGGGAACGTGATTAAATAAAATAAGTCTTTTTTTATTTCCTTCCACTACATAAAATTGACCTTTACAAATCCCTATGATTTTAGTAGTCAAAGATACACCGGGGAAAGAAAAATTTGCATATTCATTAGAGAAACATAACAAAAACCAAAACAGTCCCATTTCAGCATTTTTGCTGGAAAAAATTTTATCCAGACTTGAACATCAAGATTTATAGTGGTATACTTTGTTTCAATTTGTAGATTTTGTAATTGTTCTCAAAGAAAAACACTGTAATTAATCAGAAAAAATCAAAAGAATGTTCAATAATATCTTTCATAATCCAAGTTTATTGGATATAATTAGTGTGATTTGGCTTTTTCATTTTTTACAAGTCACATTTATACACAATAAAATGTATTACAGTCATGGCATTAATTTTTCAAACTTCAGTAAAAAAATTATTTTCCAAAGTACTTTTTATGTTACAAAAATTTCTAAGACATTCAAAGGAATTACTAATATCTTATGTATTTCTGGTGATAAAAGCTGTAAACATGGAGCATGAGTTCCCTTTTCTTTGTCTGAGTCTCACAAAAGGCTACTTATGGATGTCAGCAAATCACAGATAAGACCAGTCATGGAAAAATAGGTTTAGAAGGGATTGTAAATTGCAATACAGCCCCTCCCTATATCACAATGTGAGTAAAAGATAATTTTCTTATCATATAAATTAAAAATCTTCATTCACGGAGAGTCATGGTCTTTTCAGGTAATCTATTCTAGCAGGTTTTGGAGTAGTGAGCTTAGGTAGGCTCACAGACACTTCTATATGGTGTCTGAAGTGCTACTCTGTTGGCTTACCTATGAAATCTCAAAATAAACTGCTCTGAGGGCAGCACTGTGACAGTGAAATACTATTCAGCTGGTTTTTTGGCTTCCATAGCTGAGAAAAGCCTCAGAGATCTTTGCATGTCAGTTTGAAAAATAACCATGATCTCATATATATTTTCAGTATCTACTTTCCTAATTTCTATTTTTTGAGTGCAACTTCTGCTTTTTATTGTATAATCAACCCAAAATCTCTGCTTTGGTAAAGTAAGCAGTGCTGGTTGCATTACCAATGCATTGCTCATGCTTTAGAAATCATTATTTCACTGTAATATTGAAACAAAATATAGTAGAGTAGAAGACAAATTCTTTGGTAACAACAGCTTTGAGTATTTTATTGATCAAGTGTTCCGCAAAGCTTCA
This sequence comes from Taeniopygia guttata, assembly GCF_048771995.1. Taxonomy (NCBI): domain Eukaryota; kingdom Metazoa; phylum Chordata; class Aves; order Passeriformes; family Estrildidae; genus Taeniopygia; species Taeniopygia guttata. Next base: position 29,589,590 of record NC_133027.1, on the reverse strand, counting down.
ATTTTGATCAGAGTTTGATAGCAACACATGCCAAAAAAATGGAAAAAATGTTTTCATACAGTCATTCTCCAAAGCCTGTTTGGCAAAGCACAAGCAAAGGGGACACAAACCACATATTTTCATATCATTACCTTTGTTCCAGCCACAACAGTTGTCCCTTTCTTTTAATAGATGCTATTTCAAGAAGCTACCAGATATATTCTATCATATATTCCTATTTCTGACAGTGGCTTGTGTACTTGAAACCTGTGAAATGATTACAGGAACATTGATAATTCTCACATTGCCCATCAACTAATAGATCTGGGGATTTCTGAGCTGATGTTTTGATGCAACATTAAATGATAATTTTTAATTTGCTGTTGCTGTTACATGAAATTCCAATACAGTAATTTTTCTATATGTACTTTAATCCTTTATATTTTATGGTGAATTTTTTTTGTCAATCAGGTGTGAATAAAGGATCTCTTTGTTTTCTTTTAAAATGTCCCCCTTCCTTAGGACATCCTTAGAGAATAAGTAGTTACTCCCTATTCAGTTTTTTTTTTAGTTGCATCCATGATGGTATAGTAACCTTTCATAAATACCTTTCAATCATTTTTTTGCAGAACAATGCATCTTGATTTATTTAATCAAAACTTAATCAAGATGTTGATCATCTGTGTAATCTTTCTTTGTACTTTCTTGAGTTTAGTTTTGAGATAGAAAGAAGAGGACTACATACAAGATCTTGCTATAAAAAGAGCTAAACCAGTGTAGTATAGCTTAATGTTTTGGGTTTTTTATTACTCCTAAAACTCTTAGTGTTTTTGTTTGCAGCCTTAACTGCTATATGTCACAAAGCTGGTGATTTCAGGCAATAATTCAGATATTAGACTTAAGGACAGTAGGTTTAGATTAGATATTAGGAAGAAATTCTTTGCTATGAGGTTGATAAGACACTGGAACAGAATGCCCCATCCCTGTAAATTTTCAAGACTGGGTTGGGTGGGATGTTCAGTAAACTGGTCTAATGAAAAGTGGCATGGGAGGTTTGAAGTAGATGGTTTTTAGGGTCCCTTCCAATCCTAACATTTATCTGATTCTATTATTCTAAGAGGAAAAATGTATTTTTTTGAAGGTAGATTAGGCAAAACTTTCATCATAAGCAAAACTGGTTGATTTGGCAACAGAGTGAAATGGTCTTTACATTCAGTACAGCTGAGGCAGGGCCAGCACCCCGTCCCATGTTTGCTATGTAATGTTATGCAAATCTTTGTCTAGCATTGTAAGCATTATAGGCAGTTCTAGTGCAAGCAAGCTGTACATAGGATGTCTGAGTGGCAGTTTAAAAGACAGCTCACATCTCACCTCTGCTTCCCTGTTGCTTTGCACCCGGGATGTATGTTTGGTGATGTAACAGCTGGATTTAGCCACAGCAAGTCAGGAGATTATTGAGATCATGTGCACACTTGGGACTGGGACCAGGATAATATCAGGAGTGAGAAGTGGCCATTGTATTATGGCTGTAGTGGGACTCACATGTATTTGGTTCTTTATTTTCTAGTGATGTGAACACTCTGGGGTCTTTATCCAGTAGAACAGGGGAACTGCTGAGCAGATTTCAGATGCCTTAAGGACTGTAGAAGAAACAACTTCAGTTGATGAGAAGAGAATGATGAAATTTTACCTTAATGATTCAATTTAAATTTTCTAGTCTTAAACTAGCTCAAAGGTAATTTTTTTTTAGCTTAAATAAGGTAGGCAGAGTACAGAGATTGGGAAGGTCTGCATAGAGACCTGAGTTTTCAAGGTCTCAGCCCAAACTTGAACAAAATCATGTTTGTTTGGTTTATTCGCAATGTATTTGGTCCTATTTTTCATCTGCATTGATTTTTGTTTTACAGTTAATGAAAATCATTTATATAAATTGATGCTGAAAACTTCTGCTATAGGAACATCTTTACAACAAACGAATCAGTAGAAGCTTCCAAACAAAGTAAACATGTAACTGTGACACCCCTTTATAAGAGTGTTGCCTACAGATTGAAGGAGGTGATCCTTTACCTCTGCTCAAGACTTGTGAGACACATCTGGAGTGCTGAACCCAACCATACAAGGGAGGTATGAAATGAAAGTCCAAGAGAGTAGAATGAATCCAGCAAATGGGATTAAATATTGAAGGGTTGGAGTAGCTGCCATAGGAGTGTAGAGATGGGACTATTCATCCTGGAGAAAAGAGGGTTCCAAGGAACATTATAAATGTGTAAAAATAACTGATGGGAGGAATAAAGAAGAAAGAGATAAACTCTTCTCACAGGTGTCCAGTGGCTACAAATTGAAATATAGAAACTCTGATTAAACATAAGAAAAAAAAGATTTCTATAACTGTGGCTGAACACTGGAACAGGTTCTTCTGAAAGGCTGAGGGGTCACCCTCTGTGTACATTCTCAGAACTCAACCAGACATGATACTGGGCAACCTGCTGTACCCGACCACACTTGAGTAAAAGGTTTGGATTAGGTGCTCTCCAACCTCAGCCATTCAGAGAGACTCCCTCCCATCGTAGGACATGCCCTCAGAAATGTTGTTTCAGTTCAGTATTCACGGTGCTGTGTTGAAAATGACTGACTGCTTCAGTTCTTGTGAGCATGTCAAAATCTCTTGACAGTCTCAATGTTTTATAGAAGTGCTGTGGTAGTTGTGGTTATTTGGGGCTATACCATGGTGGGGTTTTAAGATTTCTCATGTTAATATATGACATAGGTATTACAAACATGACTGAGTCTTCAGAAGGATAGAAAACTATGCTGGTTTCAAATTATAATGAAGTACACTGAATTTATCTTGTATATGAGAAGTGTTGAGCATTTCTAGTCTTCCATAGCTTTTCAAGCATTGCATTGCAGATAAATGTGCCAGTGACAATCCTGAAAAATTTTAAGATGATAGCTTTCCATTTCTGCTTTAGATTTCTCTATGGCCTAAAGAATTAATCTATGCTAAATAAAATATATTATTTTACTTAAAAATATCAATTTACAGAAAAGCTGAATTTGCAGGTGTAGATTTGTCTCTTTCATAAAAGAGATTAGGAGCTAATCTCAAATATGAGATTTTTTTATTTTTTCTTTTTTTCTTTTGTGGTACTTGACTTTTTTTTTTTTAATTGGGAAGAGAATATTAAAATTTATGAATATTGAGTCGACCGTCTAGGTAGTTCATGTGTGTATAAGTTTATTTGGGCAGTGTTTCCTGAGAGTGACATTTATAGCTATCAGCACTTAGATTCCACTTTCAAGCCAAACTGAGTGTCAGTAATTGGTATACCATACTGCCATGTAGTAGTTCATAAAGCAGAGCTGGCTAAAAAGCATCATTACACTTTCCAGATTTTTTTTAAAGGGTTTTTGTTCTGAATCAGCCCAAAATGAACAAATAAGAAAAAAATCTAGAATTTCCTGTGAGCTGGAAGCTTCCCAAATTTTGCAGCTGCTCAGAGAAATGAGCACTGAGCTGTGATACTGGCAAAAATGCAAAACCTGTCAAACTGCATGCACTGATTGTAAGATGCACAGTGTTGAGCCCCTTCTCATAATTGCCTCATGTATTTCTAGTGTTGTACCTTGGCCTTTCTCCTTTTTCAAGATTTCACTTGCCAGACTGTTAGTTGGTGGTGTGTTAATGTGGTAACCAGCTGCTCTTTGCACACGGGTCAAGGGATGGACAAGAAACCAGGGCTTTGCACAGCAGCTGTGGCAGTGCTTTTCAGGGAAAGGTCTATGCTGAAGAAATCCCTGTAGAAGACATATTAGTTTGTTGCCATGTGTCTTTTAAAAACCTCTCTTATCATATAACCCCATGTGGCTCTCCAGTTGTGCTACATCACCTTCTGATTGCTTTCTTATCATACAACTTGATACAGCATATCCTCACAAGCTAAGGAAAATGAAATTTAACCAGCTGAAAATACATGCTTAGCTTAGGCGGTAAGGGAGGTCTCCATTTTGAGTTATTCTCATGTGTTGTACTAAACTTTGAAATGAAGGTAGGGTTAGTTTCTGGGGTTGAGGTATTCTCACTGTAATACAACAATAAATTAATATTTTCTGGTCAATTTTCTATTTCAATTTTCTATTTCAATTTTCTATTTCCTTAGAAAATGTATGAATATCTGCATTGCTTAAATTTAAATAGATTCAAAGGAAGAAGATGCTAATAGTATCAGTGATAGACGTAGGAAGATGCCAATCCGTCCTGTGGAAGAATCAGTATTGTTCAGAGATTTTGGAACCACAGTGAAAAGACAAGCAGCATCCATAAGACAGCACAATCTCACATATATAATATGCACACGTCTTGATCATACAATTAAAATTAATTATATTATTTAAGGTTTTTACCTGAAGAAGTACTTAGAAAAACATCTTTTGAAGCGCTTTTATCAAGAAAATATACTGGCTAGGGAAACTAAAATTTAGGAACTATGAGCCACAAAAGTAGAACCATGACCTAAAAACCACAGTGAACTTATTAATGTAAAAGAAATGGAGTAGAAGTCAAGCCTGGCTTCATGGGAAAAGAAGGAGGAGAAAAACACAATGAAACACATCAGACAGACAGCCTGAGGTAGCCTGGTGGGGTGATCTAAATGAAAGGGAAGAAAAAATTTAGCTTGATACAAAGGGCAGAGGAAGCACAGAAGGAACTAAGGGAAAGAAAGAACAACAAAAGGCACGAAAGCACTTTCCTTTATTCTGTTAAACCATGGTTTATAGATTTTCCTGAAAGTTAGTATCAGTTGCAGAGCTGAAAAATACATATTCGTTAACTGTCAAATTAAAACATGTAAGAGTCACAAATATAATTTCTGTATTGCTCAATTTTTCTCCTCTATCATGCACATTTTAACACATGGTTTGCTTAAAATCCAATGGGAGAATTAAGCCACTCAAGATGTCCCTCCACCCCTTCTGATAGTGGAATAAACACAAGGAGACACTGTAAGATGGAATCATAATTTATGGAAAAATCACGATAACCAAAGCAATATTAATGAAAGAGAGTGTTTTACTCAAAAAAAAGAGTATTCACCACTCAGCAAAGGAAAACATTTCCCAAAGACAGCTCCAGGTGTGGTTTTCCCAGACAAAGGTGAAATAGCCACTGGCTTCCAGCTAAGCCATGTTGTATATAGGAAAGCAGAGGCAGTAAGCCAGGGAGGCTCATGGTTTAACTTCCCTCCCCCAATCCCCAGCCCAAACACAATGGAAATACAGGGACAAGACAAAACTTGATAGGACCTGACAGGGCTCTGAAGGCAGTCAGTGGAACCTTTCCTGGGCCTGACTTTACAGGAGTGGGGCTGGAGTGCTTGGCAGTTCCGATGCAGCTTGGTCAACAGCTGCAGCTCTGCTGTGGTCATCTCAGCTGCACCTTGGTGTCGGCATGGCTCACCTGGGCTCTGCTCCTTGCCTGCTCTCTCTTTTCGTTTTCCTCAGAGCAGCATCTTGGGCTTGCCAAAGCTGTCTTTTAGCACCAAAGCTGGAAAGCTGCAGCTCAGAGGAATGGGAAAGGGACTGCCAGTGGCAGAGAGGGGCTAGCCTTGGCCCTGAAACCTGAAAACCCCATCCCTTAAGCCCTGAAAGACAGTGCCCCTTCTGCTTCCAACTCCATCTTCTTCCTGCTTAAACCATGCCCCTGCCATGATGTGGATAGTATGAAATTAAACAGTGCTAGAAACTCCACTCTTTTTCTCTATAACCATGATATTATCCACTCCTTTTTCTACCATCAAGGTCATGCCCAGCTCTTATACCATTCAACTACACAAACTCACACACACACACATATATATAGATATAGATATAGATATAGATATAGATATAGATATAGATTATATAATTATAGATTATATAATTATAGATATAGATATAGATATAGATAGATATAGATAGATATAGATGATATAGATGATATAGATAATTATAGATAGATATAGATATAGATGATATAGATGATATAGATGATATAGATAGATATAGATATAGATATAGATATAGATATAGATATAGATAGATATAGATATAGATATAGATATAGATATAGATATAGATATAGATATAGATATAGATATAGATATAGATATAGATGTAGATATAGATTAGATATAGATATAGATATAGATATAGATATAGATATAGATATAGATATAGATATAGATATAGATATAGATATAGATATATAGATATAGATAGATAGATATAGATGCAGAGACATATATTTATACACAAGCACAAGTGTTTTTTCAATAGTTACTGGCAATCCACCCAAGATATTTGTTGAATTCATTTAGTCCACGACTGGTGTAACTGGAGCAGTCCATACTAATTGTCCATGATATTGATGACATACAATGGCAGTGTTATTTAGTAACTGATATAACATATTCAATTAATTATTTCAGGCTGTTCTCAACCAAAAATCAAATTCCCATGAGTTATGCATCATGTTTCCCTGTCCCTCTGTATTACCCACCAAGTGCACCCCAGTCCTTGAGTAAAACCAGTGCCATGGATGAGTTTGCCCTTGCTTTAGCCAAGACTAATCTAAACTGTCATCCTAACACTCTTCTAGTATGTGCCATAGGGACTTTATCTCCTTCCGTGGTGCAGAGGGGTTTTGATTGGGCAGGTCCCATTTGATTGGTAGAACGTCTAGTGTGAACTAACCAGTAAATGTAGATCCCAATTCACTAAATTTATATTCCAATGGCTGAAGAACCCATTGCTTTCAACGTACTTTCTAATGGTCCATTGCACCATTCTACTTTCCCAGTGCCAGGTGAATATGATTGGGAATATGATACACCCACTCAATACTATGCTCTTTGAACCAGATATCTATGAGTCTGTTTTTGAAATGGGTCCCATTGTCCAACTTTGGGGTTTTTTTTGGTGCTGGATTTGCTTTTCAAGGCCCAGGCTGGTGTTAGAGGTAGTGGTGTGACACACATGGTCTCCTGCCATCCACCATTGTCAGCATGTAACACTTGCCTTGGCAGGTTTGCAGGAGTGTGATGTAATCAATCTGGCAGGCTTCCCCATATTTGTTTTGACCACTGTCCCACATATCAAAGGGTCTTCACCCACATGCTTGATTGCAACACAGGTTTCACACTTATGAATAATCTGGGAGATAGTGTTCATGGTCAAATGCATCCCTCAGTCATGAGCCCATCTGTATATAGCATCTCTTCCCTGAAGATCTGAGAAATCATGGGCCCACTGAGCCAGAAATAACTTACCCTCATGTTGCCAGTCCAGATCCATCTGAGACACTTTAATCTTGGCAGCTTGATCCACCTGTCCATTGTTGCAGTGCTCTTCAGGAGCCCAACTCTTGGACAATGTACATGTGCTTCTACATTATGTACTTTCCCAGTCAACTTCTCTATCCAGGCAGGGATGTCTTGCCACAATTCAACAGCCCAGATGGCTTTTTCTTCTGTGCTGCCAACTGGCCTTCTTCCATCAGTCTGGACAAACCCAGAGAGCATTTGCTACCATCCACGAGTCAGTGTAGAGGTAAAGTGTTGGCCATTTTTCTCATTCACTGATATCTAAAGCCAGCTGTGACCTGACTTGATTCCCCTTGTGCCCCAACAGCTCCTGAGACTCATCATGTAGGACTCCATAAAGTAGCTCTTAATTTTTGATTTGTCCCTATGATATAGCAGGAACTGTCAGTAACTGTCATGCTGCTTTTCATTTTCAAGCATCTGATTATATGGTGGTGTCTCCTCGCTCCTCATCCTCTTTTGATGGTACTACAAAATTCTCACCTGCAGGTCAATTTGTGATGATCTCTAAGAGCCCTGGGTGATTGTGAATCCCTATTTGAGCTCACTGTGTGATCAGAGGGATCCACTTTCTCCACATGACATGATGACATGATGTGTATAAGGGACTTTCCCCTGACAGTCAAGGTGCCTGGACAAACTTTGCTTTCATGCCAATTGCTTCTGAAGCAGCTCAAATTCCTTCATAAGGTGATAAGAACTCTTTTTCAGTTGGTGTTTAACAGGCCTCATATCCTTTGTATCCCAAACTCCAGTACCCCAGTGGCTCTCCTCAAGTCTCCCTGGGTACTTTTTGCATTCTCCCCTGCTCCCGTGTAGAGTGCCTTCCATCACATCATGTTCTGACTTGCCCAAAGCTACTTCATGGGCAATCTCCTGTTTAATTTGTTCAAAGGCTTGTTGTTTTCTGGGACCCCACTTGAAATAATTTCTCTTCTGTTTCTTAAGATAGAGAAGGCTTACAATCTGTCTGTTCTCTGGGATATGCATTCTCCAAAACCCCATGGTGCCTAGGAAAGCTAGTGTTTCCTTCTTGTGGTTGGCGGGAACATAGCTGTTATTTTGTTAACCGCATCCACTGGAATCTGATGACATCCACCTTGTCATTTTGCTGCTAAAAACGAAATTTTCTGGGCAGATCCCTTAACCTTACCTTTACTTTTTCTTTATGACAGAATAGCTTTCAGGAGGATGTGGATTACCTTCTCTCTTTTCTCAAAAAAAGAATTTCCTTCCTCTGCTGTGTTCCCTCATACAATGATGTTATGTACATAATGAAAGTCTTCCACAGCCTCACTTTTTCCCAGTGTAGTCTGGATAGTCCATGGCAAGTAGTGGGGCTGTATTTCCATCCCTGGGACAGTCAGTTCCAGGTGTACTGCACCACCACCACCCCCTTCCAGGTAAAGTCAAACTGTAGCCTTCACTCTGCTGATAGAGGAATGGAGAGGAATGAATTGTCAATGTCCATAGTGTCAAAGTCCAAGACTTTCCTGTCTTGAACTCTGGTTCATCCCAAGTCTCTAGCATGACCAGCTCAACAGCACTTAGCAATGGTGTTACTTCATTCAGGCCACCATAGACTCCACTCTCCACTTAAGCACTGGACATATCAGAATATAAACGGTGAACAAGTCTTGCTGGCCACTCCTATGTCCATATAACCATGACAAACTTCAGCTATTAAATATTTATTAATACATCTACATTGGGCTTTTCTGTTCTGATATCGTATTTTTAAAAATATATGCAATAACTAGTCCCATTTCTGATATGGCAGACTGAAACTCCTGCCTTTCAAAATGCAAGCTGGCACCTGTAATGTCCTTAATGCCTCCCTTACAGTTCATTCATCATAGTCTAGACAGAAAGTTTTGGATGAAATTAGTTAGATAGTAGACTGACACAATAATTCTACTTAAATTTTTTTTTTTTTTTCATGCCAAATGTGGCCTATGTTTTACAATCTATTGTTAAAATTGAAAAATGTTATTCCGGAAGATTTTTCTGTTGTAAGTCTGGGATATACTATGGTGCTCTTAAATAGCACAGAGGCAAAACACATACCCAAAGAAATCAGTAATCTTTTCCTGTTGTTCAGTTATCTGACTTGAACTTGTTTCTAATAGGAGATATTTTTTTCCTGCTCTTAAATATTCTGTTAACTTCTGAATGCTTGCTACAAAATCCTTACACTTCTCTGGGTTTTGTTTTTTGTTGTTTGTTTTTTGTTTTTTGAGGTAGCAAAAAAAATATATCCATAAAGTTAAACTACCTAAAGAATAACAACAAGGCATCTGAGAGGCATCCATAATTTCCAAGTCAGTTGTACGCACTTTAAAATTGTCAGATTTGCAGCTCAAATCAGTCCAACAGATACTGGATGCCCAGAATAGTCAAGCATACACAAGAAACACTTTCTAAAATTATTTCTGTATCATAAAAAGCTGTCAATCTGTTTGCATAATCAGAAATAGGATTTTGGCATTGCCTTATGGAGCTTTATTCTGAAATACAGAGTCTAAGTTCACTTGTTTCAGATTCAGAGCATTATAAATATAAGACCGTAGTTAAAATTGCAATAGTTTGTTTTATCCTCATGCCTATTATGTGTGCCTTGTAGCTTTCATCCTTTTTTACTGTTTTGATCTTGGACAAAACATCAGTCTTTGAGGTGGAAGGTACACTAAAAACTGATAGACACCTTTCACTTGCAGTTCCTTTAGACTTCTGTAGTGATCATGAGGACATTGGTAATCTGTTTTCACTATATTTTCTGCAAATCTGCTTTTAATAAGTACTTAAATGTGCCTTTGGTAAATGGAGTTAGCTACTAAAAAAAGTTAAAAATAATCCATATGAAAAAACCCAAACAAAGGAACAAACAAACAAACCAAACCAAAGACAAAAAACTAAACCCCAAAACCAACAAACCCTTGGAGCAAGAATAATAGGATTTATCCTCAAGAATTCTTATGTCTACATTCAAGGGATAATCTTCACCTCTGGTTCTTTCCATTGCTTCTATTTTGGGAAGAAATTACTAAAAGTAGGTAGGCTTTTGATACTATTTCAAAAAATATCAACACAATCCTGTTTCTTTTTACATAAGAAGAATCAAACATCTGGAGACTATTTCTTTGCTCAGATTCCAAGACACGTTCATGCCGGTATTCATCCCAAAGGTATTTTCTCAGGATATTATTCAAATCCACATGTGCTCATATCCAGCCTGTCTATCAATGTGTGTCCTTTGTTCTTATGTCATTAGTTTTGCACACAGGAACAGTTTCAGCAGATAGCATTCAGCATTTCAAAGTTAGCCATGGTTTCTATAAGCTTTCCTCTCTGGTTTTAGCCTCAGTGACAGGCAGTCAGTACTCTCACCAGTTTCAATATATATAAAACCCAGCTTCAAGCATCAAAGAAAGAAAATACACTTATATATGCAGGTTGCTTTCTGTGAGGAAAATATTAACGAGAACATATGATAAAAGATGATATATTTAGCAGAACAAGAGGGATAATGTCAAAATAAATAATTGCAGTCTTCTGGTTTAAGAGATACCGTCAAACTTCAGGTAATTGCAGTCAGTTGAGAGACAAATTACAACCATTTCCCGAAAACACAAATTTTCTTGCATAGATAAGAAACTATAGGAAGAGGAAATACAGAGTTTTCTTCCTGAAAACAGTCTTCAGGAACAGTTGTAATATAAACTCCTGATCAGTTTTACTTAGAAACCAATTATTAGGGTGGAGCATGGCTAGAAACCCATAAAAAGAGCAGAGATTTATGAAGTTCAGCTAGTAAACAGCCGTCCCTACAGGAGAAATCTAAGCCTATTTTTCAATTCAGACTGTCTTCTAGTGAGATATTTTTCTGAACAGTGTTGAACAACCTTTCCTAAATCAGGTTCCACATTGTTGTAGCAACATACAAAGTAGCAAGAAGTGACAGGAATGAAATGATCCTCTCAATAGTATACGAATCCAGAAATATCTGCTCCTTTAATCTGGTGTTTAAGATAATGCAACTTTCAAGTGGAATATTTAATTCTGGTGCCTAGGTCTAACATATATATATTAAATAAATTCTGAACATAGTATGGCCACCAGCATCCAATAGATGTCTTCGTTGTGGCTTTTTTTCTTTAGACTTCTTAATTACTGATATAAAGTCATAATATGAAAACTAATATATTTTAAAGGAAATAATAATAATAATAGTAATAACAACAATAATCCACCCAACAATAATAAGTCCAAAATAACCCCTCTACCAGCAAAAATTATTGATATTTTAGGTCTCTATCTGTTACCTTATCCTCTTTTATTTTGTTCAGCATTGCATACATGATAACACAATCTGGAAGACCGTCACAGTAGTAATGCACTCAAAAAGACCATCACAATCCTAATGTGGTCTATATAAATTGAACTTGATACAAAGCTGCAAAGAAATTGCTGTTCCTCTGGCCTTAACACTACCTAGTGAAGATTATCAGTCAAGGAGCAAGGAATAGTCAGAATCAAGCTCTTAACTGAGATCTAAAACACTGGAGAACAGAAGTAACTGAAGTTTCAATTTCAAACAATTCTAATTAGGAATTAAAAAAATGTTATTTGCTTGCTAAATTGCAAATCAATTCCTATTGATGTGATATCCTTGAATTTTCTTTCTGTACAGGTATAAATGTGTAGGGTGAACAACACCATATACACCAGAACTGTTCATTTGTTGTAGTTTACAATCAAAGGAGAAGTTGGAGAAAGCACCACCTTTGAGAGGGAGCTAAACAGAACAAATGCATTTTCCTACCTAATTTTCTAAGACTCTCCAGTACTGCAGGGACATCTCTGTAAGACTTAGAAGATTTCTTGGTCTTTCTGTTTACTTCAGAAGAGTCTGAAAGTAGCTTCAGTTCTTGTTCTTAGAACAAGGGAACTGTTTCTTTTGCTAGTGATGGGAGTCATCTAAAATATCATTGTTATACCATGAATTTGAATGGTAAAGGTCCTTCCTGCAGAAAACAATGTATGCTTTTGACTAGAAGAGAGCACAAAGAAGGATTCAAATGGTCCTAGAGGCAAACTCAGGGATTCAGAAGTCAGAGAGAAGGCTGTGACTAGAGATTGGAATGCGCCTATTTGTGCATATAGGTATGTGAGGATTCACAGATGTTTAAACGTACTCGTTTCCTTTGCATGCCCAGTAATAACTAATGACCTCGTGCCAGTGAAAGAGAATTTAATAATTTATACCTTCAATGATATATTCTTTGTCCTGCACATATACAATTCTACTGTTTCATAGTATTCAGCGCTAGAGGAAAATGCGTTCATTATTATTAATGTTCAGTCTTTCTGTTCAAACTACAGATATTAATCTAACAGTATTAATTTAATCATTTCAGGTTTTACTTTATTTTGACCCACACTCTTAATCTGTGTTCCAAATACACCCACCTTGCTCAGACAGACTTCACTAAGGTGAACTTGTTTTCTAGGATCTTAATTTGATGGTGGTTCCTGCTTTTACAATAAAAATGTGGACACAATGAGATACAGAACACAGAAGAGATGCAGGCAAAGTAAAATAATAGAGGAAAATTAAAAAAAACATGCCAAAGTTTTTCAAATTATAACACACAGAGTTAAGAAATGTCTTGAGACATTCTCAAAAAATAGTAGTCATATTTCATTTTATTTCACGTCAGTGAGGGAGACCAAGCCTGAAAGTGGAACACACACATTTTGTCAGACAAGCACATCTGATATCTTGACTACGAACATAAACAAATTTTTCACCTTTTAGCAGTTGCTGCTAGACATATAGTAGACACAGTCTCTGTGGTTTACAGACTTTTTTTCCCCACATTAGTTGTCTTTAAACAGAATTTTTCCCTCCTCTCAACTCCTTTACAAATAATTCTATTTGGATTTCTAGGAACCTGTAAGAGGTTATACCATTTTTTACTTTTGCAGTAGGTGTTAAAGACTTTGCAACAATCTCTTTTGTTATCATATTGCATAAAGCCTTGAAAAAAATATAATGAGCATCTGCCTGTTAATTCTGTAGAGTCAATGGCAAACTAAACATCTAGAAAAATATCACCTGAACTGGAAGAAAATCAGTATGTGAGCTGTGATGGGCCATGATCAAGTGGAATTATGGCAGTCTGTGACTGACCCCCATCACAAAAAAAGTTAAGATACAAAGTCTTCCTTATGATTCATATAATAATACAAAAAATGTGTTCAATTTTACACACACATTTTCTATTTTCTAAAATTAAAATCTCCATGGAAATCCCCTAAAGCCAAGAAAATAAAATACCATGCAATGAGCTATGAAATGGCTTTCACAGATGAAAGAAAATTATGCTAAAAATGGTGTTTAGAAATCCAGACTTTAATTTATTGTTTCCCATCCAAACACAGGGTCTGGACAGATGCATTGAGGCAGCATTAAGTTTGACATTTGAAGAAGATAAGCGTCTTGTTTATAGTAGTAAGAAAGAAGATGTTAACAGATAAGAAAATTCTGTTACTGTGGAAGGAATGAGATGTCCTAAAATAGTTCTTATAACAACAAAATTATTTACCAGGTGAATCTTTGAAGTCATAAATGATCATGTGTCTTAGCCATGGTCATTCTGTATAAAACAAAAAGAAAAATAAAAGAAAAATATCAATCCTGAAGTTTTATGTTGCAGATAACACCTTATGTGAGAAAAAGGTTAATGATATGCATGGGGATGTTGAATAAGCTGTAATCAGCAGCTGGTCATGGATAAGACCTGTATAACATGAAATGTTTATCTTAAGCCAGAGGAAGACATGACTATAATATAAAAATAAGGGGATTTTTATTTCTTTTTAAATAATCTGTTTAGACGTTTGTGGAAATTCCACAAGAGTGTGTGTTTTAAGATATCTTGTAGTCAGTATGTCTAAAGCTTAACACATAGAGCTGTTCATAGATTTTTCTACTTAAATGATCTTTTGCTTGAAGGGGCAGGTTTTCTTTTTATTTTTAAAGCAAATAAAATCCTGGAACAGTGATATAACATCTGAGAATTTTGGATAGGTTTCACAAACAAGAACTGAACATCTCTCCCCTTAGTCGAAAAAATATTTTTCTCAGCCTATTTGATTTTCAGAATTTATTTTCTTTTAGCACTGGAAAAATGGCAAGATCTGGTGGAATTTTTGATAGAGATGATTTCTTTAATCTTCTCTTTGAGTGGCTCTTTCTGAACATAATTTAGTAAATTATGATTTAAAATCTCAAAGGCAAGTATAGGGAGCTTCTGCATAAATAAAATTGAACTAAGAATTTTATGGTTTTCATATGAAGACGTCTGAAAGTCTCTGAAGCTTTACAAGAGCTATATTTAATTCAGGCACTGAGTGCTTATTCGAATGTTTAAAAAGAGATTATAAATAAGTTTAAGTGGTGTACTTTTTTGTTAGAAAATATTTTTTAAAAAGTGTTTTATTGACTTCAGTAAGTGGGAAATGATTGAAGCTATAATGAACAGTTTATGCTTGAGCATACAAGGACCCTAGGTATTTATAAGTGACAGGTCTATGAAATACCTATGAATGAAAATGACCCCAGGTAACTGAACACTGCTTTTGCAGCAGGTATATACACAGCCAAATAATGAAATGAAACCCACAGAGGACACTCAAGATATTTGACATGAAATAATTTATGATTACTGCTGGAGTAAAGAAAGTGACATTCAGATTTCCTACAGATCTGTTACAGGCTACAACAAAACTTGTATCTAAAGCAAGGCAATAGAATGTTATCTTTTAATGTATAACATAATATCTACATGGTGTGTAAAATTAGATATGTACAGTAATGAGAGTATTAGGCTGTCTATTAGGTTCATAAGCTTATATTACATAGACCACAGTACCATATAGCACAAACCTTTTTTTCTTCTATAAATATTCAGACACACTGATAAGAAGTCATGACTCATTCATGTGACCTGACATCAGATGGATTGTTTTTCAGAGACTGTATTATATGTGTGTACTCAACCTGTCAGCCTGCTAGGCAGAATCACTACCATGAGAATGATTACATTTTCTTTTTAATAACTCAGCGTTGTAACATTGTCCAAAAGCAGAAAAAATTCTCTTCTCTCCCAAAAAGTGGCTCTGAACACAATATAGCAACTAAAAAGCCTTCCCTTTAGGCTTCACCTATCTAGATTTCTCTACTCTTTTCCCATTATGAGAATTCTTTCATACTTTCTATTTTTTTAGACTGAACATAGTGTTGATTGTCACTCTCGCTGAACTCCTCGCTGTGACTTTGTAACAGTGGAGATCGCAGGCAGTGATCTCAGCTAAATGAAGACCAATGCCCAGATTCAGGCTACACAACTCAGGTCAGTGTGCTGGCAGAAGACTGTCAAGTTGAAAGTCTTTGAGTCCAGAGAATGCAGGGAATTCCCTGAGAATCAAATAGTTGTATACAGCTGGATCAAGCCATAATGAGACAATTCAGCCACTGAGTGTCCTACACTTACACATTCCTTTTTTTTTCTTTTTTTTTCTTTTCCCTTTTTTTTTCCAAAAGAAAGATTTTTCATTTAAAATTAATTTAATTTCTCTAATCACAAGCTCTTCAACACTCCAAGTGTTGGAATTGCCAAAATCTCAGTTTTTTTTCTGAATGTTAGATAAATGCATGATGCAGAATGTGCCATGCATAGAAGCATATGGCCTTTCTAATATAAAAGCTGTTGCTGCTCCTTTCAGCAACTTGCAAGGACCTCTGTTTGCTAACTGTTCCAGAGCTCAGCTGTTCACAGACTGGGCAATGGCAAATGATTCTGGGGTCCTTCTAATCTCTTTCAGGGACTCCAGATCACTTCTGTGCTAGCCCCATCACTCAGGCTTCTTTGTTTAGGCAGTACAACAAGTAGAAGCAAAATCAGGTGAAACCACTCCAACCTCCTTCTTGCTGACCAGGCAGCCACCCATTACAGAGTAGGCACAGAGGAGTTCAAGTCATATAGTTCTCTCCATATATTAGACAGGGTTATTTTTATTGTGCTTATTTATTATTAACCTTCCACCTGGCATTTATAGGACATTTATGTTCTCTAAGTGATTGCACTTGCTAATCAGCTATTACAGCTGCCAGGATGCAGCAAGAGCAGGCAGCTTTTGCCAGGGTAGATGATGGGGTGGCAGGCAGTGGCAGCAGTGCAGGGGACACGTGGGATAGACACAGGGAAGGAATTTTGCAGTGATCATTTAGTTCAGCCAAGAGTCCAGAACATCAGGTAGATCCCTAGTGATGAGGCAAGTCCAACATCAAGCTAAAAAGTCACAAAGCCACCTGCAAGCTGGGCTCTGGGTCAGAGTCAAGGAGGCACAGGACTGGGATACCAGAGGAATATCAAGGGTGAGAGCCTAGGGTTAAAAGCCTCTCCCAGGTGCAGTGGGTTAAGTCACTGCTGGGATTTCTCATAGGCAGAGAAAAGCATCATCAAAGTTTTCACTGAGTTCAAGCAGCTGAACCCTGGGGGCTGTAGGGAAGGCACTCAGGGCCCTGAAAACTATTAATGCTTTCAAGAACTGGATATAAGAGAGCATTAAAGCAGATCAGATATAAAGTAGGTCAACCATGCTTGGCTCCTTTTTGCTAGTTGTACATGTGCCTTGTATTTGGCAGGCCACTGAGCTGCAGCCTCCCTCTTTCCTTTTTACTCCACTAACAGCTGAACTAAACTCGTTTGCAGGCTTACAATAGTGTTCTTTACACATACTGCTGTCATTGCTAATAAGTCACTTAGGACTCACGTCACCTGTAAATGTTTTGTTTTCTTCCTCCCATGACAAGATGTAAGCCAGTGTTTCTTCAGAAAACAGGAATAGACAGGTAAGTGAAGGGAATGGCTATATGCATGTGCATGCATGTTTGTGGCTATATGGGCATGTGCATATCTGTTTTCAATTACTTTAAAGCCCCTAATAAATTCTTATATCTGAGGAAGTGACTTTCATAAGCGTGTAAGCTGTGTTGGTACCACTAAGTTATTGTGCTGACATCACAGTTTTGTCATACACACAATTTTACAAATTATAATTAATTGTAGTACTTATTCTTAATTTTGAAGTTATTTGGTTTATGTTTTTAAGTCTTTCAGAAAGAACTTTCTCATTTTACTCTCTTTTTTATTTTTGGAAGGAAACAAAGAACTGTCTTGTACTAGATTTCTGTAGAGTTCTCCAGAGTCTGTAGGGTCTTCACCTCCATGAAGGGTCACCTGTAGCCTGTTGCAATGCAGGGAGGCAGCAAAAGCAATGTCTGATTATATGAGCTCATGGTAAAAGAGGTATGTGGAACTGGGGGCCAAAGATTTGTCTGTTCCCTTTTCAATTTTTGATTACATTCCCATATTTAATTTCTTTTCAAGG
Organism: Taeniopygia guttata; assembly: GCF_048771995.1. NCBI lineage: Eukaryota > Metazoa > Chordata > Aves > Passeriformes > Estrildidae > Taeniopygia > Taeniopygia guttata. The sequence continues at coordinate 29,571,792 of NC_133027.1, read as the reverse complement.
CTGGACACAAACCCCATGATGGAAGAAGAAACACTGAATGTAGACATGATATATTTCTACATCCACAGAACTGAGCAAAACATTATGGAGTAACAGTCCACAGTTAAATGAAGAAACTGATGTATATTTTGTTTTTACTTTCCCTTAGCTATCAGAATTAAGAGTTGTACTACTCTCCTTTGTTTATACCTTGCTTGCTTCTTCATTCAGATTGTATTGTGAAATTTAAATGAAAAAAAATACTATCAATGACAATTAATACTCATTTATAACTCAAGTAAATGTTGTAAACTCTGGACTTTCTTTGGTTTGGACTTTTTTTTTACCCCGTTATGTTTGGATATATAAAAGAATGAGTGGAGTGTTTTATAAATATTGACATCAAGTAGATGGGGGAGATTCAGAGATAAATATTGTTTCATAATTAATTTCAGTGTTTACAACACAGCCAACTAAATGAGGAAGAATATCACAGAGGAAAACCTAAGCAAGATAAGTTATTCTATAAGAAGACACAATCAAATTATCAATGGAAATTGGGAGCATCTCTTTAGATAGGGATGAGACTGGAGAACAGAGGAGAAATGTCAAATGCATGGATTAGAAAAGATACTAAGGCCTAGAACTACACTAAAGTCTGTGGACTGATGGAAGTCAACATAAGACAGAAAAAACAAGAATGATTTTTGATGCTAGCTCATTCAAGATGATCTTCTGAAACAAATGTTGGGGAGAAGCTGAGAAAAGAAAGGGTGAATCTGAAGACTAAATCTCTCTACATCTGTGTGCAGTTAAGACAGAAACTGGAGCTCAGGCAAAAATCATATCTTCATCAGTGTTTTTGACCTTCCTGAGGACTTAGCAATGGTTTACAATGCTTGTTTTGCCAAGGGTTCTCCCAAAATGTAATTATCTTAAAATGGTCCATTTGAGCAACATGTGATGCTATTTTATAGGACCCAAGGCAGTGAAATAAAGTGAACTAAATCATTATGAATCAGAAATTCTACTGTTTTTGCACTTAATATCTTATCTACTCTTAACAATTACAGAACATTCCATTTTAAAAATATGACGTTTCCCTACCATTATGCTAATTATCTGTTTTCTTGAAGTACCTTGGATTACATACTTGTCTTAATTTTTGTTCTTTGTAAGCTAATCTTGTAAGCTAAAATTCTTAAGAATAAATAAATAAATAACCATAAATAAATCTATAACCATACATTAACGTGACCTTTTTAAAGAGCAAGATCTTCTACATAGAGGACCCTCTAGGCTAAAATAAGGGCAGCTTCTGACCTTAGACAATCTGAAATATTACAAAAGGAATATGTCCCTATTAAAAAGGAACTGCAATCTAATTGACATGCTCTATAATTGCAGTCATGTATCAGTGGATAAATAAAACTTAAAAAACAATCAAGCAAACAATAAGTGAGAAAAAGAAAAATCCATTTGTGTTGCTTGGAGGAGTAAATCTCTGATGATAATTGCATGCGTTACAGAAGGTCCAAGGTGTCAGGATGAGGAGAACCTGTTGCGTGCTCAACATGCTCAGGGAGAGCTTATTTTTCCAAGATGTCTGTCAGAGTTTAAATCTCTAGAGACTGAAATTTTAAAATAAGGATTGACTCTGTGTGGTCCTTTCTTTACTACTGCTGACATTGGATAACATGGTATATTAACAATTCCCATGGCAGCAGACGGAATTTTTGGACACAAGGATGAAATTTGCTGCACTATACTGTCAGGTTCCAAACATAAAAATTACTCTCAATAGTGTTGCTTTTTAAGAAATAAATAGTTAGGTCTGAAAAAACTGGTTGAGAGGGAGTCACTCTTATCTTCTATATTCCTGTGTACAGTACAAATTACATATGTAGTATAGTACTCCAAACATCTCCCAATTGAAGAAAAAAAAAAAAAGGAATACTGTGGAGGACTTCATGTGCTCTCACAAACACAAACGGTAGCCATCATCTAGGGCACAGGAAAAAGTTTGAGTGGAGTTTAGCAGATACAAGAATAGTTTGTCAGGACACAGGCAATTAGATGTTTAGAGAAGTTGCTCATTTTTCCAAGAGCTAAAGTAGGTTTAGGAAAAAAAACCCTTTCCGTGTATTTTATAAAGAAATTTCATTCACTGATTATTTACTTACAAGGGAAATAAACTGAGCTTGTAGCTAGCAGCTATAAGGATACTCAAGTGAAAGCAATCCTTATTTCCTGTAGCAGCCCTAAAAATTCCCTTTGACATTGATTGGACATGGCACCTTGCACGGTAAACAATGTTATAATTACTTATCTTTTCCTGAAAAAACAAACCAAATTTCCTATGGTATTTTTAAGGTAACCTTAGGCCCAGTCTGGTTACTCTGTAATAACTATTTTGTGGGGCAGATTTCACTTATCAATATTTGAAGGCTGAGCAGAGGAAGCAACCTGATCATGAAAATTTAGACAATTTGGAAAAAATGGATTAAAGAAAGGGAGCTATTGATATCTTTCCTGGCTTCCAGAAGCTTTTAAAAGAATGAAACAGAAGAATTTTGTAACCAGTAGAAGATATACCTTCTATAGGATTTTGATGTTTTTTGGACAACACATTAAAGATTAACCTGTCACTGCTGCATGGAACTTTGAAACAAAAGCATATAATTTCTTCTGCTTTACTTACATTGCCTATTAAGCTTGGCCATTTTAGTGCTTACTAAAAGCATCATCTGGTGGTGTGGGGGAAAATAGTTTTACACATATCTAAGTTTTAGTCTGTTAAGAGCTTAAGTGATGCATCGACTTCATCTGAACATAATTTTCTTTGAAGACAAATCTTAAATCCCTGCTGATAGAATCTGAAAGAGAAGTTTAGTCCTTGAGACTATGCATGGTGAGAAAGGTACAAAGGTGAAAAAAGACATGGCAGAAAATCACAGCATCAAAGACAGAGGGTCTGTCACAAAGGATGAGGGTGAGTAGTTGAGAGAAGCAGTCAAGCATTGAGAATAATCAGTGAACAGCTGGAAAGGCCAAGAGGGACCCTGGAAGTCAGGGAGCATTAGAGAGTTTAAGTGTGCCAAAGCCCAGGATTCTGCTTCTTGGGATTCACAGAAAAAAAGGCATGAGTCAAGATTTTCTCAAATGATTTATAGCTTTAGGGGACTTTTATTCTCCAAAACTCTCAGAAATCCAGATTTCACTCTGGTGCATCTTCTCATTTTTTTTTTTAATTTGGACCTAAATGTTGTGCCCATCTGTCCTACAGGAAATATTTCAAAAATACTTCTGGGTCTGCAGACAAACGATCAGTTTTATGGGTGAATATAGAAACACTGACACATTGTCACTGCAATGTTAGGGAGTAACACCTGGAGGGTGTTCATCCTGAACTGCTGTTCATGCTTGGTGAGTAACCTACAGTGAGAAGTGCTCCCCAGCTCCCACAAAACGCACCCACAGCAGTCAATTGCACAGCACTTAAGTGGCAATTATAGGTCCTCACGCTGCATCTCAGCACTGGTGAAGTTATGTACACTGCACAACTTTATTCTGTGATAAGGAGGCACAGCTGTTTTAGTTTTCCAGGCTTCAGACCCAGTAGGAACGGACCCACTCTTGCCACAGCAGAATGTACTTTCACCAGGACAGGACTCAGACACTACGACTATAACACTCACCCTTTCTGTGGTTCTTAATTTAGAAAAATGTTTTATTCCCCCTCAGCAAAATTCAATTTCTGTTGGAGATCAGCACTTCTGTGCTGCACAAGTCCTCCTAGGAAGCAAAAGATTCTGTAAAAGATAGCACTAGCTACTCATACCTTCTACCTCCAAGCCTTAGGTTTTGAGGCTCATCATTCATAATGAATGAGTTTAGTGAAATGTATACATTTTTCTCTCTGGAAAGTGAAACCAGAAGATATTGATAGAATTGACTTCTCCACTTTATAGGTCTGTACACTCTTTAAACTGAATCTCCTTATGCCTTTCTGCAACAATTACCATGACTGAGATGTCTGAGCTTGGAATTTAAAAAACTTAAATAATAACTAAAGAATATTTGCAAAAAGCAAAGAGGGAAATAAATCCAGTGTTGCAACATGCTTTATAATATGTTAATTGGTGGCAACTGAAGATTAGTCTGCCCCACTTATTTTCTGAACAAGTTCCTGCTTGTGTCATAAAATTGTTTTTCCTTTGTCTATTAGAGAAAATAGAATTGCCCTCTCTGGCCCCAGTCTTGCAGACAGCTATATCTTCCACTAACAGTTCCATTAACTTCATTTAAGCTACCTGAGCAAACTGACTTAGTTGGGTATGCAACTGACTGGGAAATTGAAACCTTTGTCCTTAGGCAGTTTCTGGATGACTTTTCTGTCCAGATTTTTCTTCTCTCCAAGCCATCAGTCATTACTGAGTCATGTAGCTATTTAACAAAATGGTTTGCATTGCTTATTCTCCAGTCTGTCTAATTTGATGTTGTCACTGTTAATAATTTCTCATATTGCTAATCTTACATTTGCTGATGGCTGCAGTCATTGCATAGAAATGCAAAAAGCTGAGCTTTATGTAAAAAGAAATAGGAAATAATAAAATAATCTTGGCCCCCTGGATAGAGAAAAAATAAGAAAAACATGAAAATAATATCAGAGGACAATTAAAAATATTTGAAAGTTGTTATTAAGTCTCATGTTTTTAGGCAATATTGTTAAAATAAAAAAAAAATTATCTCATGGTTTCTTGAAATTTGAAGACTGATGAAGGAACTCTACAGGACTGAGGAGTGGACCCATCTAAACCTCATGAATTTTGACATGGCCAAATGCAAGTTTCTGCCTCTGGGCTGGGGCAACCCCCAGTATGAATACAAGCTGAGTGCTGAATGGATTGAGAACATCCCCACAGAGGACTTGGTGTACTGGTGGATGAAAATCTGGCCAATATCTGATGCAGCCCAGAGAGCCAGCTGTATCCTGGGCTGCATCAAAGGAAGTGAGACCAGCAGAATTCAGGGTGTTGACTCTTCCTCTCAGCTCAGCTGAGGAATCCTCAGTAGTAGAATGAGTTTGACTTGTGAGAATGGGTCCAGATGAAGGCCACGAAAATTGCTAGAAGATTGGAATAAATCTCCTATGAGGAAAGTCTCACAGCTGGGGTTGTTCAGCCTCCATAAGGGAAGGTTATGGGGAAATCTTATCTTTAAATATATACTGGGCAATCATAAGAAACAATGTTTTTACCAAGGACTGTAGTGACAGGACAAGTGGCAACAGTTTTAAATTGAAGGAGGATATATTTATATATATATTTAGATAGTAAGAAATTTTTTATGACAAGGTGAGGCACTGGAACAGGTTGCCCAGGGAATCTGTGGATGCCCCATCCCCACAAGTGTTCATAGCCAGGATGAACGGGGCATTAAACAACCTGGTCTAATGCAATATGCCCCTGCCTATGACATAGCGGTTGGACTACATGATCTTTGAAAGACCCCTCCAACCCAAACTGTTTTGTGATTTTCATATTGCAATTATTAAAATTATTGTACATAATTTATTATTCTCATGAAGATTTCCTCAGAACTTCAATAAAATTTGCTAAGGAGAAACTCCATAAATAGTTATAACAAAATAGATCAAAATCAATAATTGAAACTATTTTTTGAAACAAAGATAATCTACTTACTTATTTACTATTCTCAAACACATTTAAAGTTATGAATAAAATAACCATTTTCCTTACTCTGCCATCTATTATGTTCCATCTTCTGTATTCACAGAACATGTGACCTTCTCTTGAAGGTCCTCCACACAGAGTATCCTGTATCCTCCACAAGAGATCAGCAGCACATTGCTAGAGAAAGTTGCAACCAAGAGCACCTATTAGGATCAGGGAGAATGACGTGTTGCACCTGGAGAGGAAGGATGGTCATACATTTTTAGCTGTTGCTGAAAGCACTATTGGATCTAGATATGTAAAAGTACAGTTTTTGGATCAAGGGAGGACATACTATTCTGACCAAAAGCAGACCTTTCTGTGTATGAGCTAGTCACACAAAACTCATATTATGTCAGTGGGGAGAGAGCCAGCAGAAAAAAAATCAAGTGAAAACTCATGTTATTCAAAAGCAGAGATAAAAACTCTTTTGTCAACTTTTTTGTTGCTGTTTGTTTGTTTGTTTGTTTACTAACTGTGAAAGGATTCTAACATGGCTAATTTTGAAATACGACCTTACAGTATAAACATATACATGTTAGATGAGAGAAATTTCAATCATAATGCCTTTGGGGAGAGAGAGAGGTAAACAGTATTAGGAAGGTAAAAAAGTTATAGGAACTTGAGATCTTGGAATGGTAAATTGCCATCAAACTCTTCTTCCAATACCTGGTTTACACCTCTGGTTATAAAATGGTTCAAGAACTACTTCTGCTGACTTGCCCAGAAATACTGGTTTTGTTCTGTTAATGATTAAGCTAAGGATATTAGAAGTTTTCTGATTCTGAAAGAGTGTTTCTACATATTGTACTGTTGAGAAAACTGCTCATCAGAAATGCTGTAAATCAGGAAAATATAGTATTTCTTTCTGATTGTATAAAATATACTGAAAAAGGTAATTTAAAAAATAAAACAATAAATGGAATACCATCAGTTAACCTATCTGTGATTTACTTATGGAATGCTTAGTTTATTTATTTGTTGCATAATGTTGACTAGAATTTTTTTCTTTTTTCAAAAAAGGTTGAAAAATTTGGCATATGGGCACTTGGAATCTAGCAAAGCTACTATTAAAGTCTCAGCAAGCCAGTACTGTCAATTGCTGCTGGTTGTTTTAAGAATACCATTTGGGTAACACAATCATAATTTTGTAAAATCCATAATGAGTCTACTCCCCTGCCAGATTTTCAGTTGTCCAGATTTCAAAAAGCTTTCTTATACAATTCTTTCCTGCCAATATGAAACCTATAGACTAGTGGACTATAAATATAAATTATAATCAGAAAACTGTAAATATGAAATGAATACAAATATAGTGGATTGAATGTCAGAAGAAATGTATTGGATCTATAGTAGTTGTATCAATCCATGTACAGCAGATTTATTAAAACACAAGACCACTCCTAACTTCTCTCTCCTTTTTGAAAGAAGAGTATTGTTTCAATTATTTCTCAATGATTTGGGTGAAGGAGCAGAGACCACCTCAGCAAGTTCACTGATGATACAAAGCTGAGAGGAGTGGCTGATAATCCAGAGGGCTCTGCAGCCCTTCAGGAGGACCAGGACAATTTGAAGAGATGGGCAGAGAACTGTCTGAAACTCAACAGAGGAAAGTGCAGGCTCCTGCACCTGGGGAGGAATAACCACATGCACTCGTACAGGCTGATACTCTGTGGAGAAGGACCTGGGGGTCCTAGTAGACCCCCATGATCTCCATGAGCCAGACTTGCCCTTGTAGCCAAGAAGGTCAATGTTGCCCTGGAGTGCATTAGGAGAACACTGTCAGCAGGTCTAGAGATGTGATCCTGCCCCTCTACTCAGTCCTGCTGAGGCCACAGTTTGAGTACTGGGCTCCTCAGGAAGAGAGAGACATGGAGCTCCTGAAGCACGTCCAGGGGAGGGCAACAAAGATATTTAAGGGATTGGAGCATCTCTCTTATGACTAAAGGTTGAGGGAGCTGGGCCTGGTCAGCCTTGAGAAGAGGTGGCTAAAAAGGAACGTCGTCAATGTCTATTAGTATCTGAAGGGAGGGTATCCATAGGAGGTTTCCAGGCTCTTCTTGGTGGTGCCAACCAATAGGAGAAGAGGCAAAGGGCAGAAACTGATCCACAGGAAGTTCCACCTGAATATGAAGAAGAACTGTGCTGTGAGGGTGACTGAGCAGTGGAACAGACTTTCCCAGAGAGGCTGTGGAGTCTCGCTTGTTGGAGATACTCAAGAACTGCCTGGACATAATCTGGTGCCATGTGCTCTGGGACAACCCTGCTTGAGCAGGGAAGCTGGATCACATGACCCACTGTGGTCTCTTTCTGCCTTACAAATTCTGTGATTTTGTGAATCTGTGATTCTGTGAACGTGACAAGTTCTTTCATAAGTGTTCATTTCCACAGTAATTTTTAATATTCCAACATCAGTCATATTCAGTGACATTTAATATCAGATAAACATTAAGAGACTTATGTTCCATGTCCATGGTGCACTGAATTTTGTCACAAAGTTTCTGATATCTTATTACCACACACATTGCAGTTCATGGTGTTTTTCAGTGACCTATTGCTAAACAAAGTTGTCAAGCACACTATAATTTTATGAATTGGCATACTATTTCCCAAAAAGATGCACTCCAGTCAGAGTGTAATGTAGCTCCACACAAGTGTTTAGGTGCAAATTCATAGAAAGTTTCAGCTGATTATCTCCTAAGTAAATGGTAAACAGGTTCGGAGAGAAAATCACAGAAATTCTTTGTAGATTTGAGAAAAGTTATAAATTAAACTCAAATAAGGGCCAGAGAATCAAGTAGCATAAGAGCCATTTTGATCAACTGGATTTCTCAGAGATATCAGAATACTCAGTACATGGATATGCTTTTCCACATTATTCCTTTCATTTTGAAATATCCCTAATCACCACGTTATTGTTTTGTAGATAACTGCCTCTGAAATACATGAAGACATATTTTACCATGCAGTAGCGTATATTAAGAACGGAAGACAACTCTACATTTTTATACTATCTCTATTCTATTTAAAAACCATTTTGTTTTGGATTATTTGAATTAAAATGGACAAACAATGAGAAAATGTTCACTAAGGAATTATCCACTGCGGTTGATGGCTAGAGTTAATTTAAAATATCTTTTCCATATTTGTATTCTTTCGTTAATACTTGAGAATACTATAAGCTTGAAATAATAATTTTTCCTTATTCAGCTTAAAGTATGCAATGCAGAAAAGACATTGAAAGTTAAAAACACATTTTTTAATTTGTTTGCAGTGTGGACACCCTCTCAGGCAGGGTGAAATAGTCAAAAGAAGATTAAGTACTCCCTGTCTCTGAATATGTTATAAACTACTAAATTAAGAGGCATTATTCTGAGACGGCATATAAAAAACAAACAAGTAGAAAAGGCCTTGCAGAGACTACAGCTGGCTTTTTTCTTTTTTTTTTTTTTTTTAATAAGAAAACTGCATTGATTTGTATTCCTTCTGGATTTGTTCTGTTTGAAGAATAAATTGGATCTTTATTCTTCAAAGGCGCTGCAGATTCTAGAATAATATTGTTTCCATCTTGGGGTGCTGAAATAGCCCAAAAACATGCGTATGTAGTCTTTTATACAATTTGAGTTATTAATATAAGAAGTGATATTGTTTCTTTCTCATTTACAAACTTTGACTTACTTAGTGGAATATGCCACAATGAAAAAGCCTATTCTCAGATAAAACCCTCTGTTTGAATGTGTGCCATATGACCAAGCTTGCTTTTGATACACATGACTTTTGCTACTGTTCCCTGTTAAACCTTTGTTCTATTGTTACAGACATATTTTCACAGAATCACTTTCTAAGTGGAAACAAAAAATTTAAAAATCTTCAATAATCTTCAATGTTATTAATTATTCTCATTATTATTTTTTTTAATATGTGAAAAAATTCCCTGGTATGCAGATATGAAGGGGGATGATTCATGCATTTGTTTTCCAATTCTTAAGTCAGCAGTTGGTGAGCAAATCTCATATTTGAAGGAGTTGAAATCCCTATATGACTACATCAGGTATTATGACAGAGACTCAAGTTCTCTATTTATGTTCTTTTCTTCTTTAGCTTTTCTTATTGACATTTAGAGTCTTAGTATTATTGCATTGTGCTTACATCTGACTCAACTGGCAGATTGAGTTTGTTGCTTTGTCTGTGATAAAGTATTTGAGAAAATATCAGCTTCCACTGCTTTCATGCCTGTGTGCTTCCCGAAACAACCTCAACTATATCACACATGGGATCTTTAAGGTCCTTTTATGCTTCCTTTGAGATTTATAGAATCGTGAGGATTTTGAGGTTGGAGGGCCAATTAGAATATCTAGTTTGATATCCTCCATACTAAAGGCAATAGTCCATTTCTTGCAATATTGTTCTTTATCACAGCATCTGTAACTAGTTTTTACTTATTTGTCATTACTTAATTTGGATAAGAAGTTTTAAAAGGGTAACCATCTTTTAACATGAGTAAAAAACCCTGACAGAAAAATTAAAGTTCTAATTAGAATTTAATATAATTTGTTTAAAAATACTTATTCTGTAATAGTTTTACACTGTAAAGCTTCTTTCTGGGTAAAAATTCATGTTAGAATGTGTAATTTGTCTTTCTTGCCTACTGCTGGCATTTTAACAAGATGATATTTGCTGCAACTTCTTGCTTATCACATTAATTTCTAATGTCATCACAATATTTCTTTTGAAAAGCTTTAACACTTTGGAAAGCCACTGACATTTCATCTGTCTGAGTGGAGTAAGATATTTCTGAATTCAAAATAAACTGTAAACTGACAGTAGTTTCATATGTGAAATTTTTTCTAGGGTTCAGTTGTTATAATAAGTATTCGGTTACTGATAGCATTATTCCTGCCAAAAGAAAAGTAACATTACTGAGTTCAGTGAACTCTTGATGAACACATCACTTATCACATAACACTTAGTTATCACCTACTTATCAAAGAATGCCTCTTTTCTGATACGTGCATTCCATCTAATTTTCTAAGAAATATCCCAAACAATGTTAATAGGATAAAATTCTGTATTCAAGTTCTGATAAAGTTCACTTGTGAATTTTTATCTGCTTTTTGCCAGTGACTTTGACATGTCAGGGACATATTCTACTTATGAATAAATCAGTGAAAAAAACTCTGGCCTCTATTTGAAGAACAACTTTTGTTTGCCTGGTAAAAGTTTTTTAAAGAGCCAGTTGATATCCAGCCATTAGGCTACAACTCTTCAATTTTTTGCTATAACTATCCTGTTTTCTTTTTCACTGGAATTGAAACACCACCAGGGATCTGTATGATTCTTAAGGAATGTATCTTTTTCACATCATTATGTTAAAGTATTTTATGCTTCTCAAATTCAGCTCAGCTTTCCTGAGCTGGCTTCAAAAGTCATGGTGTGTTGATCCCAGTTAGCAGCTAAGGCCCTACAGAGCAGTCCATACACCTCTGCTCCAACAGGATGGGGAAGAAGAATCAGAAGAACAAAAGTGAGAAAAATCTTGTGTCTTGACATAACAACAGTTTTAAAGGAAAAGCAAAAGCTGCATATGCAAGCAAAGCAAAATAAAGAATTCATTGAATAGTTGCCCTGAGCAGGCTGGTGTTCAGCCATCTCCAGAAAACCAGGGCTTCAACATATATAACATTTTTTTGGGAAGACAAAAGATATCACTCCAAATACCACTCCCTTCCTTCTTTTCCCCCATATTTTTTGTAGAGCTTGATATCATATGGGATATACCTTTGGTAAGCTGGGGTCAGTTGCTCCATCTGTGTCTCCTCCCAGGTCTGCTAGTTTCCCCTACCCAGTCCCCAAGCTCAGGAAGCAGTGAGAAAAAGGAAGAAAAAACATACCTTCAGTGGGTTTTATTGGAGGGGTAGGGACACTGTGAGAAGCAAAAACAGCCTTGATGCTGTGCTGCTGCTCAGCAGTAACCAAAGCACTGGTGCATTAGCAACTTTTGATCATAGATTCAAACCACAGAGCCGTAAGGGCTTCCATGAAGGAAAGTAGCACCTTCCCAGCCAGATTCAGCACAAAAGTCAATTTCCTTCATGCTTTTACTGGGCCTGGTTAATAGAAACTTTGATCCGTATCATTCTATCTCCAGTAGAAAAAGTAGAATGTAGCTACAATTAACAGCTGAATTTTTAAGCAGTTATTGTCATTTAACTTTATTGGTCCAAGAAGATTATGGATTTCAGATCTCACGCTTCTCAGGAAAATATTGTACCCCATAAATGGTGGCCTCCTCTTTCCCTTGCAGAGCTTTTCAGAAGTAGATCAGCACTTTCATGTTTTTGGACTTGGTTTGTGTTCTTTCTCATTACATCAATACTCTGCATCTGGCAAGCTGAAACGTTTAGGAAACTAACTTGATTTTTGTAGGGTTTAGGCTGTGGATTCACAAATAGACTTGTGTGTTGCAAGACTGACAAGAAAAAGGTTTTAGCACAGTTTCTCAGTAATCAGAGTATTTGTCCAAGATCTGATTTCTGTGTTTTCTCCAGCCTCTGCCTTCCCAGGATCAGAAACCTTGCCTTTTCAAGCTATGAATAGGTCTGGGGTTGATGACAGGCTTATGTTCCTCTTTCTTGAACCAATATGAAACAGTGTAGGAGAAATATGTTGCACATAGCAGAATATTGCACATCAGAAAAGGCAGAGAAAAGAAATAACTATTATGTAGTGAAAATAAGGTTGTGTTGTAGCAAAAAAAAAAAAAAATCAGCAAAATATCAGGTGATATTTCAAACTACGGCAACTATATTATTTAGAAATTATATTAATGAGCTCTTGTTTTAGAATTCCCAAATTTCCTTGCCCTTTTGTAAAAACAAAAAAAAACCAAGCCTGATTTGCATCAGAATTAAATTAATTTTGGTAGGATGAACTACCTAATAAGCTGGAATTGGGAAATGATATTTTTTAATTTAAATACATATTTTTTCTTTAAATAATTAGTTCTGAAATACAATTTTAGTTAGAGTTTCTAGAATTCCACTGATTTCAGTGTGTGTTTCACAGACTTAAAGGGTATCATCAGATTGATTGGTTACCTTGCAGGTTTAAAAGAACTTCCTCATACTGACAGTTTTTATGCATTTTATTATTAAGTAGAAAAGCAGAAAAAGGCTGTGAGATAGAAGCCATCCCATTCTGGAGCTTCATTAGCTCAAATAAATCCTGTTGCATGTAAATGATCTGAGCAACTCAGAGCAATTAGCTTTTCATTTTAACTTGAGTGTTTTAGTGCAGATTGGTAGCTAATCAAGCTGGGAAATTTTAATAGAGTATGTAAAAAATTGTTTATGAGAAGTACTGTAAACAAGCATTGCAGATAGGTCTGTACCTGCTTCAGTGCTATAATAAAATAAGCAGTGAAATCAGCATTGCATCCATTTAGGTGTAATTGTACAAATTGCTAGCTAATCAGAGTGAGAAAATTGAGCCACAGCTCGGGAGAACAATGCTGTTTGCTATTAAGTTGGTGTTTAGCTATGTATTTAAAGCATTTGGAGATGGAGTATTTTTTTAAAAATAAACATATATTTATTTTGTTGTAAAAAGCATGCCTGATTCTAAGTTGGTTTCATTAGTGTAATCAAGAAAAAATTCCACTGACATTTGTGAAGTTAATTCAAATACTAACTGATTTAAACAGTATGAGAATCAGCACAATTTACTTTATTGTCTTCTCCTGTGTTAAGCCATAGGTATTTCATTAAAATTTGAAACTGGAAAATGCATAAAATTCCAAGAAATAAGCAGCTCAGTATATTAAGCCAGCTGCAGTCAGCAGTTCAATGGATTTTGACATGAACAGCACAGAAGGGACTTTACTGGAGCCATGTAAGCCTGGCTCAAAGGCTTCTGGAGTTTTCCACAAGTTCAAAAAGACTTGAGAATTCATAATATAGGGAAGGATTTACTTGATGTTTCTTTCCCATAAATTCTATTTTGTTTAAAGTTTTACATGCTCTAGCGCTGTGCATCAAATTGTGAACTATCCAGACTTCTGAATGCAACCTGATGGTTTTGATTTTTAAGAGCTATGACAAAAGTAAAGCTCGCACATATTGATTTGGCAAAAACCATCTAAATACTGCTGCCATTTACCCATCTCACAGCAGTACTTTTGGAAGGTTTTGTGGCTCTACTTAAAACATCTCTGTATGTTATATCTATTGCATAAACAGAAATAACCTAAAAAAATATAAAAAAATCTTATAATAATGTATTCAGAATGCTGGAATGAACTGCAGTATGTCACCTAATATTTTAAATATCCCAGATAGGAGCAACTATCCCTCAGTTCTTTTTAAGAGATGTTAGTTCGGGTCACAAGAAAAAAAAAAAGTGAGGCGATGCCACAGTCTCACAAGAAGCTTCACTAATATTACCATAAAACACTGTTTTTCTAAATGTGAATTCATACATTTTTAAGACTGAAGCCAATTGTTATTTATTCCATCCCCCGTGGTCAAAAATAGAATATTCCTTTCTTTCCAGTTGCAGACTTCTATATTTTTCAAGACTATCTCCATCCACCTAAGTCTTCTGGCTAAACAATTCTAATTTTTTCAATTTTTTTCTCATAGGTCATGGTTTCTAGACCTCATATAGACCAATATTTTAGACCAAGAATTCTCATTGCTCTCCACTATACTCTCTCCACCTAATGTTTCTGCCTTGGGGCCTTAGAGGTAATAGAAGGAAAAAAATATGAAATGCATTTTACAGAAAATGCCACTTTCTCTATATCTATGATAATACCTGGGTGGTGTTTCCTTGTTTTTGTTTTTAGGAGTTTTTCGGGGGGGTTTTTTTGTTGGTGGGGATTTTTTGTTTTGTTTTGGGTTTTTTGGGGGGTTTTTGGGTTGTTTCGTTAGGGTTTCTTTGGCAGCATTTTGACTCATGTTCAGGTCATGATCTACTACATACTACAACCGCTACAAGGTTTAATGCAGAACTATTAACTAGCCAGATGCCTTTGAAACAAGATTATGCAAATTATCAATCTCTTGGAGCTTGCTTGTGTTGAATTTCATGCAATTGTTTGTTCAAATTTTCAAAATTGTTTTTAACTTTCTTTCAATCTGTCAACATACTGGCTACCCATGTTGGCTTAAATTTTGTGGAATGAATAATAAGAACAGTCTGCAGTTATTCTACCAGATTACTGGTGAAAATATTGAATGGTACCTCACTGAAGACTAGAAAAATTTAACTTGACAAAGGAAGCATACATATATATTGAAGCACATAAAATTTCTTAATGCACACCCACACAAAGAAAGATGTATAAGTGTGTATGTATATTTGATAATGATTTTTTTGGGTCTTACATATGAAAATATTAATACAACGATAATTAGGAAAGAACAGAAATACAAGTTGAGTTGTGCCTGAGTTTCCTCTCTATTTGGGTATTTAGTTAAGATTTAGTAAGTCTGATCTTAAGTTACTCACTTACCTCTTCACAATCGCCCCTTCCATTTAATTGCTGCCATAGCCTAAATTACTTCAACGCCCATTTCAATGTAAGAAATCTGCAGGGAGAAATGCAGTAACAAGGATTGTGTAACACTGTGACATCTACATTATTGTATTGTGCAAAAAATTGTTAATAAGAACTAGCTAATGATTGGCAAAGAAATAATAGATCAGTAATTGTACAGCCTTGGGGTAAGTCAGAGAGAACAAAAAAAAAAAAAAAAAAGAAGGAAGAGAAGGCTGCTGTCAGTCATCAGACACCATCACAATTCTTTAATTACTTTGTGGGAACCATTATAATGCCAGACTATAGACATACTTTATCAGCTTTGCTCTGTAGTAGCCCATTTATATAATCCTAGTCTCACTTTTTTAGAAGCAGTCACTTCTAAATAATGTGCATATATATATATACATTAGGGATTCAATATCCCAATTGAATCCCTGATGTATATATATAATTATTTATGTATTAAAAACATCAAAGGTTATATTGCATAAGCAAGAAAGAAAATGGACTGCACAAATACAATAATAACATTTCTGTACTATAACTGAATGACAAGTTAGCAGAAATATAATTCAGTCAGTGGATTCCTATGAATGGCTTAAAAGAAAAATAAGAAATTGGGTAACATGCTTAAAGATTGAAGTAAAGTATTCATTACTGATATATTTAGCAAAATAAGTCTGTGATATTTTAAGAAGATGACTGTCATTTTATAGATCTCCCATAAGACTTGATTTTTAGGACATGATTTCCCTGCCTTTAGAAATTGTCTTTGTACAGTGACTGAATTAAAGCTCAAATCAAATTAAACCAGGATCTTTTGAGGGAATATGGGAATGGCTTGGAAAGAGTAAAATACAGGGGTAACTATATAAATAAAAACCATTTAATGTAAAAAAATATTAGAAGCAGAATTTCTGTGCAATCAGAAAAAACAGAAGGGTTTTAACATGAAGACAAGCAGAAGAGGTTTAAGATGAAGATTATTCTTTTCAAACTACAATAGTTCAAAATCATGAAATCAAAAAATATATTCATATCATGAATAGAAACTATAAAATATGAGGCTATAAAACAGGGATCTCTTCTGCAAGAGGAATGGTTTAATGTAGAATTATCACAATGATAACATACAAAAATATGTAAGCAAACAATCCCTGCAGGAAGACTTACACTTCTTTGTTTGCAATACACAAGGAAAAAAGGAAACTGATTCAAATATAAGATTTCATTGTTCATCACATACTTACAGTGACAGTTTTTTTTTAATTATTTTAACACCAGAAATCAACCCCAGAAACTAAAATTTATGCTACTGCTTTTCTCAGCAGTTCCTGAATGAGTTACTACTGCAGTATGAAAATAAAGTGTAATGTGTAGTAAATATGAATAGAAATGAGCTTGAATGGCCCTCCTATCTACTTCCTTACTGATCCTATATAATTTAATAGTCAGAAGGGTATCCTATGAGGGCCATCAGTCACCAATTGGCTGAGGTAGTCTTAACCAGACTGGAGCACCAGAGAATGCTGCGAATATTCAAATGGAAACAACCACTGTGTGGTCATGCTGGGAACCTACACCCATTTATCAGTCAAACTAAAGTGGTCTGGAGAAAATAATAAACCAGACCCACCAAGCAATAAAGATAACTATATGAATGCAGGGCTCCAGAGCCCAAGTTTGATGTCTGTGTGCATAGCCCAGCTCAAATACAAGCAGTAATGGCTACATCATCCAGTGCCACTTTACATGACTGGCAGCTTGTGACCTGAAATTCTAGATACTCTCCTTTCTGCCTAAACTCTTAAATACTTTCCATCAATCAACCTCAGTTTCCCTTAACAGTGACAAAGTGAAAAGAGCAACAGAAAATTACCAACAAAGCCAGTGAAAAAAAGTCACCTTCCCATTTAGAACCCATTAGCACTTGGTCTTGCCCCAGCTATTGTAAAGGATAATTGAATTGTTTAAATTGCAGCTGAATTTTTTTAGCAGAATTTTTTCCCTACTGTCATTATCGAGTGATACTTAACTCCCATAAGAGTAATTTAAAAGGAATGTCTGTCTTTACTTTGCATAAAACCTAACCCAGTTGCTTTGTAGTGAGTAAATAAATGATGGAGTGCTTTAATAATTGATGTTTTACACCTGAAATCTGCTACATAAACTGCAGAAATACATCTATGCTCTGCTACATATGTCACTTATATTTTCTACATTGTTTGATTAGATTGGCATCTGAGAAACTAACTCAAATCCATTTATTTTCATCTGGTGTGAACTAAACATTGACATTAGATCTCTGTGAATACTAAAAAGACTGTGATTATATCCAAGATTAACATGGTTACCTTTGCTAAGCATTATCATTGTTCGTCTTGAACTTCTGGCCTATCTCCCTAACTCCAACACTAAATCAAGATAATTTTTATACACACATAATTAGCAAAATATGACCAAGGTATTTTATTTAGTGGAAAGTATAGATAAGATAGTGAGTAAAATACCCCTATTAGCACTTAATAGGAGGTAATAATGATGGACTATCCATTGATCAGCAAAGGAAAACATGCAACATATCATTGTTTGATTACTGGGAAGACTGCTTGCAGCTTATTCCTTCTTTCAGTTGTTGCATTTACTGGGATCATGTACCTTGTTTAATGATATAATTAATAAAATTAGTACCTCCTACTTTATTTAGTATTGCAATGTCAACCCACCAGTTTAGCCAGGTGGGTGATGAAATAAGGTGGTTGAGGTGCCGGTGTGTTGGATGAAGACAATTAGATACTTTTAAGAACTTAGTTGTCCCTCTTGATATGTAAACTTCCCAGGGAAACCAAGACCACTAAGAGCATGGTGTGATTGAATTCAGAGAAACTCCACTCCAGATCTTGGACCCTTGGCTTAAAAGTTGTCAGACAATAATTGTTGTCTATTGGGAAGTCAGCATGGGGGACATCTTCTCCTGAAGACAAATTCTTAATTCATTAAACCCCTTTGTAAAACCAAGAAAAATTAAGTATTATACACAGTGATTCAGTGATGAGGCAATTGAGTCAGTGTCTAAAAATGTTCTCAAACTTGGGTATGAAAGAGAAGCTGTCATTTTGCTGGAATGTAGAAATCAGATGAGAGAGAAAGGGTCTATAAGTAAGCTAGAAGAAAGAGTTCAAGAGCCTGATCCCCAATATATACTTTGTGTCTCACTGATCAGATGAGGGAATTTAAATTAACCTGCAGAGGGGAATTTCTGTTGCCTTCAGGGTTACATAGCTGCAATACTGTGGGGTTTCTAGTACTTTGTAATTAGGTACATTTAAATGCTTATTTTTAGAACCCTAAATAGATGTTTTGGATTTTTTTTCCTAAGCAGCTGCACACTGTTAAGCCATTCCACAGAGTTTTAAATATATGAGGCTGAGAAAAGCTTGGATACAACCAGTGAATACTTGAAAATTAGGTGACATAACTGTCATGCAGTATATGTAGCTCAAAATCTAAGAATAGCAGCTTATTACTCTCTTCTTCAAAAACTACTGACAGTCTCAGTCACAAAAGGGTATGTAAAGTATGAACCCTGGATATGGCACTGAATTGTGGCAGAGGAGTCAGGAATGTTCCTTGAAGCTAAGTAATGGGTACAAAGATGACTCTGATGGCTCTTCTGCCTAATCGGATGTAACAGGGAAGGCAGTTGAAGATACTTAATAAAGGTTTAGAAAAAGCTGGAGGAGAGTGCTGGGTTTTGGATCGAAACTTGATTTTTTGGAAGATTTTCTATAGGTGTATGAAATTAGATCAACTTTTTTCCAAAGTATGTCATCAATACATGTAAGGGATCCCAATCTGGTAAACAGAGGGAAGTTGCTCCTTTTCCTAAGGGAACTCATCTAGCTATAAATTTATTAAAACTGCCTGGCCCTATGTAGGTTTCAGTCCCTGATGCTACAATTATATTAGTTAATAAAACATCTGTAGCTAAAGCAGATGCATGATGCACCTCTAAATGTAGAAGCACAAAAAGCAGACTTTAATTTTTTTGAACCCAAACAGGAACATATTAACATAGCATAACTGTGTGAACATTTTTTACCTAATAATCCAGTAAAAAGTTACTACCACTGCAGGCCATGGGCCTTATACTTATTATGCCTGATGCAAACAATGTGAAATTCTAGCTCTGGCTTGTGAGGCTGAATATCAAATTTTTATGAGAAATGGTTGACATGGACTTGATGCCAGGTCTTTCTTGTTATGATGCATAGTTTAAATGTCCATTAATAGCAAAGACCTTGAAAAGATGAGCACTGGTTGAGGGCAGCATCCCCAGAGCTATTAACACACCAATGGATAATAAGTGCTCATTGAAGAAATGCAACCTACTGAACTGCGAGAATATTTCTTTTTACTCTAGGAAAAGCAGCAGTAGCAGATGAACACAGGATAAAGAACCTGCTACAACCTGGAAAAGTAATATTCCCCAAGGATCATGCAGGTAGTAGAATGGAGTTGAGGCTAGGGGATGAGAATTCCCTGGACTTATGAAAGATCCAGAATTTGATGTGTAGGGAGAAGAGATCCACTGGAGATCCATCTTACCTTTACTGTGGAGACTAAGAATATCCAGGACTGCTGCCATCAGTGCTAATTAGGTGGCATCAAGTCCTTGGTACTGCATTTTTTGCAGCTGGTGTCAGCTGTGATTGCAAAGGACAGACTACTTTGAATACATACTGATAAATATAATGACTGATACTAAGAAATAGCCACTAACAGGAAGGATATTATTAATGACTTCTAGTCCAGGAAAGTTTAAAACTAGACTGATTTATCAGCCTTCTGAAAACTCATTTTCTTTAATTTTTACTTCTGTATATATTCAGCCATTAAATAGTCTCTGGGACTGTTGTATGGATTCCCACAGGTGTGAAGGATTCTCTTATGTGAAAGATTGTTCTCAATAGTCAGCTTGGATCCACCTTCTTTGTGGAGGTAGACAACAGAGATCACTGGGGACAGACAAAGTATTTGAATTTAGAATTCAAAACTACTTCCAACCTGGGGAAAAAAAACCAACCAAATTAAAAAAAGAATCAGAAGAGAGAATTTCTTAGACATAATCTAAGAGTTCTTCATGCTAACAAAGAGAATTCAATAGTTTGTTCCATACTTTATGTATTTATTTATGTACCTGACTAGCACTGGGACTAAAATGTCTCAAATTTTTTTCAGTATGCAGCAGTTCTTTTCAATAAAACACATGGAGTAAAAGACCTGCAGTGATGTGACTATGTTCCTGTAGATATATGTGCATGTACCAAGTTTGCTGGAAGTAAAGTATGAGATAAAGCTGCTTTCATGTCTATTGCTCCTTGCAAAGTCTCCTATATCTGTTTTTGGGCAAAAAGTCTGCATATAGCCTCTGTTGAGGTACTGCTTTAGGGGACTTTAGGAATCTTCTACAATTGGAAGCTAAATTCTTCTGGGAGATGGAGTAGAGAAATAATTCTGAACATCCTTATTTCTATTTCTGCTTGAGAAGTAGTTATAATCTAGTATATAAACCAACTTAAAATATGTATGCCATTTCAAGTCTATATTATGAGGTATTGCAAATATGGGAAGCACTACAGAATTTAAGTTAAAGGTATAAAATACAGTTTATATGGTATAGTTATTACATTGCTGGATATCTGAGTGGTATCTCTTACACATCCAGTTAACTTGGATCATTAATTCCTTGGGGAGTGAGAAATTTCCCCAGGCGCTTTTCTGCAGAGACAACTCATTGAACACGAGGCAAGTTGAACAAGTGAGATCCCCCATCCTCCACAACAAAGTATTCGAGCAAATGTTGTAAAAGGTTTCAAAGTGGCCTCAAGAAGGCTTTTGGAGTATTTCCCTCAGGCAGTTTCTGCTCTGGCTGTACTAATTTCATCTACTCAAACATGTTGATTAAAACCCCAAGTGGAGAATCTGGCCCTTCAGAAAGTTCCCTTGGGTGTTTCCTGCTGTAGATTTATCAAAATTGTACTTAGACAAGACACTTTAAAATGGTCAATAGAGACTGTTGCAGCAGATGTAGAAGTAGTCATGCAGGCCAGCCTTTTGTATATAGGGAAGAGAGTTAAGAGAGATTTTATGTGTAGTTAAGATGGCAAATAACTGGAGCAACCATGTAGAACCAGGGACCAGCTGGAATTTACAAACTGAGCAGAATAAAAATTTTGGAAGACTTATGTGATCCAGCTGAAGACATTATTGGTAGAATGCATGTAACAGAGATTTCTGTTTCCATCTGTAGATGTGTGTTGTCCAGAACACAAAACTTATTTTTTTTAACACTCTGTCTCTTTATGTCTGAGCTACATAGTCCAGATCATCCGACAGCTAATTTCCACAGAAAATCTGCTGCACAAATAACTAAATGTTTCCTAGCAAAAAATGAGCCAAGCCCTCCAGCTGAAAAAGAGCAATTATAAGTGGCGGAGCCTATCCAGCATCCAGGTCACTTGGACTATGGCAGTTTGTTGTGTTATTCTGAAGGTACAGCCTGAGGAGAGCTGCAAAAGGCTGAAGTGTTCATTGCAGAGAGTCCTTTGGCCCTGTTGATGTTTTCACCTTAGCTGCCAGACAATTAACAATGTGAGAAACTCCTGTAGACCAATTATTTTTTAAAGGGAAAGACTATTGTATCTGAAGTTTTAACAAGCTCACCTAGATAATTATACACGTTCTTGTTCTAAATGAAACTACCTGTACCTGTAGCTACCCGGTCTCCACAAGTTGGAGGTATTTCTCTAAGAAAACATGGGTTAAAAATATTTATAATAAATTTATTTTTAATGAGTGTTTTGTGATTTCTACTCTTATAACAGAATAAAGTTCACCCAAAACAATTCAGACGTTTTTTGTAATCGACCATATGAAATGTTGTTGGTTATTGCTCCACAATACAAGACATACATCCAGTAAAGCAGTGACAATCCACACTATACTGGTTAAATAGATAGAAGCACAGACTGTCTAAGGAGTACTATCATACACTCCAGTGGCACTTTCAATATAGAGGTTAGCTCATATTGTTGGAAAAAGTATATTACTTTTGTCTAGTATCTGAGACAGTTGAAATATTTTCCTATATTTTGTCTCTAATTAAAGCCATAAAGCATAATGATAACTTGTCAGAACCAGAAAATATTTCCAGGGAGCGTGTGATTGTCCGGTTTTACTTAAAATATTTGGTCATCTCTGATGACAGGTCAACATTATATTTTATGTTTGTAATAAAAAAATGGCATGTAATGATCCATTTTTAGAATTAATCAGCAAAACCAAGAACTTTCCAATTAGTTCATGTATCTAAGGTATTCACATCATTCCCTGACTTTATCTTCTCAATAACAGTTATGACTTGGCTGATGGGATGAAGGGCCTTGGTAAATAAAGTGTCCATTGGGATACTTGCAGGAAGCATGCATGGTTTCATGTGATTTCTTTGCTGACTGTAATGAACATAACACTTTTTTTGTGGTAGTCAAAACATAAGTAGCTTTTATGAAGCAGCTTTATGTGTAGATTTAAGTGCTTAAGCCCTCCTTAATTGCATCCTGGCAGATCCTCTGATGGCAGGGACAGATTTAAAGCTGTTTCTTATTAACTAGAGTCTTTAAAAAAATTCCCTAAAATTGGAAGAAATTGGTCAAGTTTTTGAGGGCAGCATTGGGTGCAGGTTCCCTGGTGCTGGGCACAGCCAGTTCCAGGCAGCTCCAACACACCTGGTGTTGGGCATAGCTGAACTCACAGCCCAGATGGGGGCATCTTGGCAGAAAGTTGTGAAAAAAGGGAAAAGTAATGCCATACTGAAGGTTGTGAGAGAGAGGAGTGAGAATATACAAGAGCAACAACTCTGTAGACCCTGAGGTCACTGAAGAAATAGGGGGAGGATGTGCTCCAGGCACTGGAGCAGAGATTCCTCTCTGCAGCATGGGAAGAAGACCATGGCTAACAGATCCACACTGTAGCCTGTGGAGGACCCCATGCTGGAACGCAGAGGGATCTCCTGAAGGAGCTGTGGTCCATGAAGAGCCCATGTCAGAGATGGAAGAAGGTGTGAGGGAAGGAGCAGTGAGGGAAGCAGTTATGAACTGAGCACAACCTCATTCCCTGTCCCCCTGCACTGCTCAGGGGTGGAGAGTAGGTGTGAAGTGAGTGATGCTGAGGCTGGGGAGAAGGAAGGGGGGTTAGGGTGTTTTAGATTTTATTTCTCACCATCTTATGAGCATAAGCAACATAAGCATTTTTCAAATAAGCAACAATACCAGAATAATCCTAAAGCTAGTGTAGATGTTTGCAGTAACTAAGTTATTTACTTATTTAAGTTATTGTTATTCTACATTCAAAAGTTTATATTCTACAAGAACTTTAATATTTCAATTCAAATTCATAATCTTGTCCTTTGTTTGGCATGAGCTGCATTTCTCACTACCATTTTAAAACCTCAAGAGAGCAACTCTCTGTGGAGCAGGTAGCTGCTTTACAATTATTCAAGGGCCTTTTTCTGTCTTCTGATAACTTGCTACTTTTCAGCTTTGGAGGAAGCTTTGATATTCCTATTAGATTTGACTTTCTTTTTTTATCATGGAAAAATGGCCAACAAAAAAATTACACCTCTTTTGGAATAACACTTTGTGTCTGTTTCTTTTCTAAAGAAATCTTCAAAGGCTAGTCTTTGTACATGACAGATTCCATATAATATTTTGGATATTTTTATTGTGTTGTCTCCTCATTTTAAGCTCTGTACTGCCATAAAAATGAGTCAGGAGTGTGGGTTCAACTGTAGCACTAAAACTTTATCTCCTGGAGAAACCACAAAATCTTTCCACTCCCAAATGCAGGCTGAATGCTCTGCCTTTGTCCTGGTTTCACGCAGGAAGAGATTTGAAAGCATCTGCCCAGTGTCACTGAGCAAAATGCTGTTCTTTGTGCCACCACAGTACGCATACCAAAAATCTATTAAAGCAAAAGGAGTTAAACTCAATTCGTGCTGGGGAAACAGAAAATGTTGCCTAATAATTGTATGTGAATTAATATATATATATATATATATATATATATATATAAGGAGCATTAACTTAAAAGGGCATATGGCAAAAAAAAAAGTCATTTCTGTACTGAAAACACTATGATAATAGGAAAAAACCTGCTGTCCTTATGTATCTGGTAAGACAGACTTATAAAGGTCTTCATAATGAGTTCAATGATTAAATATATCCAAGTGTAATAACTGGATTTGGAACAGGGCTGGTAGATACATCATTAATTCTCAGTTCTTATGCTGTAATTTTTATCAGACATCACCCCTCATACCCTGGGGAAGAAAAAAAAAAGATATCAGGTTTAAAGACAGCCTGTCTACCATTAGAAGACCTAGAGAAATTTTTTTCAGTCTGAAACAAGATTATATAATTTTCCTTAGTTAGTATCTTTAGAAAGGTATCACATTCTGAATAAATTAGAATTGGGGTATAGACAGCAAACTGGAGTATAAATCCTAAGTTTTTGACAGAGTATTTTATAGTTAAGTGGTTTAGAATTGGCAAGATAAATGGAGTGTTTAAGAACTGCTTTGTTCCATAGCAGGGATGAAATACATCTAAGTTCTGTGTACGCTGTGGAAAAAAAAATAGTTACATAGTTGTACAAAAAAGTAGAAGCATCAAAGAAAAAAGAAATCCCCTAAAGCCTCTGCTCTGTTTTTTACTTTCAGTGAGAAATTTGGGATTGTCTAGCTTATCAAGTCTAGCATTCACTTTCATTAATCAAGCTGCTTCAAAATCAAAAAAGGTGGCAAATATTTAGCTAAAGGAATGGTGGAATTGGTTTATTTGTGTTATGAGGCCTATAACTTATAAAGACACATTTCAGGCAATTGTACAGAATTATTTTAAATTTTAAAATTGGTATATTTGCAACGGAACTTATGAGTACAGGAAGTTGTCCGGGCATTGCACACACCTTGTGAATCATTCAGGTGTTTACATGTGGATATCTAATGCCCAGGGCAGCTCAGGTCACTTTCAGCAGCCACTTTTATAAAGGTATGGGTCATCCACAGCTCCAGTAATGTATCTGTTATTGTATCAATGTGGAGACTTTGGATACCTGGGGGATTCCTTAAAGCTTATTCACCTATCTTTTACAAATAAATCCTTCCAGCATGCATGAACTTGCAGCTTATATTTTTGTCACAATGGAGGTTGTGACACTCTTAGTAGAGCTGTGTGGCCGTAACAGTCACATAATATAGCTTCCTCAGATAAAGTTATATTTCCTCATAATTTTTTAATAACAATTTTCATGCTTTCCATTAAATTCATCAGCACTATTTGATGTACAACAGTAAACTAGTGAGGATGTGTTTGCTCTACTTGGTTTATATTCTCACTCAATGACAGGAGTAGAAATTATTTAGCTATGTGTATTTCTGAACAATACGCTAAGATTATATATCAAAAACTTTCATGTTAGTCCTATTCAGATGTGGAAAATAATGAGAATACGAGAAATTTAGAATAAATTATTAGGTCAAGATAAAAGTTCTGACGTTTTCTTCCTTTTACCTGACCTAATTATTGCAACCTTTCTACATATAGCATTATGTACAGCATAAACCCATCCAGAATAATTCCATTGTTACTCTGATAGTATTTAGTGTCACTATGGTTGGTTTATCTATGCAATGAAAAGTATATCAGACGGGATTCAAAATGGTTTAATTTAGTGGAGAAAAACACATAGGTGGGAAAATTTACCACTTATTGGTAAAAGACCCAATGATGCTGCCCTGAAACATGTGCTAATGTGTGTGTTCTCATTTCTGCTGGAAGTGCACAATGCACCAAACTGAAGGACTGATATTCTTTTGGCTGCAGTTAACCTGTCTTCATAACAAATGAGAATGAAAAAAAAAAGATTTGCAGGTTTTTTGGTGTTTTACATCAATATATAAGAACTCACTTTGACTGTATATGGATTTTTATAATATATGGATTTTTATAATCAACCATCTATCTCTTTTTTTATGGAGAAGTGTAAGTTATATTTTGAAACTCTTACCTACAATATGTCTGAAAAAATCACTTCATGTGACTCTTCACATGATTCACACATAAATTCAGACTTATCAATTGCACTGCAAACATAGAAATTTTACCAGTGTTGCTAGTAAAGACTTAACAAATTTGAAAAACAGGACGTTATAGTTCTCAGACAGGTTAGATATACCAGATGGAATTATACCATATGTTTATGAGAAAAATAAGTTCCTATTTTTGTTTTAGTTGCTGATACAGTGTCTGAAATCTTATATTGTAGATCCTTAAATGGTCTCCTTGTCATACGTTGGAAACAGTGAAGCATATTTACAAGTTTTTTACAATTTTATTGCAATGCAATCATCGTTTATATCTTCTTTTCAGAGATCATTCTTGCATTATTAACAGACCAAAACAATCTGTTACAAAAATTGAAATTTAATCTGAATTTACCCCTTTCTGAAGAGTAATTAGAAATTAATTCAAGCCATTAAGTGAGATTCAGAGGCAATTTTTCAGCTAATAAATTAATACATAGGCTTCTTGCAATTTGAGGTCTCAAATTACAGAGATGGGGGATAATTTGGTGTTACAGAATGGAAGTCTAAAAAACCCTGCTTTTCTGGTGTCGAATAATAAGATCTTATTTATTCCCTTGTCAACACATATGAAGAAGCAAATGGAAAAGCATAATTTTAAAATCCAATGTGAAGTGAACAGGAAATTACATACAAACATAAAAATTTTATGGCAGCTAAGTATGGGAAACATTGCTTGTATATTATGTAGTATTTTCAGTATTACAATACACTGTTGTATAATCTATCCAGTATTTTAATGACAAGACTCTCTAATCATTCACTTCTATAAGGAGATATTCTCTTGATAGTAGTGAGTACAGTCCATTAACTATTTCTGCACATAACCCATGAAAGAACAGTGTTGGGCCTGAAGTAATATAGAGAAAATCAGGACTTTGTTGGAAGGTGTTTGACAGCAAAAATATCAAGCCAAAATTTCATTGGTACTGTTACATTTAAATTAAATTCAGAATGTGGACTGAATCTTCTGACTTGATGGTAGATCTAAATCCATAAAAAGATTTGAAGATATGGTGAATTTGCTCTTGCAGCAACAGAATTTCTTGATGTCATAGCTTACACTTAGAATAATAAAATTGGTCCAGGAGGAATGAGAAAGTGGGTGTTCTTCAAGAAGTCTGTACTCTTCTAATATAACTATGGTTTTACTACTGCTGCAGGATGAGAAAGACCAAAACTGTGATGTATGTTTGTATGTGTATGCTGTGTCTGTTCAGAAGGACAATGCATGATTATTGTTGCTTCCCACAGAATTGCTCCAGCATCTTTTAAACAAGACTTCTACATATCAGCTTGGCTTGACTTTCATAGTTAGGTTACTGGTAAACTACAGGTAGATAATTATTATTTAAACTGATAACAAATCAATACTGTGTTATTTTGTACAGTTTACTGAATAATTGTGTAAAGCTTTGCAGCATAAAAATATAATGGTACAATTTTGATTTGTTTTGATTTTAAAAAGCATAATTGCACACAGAATATCTACAATCTGTTAACAAAGTTTATTAAACAGGGATAAAAGTTACAGGATACATCACAGAGCAGGAAGCCAAATGCTGACTTGAGAAGCAATCTGAAAGGAATTAGCAAGAGAAGTATGCAATTCCTGAAAAGATGATAGCAATTGTCTCTCACCAGTAAGGTAAGTAAAGGTAAGAGAGAACCAGCTAAATTTCACATGTCCCAGGTTCTGTCAAGTTCTAACACTAATTACCAACTTCCTGAGTTCCCTATACTGCCCATTTCAATATTTGCCTGCATTTGCATACAGCATTTTCAAAGGTGATGTTAATAATAAAATTTAGATATAAAAATGCACCAAGCATTGATACTTCAATAAAAGTTGATCCCATCTTGATGAAAAAACCTTTTAAAACTATGTGTTCCACAGAGTGTTTTCACAAGATATATTGAATAGTTTTGGGCCTTTTCCCACATTTTAATAAGTTTTGCTTAGAGCAATGTCATAATTCTGGCCAGAAAAAATTATCCAGTGTATAATGTCTAAATGTTTTCACTACTGCTACTATCCTCTTTGCCCTATTAGAAGGGAAAAAAGCTTCCAGATGCATTAGTAGATGCACTGATAATACTGATTCTATATTTCTTAATAAACAGGCTGTTCATGAGTTGTTCTGTTTATATTAATTTATGATATGTGGCAGCCATTAGGAAAATTTTTTGAATCTTATCATATTACCTATGAGATTTATGAATATAGAAAGGAGCAAAATACCTTTAAAAGGACCGTATGTGGTTGCAGAACTTTTCTAGGAGCCCATAGGGGTCTCTGTGGGACAATCCATATGGCTGTGAGTTCTGTGTTGCAGTAGGCATAAAACACCATCCCTGCCTTTGAAACAGACAGAGCAATTGAGATGAAATGACAGAGATGGAAATACTGCTGAAAAAAAAAACAGTGGAAAATACTGTGGCTAGAGGAACAATAAACTATTACTGCACACTTTATTATTCATGCAAAGAGCTGATTTTGGGTTTTTTTGTTTTTTTTTTCACCTCTAGTTTAATTTTGATTTGGTTCTTTTCAGACTACTGGAGACTGTAAGCATTATCTTTAAAATACTTCTTTAATTTCAAAAAGACAAATAATGATGATTATACATGTGTTTTAGAATGCCATATACATTCTCCTGAACAAGGTTTCTCCTCTAGGATTTTTTTACAATACTTAGAATTGTAATACAATAATTTTTTACAATACTTAGAATATGAGTGAAAATAAGATTAAGCTTTCACACATGAAATTTACTTCAAATTGAATTTAAATTACCTCTTTTTTGCAAAAACAAAGCATAATGGATTTGTCATGACCTTGTTGTCCAATGGTCTGTTCTACAGTGTTCTGTTTTATACTGGTGAGACTTCAATCTCAGTCTGGGTACCTATTCTACAGGATTTCACTGACAGCTCTTTAGTCATGACTACAGTCTATTTTAAATCTAATTTGTCACAGATTTCACATGGGAATTTGTATGTACGTAATGTCAATGGAACCAAAGCAATATTATGGACAATGAAATCATAATCTTGATTTTCTTCAAGTCCCATACACAGGATCTGCAGGAACTGCCTCTTGGTGTTCTTGGTTCTCTTTCACCACTTGGGGAAACATGAGAGAGTCAATACTCAGATTCTGGAGGTTATGCTTTAGAGGTTATTTCTTTATTACAGATGAATTGTATTACATCTTTTCCTCATAAATATAATCAGAGGAAAGTATCTAGTGGCAACCGAGATAGCTAAATACTGCAGCTTTTCTTAGCTACAGATGAAAATGTTGTAAACCTTTCTTGACAGTGTCCAGTCATAGCATGAAGGACAAATTTTTCATGGACTTTGCATTAATGTGATGTATAGTTCTTTTTGTCCCCTCCCCCACAATAAATTAACTTCATCCAGGATAAATGTAAATACAAGAGCAAGCAGTAACATTACTGATAATTTAATTCTTCTTCACTGTGCCCTTGAAACTTTTCAAAAAGCACTGTAATCTTTTAGAGTGACTTAATGAATAAGGTAACAAAGTACTTGGGGATCCCATTTCACAAAATTGGACAGGCATTGATTTTAAACTGGGAGGGCTTTTTCCTTCTTTATTAACATCTTTCTTTGTACACTAAAGGAAATTTGATGGAATACATCTGTCTCTGGTCTTTAAAATTATAATGCCAGTTTATTTATGAGATGTTTATTATTAAATAGTTGGCATTATTACGTGTTATAAATTTTAAGATTATAGCATTATTACATTCTGCCAATAAAATTAAGAATGCATGTACTGATTTATTTTCAGTTAAGCATGAACAGAAATGGTTTTAACTTCTTGATCCTGTGAGAATGTTCTACCTAAAGGTTTTCATCTGTAGAAATGTCTCAAATAAATGTGTGTGAACATAACTGGCATTTTTTTAAAATTTGATTTTTCTGAGTGAATGCTGAATAATTTTTACTTGCATAATTTATGTCTTATCACATAGTTTCAGAGGTAAAGCTCCTTTGATTTTCAGAGGTCTGAATACAAAGTAGGTCTGCCCCGATGACATAATTTCCTACTAAGTCATATCTCGCATTGTGTCTAGAGACTTAAGAAGCAGGAATTCTGGGCTTTTGGCTGTGACCACTGAGACATTCTTCTCATGATGTTAGAAAATACTGAAGCCTTCATCATTCAGCAGAAGGAAGTAACTCACCAGACTGAGCCCTGCTCCTTTGTGCTTTTTCTCCGCCTTGCCCTATGCTCTGAGCATATATGATCACCTGGTGGCCTAAATTAACCAGAGTTGTAACAACTTCATTTTAACAGACCCTTGGGGATGCTGGCTTCATCCTCCTTCTGTCAAAGGTATGGGATCTCTCATCTCAACTCTTTTGATGGGGTGATGTCATATCTTTTTTCTTCAGCTAATCAAGTACATAACCCAGGAGTTTCACCACTACCCCTTTTGGAGAGTTGAGTTTAAATTCAGACATTAAACCAAGGAAACTGTCAGACTAAAACCAGAAAGTCTTTAAGCTTTGTTAGTATTGGAAAAGTGCAGAGCATGATGATCATGCAGTCCAGTTCACAGCTTGGATGTTATTGGATTGAAGTCTGTGTACTCTTTAGGTGGCATTGCTGATTTTTATGATTTATAACACAGCAGATGGAGTTAAAATATATATGAGAAAAGAAGTAGAAAGCTGAAAAACTTGGTTAGTACAGACACAATACCTTTCAGGGACCATTAATATTGAATTGATAGTTACCAACTAGTAGATAAAAATTCTCTCTAGTCTTTTTACTTCCCTATTGGATATAATAACACTTCTATTTGATTTTCTTTTTGTCAATACCGTTATTACTGTAATTCTTGTGAACAATTAAGAGGGTATTTAAAACATAGTTACCCCAAATTCTCCTTGCAGGAACACAGTGCTTCATTAATGGAATGTACATTCTTAATTCACAGGTGGTAATCACCCTTGGAAATATCACTGAACATTAGACAAGGTCTTATCTGATAAAAACAGATGTAACTTCACAGATATATTTAGGAAGTTTTAAATCAGTGTCCCCTGCCTTGAATTAAAAAAATGTGGAAAAAATTGTCTTCAAAGAAGAGTATCCTTGGCAGTGAGAAAGAAAATTGTAAAAGTAGTAGGTATTGCTAAGATTCTGGTGAGGCATAAAAGAACTCTGTTAGCCAACCAAATCAGGATATGATTTATTGCAATCATTGTTTATCATCCAGTGACCAGGAGTATATTAGACCTATCAAAACAAGAAATCTGAATTCATCTTCTTTTCTCTATGGTGCTTGGATAATTCTCTGTAGCAATGTGTATTGAAGAGAGAGATAACACTACATGTGTTGCATAGCCTAAATTATTACAAAGTGCAAGAACAAATTTTGACTGTCTTTTTTCATTGTTTTTAGATATTACTTTATATGAAATGTTCAATTCAGTGATGACAATTATATGTCAATGTCCAAGACAAGAATACAAGTATGACACTGAAGATTTTTCTAGTAGAATTTTATCTGACCATCTTCTTGAAATATTAAGGGTTAGTGACAATATGCTGTTTTTGAAGATAAGTCAGCTTATACTATGTAAGAACTTCTGCTCCATTTGGCTATTTAAGCTATATTTCCTATTGCATTATCTATAAGATAAACAGTGACTATGTGACATGCTTAAGTATACCATAAAGCCTGAAAAAGAAACAAATATCTAGTACTTCCAAAATATATGCGCTAGAAAACTAGATAGATCTAAACAGCTCAGCAACAGGTTTCCATATCAATAACTTAGTCTTCAGATTTTAATAGCTTCAGTGATCTAGGGAAATAGACTATATCCAACAAAATGCAAGTTTATAGCTCAGTGGATGGAGATTCAGGCTTCCATTATAAATAAATGGCATTGCATTAAATTGCCCTAGCCTCTTACTGCACAGCACCATCTGACACTAGTAAAATATTACTACATTACCTTGCCCTTTGTACCAACAGCAGCAGCACATATTGCCAACAACAACTAATTTGCCCCAAGGAACACTGGGTTCTTTCTAAACTGCAGTACTCGTGAATATAGGTGCGTTGATCATCTGCTTCCTCCATCAATTTTGAATGCAAGAAATACTGGCTTTTGTGGCAGAAGGATGGTAATTCAAATGACTGAAAGGTCAACTTATTGAACCAGTTTTGCTTCTTTGATCTAATCATTCCTATGTGAATCATTCCTATGTGAGTATCTTACGTAATAAGTTTTGCTTTACAATATGCACCTTTTACTGAGCATATAATGTTTCATTTTATTTTCTGAATAAAATATGAAAAAGTACCACTAAAGACTTTAATTTTTTAAAGCAAAGAATCTTAGCCATTGACCAAAAGGCTAATGATCCCTAATTTAGTAAATATTTTGCAGAAGATTCTGAAATGAGATAGAGATTTTCTCTTCACTGGTGCATTGCAGATGGGTAGACATATGCATTACTTTACACAGGTATTCAGCATCTTGGACTTTCAGCATTATAAATTCACAATTGGAACAAAGCTTGGTAAAGTTATAAAGGATGAACCTAAAGTACTCACAGCCACATTCTGATCAATGTGCTAACACTGATGTGTGTTTGAGGTATAATTAACATAGAAAGAAACACCATTCCTATTATTGTCATGCAATAAATGTGTTATTTGACTTGATTGGTTTACTTAGTTGCCAAGCTAAAAACCTGGGTATGTGTATATGTGATTGGGGGAAAATACTGTAGTTCTTCAATCTCTTACAACTTCAAAATACACTGTGCAATTATTGCAAAATTTGTCCTATGTTATGTCCAAAAGTCTTGGTAATTTCACAGCCAATGTGCTTTCAAAACCAATGCCTAGAAAAATTTCCTCTATGAGTTGCTTCTGTCCTACTAAAATGGGTTTGATATAAGCTAAGGATATGCTATAAATTGTCTGCCATTGGGATTGGGTAATTCAATGTTTCACGGTGTTATGTCTGAACTATAAGAGAAGTTAGGCAAGCACTAGATGATAAGACATGACTAGTCTTATCAAGTAAGGTTATTACACACATAGACTAGGAGTTCAGAAAGTTTTGCAGTTCAAAATTTAGTTAATGACATTTCTAATTGCAGGATGTTATGATTTTCATAATTTAGTTATGATTGACATTTGAAAATTGAGGAAATTTTTGTACTTGTGCTCCACCATTTCTTTCCCCATAGCATCTGTTACTGGTCACTGCAAGAAAGAAGACTTTGGGTCAACATAATCTTTGGCATTGAGGTGGTATTTAAATTACTTTTAATCCACTTCAGAAAACTATTGGATTACGTCTATAACCTTCTAGATATGCTGATTGTTACTGCTAAAAAATTACAGTTTGTCTACACAGTGAAATAGGAGACTGCATGACTACTATTTTTTTTCCTGTTCTGACACTTTCCCCTTCCAGTCAGTTCACCCTACAGAAACTCTGCTGTTGTTGGACTGTCCTACACTAGAAATACTGTAAGACACTAGTGTGTGATACAGTCAAAATAGTCTCTTAATATAGACAAAACTATCAGGAAATCTGCAATTTGCCCTATAATTGCTAATTCTACCACTTAAAAAAAAAAACAAACCCAGCTCTCTTTGTGAAGTGTAATTTGGCAATATGACTTTATCTTTGTTAAAATTTCTGTCATGCACAGATCATCCCTTTTCCTTCTTTAGATCAGCATTTTTGTTATGGTTGAGAAAAAGAAAAAAAAGATTGCAGTTCTATATTTTCAGCATAATTGATGCAATATCTAAAAGGATCTAAAAATGTGGATGATTGGGCTGATATTTTCTCAGAAAATTTTTGCTCAGTCATTTAATGATGCTGTATATGCTGCATAGTTTGAACCCAATAACCCAAGTATCAGAAAAAAACTAGGCATTTATATGACAAAAACGGTCATGCATACCCTTCCTGCAGTCAGGGCAATAAAATCAGTGTTACACAACTTAACAGTGCTGAACTGAAGCCACATATCTTGGTGACCTCTAAAAATATGCATACAGCGTTAGAGGACTGGGCATGATTTACTCACTATTCAGTCAGGTTTTGCAACCTTTACCAACCCCAGTTTAGTTACAGCTGTAGTTATCCTGATATCTATGCTAGGTAGTCTACTACCTTTCTGCTCTGAGCGGCAGGTCAGGAAAATCTCTGTGTCTGGAAATGCCATTTCCCGTTCCTAGTGTTGTTCAAGGAAGACTTTTATTCCCTTTGTTGCAATTAACTTGGTTTCCTACTTTATGAGATTCTCTCTGTTGGTGCTCTAAGTCTTAGACAAAACTCCTCATAAATATGATCAAAACTATTTTATTCATAACTATAGTTCATGTGCTGAGCTTTCTTGATCATAACTCCCCTTGTTTAGAAACAAACAGAACTATACTCCAGAATCATGTCTCTCTGTCTCTTCAGAAGCAATCATATCTATCAGCCTCTTTACTTAGTCACTGAGAAAACTCACCCCTTGCTGTTAGGAACTGTAAATTGAATTGCAATACAGACTCAGATAAAAAAAAAACCTGGCTGCAATTATAATCACACACACAAAAGAAAGAAAAAAAAAAAAAAAAAAACCACAAAGGAAGACTTTTAAAGCTGAGTGCCAGACAGGCAAAATAAAACATAAACCAAACCAAAGGTAATTCACTTAGAAAAAAAAACACTCCATTTGTCTTCTAGCTCATAAGTTTCATTAGACACATTGTGAAATATGTTAATGTGGAAGTCTGTTGTGCTTAAATATTGGTTGAAGTAGAGATGATATCATTCTGTTTGCAACTTCTTATCATTTTATCTTTCAATTGCAAGAAATTTGGGTAACATGGGAGGATATGGGCTTAGTGAAGCATAAGTAGGCTTGAATACTAATTCTCTACCTGCTTCCTAGCTACCTACGTGTGTGAGTAATTTTTTTGTGCTCTGTATGAAGTGGGAATTATACATGTATTTTGTGGGTTAAGGATGTGAAGATTTTGAGGCATGCTTTCTGAAAATGTAGAGTGTTATGCAAAAATTAAGACTCAGATTCACAAAAGTGTTTAAGCACTTAACACCTGTCAACACAAAATTAAGTGCCTAGCTCACATTTGGCAATTCTGACCTTTTGTGCTTATTTGAAACATTTGTATTTCCTTTAATCAAGCAGTTGTTGATGGTAGAATGTGTTAGGGAACAAATTCGCATGGTGGCAAGAATATTTCAAATATTGAAGATTATTATAACTATACTTTCAATTTTGTACAATTCATTTTTCATCCTAAGGCCTTATGTAGCTTTCTGCTAATATATGTAAAAATTAATAAGAAAATAGAAGCCTTTATTCCCAAAGTTTTGTTGCTTTTTTAGTGTACATGTTTAATTGCAATTATTACTCTCAGGAGCATCAAGTTTGCAAAGGTTTTGGGTTGGGTGTTTTGTTCTTGCTTTTTTTGTTGGTTTTTTTTTTTTTTTGTAAGTGATTTTTTTCAGAAGTGATTTTTCTCCTCAAAAAAAAAAAAAAAATTCATCCAGTTTTAGTCTACAGAAGTAATTACTAGTGCCAAAGGACTGGGGTCCATTGTGAGTCTACGATTAGAAGAGATTGCTTTGTAACTGCACAGAAGGAAAGAATATGAGACAGTAAGTCTTGGTTGAGAGAATGGTTTGATAAATTTACAACCAGAAGTTTCCTTTCTTCAGCATTTTGCAGATTGCACAGTTTGCAAGAAGACCTTGAGTGTTGTTACTCCATTTCTATGCAGAGGTTTAATTCAGCTGTCAGCTGCACAGGCCTTTATGCCCATTGCCCAGTCTCATGCATGAATTGTTCTGCATGAACAAAATATGTGTGTGATATACTGCTGTGATTGAGGGAACAAGCCATTAAGTAAAAATGAATTCCCAGATTCTTTCACAGATAAACAAACAGCATGCTGAAGACATCAATGTATTTGATACCTCTAACACAGAAAATAATCTCTAATAATGGCATAATCTCAATTTAGAAGGTAAAATAAAAAAGTTATTTGTCATTCAACTATTAGTTTGCATCTTGAAAGTAATAGTCTGACTCTCACAAGTCACAGCAAAGAAATACACAATGAAAAGGCAAGAAATGGAAGAATATATATGGAAAAGAATCATACAGATAAAAACATTGTTGGGCTACTGATTCTTCATTAGTCCAATCAATTAAATTTTAGCAAATAATGAGTGGCTACTAAATTACATGTTGGCAACTTACTTGAAAGCATCATTATAAGAATAAGACCTGTTATAATTGTTGAAAAAAATAACCTGCTGTGAAATAAATGTAATAATCTATGAAATTATTCCAGATTTACAGTCCTGTAAATTTGTTTCTTAAACATGTATATTTGGGATTAACAGTCTTTTGACAATTTTGAAAGTAAGGCTGAGGCTTGTACCCAGCTAGAATGTAATGAGTATAATCTTTAAGGCTTTTGGTGGCTATGTTGATGTTTTTAACAGAAACTGAGTTGTCTGTGTAACTTGACTTAGTTAGGGTTTAGTCCACCACACAGGGAACAGAAGACAAAGGTGTTTTTCTCACCAACTTTGCAGAGATTGTGGGGTTTTTCTTACTGTCAAACTTTTGTAATTGTTAAGTCGAAAAGAATCAGTTTAAAGGCTTTGGCTTAAGACAGCACAAAACCACCAGGGAAATTCATGGGTACTAGAGAAGCCTCTTGATCCACATAATACAGTCTATAAGGCGGAGGCTCCCAAGGGGGGTCTTAAGGTCCATGTTTTTAACTTTGTGCCTATGATGCCTTTTGGACTAGTACCATGTGTTTCAGAAGCTCCTGAAATCATGAGGGACTTGGCATCACAGAAGAGGATCCTTCATAAAAAATTAGTGGAGGCTCATTTGATTCCAGGCTATAAAGATGATAGTATCTGAGGGTTTCTGATCTCACATATATTTTTAATAGGGACTGAAGAAGAACTGCTTGCAAAGCTCTCTTAGTATAACTGTTCTGTGGGGTTTTTTGAAAATAAAAAAAAAAAAAAAGGATGAAACCAAAAATTATTTTAGAAGTCTGAAACTTGAGACTAATAAAAAATCTTTTTTTTTTTAATAAAGCCAAGGCACCATGCAACAGTATTCCTTCTTAAAGAATGTCACAGTTATAAATTCTTACATAGATATATTTTAATTCAGAACCATTCTCTCTTTTTTACTTGCTCAAACTTACTGCATTGCAGCGTTGTGCACATTTGTAATTAATGTTGGTAAATCTTTCCAAATGCTTTGTCATTTAAACACAGATACACATTTCAGTTTGAAAATGTAATGATCACTAAACCCAGGAGGATCTCATTTAGATGAAACAACAGAGTAGAAGTCACGCACAATTATTTGCATAATCAAATAGAATTCATTATTTTTGCATGTGTTTGTTTACCCACTGAACAGTTCTGACAACAGAGCAACCATGTACAGATACCTGATTTCAGTGCAGCAGTCTACTCATGGACTTACTGTTTTCAACTTTACTTGGGGAGCTTCTGTAGAGTGTAAAAGAAATGTTGTTAGGTTTAAAGTCATGCAATCGGGGAACAAAACCAAGATAGCTCATGGCTATGGTCTGTGAAATAGGTTAATCTTTCAGAGGTATTTTCAAACTTACACTTCTGACAAAATGTAATTCATGATGTATCACAAAATATATCTAGGATGACTCAAACATGTCCATGAGCAGAGAAGGGGTTACTATTTCCCTCTGAAATAATTCCAGGAGTGCTTGCCACAGGATGTTCTCAGAGTACTTCCAAGTCACAGACTTGCTGTACAGTCTGTATTTTCTTTTCAATTTCTGTCTGTCTAGAAAAGGGTCATTGTTTCCAGACCTATAATTTTTACTCCAAGACAGCCTGTCACAGTTGTAGTTAAATGAAACTTGAAAGGGATTTAAAATGCAGACCCTGCAATCTCATTAGATGCCTCATCCCCAACATTCTCTGTTTTCAAAGTAGTTTCTCTGAATCAAGGTTCCTGCCCAGATCATAAGATGGCTACAGTTTGTCCTAAAGCATACTTTCCTGGGGAGCATTTTGCAAGTGTTACAGCTAATTTATTTTGCTTAATCTCTATTTTAATTAACAGTGTTTCTTTACATAAGAATTATCCATTTGGTAAGTATTCTTTAGGGTCCTTTTGATTTGCTTCAGTGCACCAACAAGAACACGTGCACAAAATACCCTTTTGTTATGGTTCATGCTTACTACCCTACCATGTCTATAAAGAGAAATGCTGGTTTTGTTCCTTTTAAATAACTTTTTTTTTTTCTTTCAGTAAATAGAGACAATTTTTAGGAAGACAATTTATTTTTCCAAAGAGGAAGTGTTTTCTGTATTATCTCTAAGTGCCTTAATTAGTGCAATGCAGTCTGTTCATAAACAGCTTTCTTTCTTACCAATGAAATTGATAAACACTTAAAATTTTAATGTAGGCTAAAAGTGTCTTTATATTTGTATTAATGTCTGGTAAGGGTAATTTTCTTGTATGAAATTAGCATTATGAAATAAAAAATTATATGCAATTGTTCAACATTCTCTTATGTCCTCCTAAGTGTTAGAACACTAAATCTGTAATTGACAAGTAGGTAGTTCAGTAATTGAACTTTTCTTTAATAAAAGAAATAAGAGATTATAAAAGATTAAATTAATACCTTTACGTACAAACATTTATCAAAGAAATGTAAGTAGGTGAGGTCTTTTTTTTTCTAATCCAGATCAGGTTTGGTCTCTGTTCTCCCTTTCTTAATAGGGTAATTTACATTTTTCCAAGTGTTGAGAGAACATACTACTTAAATGTAGATTACTAATAAGAAAAGGCAGTCACAACAGATCAGCTTGTGTAGGGGGTGATATGCAGGAAATAATTTTCTTCAGGCACAGAGATTGAATAACAGAATCTCTACAGTTGAAGAATCTGATTTCTGTGAAAGATCTTTCATGAAACCATCATGATCCATCATGAAACCAAACCTTGCTACAGCAATTTTACTCATCATACTGTAGTTACATAGAGAGAAGCAAAGTGCAGAAGGGAGGCTGCAGGACATTCCTTAATTAACTAACATTAGTCATTTTACATGAAAATAATGGAATTATATTACAAACACTTAATGCAAAAATCTCGAACTTCCCTGCTGAAACGACTTTGAAGTGTTTGGCACCGCTTATTTTTTCACAGAAAATCCCAATGAAATAACTTGATAGATAACCCTGCTTCAAACTATATATCATTTTGTCCCATCATCAATAGGATAAAATGCTATTGATTGATACTTCAGGGTAGTTACCAAGTTAAATTTACCTGTGGATTAAAGGTGGATTTATTTACAATTTCAAATGACTTTGAACTGTGGTTTCTTCAAAAGTAAGAAATCTCTGAAGACAGGAGTCTGCAATGCCTTATGCAAAACTGAAAATACAGGCCTGGCTGCCACAGCATTAAGCTTCTGAATGCTTCACTTATCAGTAGATAATTTTACAGGAAGCACAAGGAAAGTGTCCTAGATAGCAAATATGAGTGACCAATTATAAGTAAAGTGCAGACTGAGAGCTTTGTAAATGCAAGTAAATTACACAGATAGGAGATCTAACTTTGTTACCTTCCCAGCTTCCATGTCCCTAATATTAATCTAAATTATATCATTTTCAATAGG
Organism: Taeniopygia guttata; assembly: GCF_048771995.1. Taxonomy (NCBI): domain Eukaryota; kingdom Metazoa; phylum Chordata; class Aves; order Passeriformes; family Estrildidae; genus Taeniopygia; species Taeniopygia guttata. Next base: position 29,531,580 of record NC_133027.1, on the reverse strand, counting down.
ATAATTTAAATTCAAGACATTAAATCTGTTTCACTGGATTATTTCTATGTGCCCGGATACTAGTATAAGTTTCTAATCCATTGGTTGTTTTGTGGATATTTTCCTCTCTTAGCCTAACCTTTGACATCACTAGGCTGACAATCTTTGTTCACAATGAATTACATTGTTTAGAGGAGTTGATCATTATAGAAAAGTGTAAAAGGGATTTTGCTGGCTTATTGATGCTGGTTTCCCTATTAACCTCTTTTTGAATTAATGAGTTGGGACAGCTCTCTTGACAAAGGATTTCAGATGCATAGAGTAGTTATGAATCAGATATGCCTGGCTTATGATTCTTTATTTGTACTTCATATAATACACAATTTCATAAGGCATTCATAAGGGGAATATATTGGAATAATTAATAAATCCAAAGAAGCTGTGATCTGAAAATATACTGTACAGATAGAAAAATGACTACATGTATCAAGCTAAATATTTGATTTATTTGATTTATTCCTTCAGCTGAAGTCTGCATATTAACAGTTTTCTGGTTTTGAAAGTAGTGTTGCTGACTTACAATTCCTAATGAGCACATCCAACTGCCAGCAAGTTTTAGCATTCTATATTGCATACATAAAGTTATGTCCCTGCTTTGAGCCTCAGAAAGTTTAAGTCCATGTATTCTTGAGTAATTCAAACAAAATAAACCCAATATTCCTTGTGGCCACTGAATCAATGCCACCTTTTTCTGTACTGCAGTTCTCTTGGCTTACTGGTTGCCTTTTGCTTTTAATACTCTTAGATATAACCAGAGAGAACTGTATGGTTTACAATCAGAGCCCTGTCTTGTGCCAGTTTGCCTTAATCATGTGTTGTGTAGGGTGTCAGCCCTTACAGTCCACAAAAAGGAGACACAGCAGGGACAGCTGAACCAAAGTGACCAAAGGGGTATTCCACACCATATGGAGTCATGCTCAGACGAGTGAGGAGCCCTTGGAGTAATGTCATTTGTCTACCAAATTCACAGTTACATGTGATGGAGTCCTGCTTCCCTGGAGATGGCTCAACATCTATCTGCCTGTCCATGGGATGTGGTGAAAGAATTCCATGTTTTGCTTTGCTTGGGCATACAGCTCCTACTTTCCCTGTGAAAGTGTCTTTATCTCAACTCATGAGTTTCCTCATTTCACCCTTCTAATTCTCTTCCCCATCATTCTGTGGGAGAGTGAATAAGTAGCTGGGTGGTGTTTAGCTGTCAGAAGGATTAAACCATGACATCAAGATAAATATTTTTACCTCATGAATAGTTTATTGGTCTTTAGAATCCAAATTAATTTCCTCCACAGCAAATTTCTTCTTATGTCACAAACCACAACTGGTGAAGACTTCATGACTTCACCTGATAAACTCCTGCTATTGATATGATTGTTAGTAAGCAAACTTCAGGCCTTTTGTGGAACAATAAATTTGGTTACAATAAATGTTAATTGCGCATTTATGAGGCAAATTTGAAATATATAAACTTCAGTGCAGTCTGCTAGTTATGCAAGATACTGCTGCATACTTCTATGGTAATTTTTTCTATTTATATATATTGTTAATAGCTAATTGCCAAGAAAAATTCAAGTATGAACTTGAAATAGTTGAATGTATTGAGAAATAGCATCACCCAAGAATCCCCTTGCATTAAACACTGTTATTTATTAAAGTTTGGGCTTAATATTTTATACATTGTAATTAGTTTGTTTTTTTGTTTTTTTGGGTTTTTTTTTCTATTGCAATCAAAATGCTATTATGGTGATTCTGTGAGATGTGACAGTATATAGATCTTACAATTGCACTTTTTTCTAAATAAAAGATCTCGTCTTTGGGAAGCTTCTATTCTCTTTAGGCCATTGAAGCAAATCTATGTTTACTGATTCCTTAGATGAAGCAGGATGAATTACAAATAAGATAACAAAGAAAACACTCTATAAATACACTGAATTCCTTTGGGTACTTCAGTCCATTCTCTTCAGTTTAGCACATTGTCTGCAAACATCAAAGAGGTGCTGTATGTTTCCAAGTCTGCTGGATGATTAGGGAATTGTAACTTTACAGTTTTGTTTGCATGTTGGCCTTCAGCATTCTTGAATGAAAAAGCTACTGTAGATTTTCAGAAGTTTTCCTCCATAAAGGCTGGATGCAGACATTCTCTAAACTTTCGGAAGGTGATAGAAGAGAAAGCTGATAAAGATTTAAATCATTACGGTGGATATCTTGGTGGAAGACCATAAACAATAAAAAAAAAAAAAAAGGAAAACAGGACCGGAGCAGACTTCTTTGTTATAGAGCTGTTTTATTCACTTAGACAACTTCATCTACCATTGTTCCTCTTGGTTTTCCCCTCAGGGCTGGGCAAACAATGAGTACAGGAGGACAAAAATAAGCTGTCATCCCTCTGCCAAAAAACAGGTACTCTATGGGGGATTAGGCTGAGCACCCTGGACAGTCTGACTGCTAATGGCCAGAGTTTTCACTCATGCCAATCAACATCACACAATCATTTAACTGAAAAGTATTTTAATATCTTCTGTTCCCAAATGAAGAGCATAAAAATAGAATAGGAAGGAGCAAACAAAATAATCTCAAGGGTAACTGAAAAAAAAGGGAAGAGAGTGAGTATTGTACTGCTGGAGATGGCAAATATAGGAAAGCCAAAGTGTGGCACCAAAGAGACCCTTCCTAGTGTGACAATTTGTACCAGCCAGTGCATAAGACAGTGTCAAGAAGGGCCTTTGTTCTGACACAGTATGGCTGTTGCAGTTAGAGTTTCCCCTTGGATAATGAAACTTGACTCTGAAACATAAACACTTTGCAGTAACTAGCCACCATCCTCTGAAAATCTGTTGATAGAACTAGGTGTGTACCAAGTCAAAAACAAAGTTTGAATATAGGTCAATTGAGAGAGGAACTTTCACAATCTGAAAGAGATAAATTGTATCTTGGTGCCAGAACTGCTTTTCTTTTCTCATCCAAACCAAAAGTCCAAATTATTTAGAATGGAAGAAAAAGAAAACCATGTAGAATCCTTAGAAGTCTGTACATTTTAAAGTGTGAAATATTGGAATATTCTTCATCTTGGCATCATTGTCTTATCAGCAGAAATTATACCATCACCAGTTTATCTCTGATAAATTTCCTCCTTGAACTCTAGCCCTTTTGTTATATTGCTGACTTCAAATGTAAGACTACTTAAAAATGCAATGTATTTTTCTTAGATATTTTACTCTATACCGACACCATGCTACTTCTGAATGCCCTTGTGCTAAAGCCAGAGAATTGAATAAACTATTATTTATATATTCAAGCCTGTACATGAGAATGACCCAGAAACTAAGAATCCACCAGATTTTCCACTGTTTCTTCCTCTGAAACAGCTAACACTAGAGCTGATGATTTTAATTTTGCTACCTTCATGCCATTTTTGCCTATTTCTGTTTAACACAAATCCTCATCATCAGATTAAAAAAATTCAATTCTCTCTTTAGATCCATTTTACCTTTACTAATTAACATTATTCTATTTGTTGTGTTTCAGAGGAGATCTCAAGAGCTGCATACTTTTTCCATCTTGGAAAACTACTACAATGCTCAGATGCAATTAAGATACCAGCCTTGAGGCAGGACAACTTGATCACAGAAAACCAATGCCCCAAAAACCATTCGTTTGACCTAGTTCCTGTTTTAAAAAATAATTCTAGTAGATTGATTTGCAAGATATTTTTTCTAGAGCTTATTATGAAATAATTAGTGAAAAATTAAATGTAGACCAATTATGAATTCATCCACTACCTTTGATATGTAGGAGTTTTGCTTTAAATTCAGAGGCTGAATTTTGAAACATAAATTTCTCTTCCTCTCCCTTCTGCCACCATCCGTGGTAACCCATTCCTCCTTGTTTCATCTCAAATAAGCTGTTCACATTTACTAATATTTTTAGCCTGCCTAGACAAACAAATGTCAGCTCGAATTAATGCCCAGTACTCATGGATATTATCATGTGCTTTGTTTCTATACATGTGCTTTCAAGCAAAATTCTAGCATATTGTGTGTGTGTTCTTTGGTAAAATAGGTTCTATCTATTTGTACAGTGTAAAGTTACTTTTTTGCCAGCACACATTGGTTTAACAAGAGTGCGTATCACCTGCAGGTGAATAGCGCAGATGCATCCTTCGAAAATTTGTGTAGGTATATATAAATAATTAGTATTTATAATCATTTACTTATCTATTGTTCTGGTTTTTTGGTTTGCTTTTTTTTTTTTTCTGGTCAAACTATTCTGGTTCTGTGCTTTTTTGAGACTACATCCAATATAGGCTGAGGTTAGCAGAGAAATTAATATGATTGCAATGGAGAGAGATCAATTCTATACAATCCATTAAAATATCCATTTTAATTGAGAAGTATTACTCATTACTTTAAGCTTTTTTAAGTATAAGCAGAACTCTTTTTTAAGTATGAGCAGCTATTTTTTGTTGGTTTATTTTTCAAAAGCTTTCTATAGGGAGTTAATGTTTGACTTTTCTTTTCTAATTGTGTTCTTTTAAATTTTCTCTCTTCTGTTATTTTTGCTAGGCTTATTTTTTTCCATTTGTTTAATTTGTATAATTCTCCTATTTTATTTCTTTCTTCTCCATTCCAGTTTGAGTTTCTAAGATGTTTAAAAGCCCAGCACTTGACTTTCTGACAACTATAGTTAGTGTCAGCTCTCTTTTTCTTCTTGTGCTGAACCAGCTTTTAAAAGCCACCCCGGCTCTCTCAGCAGGTGACTGCTGACTTGTACTGCTGGAAAATCATGTCTTTCCAGACAGTCAATGCCAGAGGAGGAAAGCTGCCTTGTGGCAGTTTTAATGACCTAAATTGAACTGGTACAATTGGGTGAGGAAAGCTTGTGAATTACACAGCTGATTAAGAATTGCATAATCTATAATTCTATTTCACCAGAGACTGCCAAGTGACTCTTCATGTCAGTAAATGAGGACAATATATTTAGCAGCATGGAAATTCACACTTGAGGCTGTTTCTCAGTGTTTTACAGTTACCATATTTTCCGCCAAAACTTATATCTGAGAAAATAAAAGGATATCAAAAATGTATATTTCAAAGACAGAAAAGCACCAAGTTGCCATTTATTTTTATTTTCCGACAACAAATCATTGGCATTTTATTCCCATGGTACTAATTCAGAGTCTTCTAAAGAAGTGACCTAAGTCATGACTCAGTGGCTCTCAAAGCAGTCTGGTGGGGAATATTCTCCAATTTCAAAGTATATTGTAGACTTTTTTACTTTTCTGCTAAGAAGAGAGATTTTTAAAGATTTTTAAACAATGGGGTACATTATTAGGTTGCATTGGGTCATGTTGTTAGTGCACCTATATTCTTTATTCTCTTTTTGACCATGATAGGAAAGTTTCTTAGATGCGAAGGCTCACCTGTACAAAAGTGGGCATTATACTGGAAGAGATGTGCAGGAATAAGGATGAGGGATTTTAGCTGAGTTGTTTATATGTTTACAGAGGAGTAGGAGAGAAAAGAATGTGTTTCTCAAAAAAATTTACAGCTTTTTTAAAATTCCGCACAAAAGGAATATAAAGAGTGGTTTTGAACTAGGAGAATCTGTTTGTTCTTCCTTTGCTAGTCCTTTCCTGCCATTACACACTCATACTACTGAAATCCCTATCCAGCCCTTCTTATTCAGGCAGAGCTGTCGCTGATTTCAATGGCAATTCAGCCTGATTAAAGAGAATTGAATAGAGCCCTGAAGCAACGGTGTTTTGTCCTTGTCTTTGCACTTCTGGCCCTTAACCATTACTTTTAAAGAGCTTGAAGCAATACTGGCACCAGCAGCATTTCAGGTGAAAAGCAAAAGGATAAAAAACAGTATCATGAGCTGTTTCAAGTAAGTGCTACTACAAGAAAAGCCAGTGTGTATCATACTGAAATAATGGAAAAAATGAACAATGCAAAGAAGTATTTTTCAACTTTCTGTAGTGTTTTAAATGCATAAATCATCAACGTATCATAAAAATGTGTAAGGTTTGTTGCTGCTTTATTTGTATTCATACAAATATGTTAAATGGAACAGTAGACATATACTTATTCCAAGATTATAACCATTGCATTGCTAAATCCATTCCAATATTAGCAGACATTAAAAATATGACTAGTTATTTTTTAGTTGCCACACCAGAATTACTAAATAAAATATCAATTATACTGTTTTATATAAAGAGCTGAGGCAGGGATTCTTAGATTTAAGAGAAAAGCTCTTCACAGTATCAACTGAGAAGTATGATTGAATAAAGGTTTGAATTGAAATTTACAATACTTGAACACACAGGTCCATATCACCTGGACTCATATGACTAAATATAAAATATATTGTAGTCTAGCGATCTATAGTCTTTTTGTATTCAAGTTAAAAATAACTGATTTTACCATTGGATTAATACAATTTAGGTTTCTGCTTTCAGGTGGAAATATCACTATATATACAGAGATTATCCTGATTATTTCAGACATGAACATGTACTTTCAATCAGATGGCCAATTTAAAATGCATGTGTTACAATATGTAACTGCAGAATTTTAACTACTGGATATGAATTAATCTTGGGCCATAAGACTGTTAAAAAAACCCCCAACAATCTAACATGCTTATTCTTCCTGTTCTGTTCTTCCACTTCTCAAACAACTCAAGCTCATTCTTAGAAGTAACTGGCAGACGAGTTTCCACGTCCTAGATTTTACCTTTAACTGACATCCCTCAGGCCACCTCTTATTTATTGGTCAACGTATTGGTCTTGTCATCTGCTTTATACATTACACATTAAACATTATATATGAAAATTATCCATCAAAAATGTGCATTCGTGTTTTCAAAACAAATATATGGCTATTATTTAACACAAAAGATAGAGAAGATATAAAACAAAGGGTCAAATCAACAGAATCCTGTGCACATTCTTCCTCTTCCTGGTTTTGTTTGTTTGTTGTTTGTTTTTTGTTTGTTTTTTTTAAGTGTGTTAAAAAAATCTCCTTGATAGCATATCTGCTTGGGGACATCAAGAAAAGTGTATCATTCAAAATTTTCCCCAATTCCAGCCTGTTTCTTTTAAAAAATATTCAACTTTAGCTTGAACTCTTTGTTTAATGCTCTTTTTCTGTTTAGACCAGAAGTATAGATCAAAGGTCCTGATTCTGGAAGCTGATATAGAACAATTTTGACAGAATGAAACTAAATAGAAAATAAATTTCCCACAGGGTTACCTTATTCCCTCAACAGTTTTCCCTTGTTTTAAGGATCTAAGCAGATAAAACAGCACCTAAACAAGCTAGATGTGCTCCACACTTTCAATCAGGAGACTATCACTTTAATCTCTCGTTTTCCAGAAAAACCTACCCTGAGACTACTTGACTTTTTCTAACACTTGGAAGATTTAGCAAAATACTGAATTCTGACTTGTGTTCTCCTCCCGTAAGTTTTTTTTTATGTCTTGATGATCCCATCAGATTAAACAATCACAACTCAATTAATTTCCACCTTTATCTTTAATGCAATATTTTTTAGCTAAATCAGAAAAAGAAAATAATAACTCACTCATTGCAACATGGATTCATGTTTCCCAAATTATATAAACATTCACAAGGCTGGTTGCAATTTACAGGCTGGTGTGTTGTGGGCAACATTATTTCTCCTTGAAGAATGTTTTTATGTAGCACCCAGCAGAATATAGTTAATAATGCATTGCTTAGCATTTTGAATAATTTTAGCAAAGGAATATTTTTAGAACTATAAACTCACTTGAGATGAGTTTTCCCCAACAGATCTTCTTTATGGCTCTGCTCATAAACTCATTACCTATCTTATTGACATACTTCTCTGGCTTTCTTTTCATAGTAAATATAAAGCAAAATGAAGTAAATTGAAAAAGTGCTTTCCTAGCTGGAGACTTGGAGGTGTTTACAGAATGCATTCTAAAAAACTCTTTCAATTGAAGCTTATTCAATACACTTGGTTTGGCTGGAATTCATTTTAGAGATTTGGTAAAAAACCTGCATATTTCTGATCTACTACTTATGCTCTCCTCATTATTATATTATCTCTTTCCTCTGCTTGATTCCTTTTGACTTCTTTATTCTCAAACCTGGTTTACCAAGACTGTATCCTGATGAATATACTTGATAGAAGTCATATTTCCTTAATCACACTGAAAAATGTATCAGATGATGCACCTTACACTTGTATTTCTCTTTCACAAATCAAAAGTGCTGGCAGTTCTAGACATCCTGTATTAAAACTCTTGTCCTCTTCCTTTTCAATTTTCAGTTGACATTTCTACTGACAAAAAGTTTTGTATGTTAATCACAAAGTGTGTGATTATATCTGTATTACCCATATCTAATTCAATTTCTACTACCATGATTATCAAGGTCATAAGGTTCTTTCTATATTATTTCTATGCACTGCTTGATGATGTTTCCAACATAGTGTCTTTGGCAAACTTCATTATTATGTTTCTAATATCCATGCCAATATCACTATTGATATTAGCTGATCTTTGATTTGTTGGTAGCCAATCTGATACTTTTCTGCTTTAGTTTTTCCTATTTGCATCCTCTCTATTGCAAGCTTATAATTCCTCTATTAATCTCTGTATTTCCCCTCTTGTAATATTTCTAGTGTTGTGCCACATTAAACTCTTGGCTGAATCACCAAATCACAGAACTGTTAGGTTTGGATGAGATCTCTGGAGATCATCTGGTCCAGCACCCTTGCCAAGGCAGGGTCACCTACAGCAAGTGACACAGGAACACCTCCTGGTGGATTTTGAATGTCTCCAGAGAGGGACACTCCACAACCTTCGTGGACAGCCTATCTAGTGCTCTGCCACCCTCAATATAAAGTCCTTCAGCATCTTGGGTTGGATCTTGTGTTTTAGTTTATGCGCTAGCATTGCTGAGCACCATTGAAAAGAGTCTGTCATCTTCCCCCTGTCCCTCACTTTTGAAATATTTATATATATAGATGAAATCTGATTTCAGTCTTCTCTTTTCCAGACTAAAGAGGACCCAAAATCTTTCCTCATAGGAATGGTACTCCCGATTCCTTATTACCTTTATGGCTCTCCAGTGGACCCTCTTTAGTAGCTTTTTGTTTTTGTTAGACTGTGAAAACTGGAATTTATATGGTCTCCAGATATAGCCTCACTAAGTCCATTTAGAGGGAGAAGATCACTTCCCTCAACCTGTTGGCCACACTCTTCCTTATGCACCCCACAAAAGCATTGACACTCCTGTTCACAGGGGCACACTGAGAGCTCAATTTCATACTGAAATTCAGGTGGATTTGGTTTATCACTTTTTTTTTTTCCATATAACAATGACTTTATGGAAGAGTTATTATAATAATCTGTCATAATTCACATTTTAAAACTTGTGCTACACATTTTCTCCATTTCTGTATTCCTCTGTGTCTTATCTTCTTCTTCAAAGTCTTTTTAACAGCCCAGGAGTTTAAGTCTTACTGAAATCAAACATACAGACATGTAATGGCTCAGATCATACTTTTCTTGATTGAAAGAGAAGATATAAAGTTTTCAGGGTCTCCATCTAATAATACCATCCTAAGATCATGAAATTGCAAAAATCTGCTATTAAGACTTAATTTCCAGTTTTCTATCACTTTCATGACTTAAGTGCCTTTTCTCTGCTCCTCTTAGCAATCTCCATAGTTGCAAGTGACTTGCTTTTGCTATTGGTGTGATCCTTTCACTTGGCAATATCTTGCTACTTTTGGTAATTTTTTCCCCTGGGACATATTTTTTTCCCAGCAGAATCAATCTTCCCTTGACTCTGAAGAACTTCATTTTTTCTAATAGCTTCCACTTTTAAAATCATGGAACATAGAAACTGTTAAAAAAGAAATAGGAAAAATCCATCCTTCTGCAATATAGACTCTTGATAATATAATAATATCTGTCTTCAGGAAACCCCAGGCATCCCTGTAAACATAAGATCTATTACCACACACCCTCAAATATTTTAGTCATCATTTCATCTTTCAAGTTTGAACACTTTGGATTTGGCTTTGACTTTATTTTAATTTGTTGTGTTCTTAATAAAGTTTATTTTTAATTATTAGCCTTTCGACTCTGTACTACACATAAAATAAAGACAGCTGGTTTTTGTTCCTTTGGTTGGTTTAAAAAATGTGTAAACATTTTCCCTGTGACTATCAGAGCAATTGAAAATATTTCTCAATTTGGAGCTTAAATTCTCCTGTGAAAGAAGGATTAATTTTAAAAGCAACTTATTAGGCTTAACAGGGATATTTCTCCAATTTTTCCCAGAGTTTTCTAGGTGGATTTCTCTTTCTTCCATACTATTGAGCATTTTGTGTCTGTCTATTTCTTCTATTCTAAGAGACCACATTATTGTAGCATTCCTTTCTCTTTTTTTTTTCTACTTAGATAAATTTTCTTCTCCTGTATTGCTGATCTTAAGTGGGCATGGATGCTTTTCCTTTATAAAGCTTATTTGGCTTTAGAATGTTGTTGGATAGCTTTGCTTACAAAATAAAAGAGAACTCACAAAGATATGAATTAAATGCTCATTTTAATGAAGTTACATAGAGTGTTCCTAATGTAGGACAGGTGTATTATGAAGCGGTATATTAATATGATATCCATGTTTCAGAAACCTGTACTTTAAAGTCAAGAAACCTTCTTAAAATTTTTGACAAAATTTTGTTAAAAAAAGTAAAGAAATAAGTGTTGTTCTGTAGCAGTCTGTGAAATATGCTAGGACATGATTAACAAATATGAATTATCCCTTTAACACCCCATTCATTCAGCAAACCTTTAACACCCCATTCATTCAGCCAACCAGGTCCTTGCAACCTGAATTATAAAAACAACAAATAATGGTAAGGATAAGAAGTTTTCCACATATTAACTGCAGCAAGCTCATGGGAGACAGATGAAAAAGATGAAAATTTGTGGTAAAAATCTCATCTAAGAAGATATGTATGACATTAATTACGCATAAGGAAAATGACTGAAAGTCATCTTTAGATTCAAGCTGCTGGATGATTGAGCTCTTTAACTTTCCATTTTATTACTTGCATGCCAATACTCTTATTTGTTGTTTGTTTACATAAAGAGCGAGACTTCTTTCAAGGTATGTGAACATTTTGAAGAGGCAGATGTAGTTTGGAAAAGCCAAGTGTGACTAGGAGATGATGAGCCAAACATTTGAACTGCTGAACAAGAGCAAAAGTAGAAAGGCTTGAAACAGACAACAGTTCTATCTCCAGCTTCCTCTGTCATTCACATCTGTCATGTAACATGTTCTCTGTGGGATATTCAGCTTCACATTGAGATGATGAGCTGGCCATGCCCATGACATTCAGGGTTACTTAAGCAGACTCCCAAGGTACGCTGAAGATAAGATTTATGAAAGATCATAGGAGAGGTGATGATGATAGTAACAGAAGCAATAAGAAGAAAACAAAATAAATTTTGGAAAAAATCATACCTTAGTGAACTGACTGCATGAACACTTTTAACTGTCTAAAACTCAGATATTAAAGACTAAGCAAGGTCTGGAACAAAATTAGGTCTACCTATACAAGGGCTAGAAATACCTAAAAAGTTTGAGGCAAACTTTTAGAACTTCAATTTTTTTTTTTTTTTGAATGTTTTAAGTTTTAGGTGTATAAATAAAGGAGGAATTGCTTCACTTCTTCACTGGAGACAAAATAGTAAAAATATTCAATGGTTAATTGAACATCTTATAGGCTTTCTTGAGTTTAGTTTTCAATGTGAGTCCATAAGTCTTTAGTTGCTTCCTGAAACAAGGATTAGATCAATTTCTTTTCCTATAAATCCTGAATGAAAAACATCCTCAAAAACATAAGGCTCAGCTGGCTGCTGACTTACCTTGATATCCTAATTGCCTCATGGAGTGTTCTCTCAGTTCATGGAGGTTAATAGGATACAGAAGTTCTTTATAGTGCACGTGGACCTTTTACATTGTTGTAGAATGACCCTTATACCTGCTGTTGAAAAAAACAAAGAAGTTAAAACTCCAACTGAAAACATTCAGGGACACAGTGAGGCTTCAAGAAAGCTGTACTTTAAGACTGAAAGGGGGCTGGAAAAGGCAATGTTAAAAGCTTATCATTGTTCAGAAGTCTTTCTAATTGTTCTGGCTGGAGAATTTTCTGGTAATTCTGTGCTAGTATAAATGAATATTCGTCTAAGAAAATAAATGGAAACATTAAAATTATTCTTATTTTCATGTTAGGAAAATGTTAAGTGAGAAATAACCTTGAGGTGTACCTTTCAAATTGTACTTGAAAAAGGAAAGGAAAAAACACCACAAACCTTGCATCTAGCTATCTTCTGCATCCTTTAAAATTGAAGATTATTATATACTAAGAATAAGCACAACGGCAAACTAAACAAACAAAAAAACAAAACTGAAAACAATGCTTAGAAGTGTTTTTATTTAGAATATGTCTTAATGTAACTTAGAAGTTATTAAATATTTGCAATATTTGTTTTATGTTATAATTGGTCCCTTTACTGGTTCTTCTTAAGCATTTCAACAATGCAATCATGTATCTATTTTTTCTTTCACAGCTGAAAGCAAAAGGAATACCTGACATAAATTCCTGTTATATTTGCTTTCTTCTAATTAATTTTTTCATCCACTACTTCCATTTCAATAAAGATGCCATCATTAGGCCATTACTTTAATTTTAATATTCAATATCTTATCAAAATTAAAATTGAGTAAAGTTTTATCAAGGGCAATAATTCTGTAGAGTACATGCACATGAAATTCAGACACATTTTCAAGAATCATGCAACGAAAGATTACCACTTGGGAATTAATGGTTTACTACATATATATATGGATGAAAAGAAGGTTTCCTCTGCTGTGTTTTTTTGGGGGTTTTTTTTGTTTTTTTTTTTTTGTTTTGTTTTGTTTTGTTTTTTTGCTATTGTGTACATAAAGCTCAGAATTATGAATGAGTTTTAAACAAATATTATTAGTACCTTGAATAAAAAATGAAAATAAGGAAGTTACTGTTATTCTACTTCTTTGGGGCCAAATACCTCAAATACATCCTTTTAATAGAAATGCGTTTTTTAATAGTCAGAACTTAAAAGCTGCCAGTATCAGCAGCTGTGGAAATGTGGGCTGTTTTGCAAAGTCATCTTCAATTCTTCCACTGTATTTTTGTATTGTAATACTAATGAGTTAGGATTTTCTGTTAGTAAAGTTCAGGGCTGGGGAATTGATCTTCAGGGGAATACTGGGTGCAAAAGACAGGGCCATGTCTGTTAATTAGAGGGAAGCAGGTAGATATCACAACTGTAGGTCATAAAATATTACAAATGATCCCCAGAGAAAACCTTTTAAATGAATGATGGGAGGGAAATTAAAATAACATAATATTTTTTTGGTCTTTTTCATTTATGCTGTTGGAATATCGATGAACAATACATAAATCACTACATGGGTAGTGCCATGAGACTTCTAAAATACCCATGTTTAGTGAGAGAAGTTAATGACAAAGACAGACGAAATAGATGTGCACTTGTATTTTCTATTTTAAACTGAATCTTCTGTTTTACACATGAATTCCTGTATCTGACATCTCTCCATTGGAAATAGCAGAAGCTGCTCTTACTTTAAAGCAGTTCCTTGCTGCCTGTTACCTTTTAGGTGTTGATCAAGGTTCACAATAGTCTTGTATGTGGCATATGTTCTCTGACTGAAGATGTCTTATCTGATGGTTTATTGCTTTTAACACTTCTCTATGCAATACCTATCACAGTTTTCTTAATTAACTTAATCTGGTGACGTTTGTCAGATACAGGAAAATAACACCATATCTAATCAGGTAAATCTGAAACACTTATTTTTAGTAATTTCTGTTTCCTTTCTAACTTTTGTTTTCCCAACCACAACAGAATTCATTTTACCTAACCCCAGACTTGATAAATTGATTGTTTAATCTTAGCTCCATCTAGAGACAATGAAAAGAGATAGAAATGTTTCAGAGTCATTGCTTCTCCTTATTCATGTGGTTGGAGTTGCTTCTCTCAGTAAAGGAAGATCCCATTAAGCTACATAGGTATGTTGTGGGCCAACCTTGGCTGGCTGCCAAACCTATATCCAGGTGCTGTCTTAAAGAGTACTGGGGAGAAAATAAGATGCAAGACCTTGGCATAGGGAAGATAGGGAGATCACTTACCAATTAATGTCACGGGCAAAGTAGTCTGAGATTTGGGAGACTTAATTTAGCTTCTTGTAACTTAAAATAGATTTGGATAACATCAAGCAAAGAACATTTCTACCCTGTTCATTCCCAACTCCTCTACTTCCAGTCCCACCCCAACTGACATATAACTAGCCATCAGTAACAACTCCTCTCTGTCGCTTCATCCTCAAGTCTTGCCCACTGAGCTCTCTATCTTCCACAGCCTTTCAGGAGTATCTAACTTCACTGGTGTAGGATACTCCATGTCTATGGATATCTACTCCACCATGGACCTCCCTAAAGGCTGCAGGTGTCTTATTCTCTTCCTTCTCTGACTTTGGTGTCTTCAGAGTTGTTTTTTTACACTTTTTGTTCCATTGTCCCTCTATTAAATGTTGTAAACTCTTTCTTGAATACATTTTCCCTGAGACATCCCAAGGTCAGCTGTGCCCTGCAGTGGGTGGGTTGGATCAGTCTTGAGCCATCTGTGTGGGAAAAAAACACTGCTGAGGATATCCTCCATTTGCTCATTAAAACAAAACTTTAAAATAAATTCTTATTTATTTAGAAATATATCTTACTCTTTTTGGACTGTATTAGCCTCATAAAATAACCCCAGCTAATTCCCATATTAATATTAAGACTGATAAGGAATATTTTATACAATCCTTCATTAATATTATGGAAAAGGTTGAATAAATAATAAATTCCTTGCTTCGTTGGCAGTATGTTTGCTAGGGAAGACTGGCGATGCCAACTCAAGGTATAAAAGCTTTTGACATATCCCTCTGCAGTTTTTTCTTCATCTCTTCCATTTTTAAAAGCAGTATAGAAACATAACTAACAATCGTTGGACTGGATGGCTCAGGGAATTACTAATCAGGATCAGAGCCAGTTCTTGCTTTCCTACAAATAGATATGTATCTTGACTTGTTACCAAAGGTTGTGACTTATAACAATTCAATGGAATATGCATATTTGTTACACTTGTGATCTCAGCCTGTGGCACAGCCCTCACATATAAAATCATTCCATTGCTATTAATATCAATGAAGTTGTCATGGAATGAATGGTATAGAAACAGAATTTATGTTTTTTACCCTCTGTCTCAAAGGACAGTGTGGGAACCTTATGCTGCAGTTTCCCATGGTGCATATAAAGAGTAAATCTTTTCTGAGGATGACAGGAAGATATTTGCATGAACATGAAAATTCACTTCTCTTAAAGTGAAGAAGTGCAGTATGTTGGAGGAAGCTCTGACAGCAGAGAGTAGTACAATAGCACTAAAAACATGTCAGACTTCAATGGATCTACATTAATGAGTCAATCTCAAGCAAGACACCTCCTTTGGAAAGACTCCTTGGACGGCGGAGTACAGTTAGCAGTCTAGCTGTGTTACATCTCATTTATACATTTGGTTTTTAAGCAGCTAACTTAATCAAAAATGTCCCCATTAACTTTATTTTCTACTTTCAGCATGCATTTATTACAGATGATTTCGTCAATTCAACTTAATATGTCTGCTCTTAATTAGTTTCTTGACTTTGCAATTGAGACTACCTACAATGCAGAATTTTGCTGAATGCTTTCTGAAAGTTCATGTGATGTGCATATCTCCTTTTTCTAGGTTGTCTCAGAGGCCATATCCTCTGAGAATTCCAATGAGTTAGTGAGTATTTACCTCCCTTGTCTCTCCTTAAGCCATTTTAAAATAATGGCATAATGCTGGCTGCTCTCCAGTCATCTCAGATTTCACTTGATCTATTTTGAAAAGCAGAAGTACATAAAAATGTCTGCCAAAGCTTCTTCAATTTCACTGCTTATTTTCTTAACCCTTTTGGACATATGCTATTTGGTCATGGCCAAATCAATTTCAGAAGCATTTCCCCTTATAATGACCATAATTGACACACTTTGTACATATCCTAAATCCTAATCATCCATCTCCACAAATATGATTTCACATATAATGAAATACTTACCTGATCCTTTACAAGGCCTTATAGAAGCATCATATAGTATATCTTCAATCTGCTTATACCCTTCCTAGGGGACAGATTGCAACATGAAAGTTTCTTTCAAGAATAAGTATGGGTCCAAAGCTCAGCACTGGGATAGCGAATTGGTTTCCATTCAGAATTTAAATTAATTTTGTGTTTCTTTCCTGCTGTAGGGAGGAAGCAACCTGCAGTTAAATTCCAGATGATAGTTATTTGTTTCTTTATGACAATTTGATGACCAAGAGACATTATTCTCCTCAACGACCCACAGACTGAAGGTTTGCAGCACTATCAGAGAAAGAAGAAGTACTTTGCTTTTTTGCATAGACAATCGTCTGGTTTTTCTCTTGAAAGGACCTCAAGAAATTAGGTAATCTGTCCTACTCCAGAGTAAAATTGTATTTTCTACTCTTAATATCCTTCAGTTAAGGGGATCCCATAACAACCTTGACCAATCTGTTCAATAATTATTTAAATTTTAAGTTTTCAAACTTTCCTTATTTTTTAATATAATTCCTAGAAACAAGATTAAAAAATAATGTATGCTACTGCACATATTACAGCAGTTGAAAAGCCTCTTAATGTTTCTGTGTGTAAGACACTGATTATGCCTAACAAAAGTTTAGAGACAGAGCCTGGGGCTCATCCTAAGCACTTACAAGATCTATTTGATGTGAGTTGTCCCACTGAAATCAAGATGACAGTTGATTATAAATATTTTATTGGTATATTGTCATCTACCAATATTATTTAGCTGCAAATGCTTTCAGTATTGAGAAGTATGCTAATTCTGAGGTACTTTTTATGAATGCAACTCTGATCCTAGCTGAATTTTTTGCAGGAAATTAAACTAGAGCCTTTGACTTTAACAGAAAAGCCCTTTGCTGTCCGAATCACATTCTGA